>NC_092765.1:74603689-75250610 GCF_047496795.1 Chiloscyllium punctatum
GCCGACTTACCTCCCACGGCACATTTACCAAAACACCCCGACATACCTCCCACTGTCCAGTAGCCAACACGGCCCGACATACCTCCCACTGTACAGTAATCATCATGGCCCGACATACCACCCACTGTACGGTAACCATCATGGCCCCACATACCTCCCACTGTACAGTAACCATCATGGCCTCACATACCTCCCACTGCACAGTAGCCATCACGGCCAGACATAACTCCAATGTACACTAACCATCACAGCCCAACATACCCCCCTCTGTACCGTAACCATCACACCCCAACATACCTCCCACTGCACAGTAACTGTCACAACCCAACATACTGCCCATGGTACAGTAACCATTACGGCCCGACATACCTCCCACTGTAGTGTAACCATCATGGCAAGTCATACTTCCCTCTGTACAGTAACCATCACGGCCAGTCATACTTCCCACTGTACAGTAACAATCACGGCCCAACATACCTCCCACTGTACAGTAACCATCACAGCCCGACATACCCACCACTGTACAGTAACCATCACAGCCCGACATACCCCCCACTGTACAGTAATCATCACACCCCGACACACCTCCCACTTTACAGTAACCATCATGGCCCGACATACCTCCCACTGTACAGTAACCACCACACCCGACATACCCCCCACTGTACAGTAACCATCATGGCCCGACATACCTCCCACTGTACTGTTTTGATCACGGCCCGACATATTTCCCACTGTTCAGTAACCATCACACCCGACATACCCCCCACTGTAAAGTAACCATCAAAGGCCGACATATCTCCCACTGTACACTAACCGTCATGGCCCGACATACCTCCCACTGTACAGTAACCATCATGGCCCGCCATACCTTCTACGGTACAGTAACCATCACGCCCAGACTTACCACCACTGTACAGTAAACATCACCGCCCGACATACATGCCACTGTACAGTAAACATCACGGTCCGACATATCTCCCACTGTACAGTAACCACCACACCCCGACATACCTCTCACTGCACAGTAACCACCACACCCCGACATACCTCCCACTGCACAGTAACCACCACACCTCGATATAACTCCCACTGTACAGTAACCATCACGGCCCGACATACCCTCCACGAAACAGTAACCATCACGGCCCAACATAGCTCCCAGGGTAGAGTAACCATCACGGCCCGACTTACCACCCACTGTACAGTAACCATCACGTGCCTACATACCTCCCACAGTACATTAACCAACATGGCTCGACATACTTCCCACTGTACAGTAACCATCCTGGCCCGACATACCTCCCACTGTACAGTAACCAGCACACCCCTATATATCTCCCACTGTACAGTAACCATCACGGCCCGACATATCTCCCAATGTACAGTATCCATTACAGCCCGACATAGCTCCCACCGTACAGTAACCATCACGGCCCGACATACCTCCCACTGTACAGTAACCGTCACAGCCCGACATACGTCCCACTGTACAGTAACCATCACGGTCTGACATACCTCCCACTGTACAGTAACCATCACCGCCCAACATACATCCCACTGTACCGTAGCCATCACGGCCCAACATACCTCCCACTGCACAGTAAACATCATGGCGCGACATAACGCCCACTGTACGGAAACATCATGGCCCGACATATCTCCCACTGTACAGTAACCTTCATGGCCTGACATGCCTGCCACTGCACAGTAGCCATCACACCTCGACATACCTCCCACTGTACAGTAACCATCACGGTTAGTCATAAGTCCCAATGTACAGTAACTATCATGGCCAACATACCTCCCACTGTACAGTAACCATCACACCCCGACTTACCTCCCACTGTACAGTAACCATCAAGGCCCTACATAACTCCCACTGTACAGTAACAATCATGGCCCGACACACCCACCACTGTACAGTAAACAACACAGCCCGACATACCCTGCACTGTACAGTAACCATCAGTGCGCGCCATACCCCCCACTGCACAGTAACCATCACGGCCCGACATACCTCCCACTGCACAGTAACCATCACGGCCACACATATCTCCCACTGTACAGTAACCATCACACCCCGACATACCTCCCACTGTACAGGAACATACACGGCCCGACACACCTCCAACTGTACAGTAACCATCACACCCCGACAAACCTCCCACTGTACAGTAACCATCATGGCCCGACATACACACCACTGTACAGTTACCATCACAACCCGACATACCTCCCACTGTACAGTAACCATCACGGCCTGACGTACCTCCCACTGTACAGTAATCATCATGGCCCGACATACCACCCACTGTTCGGTAACCATCATGGCCCGACATACCTCCGACTGTACAGTAACCATCACGGCCAGACATACGTCCACTGTACAGTAACCATCATGGCCCGATACACCGCTCCCTGTACAATTGCCATCACCGCCCAACATACTTCCCTCTGTACAGTAACCATCACACCCCGACATACCTCCCACTGCACAGTAACCATCACAACCCGACATACCGCCCACGGTACAGTAACCATTACGGCCAGTTATACCTCCCACTGTACAGTAACCATCACGGCCAGTCATACCTCCCACTGTACAGTAACCATCACGGCCCGACATACCTCCCACTGTACAGTAACCATCACGGCCCTACATACCTCCCACTTAAAGTTACCAACACACCCCGACATACCTCCCACTGTACAGTGACCATCAGAACACGGCATACATCCCACTGTACAGTGACCATCAGAACACGGCATACATCCCACTGTACAGTAACCAACATGGCCCGCCATACTTCCCACTGTACACTAACCATCACAGCCCGACATACCTCCCACTGGACAGTAAAAATCACTGCCCGACATACCCCCCACTGTACACTAACCATCACAGCCCGACATACCTCCCACTGGACAGTAAAAATCACTGCCCGACATACCCCCCACTGTACAGTAACCATCACAGCCCGACATACCTCCCACTGTCCACGAACCATCACGGCCCTACATACCCACCACTGTACAGTAACCATCATGGCCCGACATTCCTCCCACGGTACAGTTACCATCACACCCCGACATACCTCCCACTGTACAGTAACCATCACACCCCGACATACTACCCACTGTACGTTAATCATGACGGCCCGACATACCTCCCACTGTACAGTAACATTCACGGCCCGACACCCCTCCCACTGTACAGTAACTATCATGGCCCGACATACCTCCCACTGTACAGTAACCATCGCACCCCGACATGCCTCCCACTGTAAAGTAACCATCACGGCCATTCATACCTTCCACTGTACAGTAACCATCACGGCCCGACATACCTCCCACGGCACTGTAACCAAAACACCCCGTCATATTTCCTACTGTATAGCAGCCATCACGGCCCGACATACCTTCCACTGTACAGTAATCATCATGGCCCGAATTATCACCCACTGTACGGTAACCATCATGGCCGGAAATACCTCCCACTGTACAGTAACCATCATGGCCTGACACACCACTCACTGTACACTAACCATCACCGCCCAATATACCTCCCTCTGTACAGTAACCATCACGGCCCGACATACCTCCCACTGCACAGTAACCATCACAACCCGACATACCGCCCACGGTACAGTAACCATTACGGCCAGTCATACCTCCCACTGTACAGTAACCATCACGGCCAGTCATACCTCCCACTGTACAGTAACCATCACGGCCCGACATACTTCCCACTGTACAGTAACCATCACGGCCCTACATACCTCCCACTTAAAGTTACCAACACACCCCGACATACCTCCCACTGTACAGTGACCATCAGAACACGGCATACATCCCACTGTACAGTGACCATCAGAACACGGCATACATCCCACTGTACAGTAACCAACATGGCCCGCCATACCTCCCACTGTACAGTAACCATCACGGCCCAACATACCTCCCACTGTACAGTAACATTCACGACCAGACACACCTCCCACTGTACAGTAACCATCATGGCTTCATACACACCCCACTGTACAGTACCTATCACAGCCCAAAATACCTCCCACTGTACAGGAACCATCACACCCCGACATACCTCCCTATTTACAGTAACCATCACGGCCCGACTTACCACCCACTGTACGGTAACCATCACGGCCCGACATCCTTCCCACAGTACATTAGCCATCACGGCCCGACATACCTCCCACTTTACAGTAACCATCATGGCCCGACCTTCCTCCCACGGTACAGTAACCATCACACCCCGACATCCCTCCCACTGTACAGTAACCATCACACCCCGACATACCACCCACTGTACGGTAATCATTACAGCCCGACACACCTCCCACTGTACAGTAGCATTCACGGCCCGACACCCCTCCCACTGTACAGTAACTATCATGGCCCGACATACCTCCCACTGTACAGTAACCATCACACCCCGACATACCTCCCACTGTAAAGTAACCATCACTGCCATTCATACCTCCCGCTGTACAGTAACCATCACGGCCCGACATACCTCCCCTGGTACTGTAACCAAAACACCCCGACATATTTCCTACTTTATAGCGGCCATCACGGTCCGACATACCTCCCACTGTACAGTAACCATCACGGCCCGACATACCTCCCACTGTACAGTAACCATCACGGCCCGACATACCTCCCACTGTACAGTAAACATCACGGCCCGACACACCTCCAACTGTACAGTAACATTCACGGCCCGACACACCTCCCACTGTACAGTAACCATCACAACACGACATACCTCCCACTGTACAGTGACCATCAGAACACGACATACATCCCACTGTACAGTAACCAACATGGCCCGCCATACCTCCCACTGTACAGTAACCATCACGGCCCGACATACCTCCCACTGTACAGTAACCATCACAGCCCGACGTACCCCCCCACTGTACAGTAACCATCACGGCCCGACATACCTTCCACTGTACAGTAACCATCACGGCCCGACATACCCCCCACTGTACAGTAACCGTCACACCCCGACATACCTCCCACTGTACAGTAACCATCACGGCCCGACATACCTCCCACTGTACAGTAACCACCACACCCCGACATACCTCCCACTGTACAGTAACCATCACGGCCCGACATACCGCCCACTGTACAGTAACCGTCACACCCCGACATACCTCCCACTGTACAGTAACCATCACACCCCGATATACCTCCAACTGTACAGTAACCATCACACCCCGACATACCTCCCTATTTACAGTAACCATCAGGGCCCAACATACCTCCCAGGGTAGAGTAACCATCACGGCCCGACTTAATACCCACTGTACGGTAACCATCACGGCCCGACATACTTCCCACTGTACAGTAACCATCACATCCCCACATACCTCCCACAATACATTAACCATCACGGCTAGACATACTTCCCTCTGTACAGTAACCATCATGGCCCGACATACCTCACACTGTACAGTAATCATCATGGCCCGACATAGCTCCCACTGTACAGTAACCATCACACCCCGACATACCTCCCACTGTACAGTAACATTCACGGCCAGACACACCTCCCACTGTACAGTAACCATCATGGCTTCATATACACCCCACTGTACAGTACCTATCACAGCCAAAAATACCTCCCAATGTACAGGAACCATCACACCCCGACATACCTCCCTATTTACAGTAACCATCACGGCCCGACTTACCACCCACTGTACGGTAACCATCACGGCCCGACATCCTTCCCACAGTACATTAGCCATCACGGTCCGACATACCTCCCATTTTACAGTAACCATCATGGCCCGACCTTCCTCCCACGGTACAGTAACCATCACACCCCGACATCCCTCCCACTGTACAGTAACCATCACACCCCGACATCCCTCCCACTGTACAGTAACCATCACACCCCGACATACCACCCACTGTACGGTAATCATTACAGCCCGACACACCTCCCACTGTACAGTAGCATTCACGGCCCGACACCCCTCCCACTGTACAGTAACTATCATGGCCCGACATACCTCCCACTGTACAGTAACCATCACACCCCGACATACCTCCCACTGTAAAGTAACCATCACGGCCATTCATACCTCCCGCTGTACAGTAACCATCACGGCCCGACATACCTCCCCTGGTACTGTAACCAAAACACCCCGACATATTTTCTACTTTATAGCGGCCATCACGGTCCGACATACCTCCCACTGTACAGTATCCATCATGGTCCGACATACCACCCACTGTACGATAACCATCATGGCCCGAAATACCTCCCACTGTGCAGTAACCATCATGGCCCGACATACCTCCCACGGTATTGTAACCATCACGGCCCGACATACCTCCCACTGTACAGTAACCATCACGCACCGACATACCTCCCACTGTACAGTAACCATCATGGCCCGACATACCTCCCAATGTACAGTATCCATTACAGCCCAACATATCTCCCACTGTACAGTAACCATCACCGCCTAACATACCTCCCACTGTAGAGTATCCATCACGGCCCGACATATCGCCCACTGTACAGTAACCATCATGGCCCGACACACCACTCACTGTACACTAACCATCACAGCCCGACATACCTCCCACTGGACAGTAAAAATCACTGCCCGACATACCCCCCACTGTACACTAACCATCACAGCCCGACATACCTCCCACTGGACAGTAAAAATCACTGCCCGACATACCCCCCACTGTACAGTAACCATCACAGCCCGACATACCTCCCACTGTCCACGAACCATCACGGCCCTACATACCCACCACTGTACAGTAACCATCATGGCCCGACATTCCTCCCACGGTACAGTTACCATCACACCCCGACATACCTCCCACTGTACAGTAACCATCACACCCCGACATACTACCCACTGTACGTTAATCATGACGGCCCGACATACCTCCCACTGTACAGTAACATTCACGGCCCGACACCCCTCCCACTGTACAGTAACTATCATGCCCCGACATACCTCCCACTGTACAGTAACCATCGCACCCCGACATGCCTCCCACTGTAAAGTAACCATCACGGCCATTCATACCTTCCACTGTACAGTAACCATCACGGCCCGACATACCTCCCACTGTACAGTAATCATGATGGCCCGAATTATCACCCACTGTACGGTAACCATCATGGCCGGAAATACCTCCCACTGTACAGTAACCATCATGGCCTGACACACCACTCACTGTACACTAACCATCACCGCCCAATATACCTCCCTCTGTACAGTAACCATCACGGCCCGACATACCTCCCACTGTACAGTTACCATCACAGCCCGACATACTTCACACTGTGCAGTAACCATCATGGCCCGACATACCTCCCACTGTACATTAACTATCATGGCCTGACATACCTCCCACTGTGCAGTAACCATCACACCCCGACATACCTCCCACTGTGCAGTAACCATCTCGGCCCGACATACCTCCCACTGTACAGTAACCATCACAGCCTAGTTTACCTCCCACTGAACAGTAACCATCATGGCCCGACATACCTCCCACTGCACAGTAAACATCACGGCCAGACATACCTCCCACTGTACAGTAAACATCATGGCCCGTCACACCACTCACTGTACAGTAACCATCACGGCCCTACATACCTGCCATTGTACGGTAACCATCAAGAGCTCAGTGCTTAGCACTGCTCCCTCACAGCACGAAAGTCCGTGTTTCATTTAAACCCTTGGGTGTCTTTCTGTGTGTAGTTTGTGCATTCCCCCCGTGTCTGTGTGCATTTCGTCTGGGTGCTCGGTTTCTTCCCACAGTCCAAAGATGTGGAGGTCAGGTGAATTGGCCATACTAAATTGCCCATAGTCAGGCTAAAATATATTCAGGGGAATGGGTCTGGGTGGGTTACTCTTCTGAGGGTTGGTGTGGACTGGTTCGGCTGAAGGGCCTGTTTCCACATTGTCGGAAGCTAATCTAACCTCCAAGGTTCAATCATAGTTATGATGTAATAATCACTTGTCTGAATGTGTGCAGCTACAACAGTACTCTTGTATGGACTTACTCGCAACAGGCAACCTTTTTGTGTGGGGAAGATCATGTCTCACAAACCTGATTGATTATTTTGAGGAAGTGACAAAATTCATTGATGAGGGCATAGGGCTGGATGTTGGCCGTTTGGACCTTAGCAAGGCCTTTGATATGATTCCTTATGGCAGACTCATGCAGAAGGTGAAGTGAAATGGGATCAGCGGTCAGTTAGTAAGATGGATAGAGAACTGTTTGGTCATAGAAGACAGAGTAGTGGTAGAACAGTGTTTTTGTGACTGGAGATCTGTAAATTGATTGGCGGAGTTACAGATTGTGAGGGTGATTGCCGGAGGATACAGCAGGATATAGGTCAGCTGCAGACTTGGACAGGGAAAACACAGATGCAACTGTCTCTGGACAGTTGCGACGTGATACGTTTTGGAAGGTCTAATGCAGGAGAGAAGTATAAAGTAGATGGAAAAACTATTGGTCGCATCAACATCCGAAGGGATCTGAGTGTATAGCTCCACAGTGCCCTGAAAGTGGGGTGGATAGGGTGATCAAGAAGACTGACGGCAAACTTGCAGACATGCTTCGGAGAATGCAGTATGAAAATTAGCAGGTCATATTGCAGCTATAGAGAAACTTAGTTCGGGCACATTTGGAATATTGTGTACAGTACTGGTTGCCACACTAGCAGAATGATGTGGAAGTGTTGGAGAGGGTATGGAAAAGTTTTACCAGGATGTTGTCTGGTTTGGAGGGTATTTGCCAGAAGGAGAAATTGAACAAACATGGTTTGTGTGCACCTGGGCATCATTGGTTATGTGGCTACCTGATAGATATTTACAAACCTGTCAGAGGCATAGATAGAAGGACAGTTAGGTTTTAGGTAAAAGGGAGAAAGTTCAGGAGATGTGAGAGGTAAGTTTTTTTTGTTGTTCCAGACAGAATGTGCAAGTGCCTTCAATGCACCGATAGAGGGGAAGAAGCCAATATAGCAAGGTTTAAGAGGGATTTTGGCACAAGTATGAGTCAGTAAGGAATAGAAGACATAGATGGTATCGTAGCAAAACTTTTATTTTAACTTTAGAAGGCCATCATGTGTCAGTGAGGGCTTTCTGGACTGAGGCGTCTGTTCCTGTCCTGGACTTTTCTTTCAAACAAGATTTGAGTGCAGGAGTGGCAAGTTGTTGACTGAATGATTATTGATGATTAACAGCCACATTCAATGGATCTCTCCTCAACAACTTGCAGCTTCAAACCTTCCCTCCCACAGCAGGGAAACTCAATATGGAGAATTGGACGTGAAAGTCCGAGCTGGTAACTGGTGACTTCATCTCGCCCTCGCTCCGACGGCCTTCTATCTTGGACACCAACATCTCGAGGGACACTGCACAGACAGAAGCTGCAATTACTCCACACCCACCAATGCTGGCATCTGTCACATGCCAGTCTCACCATACCATCCCAACACATCTCCGATTCACTGACAGTACACTCCTGTACTTCAATTCTGCAGCCTAGGGTGCACTGACAACTCTCATTGCAATGCTGTAGCAAGGACACTGTGCTCAGGGACACACTCAGCTCATGGCCTGTCTCTCTATGCTGCTCACTCCGTGTTTGTACACACTCACTTTGAACTGACTTGAATGCTCACAGAATTATTGCGACGTCTTACCCTGCCCTCAGCAGTGTTTCTCCTCAGCCAGAGCTACCAGGCTCACCCGCCTGCTGTATTGTCTTGGTGTTTAGCAGAGACACAAACACAGGAAGCTTGATATCATTGTCCACAGTCAGTCACGGTGCCCAGGTGTGAGTCAATGTGTGTCACGGATCCTAGTCCTACAGCTGGGACATGGGCAGTCAGCCGCTCATGGTTGTTACGGTCCCGATCCTTCCCCTGTGATGGGGAGAGGATCTGAATGTTAGGGAGCCCCTTATCCCTCTTGGCTTTTTCTGCTCTCGTGTGGGGTGGTTCCTTCTGAAATGTGAAAATTACCAAGTGGTATTAAGGGAGGTGGAATTGATTGTTACAGCTGGTACAGACCGAGAGAAGGTGCTGCATTCAGTGAGAGTGGGAGAACATGAGTCTTGGTGGGAGGTCGATGCAGTAACAGAGAGACAGTGAGGGGGAGGTCACGAAGGGCAGATGGTGGCACTTACCCTGGTGGAGTGGAGAAGGTAACTGACCTCCTTCCAACACTGCTGGGCATTCACCACGAAGGCTGGCACCTCACTGACACAGGGGTCAACCTCCAACCAAGCTGTCAGATTGTAGTGTCATGGCCTCCCCTGCCAGTCCTGGAGGAATATAATGTCCCTCTCGTGCACCATGCCATCCAGCAGAACCTCAACAGCTTGGTGTCAAAGTGAAGCCCCAGTTCTACCCCCGCTGCCATGTCGAGGGCAGTTTCGGATTGACAATCCAAGAGTATAATGACTTTTTAAAGATGGCCCCTGTAACAGTGAGTCCAGTGCATTCTGGAATATCCAGACTGTGGGCAGTTGTTATGACAAAGGGAAAAATCATCGCGTTAGTGTCAGATGGGAAGAAGACCACGTGGGCAGGGATGGTCGTTAATGAGGCAGATTGGGGATGGTATCATGAGAAAATGGAAATCAATGAGACTTGAGCAAATCATAAGATGGTTTAGGTCTCTTTCTGCCTGAATAGGGAATGCAGTGTGAAATATTGGGAGCAACAAACGTGGAGCAGAGAATCAAATCCTTAAAAAGAGGTAACACAATGTTCCAGACTGTTTAAAGTAGCCGGGGAAAATCCCCTGTCTTATAGTTACTGACATTATCCAATCCTCACAGGATGCAGGAATCATGCCGAAGGCCTGGAGAACGGCTCACACTGCAGCTTTGTTTAATGTGGAGCAAGGGACTGACTGAATAGGTCGCTGCTGGAATTCTGAGACAGTGGATAAACGGCCACTGAGGAAGTCCCAGGGACTCCAGGACAGTCAGTCTGGATTTATTCAAGGAAGATCGTGTGTAATTAATCTGACTGTGTCGGTTTGAGGCACTAACCTCTAACTGCATGTGACTTACTTGGATTTAACGAGAGATCCCATGGCAGGCAGTTTAAAAACAGAAACTATAGAATCCAGGTGAATGGAGCAAACAACCCAGATAAGTGCAAGGCAATGCACTTGGGGACATCAACAACAGAGAGGAATACACAATAAATGAGAGTATGGTCAGTGTGGGCAGATAAATGAAGGAAGCTGGAAACATCAATAATCTTGTTAATATAGCAAATAGCATTATATCCTCTATCAGACAAAATACAGAACTTCAAAGCAGGAAGCTGATGCAGGAACTGTATAAATAATGAGCTCAATCACAGCATGGCGACTGCGTGCAGTTCTGGTCACCCCATCACATGGAAGGATGGAATTGGACTGGATAGAGTACAGAGGAGATTCGTTACTCTGTGACAGTGGAAGTGCAGTTATGGGGAAAGATTGGAACGGAGGATGCTAACAGGAGATTTGATTGGAGTGCACATATTGTCAGGGACCTGGGTAGAGAGGGAGAGAATACCTTGTTCCTGTTGGATAGCACATTTACGAACAGTGAATATTTAATATAATTTGCTGAAATATTAGAGAAATGGTGAGGAAAGTTGTTATTACACTCAGAATAGGGTCGTGATCTGAGTGTCACACATAGAAGCGGAGTAGAGGCAGAAACTCTCAAACCATTTTAAAAAGGTGCCGGGATCTACGTCTGAAGTCCTACACTATCCGGGGAGACAGAACTGGGATTTAAAAAAACAACATTAAACCTTGACCAATGCAGACAGTGGACAGAGTGATCTCCTCTGTACTGTCCTATTTTCTGAAGTTTTCAAAGGTTACCAATATCTGATAGGATCAATGTGTCGGGATGAGGGGTGAGGGCAGGGAGGAGCAGTGTGTAAATTGATTAGCATCACAATAATACTGACCTCATCCTTTATACACAATGCTACTTCATTGTGTTGATCTTTTTGTCCTTCCTGTATAAATAGGGAAAACCTTTGATTATCCCGTTCTCAGCCGTGATCACACTGCAGCCCCATCTCCATAATCCCAGCTCAATCTGACCTGGTTAACTCTATTTAAAGCTACCATTTTACTGGCCTTATTGAAAAGTTCCCAGCTTCATTTTTGCCCCATTTAAGGTTGCTCTCAGTCAACTAATGTTTCTCACTCTCAATTATTGCATATCATTCAGTACCAGCATCCTGAACTTTAAAATAAAATGATCGCTGCACCACAAAACATTCCCCTACTGACACTGGATCCACTTACCCCACCTCTTTCCCAAGGACCTGGTCCAACAGTACATTCTCTCTTGGGCTGGACACATCCTCCTGAAGTGAGCTCTCCTTCATGTAATCCAGGGATACTGGCCCCTCATGACCCTGCACCAACAGTAACCGAGGCAATATCGGGATAAATTAAGTTTCTCAGTGTAACTAATTTTTTAGTATTGTCATCGCTCTCAAATGACCCTGCATATTTATTCTTTCCATCCTTTCCAATGATTGCTGGCTGACTGAGTGTATCTCACAGTGTAATTGTACACTTTGTGTTCTGTAGCTTCAGCAAAATTCATTCTGTCCATGGACGGATCCTCTTTCTCTTGAACTCCTTAACTCATGTCAATCTAAACCAGTACTTCTACCTTTCAGCCTTTCCCTTCCCTTCTATTATTTTAGAATCTTTTATAACCAGCTATAGTTAACACCCAGTCCTGCCATTCTTGAGCCAGCTGTCGGCGATCAGTACATCAGATTTCCACAGACGAATCTGCATCTCCAACTCCCCGAGCTCCGAGGATTCATGTCCGTGCAAAGTACCTCAGATTAAGACATTCTTTCTCACTCCATCTTCCACTGATAAACTTGTTGTTGTAAATTAGTACCAACTGTATCTCCCATTATTTTGAGAATCCTAGTAGTCTCCTCTCCTATTCATTTTTGGATCCTAAGCACCCGCCAAGTTATTTTCAATCCCTCCCAAAAACCCCGTAAGAAATTCAGTCCCAGCTCTGTCACGTTAACCCATCCAACTTGTACAGTTGCTGCCTTCCCCAGAACCAGTCCCAATGTTCCAGGAATCTGAAGTCCTTCCTGCTGCACCATAGTTCCAGTCACACTCTCATCTATCTAAAACTCTGAGTTCTATTCTCACTTGGACATGGCACTGGCAGTAACAAAGTGATTGCTACATTTGAGGTCCCACTTGCTAACTATCCCCCTAGCTCCCTAAATTCTGTTTCCCAGACCACTTCACCCTTCCTACGCAAGTCATTCCTACCAACATGGACATGACATTTGACTGCTCACTGTCCCCCAGGCGAATGCTCTGCAGACACCGTGATATTCTTAACCCCACTATCCTGGAATTACAGAAAAACTGACACCTTCTTCAATTTCCTGACTCCCCTGTGCCTATTGCCCTCCTTCCTTCTCCCTCCCCGGCTGTACAGTCAGGCTGCTTGTGGTGCTGCAGACATGGCCCCGACTGCCCTCCCCTCAGCAGCCAGCACCTTCATCAGCTTCCAAACCATGAAACTGAATTGGGAGGGAGATATCAGGATATCCTTCCATTCCTGAATGTTTCTCTTCGATTGTCTCGTCCCCTATTCCCTTTATTCTCCTCGGCTGTCATGTCTGCAGGGTGATCTGCTCTCCGTGTGAGCTATTGACCTAACTCTCAGCATCACAGATTTCCCATAGAGTCTCTAATCACTGTCTGAGCTCCAAGACTCAGTGTTCATCACGGACACGAGCAGGGGCTATGACTTCCCAACGTAATAGAACGCATTTTCCATCTGACAAACATGTCTTGGCATGTCTTTAAATGCAACATTTCTAGAGTAACTTAATTAATTACTTAGAATGAAGTTAACATCAGGGAAATAACAATATAGTTAACTCCCTTAATCAACTGTGGCTTACTGAGGGTACTCTATTATATTGACTCAGAATTTCACTTCTCCCTCTTATTATAGAGTTCAACCCTTATTACAGAAGCTGAAAAAATAAATTTGCTAACTTCTATCAATTTACAGCCAGTCGCTGATAACGGTGTATTATATGCCAATGAATTTACAGCCTTTTCTGTGATGACTCTTTTACTTCTTCCAAACTCAGTGCAGGCCCGTCCCAGCAGCAGAAAGTTATCTCTGTGACTCCCAGGTACGTGTAATCCTCCAGCTCCTACTTCACTCTGCTCCCTCACAGGGTCACTGTCTCTGTGACTCCCAGGCACGATTAGGCCTCGATCCTCAGTGCTGATTTATATCCTCCAGCTTTGCTGCCTCTGTAACGCCCAGGTATGTTAGCCTCATGCTCCTGCTCCAAGTTTCTCCGTCACATGGTCACTCCCTCTGTGACTTGGTGTTGATTTCGAGTCTCCTGCTCTGCTGCTTCTCCAACTCCAAGTCCCAGTCGGCCTCGATCCTCGCTGCCGATTAATATTTTCCCGCTCTGTGCTGTTCTCTCTCAGGTTCTCTCCTCTTGTGACTGCCAGGTAATCGTAGGCCTCAAGCCTCAGCTAAGATTTATAACATCTCATTCCGCACTGCTACCTTACAGAATCGCTGTTGTGCCTGGAAGACAGTGGGAAAGAGGAGGATTAGACAGAACAGAGTGTGTTACAGTGATTGAGGGAGCTGGAGGAGATGAAACAGATTATCTGGGGAGCTAGGCAGACCTACAGTGTCTAAATCAGGTTATTGGAAGATACAGTGAGAGTTGCAGACTCTGAAGAAGGCAAATGAAATAGAGAGACAGTGGCTTGCTCATGATGGAGCTATATAGAGTCAAAAGTGCTTTTTCTGAGCTGCTTATAGGGATGTGTAGACTTCAACAAATGCAAATGGAAAGCCAGCAAGTGCTGTATGGTAGTGGAGACTGTGGATGTTACAGAGTTAGAAGACGGGCGGTAACTTAGGGAAATGCAAACTTTTAGAGCACTGGTGGTGTTCAAAGACTCTCTGGACATGAAGAGGTACAGAGAATGGGAGCATTGCAAATAGTGGGATAGTAGGGGCTGGAAGTCCGGAGATGGATAAGGAGGATGAAAAGTGCCAATTTAACACACGCAACCATTGTAATTATAGAGATTTAAGAAAGGGAACCTGTCCTGTGATTGATTACAGTTATATGGAGAGTTACAGAAACTGACGGGGTTACAAATTTAAAAAGGGAGAGATTTTAGGTGATCAGAAGTTTAAACAAGAATTAAGAAATTTTAGAGAGATCTCTAACACAGATGGGAATGGAAGAGGTGACATATTGTGAGGAACTATAAGAGTTATAATTCGGGGAGGATGTAAGGTGTAAAAGGGAGAGCTGCATTGTCTGTATGCAGTTGCCGCCGTGAGGAGTGTTGTAGCGCCTGCTGGAGGGAACACAGATAACAACAGTTCCAACGGCTGGTGCAGTGGCTCAGGAAGGCAGCTCGCTACCACCTTCTCAGGGACAACTCCAAATCAACAATAAATGCTGACTCAGCCAACAAAGCTAATCTTCATGAATGAATGAAGGAAGAAAAGATCTACAAGTAGCACTGAGGCCACTCAGGAAGGATCTTTCAACAGCACTTCCTAAACCCGGAACAACTATACCCTGGAAGGACACGAGCTCCAGGTGCACGGGAATACCAGCATTTCCAAGTTTCCCTCCAAGGCACGCTCCATCCTCCCAGCACTGTGTTTGTCCCTACATCCAAAGGACTGCAATGGGTCAGGAAGGCAGTTCCCCACCACCTTCTCCAGGGAATTACAGATGGGAAGGTAATGGTGAAACTCTGCTGTTTACAGCCAGACGGAAAAAATAAATAGAGCAGTCGGTGTGAAATGAAATTTCCGTTTCAGAACAACATGCTGAGCATGGATAGAGGATTTGGCTGATTGGCACAAGGCAGAGAGTGTGAAGAAAGGGGTATTTTTCACGATGTGAACTGGTGTTGAGGGGAGCTCGGCAGGGGTCTGTGTTGGTACTACACTCTACACGTTATTCATTCAGATTCTGGACAAAGGATGTGAAGGGGTACGAGAAATGGGTTTCCAAGAACGATCCCAGGGATTAAATTCGTGTCCTATGAGGAGCAGGTGAAGTCTCTGGGTCTGCACTTGATGAAGTTTCAGAGCAGGGGCAGAATCTCATTCAGACTTACAGACTGCTGAGGGGCCTGGAAGGAGTGGACGGGGGCAAGATGTTTCCACGAGCAGCAGAGACTAGGGGCCAAGGGCACAGCTTCAGAATGAATGGACGATCCTTTAAAATGGAAATGTGGAGGAATTTATTCAGCCACAGAGTGATGGATCTGTGGAACTCACTACCTCATGAGTGTGTGGGTGCTAAGTGATTCAGAGATAGCTAGGTTCTTGATGTGTAAGGAGATCAAAGGTTGCAGAATTAAGTGAGATCAGGTTTGAGAAACAATTCAACCATAATCAAATAGTGGAATAGATCCGATGGACCGAATGGCCTAATTCTACTCCGATAAATGATGGTCTTATGGACTGCACTTTTTCCATAGGTTTCTCACTGTGCAGTTAGCATTTCTGGCATATCGTTTACTATACATTCAGGCACCTTCCTGATTATTGTAGTCACTTCTTTGTTTCAGATCAACTGCAGAAAGTTACACCACAAAGTAACTTGGAAATCCTTGTGTATAAATCTCAATAAGGTGGCATACAGGTCAAGCAGGACATAAAGCACGCAAATGGAATGCTGGCATTGATTCCAAAGGGAATGGAGAATAAAAATCAGCCCACATTGAGAATACTGTGAACAGGTTTGGTCCCCTATCTGGAGGGAAAATGTCCTTGCATTGGAGGCAGCCCAGAGAAAGCTCACCAGGCTAATCTTCAAAATGGAGGGATCTTGATGAAATGTTTTGGAGAAGGTTGAACTTTTAAAGTCGTTAACATTTAGAAAATAAGGCAAGTTTATTGATACACCGAAGAGTCTTGTGTTCTTACAGATTCGGTATTTCCCTGAGCAAGGATCTGTAACTGGAGATAAAGGGGAATAGAGTCTGCAGAGAAGCTAACAGAGAAAACTGGGTTGTAGAGACTGGAGAATGTTACAGAGTTCGGGTGGTTTGAGATCACTGTTGGTGCTTAGCGATCAGATAGGTTGTTGGGCTGAAACATATCAAGGATAGTTACAAGTTTATCAGTCCTGAAGGAGTTACAGAGTTTAAGAAGAATATCGGGACTAGAGATTACTCAGATAGGGATGGTCGCTGGAGCTTCAGGAGATAAGACTGGGAGGTTTGTCGGGACTGGAGGTTGCACAGATATTGTTGGTCGTTGGAACTGGAGATGTTTTTAGAGAAAGGGAAGGTTGTAGGGACTGGAGATTACACAGATTGGGCAGCATTTGGATCTACAGGAGTTTCATAAGAAAGGAAGGTTTGGCCGGACTAGAGATTACACAGATTGGGGTGGTATTTGGAGCTGCAGGAGTTTATAGGGAAAGTAAGGTTTGGACGGACTAGAGATTACACAGAATGTGGTGGTAGTTGGAGCTGCAGGATTTAAAGAGACCGGGAGGATTGTTGGTGCCGGGAATTACAATAACATGGACAATAAGTTGGAGCTGCAGGAGTGAGTGAGATAGGGAGGGTTAGAAGGGCTTGATCAGTTCACACAGCCAAGGAGAATTGCAGCGATTGGAGGGCCAGACATGCTGAGGGTTATAGGACTGCAGGAATTCAGATAGTTAGTGAGGACTGTGAAGGCAGGTTTGCAGCATTCCCATCAGTTACACAGAGATGTGGAGTGCTGTTCTAGAGGAGGTGACAGAAATCAATAGGGTTGCGGATCCTGAAGATATTACAAAGCCAGTGAGCTGTAGTATTTGAGGAGGTTACAGCAACAGGATGTATTGAGGAGTTGGATGCTGCTACAGGTGTTAAACATGCTGCAAGGGATCGATAACCTTACAATGATCGGGGGATTGTCCCAGTTGTTTCAGCCACTCCCGATAGCTCAAATCCCCCAACCCTTGCAACATCCTTGTTAAACTTTTCTAAACACTTTCAAGTTTCACAACATCTTTCCAATAGGAAAAAGACCAGAACTGCACGCAATATTCCAAAAGTGGCCTAACTAGTGTGTTGAATAGCTGCAACCTGACCTCCAAACTCCTATAATCAATGCTCTGACCAAGAAAGGAAACCATACCAAACACCTTCTTCACTATCCGCTTACCTGCACCTCTACTTTCAAGGAGCTATGAACTCCAAGATCTCATTGTTCAGCAACAATCCCTAGGACCTTCCATTAAGTGTGCAAGTCTTGCTCAGGTGTGCTTTCCCAAAATGCAGCACCTCACATTTATCTAAATTAAACTCCATCTGTCACTCCACAGCCCATTTGCACATCTGATCTAGATCCTGTTTTAATCTGAGGTAACCTTCTTCACTGTCCACTATATCTCAAGTTTGGCGTCATCCGCAAACTTGTTAACTACCTCCTATGTTCATGTCCAAATCATTTATATAATGAGGAAAAGTAGTGGCACCAGCACCAATCTTTTCGGCACACCATCGGCCTCCAGAGTGAAAAGCAACCCTCCGCCACCACCCTCTGTCCTGTACCTTCGAGCCAGTTCTGTATCCAAACAGCTAGCTCTCCCTGTATTCCATGAAATCTAAACTTGCAAACCAATCTCCCATGAGGAACCATTTCAAACACCTCACTGAAGTCCATAAAAATCACATGCAATGATTGGTCCTCATCAATCCTTTTTGTTACTTCTTCAAAAAATGCAACCATTTTCTTGAGACATGATTTCCCACAGAGAAGCCATGCTGACGATCCAGTCACTCCTTGTCTTTCTAAATACCTGTAAATCCTATCTCGCAGGATTCTTTTCAACAATGTACCGACTACTGATGTCAGGCTCACTGGAATATAGTTCCCTATCTTTCCCTCACCACCTTTCTTAAATGGTGGCACCACGTTAACCAACCTTCAGTCTTCTAGCACCTCACCTGTGATGGTCGATGATGCAAATTTCTCAGCAAGAAGCCCATCAATCACTTCCCTAGCTTCTCACAGGTTCCAAGTTACACCTGATCAAATCCTGGGGATTTATGCGGTTTTTATTTTTTGCATTTCAAGACATTCAGCATCTCCTCCTCTTTAATATTGACGTTTTTCAAGATGTCACCATTTATTTCCCCACATTCTATATCTTACGTTTCCTTCACCACAGTAAACACTGCTGTAAAATACTCATTTAGTATCGCCCATCTCCTCTGGCTGCACACAAAGGATGCCTATCTGATCTTTATAGTCTGAGGATTCATTTGATTTCTCGTGTGACAAATTTTTCCTTCTTTTTCTTAACCAAAACATTCGTTCTCTCGCCATCGAGCATACCCTACACCCACCAGCATTGCCTTCCACCCTAACAAGAATACTATATAATGTCTCTGGAAAGCCGTTATCTCATTTTTGAAGGCTTCCCAATCTCCAATGATAAAGGTTTCATTCTCTTAAAATGGATTCATCCCAATTCCTGCATCTCACGAAACTGTCACTTGAAAATAAAAAAAAACATTCGACAACAAGGCTTTGATGAGGTGAGCTCTGGTCAGTCCTATCGATCTGGAGGTTACCAGATGCATGGAGAGTGCTTTCTACTAGAGCAGCACCAGGCTCGTGTCAGGCACACAGACAGATTGCGCAAATAGATTCACATCTGAACTCACATTTCCCAGCCTGGGAATCTGAAGCTGTGCACAGCCAATTCTGGTAAGCATCTGCAAACTTAGGTCATCACGGTCAGCCCAATAGTCTAATCAAAAACAAATGAGTCATTCAGACTAAAATATCCTTCAGGTTTCACAACGCAGTCTCGGTCCCATTCTGCAGGTTCTATGAATCCCGCTATCTCTAACCTCCTGCAGGATCCCCGTCCCTTCCTACATTTATACCATCCTCCAGATGCTGAAGCCCTTCCTACCTCCGTAACATGGCCCGGACTCTACAACTCTTCTTTCCTCTGAAATGTTCCCCAGTAGGGTACTGGACGACGGTGGGGGTTACAGAGTTAGGGAGGAATATCAGGATTGGAGGAGTTTGCAGTTATGAATAATATTGAAGTGGCTAAAATTGGCTTTGGTAGTTTTGAGGGTTCACGTCAATAAAGGAGGTTACAAAGCTAAGGAGGATTGTAGGGACGGGAAGACGTTTCACAGTTTATACGTTTTGTGGGGACTGGAGGAAGATTCCAAAGTAGGGAGGGCTTAAGATTGAACGATTCTGCAGAAAGCCTCTACTGGGTTAAAGGCAGGATTCTTCGCAGTGTGGAGAAACAGAAGAACCTTGGGGTCCACATCCATAGATCCTTCAAAGATGCCAGCCAAGTTGATAGGGGTGTTAAGAAGGCGTGTGATGTGTTAGTTTTCATTAGCAGGGGAATTGAGTTGAAGACCTGTGAGGTTTTGCTGCAGCTTCATACAGCCCTGGTTAGTCCACACTTGGAATATTGTGTTCTGTTCTGGTCATCTCATTATAGGAAGGATGCGGAAACTTTGGAGAGGGTGCAGAGATTTATCAGGATGATTTCTGGATTTAAGAAATGTTGTGGAAGCCAGGGCTTTTCTCATTGGAATGAAAAAGGATGAGAGCTGACTTGATCGAAGTGTACGAGATGATGAGAGACGTATGAGATGATGAGAGGCATACACAGAGTAGATGGTCCGACGATGTTCCTATTGTGAAAATGGCTATAATGATGGGGCATAATTTTAAGGTAATTGGAGGAAGGTTTATGGGACATATCAGAGGTAGGTACATTACACAGAGAGTGGTGGGTATGTGGAATGCACTATCAGCGTTGGTGTTAGAGAGAGCAACATTAGGGACATTTAGTTAACTTTTGGGTACGCACATGGATTACAGTAAAATGAATTTCTCAAAATGGAGACCTGTGGCCTGTGGAGTTCCATGGGGATCGTTGCTGGATCCATTGTTGTTTGTGATATACATAAATGATTTGGAGGAAGGTATCAGTTGCCTGATTAACAAGTTTGCAGATGACACTAAGATTGGTGGAGTAGAAGATAGTGATGGGGACAGTCAGAGAATACAGCAGTGTATAGATTGATTGGAGAGATGGGCAGAGAAATGGCAGATGGGGAGTTTAATCGGGCAAATGCGAGGTGGTGCATTTCAGAATATCCAATTCAATAGCAAACTAAATGGAAAAGTCCTGGGGAAAATTGACGTACAGAGAGATCTAGGTATTCAGGTCCATTGTTCCTTGAAGGTGGCAACACAGGGCAGTAAACTGGTTAAGGCAGCATACAACATGCTTTCCTTCACTGGATGGGCTAGAGAGTAAAAAGTTGGCAGGTCATGTAACAGTTGTATTGGACTTTGGTTCGGACACATTTGGAATGTTACATACAGTTCTAATCACCACATTACCAAAAGGATGTGGATGCTTTGGAGAGGGTGCAGAGGAAGTTCACCCAGCTGTTGTCTGGTATGGAAGGGACTAGCTATAAAGAGACGTTGAATAGATTCGGATTAATTTATTGGAAATACAAAGGTTAACTGGGGACCTGATTGATATCGACAAATTCATGGGATGTGTAGACAGGGTGGATATCAAGAAGCTTTTTTCCCCAGAGTGCAGAACGCAGTTACTGGGGGAGACAAGCTCAGAGTGAGAGGGGAAATGTTTAGGGCAGAGAAACGTGGAACGTCTTTAAGCAGAGGGTGGTGCAGGACTGGAACGCCTTGCCAGCAGAGGTGGTAGAGGCCAGAACAATAACGTCATTTAAGATGTGTCGAGACAGCTGCATGAATGGGCAGGAAGCAAAAGGATACAGATCCTTAGAAAATAGGCGGCAGGTTTAGTCAGAGGATCTGGGTCGGCACAGGTGTGGAGGGCCTAAGGGCCTGTTCCTGTGCCGGAATTTTCGTTGTTCTTTTCCTCTTTGAATGGTCTGCAGGTTAGTTTGATCTTAGAGTAGGATAAAAGATCGGCACATTATCAAGGGCCGAAGGGCCTGTGCTATGCTGTACTGTTCTGTGTTCTAAATAGTGAGGGTCACAATGGCAGGAAGTCTGGAGAGGATGGGATCTGAATGAATAGATACATTAGGAAGGTTTGCTCGGAGTGCCAGAGGTAACAGAAACGCCAATGTCCTTATCTGGAACAGACGACCCAGACTGGGAGGGTTGTAGGGACTGGAGGTGTTTCACGGGGAATGAGGACCATAGAGCCGCGGGGTGTTACAGAAATGTGGAGAGATGTAGGCCTGCAGGAGTTCATGGAGATGAGGAGTTTGGGAGGGATGGAGCAGTTTACACAGATAAGGATGCTGGTAGGATGGAGTGGTTTTAACAGAGAGGAGTTTTTTAGGTGAATGGAGAGGTTTAGAGAGAAAGTGGGTTGCATAGACTGGAGGACCAAACAGAGATATGGAGGGTAGTCATGGATGATGTTTATAAATGCAGGAAGGTTTAGGTTCTGCAAATTAGTTAGATACGGAGGGTGTGGAGTCTGACAGATTTTCCAGAAGGGCAATAATTTTGGTTGGTGACAGTTTCACAGATAAGGGAGCATTAGTAACGTCCTCCAGAATGGTAAAAATGGGAAGGGTTGTCAGGGACGGTGACGATAGAGGTGTAAGTGCTGGAGAAGGTTATGGAAATGAGGAGTGGATGGAGAGACTGGAGGAGATTACATTAATAGTGGAGTGCTAGTGATGGGAGGATTTTACACAGCTAGTGAGTCTTATAGGAACTGAAAGTCACATGATTTGGGGGGGTTCTACAGGTTGGGAATGCTGCAGGGACCTGAGAGGCCTTTTGGGTCTCCCCAGATTGATCGTGTCTTTAGGTTTTTAAAAGTTTACATAGATTAGGAAACATTAAACACAATGTGTGCCTTCCCCTTTTTCCTGAACAGAGTGACGACACCTCTCATCGCCAGGGATTCCTAAACCTGCTATCTTTTCCCTTCACCCTAACAGGGAAATACTGGATGCTTGAGATCACACTTTTAAAAGCCTCCCATTTGCCAGTAATTCATTTTCATTTAAACAGACTGACCCAATCTGTTTTAGTCATAATTTGGACGTGCCGGTATTGGACTGGGGTGGGCAAAGTTAATAATTACACAACACGAGGTTATAGTCCAGCAGGTTTATTTGCAAGCACTAGCTTTCGAAGCACTGCTTCTTCATCAGGAGGATGTGGAGTACAATCCCAATGCACCGTATTTATAGCAACAGGAATGCAGTGTCATGGAATGAAATATTAAACAAGCTTAGATTAAGTCTTTCCTCTTTTAGAATGATCACTCGCGCTTCCAAATCTAGCGCTTTCAAATACAGAGTGACCTCGATTATTCAAATATCAATCAACCCAATATCAGATTATCCAAAGGAGATCTCGAGGTCCCGATAGAAACATTACATCAAAGACCTGTTTCTACCCTGATTGTGTGTTTTTCTTTGTTCACACTGATTAAAACAGATCTCAGCTCACTGAAATGCTGCTGAGAACAGTCCTGGACATCGACCCCAGATACCATCTCCAAATGACTGACATCCAACTGTCTCTCCCTCTCCCCACACTTCCCCTGGAGTTCGACACACGGGGGAATTCTATACGCCCTTTCCCCAGGTATTCTCTCAAACATTGTCCTATACAGGGCAGAGGTGTCGCAGTAAAAAGTTGTGTGTGGCTTTCTGAACGTGTGTGTGCATGCGTGTGTGTGCTATTTGGAGAATTATCCCCGCCAAGGCAGTCGATGTCTTACAGTTGGTGTCCACTTCCTGCCGAGAAGGGGAGGGGATGACGGTGGCAGGCGATCGGGGGCACGGGCATGGATATGGATTGCACGGTGGGTGTGGTGGGCATGGGGCGTTGTTGGACGGGTTTGGGGATGGGCTGAGGGTGATGTCGAACGTATTTGGGAAGTGGGGGCAGGCGGCGGGTGGAGGGTGATTCCGAACGGTTTTGGGGGCAGGGGTCGCTGTTGGGTGGGTTTGGGGGAGCGATGTTGAGGAGTGGGTGGGGGCTGTGTTGGATGGGTTTGGAGGCGAGAAGGGTGTGTTTTTGGGGTCTGGCAGAGCGTGGGGGCTCGCTCATGTGCTGCTGCCTAGTCACCTGAACAGGGAGCAGACTGGGCTGAAACTCCGAGCGCCAGAGGAAAGGCATTGAATCGATTAACCAAATAATCAATTATCCGAACGAAATAGCGCCCGCCCATCTCGTTCAGATAATCGAGGTTCCTCTGCAAACCATCTGGACTACAGCCTGGTGTTGTGTAATTTTTACCTTCTCCCAATCAACCCCTGCTCGATCCTGCTGAATAGCCCCAATATTGGCACAGTTCCAGTTTAAGACCTAAATCTGTAAACCTGGGATCTGTAAATCTGTGAATCTGATTTTTTTCCATAACTATGTTAAAACAAAGACAGTACTGGTCACTGGACGCAATGTGCTCTCCGACTGATACTTCAGTCGCTTACCTGACCTCGGTTTCTGAGGGGAGGTCCAGTGTTGCATCTGCCTGAGTAGCGTAGAGCCCTCTACATCTTGGTTTAGGAAACTTCCTTTGACATATTTGACAAATTCCACTCAGTACGGTCCTTTTACACTCTGGGTGACCCAGTCAATTCAGGGGAAGTTAGAATCTCCAACCTATACTACTCTATTATTTTTTATAGATGCCTGCAAACACACGATACATGTGCTCCTCTAATACCAGCTGGCTATTTGAGGGTCTAGAACACGATCCCAGCAGATTGACCACCCCCTTTTTGTTTCTAAATTTTAAATATATGGCCTCATTTGATGACTGCTTTACAGGATTGTCTCGATGCACAGGTGTTATGTCCTCCCTAATCAAAAGGACATAACACTTACTTACTTGTCTTTCTGTCATGCCTGTAGCTTCTGTTACCTGGAAAACTGATCTGCCAGTCCTGCCCTTCTCTCAGCCATGTTTCTGATATGTGTATAATATCCCAGTTCACAGAGCTAATCTATGCTCTGAGCTCATCTGCCTTACCAGTCAGGCCTCCTGTGTTGAAATAATGCCATTTAAACCAGAAGTCTTTTCCCTCCCTATACTGTGCCACGGATATCCTGGATAGGAAACTTGCTCTCGATGGCTGATGTATTTTTCCCTGACCAGTTGATGGCCCCTGTCTTAGTCAGAGTCTCAACTCCCTGCTAAATTAGTTTAAATCCTGCCGGGTAACGCTAACAAATCTCCTTCCAGGGATACTGGTGCCCCTCTGCTTCCAGTGAAAACCGTCCCCTGGTACAGGTCACCTCTACCCAAGAAGAGATCCCTATGATTTAAGAACTGAAAACCCTGTCCCCAACACCAGCTCCTCAGCCACACATCCATCCGGCCTATCTTTCTATTTCTATCCTCATTGTCACGTGGCACTGGGAGTAATATTGAGATTTTTAACCTCAATATCCTGTTTTGTTAACTTCTTACCTAACTCCCTGTACTCATTTCACAGGAGATTATCCCTTTGTCTACCTCTTGTCATGTGGACCGATGCGCACAATGACCTCTGGCTGTTCACCCTTCCCTTCAGAATATTCAGTAACCGTTCAGAGACATCCTTGACCCTGGTACCCGGGAGGCAGCACATCATCCAGGGGTCTCTACTGCAGCCACACAATCTCCTGTCTGTCCCCCTCACAACTGAGTCTCCTATCAATATTGCGATCATGAGAGAGGATCTGGCAAACATACACTGGGAGGAACTTCCTGCAGTTGGGTTCATATTAAGAAAGTGGAGTATTTTAACGTGATGCAGTGAGAACGCAGGGCCAGTGTGATCCTTGAAGAGTAAATAGTAAAGGTAGCAAGTCCAGCAAATACTGATCAAGCGAAATCGTGAGTTTGATAAAGAAAATACAGTGCAATAAAATCAGGTGAAGCCATTCACTAGTATAGAGAGTGCAAGGGGGTTGTGGAAAATGAGGGACAAACAATAGTGATGAAATATATTTGGCAGATACGATTGTGGAAAAGCCGCAGGTATTTTATAAGCATCGTGAGAGTAAGACGATTCCCAGTGAAAGAGGGAGGACTGTGAAAAAAACAAAGGGACAATCTGTGCATGGAGCCAGAGGAAGCGGGTGAGGTCTTCAATGAATACTTCCCATCTGCATTCACACAGGACAAAGGCATTGTAGCAGGGGATTTTAGTTGGGATGATGAGGTTGCAGAACATGTTAAGATCAATAAGGAGGAGGCATTAAATATTTTCACTGGCATAAAGGTGGAGAAACCCCCAGTGACCAATGAAATGTATCCCAGGCAGCTATGGGAGGTAAGGGAGGAGATTTCTGGGACCCTGGTGGATATATTTAATACTTTGCTGGCCCCAGGTGAAGTGCCGAATGACTGGAGGATCGCTAATGTGGTTCCTTTGTTCAAGAAGGGCAGCAGGGATAGGCCAGGTAATTGCAGAGCAGATAGTCTGGCAGCAGTGGGAGGGAAATTGGGAACAATTCTGAGCGACAGGATGGATCAATAACTGGAAAGGCAGGGATCGAATAGTGATAATCAGCAAGGATTTGAAAGAGGAAGATAATATCTGATGAAATCAGCTGAGATTTCTTTGAAATTACGATTGAAGATATTGATGAGGGTAGTGCAGATGTTGTGGTTTACACGGAATTCATTAAGGCTTTTGACAAGGTCCCACGTGGAAGGCTGGTCCAAAAGGGAAGAGACCATTGCATCAAAGGCAAGTTGGCAAATTGGATCCAAAATTGTTGGAGGATTGGTTTTGTGATTGAAAACCTTTGCCCAGCGGGTGTACCACACGGATCAGTGCAGGAACCATCGCTGCTTATGATGTACATTAATGAGTTGGATGTGAAAGGAGAAAGTATCATTAGGAGCTGTGCAGATGACATGAAAGGTGAGGGTGTTGTCCACAGTGAGGGGGATGGTCTCAGGCTACAGTCTGAAGGTTGAGGCTGGGACAGAATTTCAAGAGAGTCATTTCAATCGACAAACTAGGCAAGAGCACAGCAGGCAATGAGGGCAAACGCATCAATTAAGCTTCATTTACTTTGATGTAAAAGGCCTAACAGGTTATACAGATGAACGCATGGAATGGATGGATGCATGGGACAGGTATCAAAGGAATTACAGAAACCCAGCTGAGGGAGGGGCAGGACAGGCAGCTCAATGTTCCAGGGACAGATGCTGCAGGAAAGATCGAAGGGGAGGCAAGAGAGTGGGGGGGTTGGTGTTGTTGATTACTGACAACATCACTGCAGCGCTTAGAGAGGATATTCCTGTGGACCGCCCAGCGAAGCTGTATTAGTGGAACTGAGAAATACGGCTGGATGATCAGTTTGATAAGACGGTACTACAGGCCCGCAGTAGTCAGCGGGAAATTGAGCAGCAAACACGTCGGAGATCTCAGATATCTATAAGAATGATAAGGTTGTAATGGTCAGTGATTTTAACTTTCTAAACCTAGACTGGACCGGTCATAATGTTCACAGCTTGGATGGGAGGAATTTGTTCAGTGTGTTCAAGAAAACTGTCTCAGTCAGTATGTAACTAGTCCAACTGGAGAAAGGGATAAAAATTGACCTCTCTTCGGGAAACAAGGGAGAGAAAGGGGCTGAAGTGTTTGTGGGTTGCACTTTGGCAAAGCCACCACAATTCTATTAATTTCAAAATAGTGATGGAAAAGGACAGGACTGGTCCACAAGTTAAAGATCAAAACTAGCCTTGCCCCAGTCCAGAAGGTATTAGTCAAGACTGTCCAAAAGTTGACTCATGGAGTCTATTTGAAATTAAAAGGACGTGGGGAAGGTGGATTCTTTCAAAAGAGAGATAAATTAAGATTTCAGCGGCAGCATATTCCTGTTAGTCTGAAGGACGATGCTGACACAAGTGGAAAACACTGGATGACTTGGTTTATTGAGTTTCTGGTCAAGACGAAAGGGGGCACTTGTCATAAACAGCCAGCTGGATTAATGGAATCCCTTGAAGAACATTGTGGGTGTAGTCATACTCTTAAGAGGGAAACCATGAGGACCTAAAGGGGAACTGACAGAGCTTTGGCAGATAAGGTTCAGGAAAATCCAAAGAGATTCTACAAGTATATTAACAACAGAAGATTAACTCGGGACAGAATGCGACCCCTTCAAGATCAATGAAGCCATCCGTGTGTGAACCACCAGGAAATGGGTGCGATCCGAATAAAAAATTTCAAGTAAAAAAGTATTGTGGAAAAAAAACAATGGGGAAGCAGGGAAATAAACAGTGATGTATTCAAAAGTGTCCACATTGGAGAATAGGAGGTGCTGAAGATTTTTAAACGCATTAAAATTGGAAAACTCCCTGGGAACAAATCAAACACATTCCAGGACATTGGGGTAAATTAGGGAAGAAACTTACAAAGATATTTCCATCACTGACAGCCACGGGTGGTGAGCTGGGAGCCTGGAGGGTATCTAATGTTGTGCACGTGTTTAGGAAAGGCTGGAAGGGAAAGCCAGAGACATAAAGACCAATTAGCTTCATGTCAGTGCTGCGAATGTTGTTGGAAGCGATTCCACGGGACAGGAGTTACATACATTTGGAAACTAATGATTGATGAGGGATAGTCAGCACAGTTTTGTGCGTGCAAAGGGGTGTTTCTCAAACTTGATAGAGTTTGTTGAAGAGGTGACCAAGGAGATAGATGAAGACAGAGCAGTTGACGTTGTCCAGCCTGACTTCAGCAAGGCCGTAGAAAGGGTTTAGCCTGGTGCACTGGTTAGTAAGGTTAGATCACATGGGATCAGGGAGAGCAAGCCAAACAAACACAAAATGGGCTTGACAGTAGGAGACAGATGATAGTGGGAGAGGGTTATTGTGCAGACTGGAGGCCTCTGACCAGCGGTGTGCGATGAGGATCGGTGCAGGGTCCACACATGTGTGTGATTGACATAAACGAGAATATATGAATTATTGTTAGCATGTTTGTGGATAGTAAAATACGTATTATAGTGGGCAATGAATATAGTTATCAAAGGTGATCTTCATCAACTGAGCCAGTAGGTCAAGAAATGAAAGATGGAGTTGAATTCAGGTGTTGGATTTTGTTAAGATAAATCGGGAGGACTAAGGCAATTAATGGCAGAGCTCTGTTCAGTGTTGTCTAATGGAGAGAGACCAAGGTGTGCAGTTACATTGTTCCTTGGAAGTGGCACCACAGGCGGACAGGGCGGAGAAAGCGGATTAGGCACACTACCCCTCATGGGTCAGAGCATTGAGTACCTGAGTTGGTACATCATGATATGGCTGTACAATACATTGCTGCGTCTCCAGTTGGAACACTGTGTAGAATTCTGATCCTCCTGCTTCAGGAAGCATTTCCCGAAATTGCAAACGGAGCAAAAGATTGATGAAGATGTTACTGATACTCAAGGGTTTGACAGAAACAGCGAGGCTGGAGAAGCTTGAAAGCAAAAGAGGGCGATGAGATAACTTTGGCAGATAAGGTTAAGGAAAATCCAAAGAGATTCTACAGCATACAAGTACAAAAAAGCAACTAGAGAGACAACAGAGCCCCTCAAAGAAGGCCACCCATGTATGGAACCAAAAGAGATAGGCGCGACCTGAAATAAATATTTTATGTCAGAACATACTGTGGACAAAGACGAGGAAACAAAAGGAGAGAAACTATGACGTCTTGAAAAGAGCCCCCATTACAGAAGTGATGGTGCTGGAAATCTTAGAACACAAAGGTAGGGGACGCCCGAGGTCCTGAAGAAGTGTATCCCACAGCATTGTGCCAAAGTCGCAGCGGGGACCATAGCAGATTTATTTGTATCATTATCCTTCGTATTTCCCTTGGGCGGGGGTGACTGTGGGGTGACATTATAAAGGTTTATAAAAACATGAATGATATACTTAATGTGAATAGGAAAGGTCTCTACTTCAGGGTAGGGGAAACTATGAGGTGAGAGAGGAAATACTTAAATGCGACCAGAGGAGAACATTTCCACACAGAGAATGGTGCATGTATGGAATGAGCGTGTGGGGAAGGGGTAGAGAAAAGTAACGTTACAACATGGAAAAGACATTTGGGCAGATAAATGGAGAAGAGAAGGTTTGAAGGGATATGGACCAAACACATGCAAATGCGACTTGTTCATGAACAGTAGTCAGCATGGACTCATTGGATGGAAGGAACAGTTTCCATGCTGCATGCCTCTGTCTCTAGTTATTGGAGGAGGAGACTATAGAGATAAGGCATGGTGTAGACACTGAAGAAAGTTACAGAGATAGGGATAATAGTTTGAAATTCGGTACTTTTCAAATATGGGGAGGGACTATAGGGAAGATGGAGGTTGCAGGGACAGGAACTGTTATAGGAGTTACAAATTATTGAAGACACTGGTCCATGAGACATGGTAAATGTACAGTGTTTGAGGGGAACACAGAACAGAAACATCCCAGGCAGCATTCCCACCCACTCATGGGAAGCCTGCTTTCCCCTCTGTTGTCCTGGTCCTCACTAAGACATCACAGGCCTGGAATGATAACTGTGACACTCCCGATACTGTCTCAGAACAAGAAAACTTACAGTAGAAGTGGTGATTGAGCCTGGGGTGTGTCTGTACACTGCTCCCCTTCCAGTAGTGTTTGCCGAAGTTTGGAGCCCTCTCGCTGCTCTCTGCTCTGTGCACGGTGAGTGATCTTAGCTCAGTGCAGGATTTATTGAAGGCTCCAGATCTCCCTGCCCTTTGAAGATGGTTGGTCAGCCAGAGAGACAATGTGGTGATGGATGGGACACCCAGCAGCTGGGAAATCTATTGAGTCAGGGACTTCCTGAGTATCTACAGGAGACAGAGAAATAGACAGAATGTGAAATTAAACTGATGCAGTGAGGGTTACACATGGAGGATAGTACTGTGTCCCATGGAGATCTGGAAAGTCCCAGTCTCCATCCCTGGCCTGTGCTGCTGCATCTCTCTGGAGTGCATAATTCTGCTGGCTCAGGATCTGGAGTAGCTGCAAGAGTGAGAGACGCTGACAGAGGCAGCAATTAGACCCTCACAGTGAGGGATACCACACGGTGAGAGACCGAGTGATATCAACAGAGTGCAGGAAGGTATCAGGATCAAACAATCATGAAGGATAAACAGGTTTAGCTTCATGATACGCTGGTATCGGTGTTCAGGGATAAATAGCCTGTGAGCAGACAAAATAATGGCCTAGTGATATTGTTGCTAGAGCACGTATCCCAAACCTCAGCTAATGTTCAGGAGAGGCAGGTTTGAACCACATCATCTGAAATGGTGGAATGTGAAATAAATTATGTTAAAAATAGTAATTGACAATCTATAAATACCATTACTGATGCACAATAAATCCAAAAACTTGTCATTCAGAGAAGGACTTCTGCCCACCCTCACGTGGTCTGCACGACATACCCACAGCAAAATGTTTGCCTCCCAATTACCCTCTGAAATAGCGTAAGGGCAGCTAGGGCTGGGCAAGAAAGGCTGGTCAGACAGAGACATCCACATCCCTTACCTGATTTTAAAAAAAAAAACTTAGGATGGGGTCCCACTGGTACTGAGCTGGGATCAGTGTCCTGGCCAATCATGTCAGTAGGTTCATGGACAGGGCTTTAAACTGACAGAGGGTTCAGGTGAAAGTAGCTTTCCAACTCCAAATAGAAAAGATGACGCATGTGAACAACACGGGGATGTGGCTGAAGACAAGCAGAATGGAACAGGAAGGGACAAATGTTAACTTAAACTGTACATCAGTGAATCGAGTTGCGACAGGAAATTGTGGGAAAAAGTAAATCATGTTTTATTTCGAATGGACAAAGTCTCTGCAGCAAGGGAGACTTGATTTGTGACACAGAGATAAAAGAGATTTAGACACCAGGGAGACATGGGTACAGGACGAACCGCAGTGGGAACTTAAGTATTCAATGGTTCACACCTTGCGGAAACTCAGGCAAAATGGGTAATGCTAACAATAATGGATAACAAAGACATTACAGAGAAAGCATTTGTTCTCAGACCATGAAGTAGAGTCAGTCTGAATGTAAATTCTGGCGACTACTTGCCAAGGACACAAGCGCCAGAACAGTTTTAGGCCAATTGACAACATTTCATTGCTCATCACTGCATTAAAGAGGAACTCATTGGAATTTTTAATAAAGACATTGTGATAATTTACTGAAACTTCAATATTCATATAATCTTGACAATCACACTGATAAGAGTGATATTAGAAGAGGAGATTGCAGAATTTTTTTTTTCAGTTTCTTTGAATAACACATTGTGCAATTGGCTAGGGATGAAGCTATCGCAGACCGACTGTTGTGTCATGAAACTTAATGAGTAATGTCACCTGGGGAGATCCTCTGGGAAATTGTGTAAAGTGCCGTTTAGATTAGATTAGATTAGGTTAGGTTAGATGACTTACAGGGTGGAAACAGGCCCTTCGGCCCAACAAGTCCACACCGCCCTGCCGAAGCGCAACCCACCCATACTCCTACATCTAACCCTTACCTAACACTACAGTCAATTTAGCATGGCCAATTCCTCTGATCTGCGCATCTTTGGACTGTGGGAGGAAACCGGACCACCCAGAGGAAACCCACGCAGACACGGGGAGAATGTGCAAACTCCACACAGTCAGTCGCCTGAGGCAGGAATTGAACCCAGGTCTCTGGCGCTGTCAGGCAGCAGTGCTAACCACTGTGCCACCGTGCCACAGTAAAGTAATATAAAAATTTAAAGTGAATCACAGAAAGGACAAGCTACATCTCGAAACTAAAACAGTCAATTACATGAGTTTGAGAAGAGACTGACCAAAGTAAACAGGCTAAACAGACTGAAACATGTGTCTGTAAATGGACAGTGTAAAACATTTGAACGAACAGTATAAAACACTCAACAAAAAGGACATTCCATTGAAACAGAAAAAAACCTCAGCAAGAAATTCTCACCCATCCATCACTCAGGACAAAATGAATCATATCAGATTATGAGGCTTAGACGATTACCACAAAGTACTTCAAATCCTGAAATGCGAGAGAGTTTAAGCAGTAGGTGTTAAAGGGATTGTCTGTTCGCGAGGGGTCTGTTCGCAAGGGGGAGGGCAGTGCGAAGAGGAAACTTTGTCAGGGTTTAATGACACGATAGGAACAGGGAGAGGTAAAGGTGCTGAGATTGTTACAGAAAGTGGTCCAGGTCTGAACTGTGTGAGAAAGCCAGTACGGATTGCTGCAGCTGGAGGGATTTGCAGAGGTCGTCAGAGACATATGCATTTTTATTTATTCATTCATGGGATGAGGGTGACACTGATTGGACCAGCATTCTTTGCCTCACTGCTAATTACAGAGAGGGCAGATTAGAGTCAGCAATATTGCTGTGGGTCTGGATTCACATGTAGGCCAGACCAGGTTGGAATGTCAGATGACCTTCCCTAAAGGAGCTAAGTGAACCTGATGAGTTCTTCCAACTGATCAACAATGATTTTATGGAGGCCGCACCAATGTCTTGTACAGCCACAACATGACATCCCAATACCTACTCTCACTCCTTTGCCCTTCGAAGGTCACCATCCCAAACACCTGCTTCACCACCCTGTCTACCAGTGTAGCCACTTTCAATGAACTGTGTACCTGTATCTCTGGGTCTCTGACTGACAACACTACCCATTAACTTTACATTAACTGTACAAGTCCCACGCTGGTTTGTTTCACCAAAATGCAACACTTCACATTTATCTAATTAAACTCCATCTGCTATTCTTCAGCCCACTATCCCAGCAGTACTATTCATCCTGTTGTATCATAGATAACTTTCTTCACTATCCACTTTACTACCAATTTCGGAGTTAACCAAAAAACTTACTGACCAGGAAACCAATATTCCCATCCAAACTATTTATCGAAATGACAAACAACAGTGGACCCACTGCACCGCTGGTCACATGCCTCCAGTCAGAAAAACAACATGTCTCCCATCACCCTCTGTCCCCTACCATCAAGCCAATTGTGTAACCAGTTCACTGGCTCTTCCTAAATGCCATATCATTTTACAATGATCTGGATTTATTACCCAGTGTACCACACGGAACGTAGATCACAGAACAGTACAGTCCAAGGCCCTTCGACAATGATGCCATGCCAACCTTTTATCCGTCTGGAAGATCAAACTAACCTACATACCCTTCATTTTACTGCCATCCATGTGCCTATCCAAGAGTCTATTAAATGTCCTTCATGTATCTGACTCTCCTACCACCGCTGGCAGTGCATTCCAACCACGCAACACTCTTTTCAAAAAAGCTATCTCTGATATTCTTCCTTATCCATCCACCAATCACCTTAAAAATATTTATGCCCACTGACAACAAACATTTATGCTATGGTATAAACAAGTGTCTCACTATTCACTCTATCTATGTCTCACATCATCGTGTTCACCTCTACCAAGTCACCCCTCACCCTTCTTCACTTCAATGTCAAAAGACTTACCTCCCTGAACCTTTCTTCGTAAGACATGCTCTCCAGCACAGGTAGCATTCTGGTAAATCTTCAATTTACCCTCCCTAAAGCTTCCACTGACTTCCTGTAATGAGGGGATCAGAACTGAACTCAATTTTCCAAGTGGGATCCAGCCATGGCTCTATAGAGCTGCAGCATAACCTCACGGCTTGAAAACCGAATCCCCCAGCAATTGAAAGGCAACACAACATATTACTTCTTAACAACACTATCAGCTTGGGTGGCAACTTTGAGGGATCGATGGACGTGGAACCCATGATCTCTCTGTTTCACAACACTATCAAGTATTCTGCTTTTAACCCTGTATTCTGTATTCAAGTTCGTCCTTTCAAAAGTCTATTAAATGTCCCTCATGTATCTGACTCTCCTGCCACCGCTGGCAGTGCATTCCAACCACGCAACACTCTTTGTAAAGAACCTTTACAAAGTCTTCAAAATGAATCACTTTTCTGGATTGAACTCCATCTGTCACTTCTCAACCCAGCTCCGCATCCTGTCAATATCCTGCTGTAACCTCTAACAGACCTCCACACTATCCGCCACTCCACCAACCTCCATGTCATTGGCAAAATTACTAACCCATTCTTCCACAACCACATCCAAGTAGTTTATAAAATAAAATTCACAAAGCACAGAGTTCCTGCAACTGATCCCTGCAGAACACCACTGGTCACCGAGCTCCAGGCTGAATGCTTCCCATCTATAATCACCCTTTGTATTCTATGAGCCAGGAATTCTGTATCCAGAGAGACAGGTACCCTGTATCCCATGCCTCTGTAATTTCTGAATGAGCCATAAAGGTGTTTTGTCACATTCTTGAAGAGTTCAGTAAGATTTGTGATGAAGAGACGTGTCCCTTACAAAGCCATGCTGACTACCTCTAATCAAACTATGGTTTTCTACGGAGTCGTAAAACCGCGCTCTCAGAGTCCTCTCCAATAATCTGCACACCACAGACATAAGAAAGTGAAATCTGTAATTCCCAGGATTATCCCTATTCCCTTTCTTGAACAAGGGAGTAACATTTGCCCCCTCCAATCATCTGGTATGACTCCGTTCGACAGTGAGGGTGCAATGGTCATCTCCAAAGGCACAGCAATCCATTCCCTTGCTTCCTGTAGCAACTTTGGGCATATCTCGTCTGGTCCAATGGACTTATCGATCTTTATGTTTTACACAATTCTCAGCACAATCTCCTTCTTAACATCAACCTGTTCACACAAATCAGTCCTTTTCACGCTGTCCTCACAAATAACAAGGCCCCTCTCAGTAGTGAATACTGAAGCACAGTATGTATTCCTACCTCCTGTGACTCCAGGCACAAGTTCCCTCCACTATCCCTGATTGGTTCTACCCTCACGCTCACCATCCTCTTTTTCCTTACATAAGTGGAGAATGTCTTATGGTTTTCCTTAATCCTTCTCAACAAAGCTTTTCATGTCCCATTCTAGCTGTCCTATGTCCATTCTTCAGTTCCTTGGCTATCTTCAGTGAGTATCCAGAGTGTGGAAACAGGCCATTTGTCCCAACAACTCCATACGGACCATCTGAATAACATCACTCCCAAAACTATTCCGCCACTATTACTCTCCATTTACACTAACTAACGTGTCAATACTGCACATCCCTGAACACTATGGGTAATTTACCATTTGCAAGGTTTGTGATGTTTTGTAGCTCAGGTTGAGATTTAGGGTTTGCTCGCTGAGCTGTAGGTTTGTTATCCAGACATTTCATTACCTGGCGAGGTAACATCATCAGTGGCGACCTCCAAGTGAAGCGAAGCTGTTGTCTCCTGCTTTCTATTTATATCTTTCTCCTGGATGGGGTTCCTGGGGTTTGTGGTGATGTAATTTCCTGTTCGTTTTCTGACGGTTGATAGATGGCATCTAGATCTATGTGTTTGTTTATGGCGTTCTGGTTGGAGTGTCAGGCCTCTAGGAAATCTCTGGCATGCCTTTGCTTATCCTGTCCCACGATAGATGTGTTGTGCCAGTCGAAATGGTGGCTTCTTTTATCCGTGTGTAGGGCTACGAGGGAGAGAGGGTCGTATCTTTTTGTGGCTAGCTGGTGTTCGTGTATCCTGGTGGCTAACTTTCTTCCTGTTTGTCCGATGTAATGTTTGCGGCAGTCCTTGCATGGAATTTTGTAGGTGACTGACAAGACTTTTTTTGGTTAAGATCTAACCCATTTCCTCTGGTTCCACACATTGGTGACCTTATTGATCTTTAAAGGGCCCTATTCTCTACCAAGTTATTCTTTTGGCCTTATCGAAACTTGCACAAAGGCTTCTGAAAATTCAATTAAACCATATCCTCCGTACCAACACCACCCCCCGCCATACCCCCACCACACCCTTATCTATTCTGCCATTTATATTCACTCCAACAAATAAAATCCAACAGGCACAAAAACAAATTCTCTTTTATTTGGAGTACTGTGTGCAGTTCTCATCTCCACACAATAGGAAGGATGTGGAGAGGGTACAAAATCATACAGGTAACGTGCTGACAAAACCTTTTTGTACACTCTCCAAAGACTCCACATCCTTCCTATTGTGTGGAGATGAGAACTGCATACAGTACTCCAAATGTGACCAAACAAAAGTTTTATACACTTACCACATCAGATGCAAACCACTCTCCCCAACGTTGTGACTGATGAAAGCCAATGTTGCATTTGCTTCCTTTCCCATCTGAACCACTTCTGTTGTCATTTTCACGGAGTTACTGGCTTGAACCAAGATCTTTCTGTAGATCAATGCCCCTCAGTATCTTAACTTTCTTCTAGACTTGGACATCATCTCACACTTGTCCAGATTAAACTCAATTTGCCATTTCTCTGCACATCTTTCCAACTGATCTTTAACCTCCTGCAACCTTGGATATCCTTCCTCATTAACCCCAATTCAACCAGTTTTCATTTCATCTGCAATAATTATATTTGTCACGAACTTTCATTTCAATTGTGTGAGAATCTGTAACCAGAGGGCAGAAAATCCCAGCAAGGGCTCACCCATTTAAGATGGAGATGAGGAGGAATGCCCTCACTCAGAGGCTAGTGACTCTGTGGGAATTCCTGACTGCAGGGGGCTGCCGAGGCTGGGTCATTAAGAATATTTACAATAGAGATGGTCAGATTTTAAAGAAACAGGGAAACAAGGGTTTTGTGGAGAAGGCAGGAAAGTCGAGTTGAAGATCATCAGGTCAGCCATGATCTGATTGAAGGGCAGAGCATCCTCAATGGGCCAAATGGCCTAACTCTGCTCCTATATCTCAACTCAGTATCTACATTATAACATTATGGATCTCTGCTCACAAACTCATTTATAATGGGATTATTAGATATTTATTATTACACAGCATTTGATCTACAATAGACAATTTTGTTAATGGCTCCTCGATATGATGTTATGGAAAACCATCTCATATACAATCCAGAATTCCATCCATTACAGCCCTGATACTCATTAGTTATCCAGTCGGGATGGAAACCACTGTCACACACAGTTACCGTTCTTCCTTGGCTGCAAGTATATTCAGTGTCCTGACCGCAACCATATTGAAATTACCACTACTGTCTGGTGCTTATAAAAGAATTCCTGCTAACGGTTGCTGCTCCTTGTTTTTTCTCAGCTCCACACAAATAGACTCCAAATTTTGATCATCAGATCCACGTGGCTGTCTCAGTAATGCATTAACCTCATCCATTCTTCACAACTTGTTGGCTTTTTGCCTGTCCTGCCTTGATTCCAAAAACGCTTCAATATTCCCTTCCCAGTGATGGTCATTCTGCAGCTACATCTCCGGAATGACAGTTCCATCATATCTGTTCACTGTCATTCCATATGCCTTATGGCGAATGCAGGGAGTCATTTCTCAGTAGAGGGGGATTGAATGCATGGCTAGAGGTTACAGAGAAAGGGAGGCTTACAGGGTCTCGAGGATGTTAGAGTTAAACAGAGTTATATCTGGTCAAGAATGTCAGTGGGACAAACGGGTTTGGGGATTGGAGGAATTTGCAGAGATAGAGGGAGCTGGATTTGATTCTGGAGATAGGAATACGGATCGATGTAGGGAGAGGCAGGCCGTCTGAGAGGCACAGACAGGGGGTGTTTCAGGGAGAAGTGCATTGCATATACAAAGAGAGATACGGAACATTGTAGTGACAAAAGACATTTACAGTTATAAGGTGGCTTCCAGTTTCTGAAGGCTACATAGATAGGAAGGCAATGGAGAATGCCAGGTTACTGGGTTGGAGAGAGTTACACAAATGGGGAGGGTTGCACAAACTGAAAGAGGTTCCTGTGGTCAGGAGGTTTGGAGGGGAGGGTGAGGTTTAAACAGATTGAGATCGAAGAATTGTAGAAGGATAAGGAGGTTACAGATGAATGTATGGATTGGATGAGCTGACATTGAAAGTGAGTCTTATGGGAACTGGAGAGTCACAAAGATTGGGGTTGGTGCTAAGATCGGGAAATCGGCAGTGACTTCAAGGGATTACCCAACAAACGAAGATTAAAGGGGCTCCATAGATTGGGGTGTTGTCAGGACTGGAAGAGGTTACACAGAAATGGAGGGCTTTAAGGGCTGTAGATGTTTATGGAGATAGTGGCGCGGCTGAAGCGGTTAGCAGAGACATGAAAACTTTTAGGACAGTACTAAGATACACAGGCTTTAGTTCGTGCAAGAATGGGAAGCTTAATGGGACTGGAGAAACGAAGAAATGTACAGACAGCAGCAGTGGCTGCAGATGTTAACGGATTATGGAGAGACTTGCAGGTTAGAGAGAGTGTGGGCTTCAGATTCTGACAACCATTGTAAAATGTGGAGTAGCCTTGGAAAATAGCGAGTTTGCAGCTATAGCATGTGCTGAGGGAGTGGAAGTGGTAAAAGATATAGGGAGGGTTGTGGAAGCAGTTAGTGGTTAGAGATAGGGAGCACTGCAGAGACTGCAGGGGATCAGAAAGACAGGGGGATTTCGAAGAGCAGGGGAAAATAACAGAAATAGAGAAAGTGCAGTGCCTGAAGAGGGTTCAGCAACCAGGAGGTTTCAAGGTGCAGAACAAAGTTACAAAGACTGGAAAAGTTCTAGGGATTGGAGGAGCATACAAAGATAGGGAGGGTTTTCAACCCTGTAGGATAGTATGGTACAGAGGTGGGGAGAGTTTCACAACTAAAGGGAATTAGAAAGATCAGGAGGATTTGAGGTTATTGGAGCAGCTTTAACTATATAATATCTCCAGAGATAGGGAGGGTTGTGGAGACTGGAACAGGTGAAATAGAAGAAGGTTTTAAGAATAAGAAGGACTTTTAAGAGAAACGGAAGGATGTAAAGATGGAATATGGTGAGAGTCACAGTGACAATTACGGCAGCTCATGAAGGTAACAGAAATAAATAGTATAGTGATAAGGGGAGAACATTAAAGGTATAAAGATTTGTAGTGACTGAAGGAGATTACATGCATAGCAAAGGGAGTAGGGACGACTAGAGCATACAGAGATTGAGTCTGGTTGAGAGAGGAACCGATTATTGTCATCATTAGGATTGTAGAGACGAAATTCCATGATCGGGACGGTAGAACTTGATGTATCCAGAGCCATGGAGGATGTTAACAGATGGAGAAGGTTCCTAAGGTCAGGAGGTCCTTGGGAGATTTCACAGATAGTGAGATTCTCAGGTAAGAGCGTGACATAGTTATAAAGACAGGGAGGTATTTCAGGTCTGTAAGGGATTGCAGAGATCGGGACAGCTCAATGGACTGAATAATTTTTCACAGATAAGGAAGGTTGGAGGAGTTGAAGAAGTTTACTCCGTTAGGTATACGGATACAGAGGTTAAAGACAAACACATTGAGATGGAGGGTGGTATTGGTGGGAGGATCTTACAGGGATAGACAAGACTGTCGGGGTTAACAGGGATATAGCAATTTAGTATCTACTGGAGAATGTTAGGGATTACGGTGTTAGGGAATGGAGAACCTGACAGAGACAGAGAGCATTGTGGGGACGAGAGGAGATTCCAAACACAGGAAGGATAATCAGGAATGGAGGACATTACAGAGATCACTAATACAGCATGGGCCAGGATTGATGTCTGGGATCCCCTGTGCTGTCTCAGTGAGGACCAGTACAGCTGAGGTGAAAGCAGGACTCTCAGCAGATGGTGGGATTGCAGCCTAGGATGCAGCTGTTCCTTGCCCATCAGTGTATCTATGTCCTATATCACTCAGCTATGTTTCTGTTCTGGTTGGAATATTGCAGTCCCCAGAGCCAATCCATGCTCTGAGCTCATCTCCCTTACCAGTCAGGCCTCATGCGTGCCGTTCAGCCAACCAACCTCCACTTCCATCTCCATCTCCACCGCCCCACAACCAACACCACAAAGGAATACTGGTGCCCCTCTGGTTAAAATCCAATTCCGTCAGAAATGAGGGGCAAGCAATTTCTAAGGGGACCTTAGAAATGATGGGCAAGCAATGGTCATTAAATATCCCTGGCAGACACTACTAAGGAAAAGCTACAATATATTTTATGACATAGTCATAGTTACAGGATTCCCAGCTAAAGAGTGATGCCTGTTGGAAACCAAAGGGACAATCTGTGCATGGAGCCAGAGGAAGTAGGTGAAGTCTTCAATGAATACTTCCCATCTGTATTCACGCAGTTGGAAGGCATTTTAGCCAGGGATTTCATTTGGCATGGTGAGGTTCGAGAACATGTTAAGATCAATAAGGAGGTATTAAATGTTTTCACAGGCATAAAGTTGGAGAAATCCCCATTGCACAATGAAATGTATCCCAGGCTGCTATGGGAGGCAAGGGAGGGAACTGCTGGGGCCCTGGTGGATATATTTAATACCCTGCTGACCAAAGCTGAAATGTGGAATGACTGGAGGATAGCTAATGTGGTTCCCTTGTTCAAGAAGGGTAGCAGGGGTAGGCCAGGTAATTACACAGCAGGTAGTCTGTCAACAGGGGGAGGGAACTTATCGGAAACAGTTCTGAGAGATAATTAGGGATAGTCAGCACGGATTTGGTACAGGAAGACCCTGTCTGATGAATTCAGCTGAGTTTTCTTTGAAATCACGATTAAAAATATTGATGAGGGCAGGGCAGATGTTGTGGGTTCGTTAGAGTTCAGTATTGCCTTTGACAATGCCCCACATGTAAGGTTGGTCCGACAGACCAATCGGATCCAAGGCAAGTTGGCATATTGGATCCACAATTGGTGGAGGGTTGGTTTTATGTTTGAAATTCTTTCTCCAGTGGGTGTACCACAGGGATCTGTGCAGGAATCATTGCTGTTTGTATGTACATTAATACATTGGATGTGAAAGCTTAAGGTATCATTACTCGGTTTGCAGATGACATAAAAGATAAGGGTGTTGTCCACATTGAGGGGGATGGTCTCAGGCTGTAGTCTGAAGTTTGAGGCTGGGACAGAATTTCAAGAGAGTCATTTAAATAAATAATGCTGGCAAGAGCACAGATGCCAGTAAGGGAAAACGGATCAATTAAACTACTTTATTTCAACATAACAGTTCGAACAGGTAAGGCAGATGAACTTGGTGCATGGACATGGGACTAGGACACCATAGGAATGACAGAAACACAGCTGAGGGAGGGACAGGACTGGCAACTCAATGTTCCAGGGTACAGATTCGACAGGATGGAGATAACAGGAGATGAGAGAGGAGGGGATTGGAGTTTTTGATCAGTGAAATATCACTGCAGCACTTAGAGAGGATATTCCTGGGGATCGCCCAGTGATGCTGTAATGGTGGAAATGAGAAATGAGAATCAGTCATCACTTTGATATAACTGCACGACAGGCCCTCTACAGTCAGTGGGAAAGTGAGCAGCAAATATGTCTGGATACCTCACATATCTGGAAGAATTGTAGCGTTGTAATGGTCGGGCATTTTAACTTTCCAAACTTAGACTGGGCCTGCCAGAATGTTCACAGTTGGATGGGAAAGATTTGTTAGGCATGGTGAAGAAAACTGTCCCAGTCAAAATGTCAATGGTCGGACTGCAGGAAGGGCGAAATCCTGACTTCCCCTTGGGTAACAAGGTAGGGAAAGCGACTGAGGTGTTCGTGGGGAAAAACTTTGGCAAAGTCACCACAATCGTACTAGTTTGAAAATAGTGATGGAAAAGACCATGACTGGTTCACAAGTTATTGATCAAAACTGGCCTTGCCTGAATCCAGAAGGTATGAGTCAAGAGCATTTAACAATTGATTGTGGAGGCTATTTGCAGGTAAAGGGACGTCAGGCAATAAACAACAGACAATAGACAATAGGTGCAGGAGTAGGCCATTCTGCCCTTCCAGCCTGCACCACCATTCGATATAATCATGGCTAATCATCATTAATCAGTATCCTGTTCCTGCCTTATCTCCATAACCCTTGATTCCACAATCCTTGAGAGCTCTATCCAACTCTTTCTTCAATGAATCCAGAGACTGGGCCTCTAATGCCCTCTGGGGCAGAGCATTCCACACAACCACCACTCTCTGGGTGAAGAAGTTTCTCCTCATCTCTGTCCTAAATGGTCTACCCCGTATTTCTAAGCTGTGTCCTCTGGTTCGGCACTCACCCATCAGCGGAAGCGTGTTTCCTGCCTCCAGAGTATCCAATCCTTTAAGAATCTTATATGCCTCAATCAGATCCTCTCTCAGTCTTCTAAACTCTAGGGTATACATGGCCAGTCGCTCCAACCTTTAAGTGTAAGGTAATCCCGCCATTCCAGGAGTTGACCTCGTGAACCTACATTGCATTCCCTCAATAGCCAGAATGCCTTTCCTCAAATTTGGAGACCAGAACTCCACACAGTACTCCAGGTATGGTCTCACCAGGGCCTTGTACAGTTGCAGAAGAACCTCTTTGCTTCTATACTCAATCCCACTTGTTATGAAGGCCAGCATGCGATTAGCCTTCTCACTACCTTCTGGACCTGCATGCTTATCTTCATTGACTGGTGTACAAGAACACCCAAATCTCTCTGTACTGCCTCTTAACCTAAATTGATTCCATTTAGGTAGTAATCTGCTTTCCTGTTCTTTCCACCAAAATGGATAACCATACATTTATCCACATTAAACTGCATCTGCCATGCTTCTGCCCACTCATCTAACCTGTCCAGGTCACCCTGTAATCTCCTACCATCCTAATCACTTTTCACCCTTCCACCTAGCATAGTATCATCAGCAAATTTGCTAATGTTATTACTAATACCATCTTCTATACCATTAACATATATTGTAAAAAGCTGCGGTCCCAGCACTGATCCCTGCGGTACTCCATTGGTCACTGCCTGCCATTCCAAAATGAAACCATTTATATTTAGTCTTTGTGTCCTATCAGCCAACCAACCGAAGTTAGTATTTTTCCCCCAATACCATGTACCCTAATTTTACTCACTAACCTCCTATGTGGGACTTTATCCAAAGCTTTCTGAAAGTCCAGGTACACTGCATCTGCTGGATCTCCCTCGTCCATTTTCAGAGTTACATCCTCAATAAATTAAAGATGAGTAGTCAAGCATGATTTCCCCTTCATGAATCCATGCTGACTCTGTCCTATCCTGTTTCTACTATCCAGATGTGTCGTAATTTCATCTTTTATAATACACTCCAGCATCTTTCCCACCACTGAGTTCAGGCTAACTGGTCTATAATTTCCTGTTTTCTTTCTCCCACCTTTCTTAAAAAGTGGTACAACATTAGCCACCCTCCAATCCGCAGGAACTCATCCCGAGTCTATCCAACTCTGGAAAATAATCACCAACGCACCCACAATTTTTCGAGCCACCTCCTTCAATATCCTGGGATGTAGACCAGCAGGCCCCGGGGACTTTCTGGCAGATGGGAAGCTTTCGAAAGAGAGATAAAATGAAAGTTCAGGGTCAGCATATTCCTGTTAGTGTGAAGGATAATGCTGATGCAAGTAAGAAAACCTGGATGACTGGAGATATTGAGGTTCTGATCAAGAGAAATGGAGCACGTGTCACATCGAGCCAGCTGCATTAAGAGAAACCATTGAAGAACATTGCAGGTGGTGTAATACACTTAAGTGGGAAATCAGAAGGGACCAAAGGGGACGAGAGAAAGCTCTGGTAGTTCAAACTGAGGAAATACAAGTATATTAACAACAAAAGATAAAGCAAGAATGGAATATGGTTCCTTAATGACCAATGGGGCCAACAAAGTGTGGAACCAGAGGAGATGGCTGAGATCCTAAACGGAAATTTTTCGTTTCAACTTACTGTTGAGAAAGTCTGGGAAAGTCAGGGAAATAAACAGTGATGTCTTCAAAAGAGTCCACATTACAGAACAATAGGTACTGGAGGTTTTAAAATGTATGAAGGGTCGGCAAATCCCTGGGAACTAACCAGGTATTTCCCTGGATATTGTGGGAAGATCAGAAATAAATTGTGGGATCCCATAAAGAGATTTTTCAATCACTGACAGCCACGGGTGATTAGCTGGAAGCCTCATACTCACTCAGTCACCGTCACGCTGTCCCCCTCACACTCACTCAGCCATCGTTTCCCTCACATGGTCACACTCACGCAGTCACCGTCACCTTGAAAAACTCACACTCAACTTATGAATGCCAACCTGATGGAAAAATACATGCACTCCATCCCTGTCACGCTGAGACACTCACAGACTCTCTGTTCCTGTCACGCATAGGCACTCACACAGTCTTTGTCCCCGTCATCCTGTCCCGTGCACACTTACTCCACCACCATCACCTTGACCACCTCACACTTAGTCTATCACTGTCACACTCACTCTGTCGCAATCACTCAATCTCCGTTAGCCTGTCCACCTCATACTCACTCTATCACCGTCATACTGAAAACCTCACACACATTCTGTACCGTCAGTCTGAAACGCACACACTCACTACCTCACTCTCACCCTGAACCCCTCACAATCACACACTCACTATCACCCTGATCCGCTCCGATTCACACTGTAACTGCCACACTGGCCCCCTCACACTCACACCGTCAGGGTCACGCTGAACCCGTCACACTCACACGCTCACTGCCACCTTTACCCCTCACACTCACTCCGTCACCTTCACCCTGACACCTTCACACTCACTCAATAGCATGGTAAACATAACCCCATCAAACTCAGTCTCCGTTAACCTGACCCCCTCACAATCACTACATTACCGTCACCCTCTGTCTCTGTCACAGTCATTCTGACCACCTCACACTCATTCTGTCACTACCACCATAACTCCATGATACTCATTCAGCCATTATCACGCGGACCCTATCAGACTCCCTCCTTCACAGTCACACTGACCCCTTAATCTCACTCCATTCCCATGAACCTGACTTCCTTATACTCAATCATTGATTGTCACGCAGAAACCCTCATGCTCACTCCATCACCGTCACTCTGATACCCTCACTCTCCTGCGGTCACCCTGATCCAGTCACACGCGCTACCTCCTTCTGTACTTGAATGCACAATTCAAACCCTCACTGCCACGCTGAACACCTCACACCCACTCTGTCACAGTAACTGTGTCTACATGGCACTCACTGCCTCATCATCATTGTTAAACCCTCCCACTTACTGCATCCCTGTCACCCTGACAACATCACACACGCACTCATTCATCGTCACCCTGATCCCCTCACACTCACTCCATCACCATCACCCTAACCTCCTTACTCTCTCTCTCTCTATGAAGGTTACCTGGTCACCTTAACTCCCTCACTTCATCACCATAACCTTGAACCCGTCTCACACACTCTGGTGCTATCACCCGAAACCCCTCAAAATCATTCGGTCACCGTCAACCTGACACAGTCACACTCACTCCCAAACTGACACACTCACACTCACTCCATCTCTGTCATCCTGACCCCATTGCACTATTCCTGTTACTGTCACCCTGAGTCACTCACACTCACTCCGCCACTCTCAAACCGATACCATCACACTCATTCCATCACTGTCAGAATGACCCACACAGAATCACTTCATCACCGTCGCCCTGACCCGCTCACACTCACTCCGTCACAGTCACCCTGATCCCAGATCCCATCACAGTTACTCCATCATCATCAACCTATCCATCTCACACTCTCTCCATGACCAGCACCCTGTCACCTTCACACTCTCTCCATCATCGTCACGCTCACCTTGCACAATCATTCTGTCAGCGTCACCCTGACGCCTCATACTCACTCCATGAGTGTCACCCTGACCATATCGGCACACACTGTCACCGTCACCCAGAACCCCTCAAAATCACTTGGTCACCGTCAAACTGACCCCGTCACATTGACTCCCACCCTGACCCTCTTACAGTCACTATATCGTTTTCATTTAGACCCTCCCACACTATTCTGTCACTTTCACCCTGACATCCTCATATTTATTCAGTCACTGACACCCGGAAAGCTTCACACTCACTCAGTCACTCTTACCCTGCCCCCCTCGCACTCACTACGTCACTATTTCCATGGCAGGGTCGCAATCACTTCGTCACCGTCACCCTGAATCACTCATATCCACTGCATCAATGTGAACTGACGCACACAGGTGCATTCGTCCCCGTCACACTCAGGCACGCACACTCATCCTGGCATGGTCACCCTCAGCCACTCACACTTTCTCTGCCCCGATCAACCTGAGCCCCTCACACTCACTGCATCTCTGTTACCCGGACACTCTCATTCTTACTCCATCACCGTCACCCTGAGCACTTCATACTCTATCGATCACTGTCACCCTGACACCATCACACTCACTCCAACCCCATGACCCTGACCCCTGCACACACACTCTGTCAGTGTCAACCTAACCCCCTCACAGTAACTCCATCAACGTCACCCTCACCCCCTCACACTCAATATGTCACTGTCGCACACACAGACATTTACTCTATCATCATCAACTTTACCGCCTCACACTCACTCCATAACCATCAGCCAGACCACTCAATGCACTTAGTCACCATCACCCGGGCCCACTCACACTCACTAAATCACCGTCATGCCATCACCGAAACACTGATCCAGTCACACTCACTCCATCACTGTCAACCTGTGCTCCTCACAATCTCTCTGCCCCCGCTACACTGAGGCCCTCACACTGTCTTTGTCTCCGTCATCCTGACCCAATCACACTAGCTCCGTCACTGTCACACGGTACCCCTTGCAGTCACTCTGTCACTGTCACCCTGGAACCTTCACATTCATTCAGTCACTGTCACCATGTACCCCTCATTCTGACCTTCTGGTATTCATCCGTCATTATCACCTTTCCTCCTCATATTCACTCCATCAGCGCAATCTACCACACCATCCCACTCACTCTATCACCATTAACCTGGCACCCTCACACTCAATCCGTCATTGTCACAATAGAAAATAGACAATAGGTGCAGGAGTAAGCCTTTCTGCCCTTCACGCCAGCACCACCATTAATTCTGATCATGGCTGATTATCCTCAATCAGTATCCTGTTCCTGCCTTATCCCCATAACCATTGAAGTTTTTCGACTATCCTTAAGAGCTGTATGCGACCCTATCTTGAAAGTTTCCAGAGACTTGGCCTCCACAGCCCTATTAGGCATAGCATTCCACACACCCACCATTCTCTGGGTGAAGACGTTTCTCTTCATCTCTGTTATAAATAGTCTACCCCTTATTTACAAACTGTGTCCCCTGGTTCGAGACTCACCATCAGTGGAAACATACTTGCGACCTCCAGAGTGTCCAATCCTTTACTAATCTTAAACGTCTCAATCAGAACTCCTCTCAGTCTTCTAAGCTCAAGGGTATGCAAGCCCAGTCGCTCAAATCTTTCAACGTAAGACAGTCCCACCATTCCGGGAATTGACCTCGTGAACCTCCGCTGCATTCCCTCAATAGCCAGAATGTCTTGCCTCAAATTTGGAGAACAAAACTGCACACAATATTCCAGGTTCCGTCTCACAGTGCCCTGTACAGCTGCAGAAGGATCTCTTTGCCTATATACTCAATTCCTCTTGTTATGAATGCCAGCATGCTATTAACTTTCTTTATTGCCTGCTGTACCTGCATGCTTGCTTTCATTGACTGATGTACTAGAACACCTAGATCTCGTTGTACTGCCCCTTTACCTAACCTGACTCCATTTAGGTAGTAATCTGTCTTCCTGTTCTTGTCACCAAAGTGGATAACAACATATTTATCCACATTAAACTGCATCTGCCATGCATCTGTCCACTCACCTAGTCCGTCCAGGTCACCCTGTAATCTCCTAACATCATCTCCACATTTCACTCTGCCTCCCAGCTTTGTATCATCAGCAAATATGTGAATATTACTTTTACTACCATTACCTATATTATTAATGTCTATTGTAAAAAGCTATGTCCCAGCACTGATCCCTGCCGTACCCTACTGGGCACTGCCTGCTATTCTGAAAGGGAGCCTTTTATCACGAATCTTTGTTTCCTGTCAGCCAACCAATTTTCGATCCAAGTCGGTATTTTGCCCCAGTACCTTGCACACCAATTTTGCTCACCAGCCTCCTATGTGGGACTTTCTCAAAGTCTTTCAGCAAGTCCAGGTACACGACATCCACTGGATCTCCCTTGTCCATCTTCAGATTTACATCCTCAAAAAATTCCAGAAGATTAGTCAAGCATGATTACCCCTTTATAAATCCATGCTGACTCTGAACTATCCTGTTATGCTATCCAAGTATGTCGTGATTTCATCCTTTATAATTGACTCCAGCATCTTGCCCACCACTGAGGTCAGACTAACTGGTCTATAATTTCCTGCTTTTCTCTCTCTCATTTCTTGAAAAGTGGGACAACATTAGCTACTCTCCAATCTGCAGGAGCTGATCCTGTATCTATAGAACATTGGAAAATGATCACCAATGCATCCGCAATTTCTAGAGCCACCTCCGTCAGTACCCTGGGATACAGATCATCAGGTCCCGGGGACTTATCAGCCTTCAGACCGAACAGTCTCTCCAACACCATTTTCTGCCTAATATAAATTCTCTTCAGCCACTATTACCTCTGGGAGATTGCTAGTGTTTTCCCCAGTGAACACAGATCTGAAGCACCAATTCAACTCTTCGGTCATTTCTTTGTGCTCCGAAATATGTTCACCCGTTTCTGTCTTCAACGGCCCAATTTTAGTCTTAACCATTTCACATACTTAAAAAAGCTTTTACCGCCTTCCTTTATATTTTTGGCCAGTTTAACTTCGTACCTCATTTTTTCTCTGCGTACTTCCTTCTTAGTTAACCTCTGTTGTTCTTTAAATGTTTCCCAGTCCTCCGTTGTCCCACTCATCTTTGCTGTGTTATACTTTTTCTCTTCTGACTTTATATGTTTCTTAACTTCCCTCTTCAGCCACGGCCACCCCTCCCTCCTCTTAGGATCCTTCTTCCTTTTTGGAATGAACTGATCCTGCATCTTCTGCATTATACTCGGAAATAACTGGCACGAGTGCCATCCATCACTGTTAAGGTATTGCACCATTGAACTTTGGCCAGCTCCTCCCCCATAGCTCCATAGTTACCTTTATTCAACTGAAATATTCTTCAGTTCACTTCCGATTGTACTCTCGTCCTTTCAAATTGCAGATTAAAGCTTCTTATATTATGCTCACTACCTCCTAATGGCTCTTTCACTTCGAAGTCTCTGATCCAATCCGGTTCGTTGCACAACACCAGATCCAGAATTGCCTTCTCCCTGTTAGGCTGCAGTACTAACTGTTCTAAGAATCCATCTCTGAGGCACTCCTAAAGCTCCATTTCTTGTGTTCCAGTACCATCCTGATTCTCCCAGTCTACCTGTATGTTGAAATCCACCATAACAACTGTAGTAATATCTTTGCGACAGTCCAATTTCAGCTCCTTATTCAACTTACACTCCACATCCAGACTACCGTTTCGGGACCTGTAGATAACTCGCACGAGGGTCTTTCGACCCTTAGAATTTCTCAGCTCTGTTCATATTGACTTCACATCCTCTGCTTCTAAGTCCTCCTTCGCAAGGGACTGAATACCATTCCTGACCAACAGGGCCACCCCACCCCTCTGCCCGTCAGTCTGTCCTTACTATAGAATATAACATTGAACATACATTTCCCAGGCCCTGTCCACTTGAAGCCACGTCTCCGTTATCCCCACAACATTGTAACTGCCAATTTCCAAATGAGCCGCAATTTCTGACGTTTCGTGCATTCATATATAATACTTTTAATTTGTTACTGCCCTCACCCTTCCTATCAATCCCTATTTCACTTGACCTTACGGCATGATCCCTTTGTCAGTTTTCTGCTACATTTATTCCGTTGTCTTTCTTCACTTCTCTTGTTCTAACTTTCCCTTCAATTTCCTTATTAAAATTCCAGCTAGTCCCCCCACCCCCGCTATTCAGTTTCAATGCAACTGCAGTGACAAACCTGCCTGCCAGAATGCTGATCTTCCATCTATTAAGCCGCAAGCCGTCCCTCTTGTATAGTTTATCCTTACTGCAAAACATACTCCAGTGATCCAAGAATTTAAATCCTTGCTTCCTGCACCAGTTCCCCAGCCACTCATCCAAGTCAATTATCTCCCTGTTCCTGTCCTCTCCAGCCCGAGGAACTGGAAGCAAACCAGAGATAACCACACTAACCGTGCTGCTTTTCAGCTTTCTTCCGACTTCTCCGAATTCCCGCTGTAGAATGTTCCTCCTCCTCTTCCCGACATTATTTGTGCCGACATGTACCACCACCTAAATAACCTCACCTTCGCCCTTGAGCACTCTGTCTGCGATATCCTTAATCCTGACAGTAGGAAGGCAATACACTATCCTCAAATCCCGCCTGTTGTCACAGAAACCCCGTTCAGTTCCTCTCACTGTGGAGTCCCCTATTACCACGGCTCTATATGATGTCTGACTCCTCGCTCTGCCTCCACGCCAACTTTTGATTGGCCGACCTGACTGCCTCGCGGACTGGCAGTGTCGTCTGTCTCTACTGTTTCCAAAAGATTCAACCTATTCCTAATAGATGCTTCCACCAGGGTCTCCAGCACTTGTCTCCTCTCTGCCTTCCTCACCGTCTTCTCCTTTATAGTATGCTCGGTTTAATCACCTCGCTGAAGATACTGTCCAGATAGATCGCGTTCTCTTGGATGAGCGTGAGGTCATCGAGTTCTTTCATCAGTGCTGCAATATGCTCTGTCAGAAGCTGAGCGTGTACACACTTTCCACAGTTATACGAGCCAGATACACCAGAGTCCTTGACCTCCAACATCATGCACATATCTCACTGAATCAGCTTGGCAGTCATGTCTTCACCCTCTTCAACTGTGGCGTAATCACTTCACTCAACCTCCTTGTCGAAGACTCCTGAGCTAAAGACTCGCTTTTTTCTCAACAGAGAATTAATTTTTGGTGCAAGTCTGCGGACTTTCAAAGGAGGAGGCCCCACAGTGTAGATTAGATTACTAACAGGGTGGAGACTGGCCCTTCAGCCTTCAAGTCCATTCTGACCTGCTTCGGCACATCCACCCACAACAGGAAATTTAGCAAGGTCAATTCCCCTAACCTGCACAGCTTTAGCTGTGGGAAGAAACCAGAGCACACTGAGGGAACCCCCGCAGCAAATCTGCAGACTCCACATGGACGGTCATCTAAGGCAGGAACTGAACCCAGGTCTCTGGCGCTATAAGGCAGCAGTGCTAACCACTGCGCCACTGCAGGACCTGAAACATAGAGCGCACTTACTTAAATAACAGTCGATCAACTTCCCAAACAGCCTCTGCGCTCCGACTTCACTTCCGCCCGCTCCCACCGCGCTCTGCTGCACCCTGACCCTGTCACACTCCCTGCAATCAGAGTCGACCTGTCACTGTCACGCTCCATCATCACCATAACGATCGCCCCTCACACTTATTCTGTCACCATCTCCTTGATGCCTCGCACTCATCCGTCACTGTCACACTGTTTCCCTGACGCTCACAATCACACCATGACCCTGACCCGCTCACACTGACTCCATCACAATAACCTTGACCCCGTCGCACACACTGTGTTACTCTCACTCGGAACCCCTCAAATTCACTTGGACACCGTCAACCTGACCCAGATACACTCACTCGCTCCCTGACCTCCTCAGTCACTCTGTCACCATCACCCTGAGCCATTCACATTCACGACATCATTGTCACACGCACACCCTGACATTGACTCCATCCTCACCACCCTGACCTTCTCACACTCACTCCATAACCATCAGCCTGACTCCCTCAGACTCACTCCATCACAGTCACGCTGACACCCCAACACTCACTCTGTCTGTCACTCTGACACGCTCACATTCACCTAGTCACTGACATCTGCAAACCCCACAGTTAGTCACTGACACCTGGATCCCTCACATTCATTCCGTCACCGTTTCCCTGAACCCCGCATATTCACTCTGTAATTGTCTCCCTGAACCACTCACGCTCACTCTGTCACCCTTTCCCTGACCGACTCACACTCACTCCGTCATTGTTTCCATGACCCCCTCACGCTCACTCCATCACTGTTGCTCGGACAGGGTCGCAATCACTAAGTCACCATCACCCTGAAACCCTCGCAGTCAATGCATCAGTGTCAACCTGACAGACATACATGCACTACGACCCTGATATGCTGATGCACTCACCATCGCTCTGAGCCCCTCACACTCTCTCTGTCCCCGTCACCCTGACCCCGTCGCACTTATTCTGTCACTGGTTACCTGACGCACAAACGCACATTCTGTCCCTGCCATGCTGAGGCGCTCACAGTAACTCTGTCACGTTCACCCTGTGCCCCTCACAATCTGCCTGTCCCCGTCACCCTGAGGCCCTCACACTGTCTTTGTCCCTGTCACCCTCACCCCCTAACACTGACTCCATCTTTGTCACCCTGACGCCGACAAACTCAATCCGGCTCCGTCACCATCGCCACCATCTCTCACACTGTCGCAGTGGTCCCATTGTACTCACTCCATCAGGGTCACCCTGAACCCATCAGACACACACCATCACCGTCACCCTGACCCCCTGTCCCTGACCCATTCACACACACTCTGTCACCATCATCCGGAACCCCCTAATTCATTCGGTCACCATCAAGCTGACCCGTCACGCTCACTCCCACCATGACCACCTCACAGTCACTCCTTCACTGCCACCCTGACCCCCTCACACTTAGTGCATCACCGTCATCTCATTAACATTATTCCGATACCGTCACACTTTCTTCGTCACGGTCACCCTGACACCTTCACAATCACTCCGGCACTGTCTCTCTGAACTTCTTACACTCACTACATCACTGTCAACTTGACGCCTTCACACTCATTCCGTTATTATTGCTGTGACCCTCTTACACTCACTCCATCTCTGTCAGCCTGGCACCCTCGCACTCACTATCATTTGTCACCCTGGCACCGTCGCACTCACTCAGTCACTGTCACCCTGGCACCATTACGCTCACTCTGTCACTGTCACCCTGATGCCCTCACACTCACTCCGTCATTGTCACCCTGGCACCCTCGCATTCACTCAGTTACTGACGCCCGGATACCCTCACACCCACCCAGTCACCATCACACGGACCCCCTCACACTCACTCCGCCATTGTTTCCCTGACAGGGTCACACTCACGCAGTCACCATCTCCCTGAAACATTCACACCCAATGTATGAATGTCAACCTGATGGAAACATACTCACTCCATCCCCGTCACGCTGAGGCACTCACAGTCTCTCTGTCCCTGCCACGTGGAGGCACTCACACAGTCTTTGCCCCCATCACCCTGTCCCTATCACACTTACTCCATCATCATCACCCTGGCCCACTCACACTCACTGTGTCACCATCTCTCATAAATCCTCAAACTCACTTCGTCCCTGTAACCCTGACCATCTCACACTCTCTCAATCAGCATCAACCTGACACCCTCACACTCACTCCACCACCGTCCTCCTGACCCCTTCACGCCCACTTATCTCTGTCACCCTGACCACCTCAAAATTGCTCCATCTTGTCACTCAGTTCCGTCACCATGGCGTCCTCACACTGGCTTGGTCACTGTCACACTGACGCCCTCACATTCACATCACCCTGACCCCATCACACTCACAACGTCCCATCACTCTGACCTCCTCACACTCATCCGTCACTGTCTCCCTTGAGTCATCATATTCATTCCATCACTGTAACCTATGACATTCACGCACATGCCAACATCGTAACCCTGGCACTTTCACACTCACTCCATCAGCATTACGCAGAAATCCCCACACTCACTGTCACCATCACCCTGACCCCCCCCTCAGTCTCTCTCGATTACCATCACCCTGATGTCCTCATCCTCACCCTCACTCCAGCACAATCACCCTGACCCCATCACGCACTCTGTCACTGTTTTCCTGACAACCTGAAACTCACTCTGTCACCGTCATCCTGAACCCCTCAAACTCACCCATTTTTTGTCGCCGTCTCCCCCTCACGCTGACTTAATCTCCCTCACCCTAACCTTCTCACACTAACTGTGTCATCAACCTTACTCCATCACACTCATTCCATAACGATCAGCCTGCGCACTCAATGCAGTTTGTCACCACCACCAAGACCCCCACACGCTCACTGAATCACCATCACCCCGTCACCGTAATACTGATGCCGTCACACTGATTCCACCACTGTCTCCCTGCCATTCTCACACTCACTCTGTCACTGTCAGCCGAACCCCCCTCACACTCAATCCATCACCATCACTCGGAGCCCCTCAACACTCATTCCATCACCATCACCCTGACCCCCTCACACTCTCACTGTCACCCTGATCCCGATACATTCACTCCGTCATGGTCACCCTGACACACTCACACTAACTCCATCACTATCACAGTGATCAGCTCACACTAACGTCTTCACTGTCACACTGACCCCCTTGCACTAACTCTATCACCATCACACTGCCCCCACATACTCAGTCCATAACTGTCAACCTCAATCCCTGACTCTCACGTTGTCACCATCACATTGGCTCCAACAAACTCACTCCCTCACCGTCACCCTGATAGCTTCACACTCACACCGCCTCGATCACACTGAGCCCATCACACTCAGTCCGTCAGAGAAACCCTGACTAGTCACAATCACAAGCACCCTGACCCACTCACACTCACTCATTCACTATCACTATGAACCCCACACTCACTCCATCATCGTTTCCCAGATCCCCTTACACTCACTCAGTAACAATCAACCTGGCACCCTCACACTCATTCACTCATTGTCAACCTGACACCCAAGCACTATCTCCATCACCACCACACTACCTACACTACACTTAATCCATCACTCTCACCCACAACTCCCTGACACTCACTTTGCCACCGTCACACTGACCACCATCAGAATCACAGCCTGACTCACATCCTGATACCCTCACTCTCACTCCATCTCTGTCACGCTGACCCCATCACACTCAGTCCGTCACAATTAACGTGACTCTTCACAGTCATAGGCATCCTGACACCCTCACACTCACTCAGTCACCGTCACCGTGTCCCCTCACATTCACTCCTTCACTGTCACGCTGACCCCCTCACAATCACTCTGTCGTCCAGATCCTTAACACTCTCTCCATCACCATCACCCAAACCCAATCACACTCAGTCATCCCGCCACCCTGACCCCCTCACACTCAAAACCTCAATGCCATCCTGACCACCTCAACCTCACTCTGTCCCCTGACCATCTCACATTCATTCCATGTCTGTCACCCTGGCCACTTCACTCAAACTGTCACCATCATACTGGCACCATCACATTCACTCTGTCATCGAAACCCAATTACATTCAGTCCGCTCAGACTCCTTTAGCCCCTTCGCACTCAAACCCTCAAAATCATCCTGACTACCTCAGATTAACTCTGTCACAATGAACCTGACCCCCTCGTACTCACTCCGTCAAAGACAACTTTACCCCCTGCACGTAGTCAGTCACTGTCACCCTGATCATCTCACACTCACTCTGTCACTATCATCCTGACCCTCACACACTTATTCCATCACTATCAGTCTGAATCCCACACATTCACTCATTGACTATCTTTCTGAAACCCTCACACTCCCTCCGTAACTGTCATGCTGTCCACCTGACACTCACTCCATTACCGTCGCCTGCCCTCCTCACACTCATTCTGTCACCCCGATCCCCTCACACTCACTCTGGCATTGTCACCCTGACCTTCCAACACACACTTTGTCACAATCGCCCTGACACCGGCATTAACTTTCTTCCCCTGACTCTCTCGCAGTCACTTAGTAATTGTCACCCTGACTCCCTCACACTCACACTCTCATCCTGACAACCTCACACTCACGCACTGACGGTCACCTGACCCCTCGCACACACTTCATCACTGATACACTTACCCCCTTACACTCACTCCTTTACTGTCACACTCACTCCATGACACTCCATATGTCATCGTCACTCTGTCCCCTTCACACTCTCTCCTTCACCAGCAGCCTGACACCCGCACACTCACTCCATCAGGGTCATCCGGATCCCCTCGCACTCACTGCAAACCCCTCACCATGATGTCCCCAAACTCACCCGTCACTGTCACCTTTACCTCCGTGCATTCACTCTATCACTGTAATATATGATACCCTCACACTTACTCCATCACCGTAACCTTGGCACTCTCACATTCACCATGCCACCATCACAATGACCCACTCACACTCACTCCATCACCGTCACCCTGAATGCATCACACTCACACCCTCAATGACTCCATCGTAGACACTCAGACCCCCTTATTCTCACACCTTCACTGTCACACTCTGACATGCAATCTGCCGCCTTTATCATCAGCCTGACACCCTCACACTCAGGCCATCGCCCTCACCCTGATCTGATCACATTCACTCCATCACTGCTACCTATAATCACTCCGTTGCCCTGACCCACTAATAATCACTCAACTGCCATCACAATTACCGCCTTATACTCAGAATGTCACTGGCCCATGCATATCGTGACATGCACTCTCTCACTGTCACCCTGACCCAATCACACTGAGTAGGTTCCATCACGCTTTTCGCCTTACACTCACAACATCACTGTAACTTGAGCCTCTCACAATCACTCCATCACCATCACCCTGATTCCCTCACACTCACTCCATCACTGTCACCCTGACCATCTCACGCACACTCCGCCAGGGTAGCCATAATACTTTCACAATCACTCCATCACCCTCAACTTGGCCTCCTCACACTCATCCGTCACTGTCATCCTTAATTCCTCCCATTTACTCGAACACCATGACCTATGATACCCTCACACTCACTCCATCAGTATTACCCAGAAACCCTCAGAATCACACTTTCACTGTCATCCTGACATCTCAAACTCAGTCACGGGCACCTTGACCCCTTCACACTCACTATCATCCTGTCCTCCTCACGCACACTCATTACTGCCACCCTTACCCACTCCCACTAACACCATCACCATCACGCTATTCCCCCACCCTCGATCTGTCAATGTCTTCCTCAATCCGAAACTCACATTGGTACCGACACACTGATCCCATCACACCCACTCCCTCTCCGTCACCCTAACACCTTCACACTCACTCTGTCTCTGTCACATCGACCCCAATAACACGCAGTCCATCAAAGTAAACGTGTCGTCACAATCACAGGCACCCAGACACCTCACACTCACTGAGTCACAATCACCGTGTAGACTCACATTCACCCTGTCACCGTTTCACTGATCCCCTCACACTTATTCCACCACCATCAACCTGATATCTGACACTCACTCGGACACAATCAACCTCACCCCTTCATTTTCACTCACTCACTGTCACCCTGACCCCCTCACACAGACTCCTTCGCTGTCACCCTGACATCCACGCAATCACTCCTTCATCCTGAGCCCCACACACTCACTCCGTCACTGTCACCCTGATCATCTCACACACACTCCGTCAGGGTCACCGTGACACTCTCACACTCACTCCATCCCCCTCACCCTGACCTCCTCACACTCATCCGTTACTGTCATTCTTACCTTCTCACATTCACTCCATCACCTTAAACTATAACAGACTCTCAATCACTTTGTCACTGTCACCCTGACGCCCTCAAACTCAGTCACAGGCACCTTGACCCCTTCACACTCACTCAATCACTGTCATCTTGTCCTCCTCTCACACACTCAGGTACTGTCACCCTGACCATTTTGCACTAACTCCATCACCTTCTACCTAATCCCGCTACCCTCGCTCTTTCACTGTCACACTCACTCCGAAACTCACATTTGTACCGTCACACTGATTCCATGACACTCACTCCCTCACCGTCACTCTAACACTCTCACACTCACTCTGTCTCTGTCAAGCTGAGCCCATCACATTTAGTCCATCGAATTAACCCTGTAGTCACAGTCATAGGTACTCTGACCCCTCACACCCACTAAGTCACAATCAACGTTCACCTGTCACCGTTTCCCTGATAACCTCACACTCATTCCATCACTATCACACTGATACCTCATACTCACTGAGACAAAATCAACCTCACCTCCTCACATTCACTCATTCACTGTCACCCTGACCCTCTCACAAACACTCCTTCGCTGTCACCCTGACCTCCTCGCAATAACCCCTTCATCCTGAGCCTCACACACTCACTCTATCACTATCATCCTGATCCCCTCACGCTTACTCCGTCACTGTCACCCCAATCATCTCAAACATACTACGTCAGGGTCACCTTGACATTCTATCACTCACTCCATCCCCCTGAACCTGACCTCCTCACACTCATCCATCACTGTCATCCTTACCTTCTCACTTTCACTCCATCACCTTAACCTAGAACACACTCACACTCACTCTGTCACTGTCACCCTGAGGTTCTCAAGATCAGTTGCAGGCACATTGACCCCTTCACATTCACTCAATCACTGTCATCTTGTCCTCCTCACACACACTCAGGTATTGTCACCCTGGCCCACTCGCACTAACGCCATCACCTTCAAGCTATTCCCCCTACACTCGCTCTTTCACTGACATCTTCACACCGAAACTCACATTGGTACCATCACACTGATCCCATCAGACTCAGTCTCTCACCGTCACCCTAACACTCTCACACTCACTCTGTCTCTGTCACGCTGAGCCCATCACATTCAGTCGCAATTAGCGTATACTCCTCACATTCACCCTGTCACCGTTTCCCTGATCTGCTCACACTCATTCCATCACTATCACCCAGATACCTCACACTCACTGAGACAAAATCAACCTCACCTCCTCACATTCATTCATTCACTGTCACCCTGACCCTCTCTCACACACTCCTTCGCTGTCACCCTGACCTCCTCGCAATAAACCCTCCATCCTGAGCCTCAGCCTGAGCCTGTAGTCACAGTCATCGGCACTCTGACCCCTCACAGTCACTGAGTCACAATTAGCATATACTCCTCACATTCACCCTGTCACCGTTTCTCTGATCCCCTCACACTCATTCCATCACCATCAGCCTGATACCTGGCACTCACTCGGACACAATCAACCTCGCCCTCTCATATTCACACACTCACTGTCACCCGAACCCCCCCACACACTTCTTCGCTGTCACCCTGACCTCCTCGCACTCACTCCTTCATCCTGACCCCTCACACTCACTCCATCACTACCACCCAGACCCAATTGCACTCAGTGCACCACGCCACCTGACCCTGTCACACTCAAATCCTTAATGTCATCCTGACCATCTCAAACTTACTCTGTCCCCAGGCCACCTCACACTTCTCCATCTCTCTCACCATGACCCCGCACACTCATTCTTTCACTGTCAGCCTGACCTCATTACATTCACTTTGTCACCCAGACCCAATCACACTCAGTCCTCCCTGCCACCCTGACCCCCTCTCACTCAGTCAATCACCGTCACCCTGACTCTATCACAGAGCCTCCTTTAGCAATCGTCTTACCCCCTCGCACATAGTCAGTCACTGTCACCCTGAAACCCTCACACTCTCTCTGTAACTGTTCCACTTCTCAGCCTCACAGCCACTACATTCTGTCACCCTGATCCCCTCACACTCACTATGCCACTGTCATCCTGACCCTCTCATACACACTCTGACACCATCACCCTGACCCTCTCACACTCACTCTGTCATTGTCATCCGGACCCCCTCACATTCTTTCCGTCACCCTCATGAATTCACACTCACTCTGTCACACTGAAGCCCCTTACATTCACTCCGCTCTCATCACCCCGACCCTCTGACGCACATTTTGTCACCATCGCACTGAAGCCCTCACTCTCATTCCATCAGTATCATACTGACATCCTCCATCTCACTTCATCACAGTTCCGATGGCACCCTTAAACTGTCTCCATCACTGTCACACTAACAGCTTACACGCATACTCCCATCATCGACACACTGATTCCCCTATCGCTCACTCTGTCACTGTCACACACTAACACCCTCACACTCAATCTGTCATCGTCATTCTGACATCCTCACGCTCACTTCTTCACCACCAGCCTGACACCCGCACACTCACTCCATCACCGACACCCTGACCCCCTCACACTCACTCAGTTACCGTCACCGTGAACGACCATCTCTCATTGGTCACCGTCAGATTTTACTCTGTTACTGTCACGCTCACTTGCTGACTTTTCACTCTGTCCCCGATACCGTGACCCCATCAGACTCCCGCAATCACAGTCATCTTGAACCCATCACACTCACTCCATCACCGACAATCTGAATCACTCACTCTCACGCCATCATTCTGACTCGGTCGCACATATGCACCCTCCCTATCACCCTGACCCCTCAAAATCAATCTGTCAGTGTCACGCTGACTTCCTCACACTCACTCCCCAAGGATCCCCCAAACCCCTCACACTTCCTCTGTCACTGTCACCCGCAGCCCTCTTACTCACTCCATCCCACTGACCATCCTCATAATCACCACGTCACTGTCACACAGGCCTCCTCACACTCACAGTCACTGTCACTCTAAACCCCTCAAACTCACGCAGTAACAGGCAACCTGTCCCCCTCATAAACATTCAGTCACTGTCACTGTGTCCCCATTACACTAATTCCCTCACTGTCACCCTGACCCCTCGCACTAACACAATGTCCATCACACTATACCTCCACACTCAGTCACTGTCACTCTTAACTCCCTGACACTCACCTTGTCAAGTCACACTAACTCCATTAGAGTCAGTCCACCATTGTCACCGTGACCATCTCACGCTCACTTTGTCACCTTCACACTGACCTCCTCACACTCAGTCCATCCCTGCCACCCTGACATCCTCAGTCACACTCCATCACTGCCACCCTGAACCCCTCAGTCTCACTGTATCACAGTAAGACTAGCATCCTCAAACTCTCTCCATCACCGTAACCCTGAAACGCTCACACTCACTCCATAACCGTCACTGTTACATTTCCTTCCTCACACTCACTCCATCACCGTCACCCTAACACTCCCACACTCAACTGAGTCACTGTTGCTCTGACTCCATAACACTCAATATGTCACAGGTAACCTTTACCCACTTACTCCCAATTAGTCACCGTTACCCTGAACTACTCACACTGCCTCTGTCACTGTCACCCTGATCCCATTCCACACTACCCCGTTACTGTAACCCTGACCATTTACACTGATTCTGTCGCTGTCACAGTGACTGCCTCACAATCACTAGCTCACCATCACACTGACCCGCCTCACGCGCACTCCATCGCCCTCACCCTGAAGTGATCACATATACTCCATCACTTCTACCCTGGCTCCCTCACACTTCATCAGTCACATTGACGCCCTCACTGGCACCCTGTCCCCTCGCTGATCACTTCATCACCCCTACCCTGCCAACCGTCATACTCGCACTGTCTCCCTAACCCCTTCACATTCTTTTCCTCACCGTCACTCTGACCCCCTCAGAATCACATCATCGCCATAACCGTGAATCCCTCACACTCACTCCATTTCTATCAACCTGACCTTATCAGACACCCTCCCTCACCATCCCCGTGAACCCATCACACTCACTCTGGAACTACCACCCTGACCATCACACTCACTGTGTTGATGTCACCCTGGCTACTCACACACTCTCACTCCATCTCTGTAACTCTGAACACCTCACACTTACTCCACAAAAATCACCTTGAACCTCACACACACATTCCGTCACTGTCAACCGGTCCACCTCACGTGCACTCCATAATCGTCATCCTAACGCCATCACACTCACTCCGAAACTATCACCCTGTCACCTCACACTCACTCCGTCAGTGTCACCCTGGCCACAGCACGCTCACTCTGTCACTGTCACTCAGACCCACTGACAGGCACTTGGTCATTATCACCCTGACCCACCCCCACTCACTCTGGAACTATTTCCCTGACCCGTCAGACTCACCCCGTTTACGTCACCCTGGCCATATCACACTTACTCCATCTTTGTCATTCTTGCCACATCACATTCACTGCATCAACCCGATTTCCTCATAAGCACTCTGCCTTCGTCACCGGGATCCCCTCACACTCACTCCATCACTGTCAGCCTAACCTCCTTCCCCTCACACACACTCAGTCACTGTCATCAAGACCCGCTCACACTCACTGCATCACTGTCAGCCTGACGCCATCAATCTCAGTCCATCACCTTCACCATGACCCCCTTACACTCACTCCGTCACCCTGGCACACTCACACTCAAACCATCATTGTCTCCTAGACCTTGTAACAATAACTCGTTCTCTGTCACCCTAATTTCCACACACCCACTCCATCACCGTCAGACTGACCCCTCACACTTACTGTGTCACTGACACACTGACTCCCTCAGACTCACTCCACCTTTGTCTCCATGACTCACCAACATTCACTCTTTTACCATCACTCTGAAACCCTGATATTCACTTTGTCCCCCTGATATTCTCACACTCACTCCATAATCGTCACAATCACCCATCACATTCTCTCTGTCACCCTGACCCCCTCGCACTCACTCTGTCATCCTGACCGCCTCTCACTTTCTCTGCTGTTGTCAGTCTGACCCTCTCACGCTTACTCTGTCACCATTCCCCTGACCCCCTCATACACACTCTGTCATTATCACCCTTACCCGCCTCACTCTCACTCCATGGCCCTCACCCTGATCTGATCACATTCACATCATCACTGCAACCCTGACTCCTCTCACACTCACTTCCTTGCGTTGACCCACTAGCTAACACGCCATCCCCGTCATACTTACCGCCTTACACTCAGTCTTTTACTGGTCCACGCACACACTGACACGCTCTCTGTCACTGTCACCCTGACCCAATCACACAGAGTCCATTCCAGCACAAATTTCTCATTCCATTCACTCCATCACTGTAACCTAAGCCACTCACACTCACTCCATTACTGTCACCCTAACCGCTCACGCTCACTCTATCAGTGTAACCTGAACCACTTTCACTCACTCCGTTACTGTCATACTGGCCCCACTCGTTCTCACTTCATCACTGTCAGCCTGACCCCCTTACACTCACTCTGTAACTATCACCTCGAGTCCCTCACACTCAGTCCATCACGTTCAACTTGAACTCTTCAGTCTCATTCCATCACAGTAACGTTGGCACCCTCAATCTCTATCCATCACCATCACTCTGACCACGTCACACTCACTCCATCACCATGACGCTGACGCCCTCAGTCACACTCCGTCACTGTCACCCTGACCCCCTCAGTCTAACACTGTTACCATTACCCTGAACGCCTCTCTCTCACTCTGTCACCGTCATCTAAACTGATCACACTCAGTCACTTTCACCCTCACTCGCTGACTCTCACTCTGTCTCCATCACCGTGACCCCATCAGACGCACACACATTCTGTAACTGCTAACCTGACCCACTGACATGCCCTCCATCACTTTCATCCTGACCTCCTTACACTCAATCTGTCACACTCACCCTGTCCCCATCAGACTCCCTCCGTCACCCTGACTTCTAACACTCACTCCATTCACCTCATCCTGACCTCTTCACACCCTATCCCTCACTGTCACCCGACTACTTCACAATCCCTCATCACTGGAACCTTGACCACCTCAGACTCACTTCGTCACCATCACCCTGACCCAACACATTCACTCTGTCACACAAACCCAATCACACCAGTGCACCCGCCATCCTGGCTCCCTCCCACTCAACCCTCAAAGTCATCCTGCCAACTCAGACTCACGTTGTCACCCTGGCCACCTCACACTCGCTCCGTCACTGTCACCATGAACCCCTCAAACTCACTCAGTTATAAGAACCTTGACCCACTCACACTCACTCCATCACCTTTACCCACACCCCTTCACACTCACTCCGTCACTGTCACCCTAACCCCCAAACGCAATCCCTCATTGTCACCCAGACCACCTCACACACACTCTGTCACCATCACCGTGAATACCACACACTGACTCCGTTACTGCTACCCTGATCTCTATGCACTCACTCCATCTCAGTAACCGTGACCCCTCACACTCTGTCAATTTCTTCCTGACCACCTCACACTCACTCCATTACTGTAACCCTGAAATCCTCACGCCACATTCTGTCACCATCACTGTGAACCTCATACACGCCCTCCATCCCAGACACCCTGACCTCTCACACTCACTCCGACACTGTCAACTTGACCCCCTCACACTCACACCGTCACTGTCACCCTAAGCCCCTGACACTGACTCCATCACCGTCAACCTTGCCCCCTCACAGTCACTCTATCAGTCTTCCTGACCACCTCACACTCACTCCATCACTCTCACCCTGACCTCGTATCTCTCACTCAGTGAACCTAACTCTGAACCTCTCAGACTCACTTTAACACTGTCACCTTGACCCCCTCACACTCATTCTGTCACAGTCTCGCTTACATTCGCACTCACTTCATTGCACTGTCACACTCAGAACTGCCCTCAAACCCCTGCACCATCACACTCATTTCCTCACTCAATCCCCCACTATTACGCTCACTACTGTGCTCCCTCATCAGTACCCCACATGATATCCGAACGTCACGCTCAATCTCACGCTTCATCTACCAATGTGCCGCTCACTCCCGTGCATATACCTCACGTAGAGCTGACTCACCAGCACACTTCCCTACCCTCACGCTCGCTCGCCACACACTTGCTAAGCACCAATTTCATCCCCTTACACGCTCTCCTACATTCTTACTCATTCCCCTGCTCACTGTTCCACCACAACACTCATTCGACTGGACATGCACACAGAGTTGTAGTCACTCACCTGCACAATTCCTCACCATCAAGATCACTTCTCTGTTTGCTCCCCAGCTTTTTCTCTCACTCATGCAAGTGGTGCCCCGCCATCATACTCTCTTTGCGGCACACTCCCCAACCATCACGATCACTCCCCTGTATACTCCCCCATCGTCATTCTCACTTCCCTGCACATGCCTCCACCATTATGCCCATATTTTTGCACATTCGTCCACCATCACTCTCACTTCACCGCACACTCCCCAACACAATGCTCACTCCCCTACACAGTCCGCCACCATCTCCATCACTCTGCTGCACACTCCCCGAGCATCTGCCTCATTAGCCCCAACATCAAGCTAACTTCCCCACAATCTCATCCACGTCACACTTACTGCTCTGCGCACTCACCCACTATCAAACTCACACCCCTGCACTCTCCACACTATCACGCTTACCACCCTGCACACTGACCCACAGTCATGCTCATTCCCCCACACTCTCCCCCACACTCACACTCTCACAACCGCACCGTAACGCTCACTTGCCCACTCGCCCCTACCATCGCACCCCCACGCACACGCCCCTACCATCATATTCACCGCCCCACACACACCCACAGCAACATGCTCATTCTCGCACAAAATCCGCCACTTTACACTTTCTCCTCTGCAGTTTCACCCAATGTCATTTTAATTTGCCCCCACACTCCTACACTGTCACACTCAGTCAACCGCACACTCTCCCACCCTCACGCTCACTCTCCCTCCCACTCCCACACATTGAAGTTCACTCTCCCACACACTGCCCCAGTGCCACACCCTGTTAACACCACACTCATCCACCGTCACTGTCACTCCCCTATCCACCATTGCACAATTACACAAACTCCCCCACGCACTCTCCTACCATCACACTCCCTCCCCCCATGCACCACTTCCTTTGCATCCACTCCCCGGCATACTCCTCCACCGTTACACTCTCACCACAACACCCTCACGCACCATCCCACTGACTCCTGCACACACTCATTCACCCTCATACATTCTTGCCTGCACACTCACCACCATCATTCACACTTCCCCGCACACTCACCCACCATCACAAGCAGTCACCCGCACGGTCCACTTCCGTCCAGCTCATTCCCACACTTGATGTCCAACCGTCCAGCTCACTTCACCACACACTCCCCCACAATCCCTCTCACTCGCCACATACACCACAATCTCATGCTCACACCCTTGCACGTCCTCTCACTGTTATTTTCATATTCCCCGCACACTGCCCCAGTGTTGCTTTCATTCCAACGTGCACATGCCACCGTCACACTCACGTCTCCGTGCACACTGCTGCTATCATGCTCACTCCCCATCAGATACTATGCAGTCACTCTCACCTCCCTGCACACACCAATACCATCACACCTACTCCTCTACATGGTCCCCCACCGTCACACACAATCCACTAAACATGCACACCCACTATCACAATCAGTGTCCTGGATCCTTCCCCACGGTCATGCTCACACTCCAATCAGACACGCTCCCCGCTCACTGCCCCACCGTTATGCTCACTCCCTTCCCAAAAACACAACTACAGAGCTTTCATTACCATGTACACTTCCCCCACCATCACATTCACTGCCCCGCACACTACTCTGTGTTATGGTCATTCACCCAACACTCCACCACCATCACACTCACTTTCCTGCACTCTCCCTCACCGTCACACTCACTCGCCTGCATAATTTAGCATCATCACACTTACATCCCCACACACTTCTCCAACGTCACCCTCTCGCCCCATGCATACTCCCACCATGAGACACCCGCTGTTGCAAACTCTCCCACTGTCATTCCCCTAAACGTTCACGCACCTTCATGCTTACTCCTCACACATTTCCCACCCTGACGCTGACTCCCTGACACACTACTCTACCGTCATGCCTACTTGCTGCACACTCCCTCACCATCACGGTCACTACTCCGCCCACACCAACACTGACAGAATCAATCCCTCACACAATCCCCCACTACCATACGCAGTCCCTCTTGTTTCCCGACTGTTATACCCACTCCCCCGCGCACTCCCCCACCATCAGTCTCACCCATATATTCCCCTCCATCATACCAACTATCCCATCATCATGCTGACTCCCCACAAACTCCGCCAACATTCCCCAATGCATTCTGCCACTGTCACACTCCTTTCCCAAACACTGTTCCATCATCACGCTCACTCTCCATGCACACCCCCCACTGTCACACTTACTCACCAGCCTACGCTCCCACCATCACACTACTCCCCCGCAGACTCCACCACTGTCATGCTTACTCCCTGACACATCCTCTGTGGTCATGCTCACTGCCTCACACTGCCGCAATGTCGCACTCATTCAGCAGGAGTCTCCATCAACATCACACTCACTCCCCTGTATACTCCAATATGATCATGTTCACTCACTGCGCTCTGTCCCATGGTCACACACAGTCCCGCAATCATTCCACCACCACATTCACTCCCAAACATTACTGCACACTCTCATTCACCTCCCCGCACATTTGTCCACTGTCACGCTCACAATCATCTTCACTGCCTTGCCCACGTCCCCACTTTCACACTCACTCCGACACGCCCCCGCACTGGACACCCACTCTCAGTACTCTCCCCCACGGTCACTGCCTCTTCCCTGCACATTCCCAAAACCATCACGCTCATTCCACCTTCCTCTCCCTCACTGTAATGTTCTCCTCCTGCACACTTCTCCACCTTCACTCTCACTCCTCTGCACACACACCCACCATCACACTCACTCACCCACACACTCCCTGACCATCACGCTCACTCCCTCACATATTGCCCCACCATTATACTCACTCCCTCACACTCACCACCAATGTCATGCATGCACTCATACACTCCCCCACTGTCACATTTACTCTGCTGCATTCTCACCCATGGACAGGCTCGCTCATATGCACAAATGCAACGTCACTTTCACTCCACCTGCACACCTACATCGTATTGCTTGCTCCCATGCAAGCTCCCATACTGTCAAACGCACACCTTCAGACAGTCCACTACCATTGCAATTACTCCCCACATGTTTGCCCACCATCTAACTCACATCATTAAATCCCTCCGCCATCATGTTCACACCCCCATACAGTCCCCCACTGTCATGCTCGTTCCACCACTCACTGCCTCACCGACAAGCATACTCCCCACACATATGCCCACCATCACCCTGACTCACTCACACACTCTCCACCATCATGCTCACTCCCCTGAATGCTCCCCACAGTCACATTTACTCTCCCATATAATTGACAATGGTCACATTTACTCCCCTGCACACGCTCCCAAAATCACACTCACGACCATGCATATGCCCCCACCGAATGCTCACTTCCCTACACACCGCCACACCATAATGCTCAATACCCCGCACACTGTCCTAATGTCACACACATTCCCCTGCACTCCTTCCAAGTGTCCCACTCACTCTTCCACGCACAACCCCGCCGTCACATCCATTCCTCAGCTCTCTCTCCCACTGTCCTACCATCTCCCTAGCAAACTTGCTTCCATCACACTCATTCCCCAGACACTCCCCCACCATCACACTCACTCTCTCCACACTCTTCTTCAATATCACCCTCTCTTCCCAACACATGCCCAAACCATCATGTTCACACTCCTGCTCACTTCCCCACTGTCAAGCTGACACCCCCACAGGCTCTGTCACCGTCACGCTCACCCCCGCACTCACCGACCAACGTACTGCCTCCCCACCCTCTCCCCTCAACGTTACGCTCTCTCTCCTCCCACATGCCCACATTACCATGCTCACTCCCCCACGCAGTTCACCAACATTATGCTCAATTTCTTGTACACTTCATCACCATAACGACTACCCTGCTGCACGCTCCCCACCATCACACTCACTCCTCCACATACTCTCTCATCATCACATTTATTTCCCCGACACTCTTCTCCACCGTGACACGCTCTACCCTTCCCATGCCAACACCATAGCCCTCACTCGTCCGCACATTTCCCCAGCATCATGCGACGTCATCGCCAAACTCACACACCCACACATTCCCCGCCATTACTCTCCCTCCCCACACACTCATACCGCATCACACTCTCTCCCCGCAAATGCCCACACTCTCATGTTCACTCTCCAGACTACTTCACCACAATCGCACACTGTCTCCCGCACACTACCCCACGATCCCACTCAATCACCCCTCACAGTCTCCCACCATCATGTTCATTGCTCGGACACTCCAGCACCATCACACCGACTCTACTGCACAGTCCACAACGTCACGCTCATCCGCCTGGATTCTCCCTCACCATTATGATCACTCTCACCCGCACACTCCCTACCCTAAGCATTGGTCATGTACCCGTCCCGAGTTCATTCTCTCGAACTGGCTTTTGATCACATTCCTACTCAGATCAATGAGCAACAAGAATGGGTTCCACACAGTCTCTGCCGTATGAAGCAGCCAGTTGCCCAACGCCCACCCTTTAGCCCCTGCCGCAGACGATGGAGCCTCCCCCGTTATTACCTCCTTCTTACGATTAATGCTGTCACATTCACCGAGCAAATACGTTTGTCCCAAGCCCCAGTCTATTAAGTGAGGAACAGCCTGACATGCCTCATTCATCTTTGCTCCCCCAGCATCGGCCTGAATATTCACACCCTTCTTCTTTTCCCCAGAAACGGGATGAAAAGAGAGGATTCGTGGAAGAGAGAATTGGAGAGAGGGAGTTTGGGAGGTAACGAGTGCAGAACGCAGAGAGCGCAGGAGAGTGGGGAATGGATGGACAGTGAAATAGATTGTAAATGGAAGACGGAGTGAGAGACACAGAGGAACAGTGTGAGCATAGGAGGGAGATATGGATGGAGAGGGAAAAAGGCAGAGAGATGAATTGTGCAGAAGACCAGGTCAGAGTGGGGGGACGCAGAGGTGAAACGAAGGACAGAGTGACTTAAACCCACCTGCTGAGTTCAGGCCCATTCCCTTCCCTTCCTGTGGACTAGGACTTGGGGCTGAGTCTGTCTCTCACCAGCCCAGCTTCTTGAAAGCAAAAGCAAACAACAATAACATTCACTCTGCTGCTTGGCGCTTTTTAATGAACATTATTGTTGTTTACAAATTGAAGTGATGGAGTACAGTCAATGGCATGTTGCTTTTGCTCATTGGCCCCTAATTTGTGAGAAACATTCTCATGTGTCCCCGTAACCCCACTGTGGTGTAATGTGGGACAGACAAGAGCTACCCTCAGTCTGTTAACAGCGAGACTGACTGCTTCATCCCTGAAAACTCTGCACTGATATGAGGAAATCCTGGATGCACTGATCAACGACTGAATTGGATTGAGTGTTGAATTTAGGCAAATGGGTATTTCAGCACATTCTTCAGAAGCTGTCTGAACTTATTCTGTGTCATTGCATAAATCGCAGTGTCTGTGCAGCAACTGAGGAGCTGCAGCATGAAGACCAATTCCCGCAGATAAGGATGGAGATATATAGGGGTATTCACAATGTCCTCAATCCGGATCCACATAGAATACAACATAAATATTGACCACAGCACGATGAAATTGGCCGAGATCAAAAACAGTACGATGATAGATTTAATTCGATTTCTCATTTCTGTGTCCGACTGAGCGTCCCCATTGGTGGCAGCTAGGAGTCTTCTGCGGGCTCTGCTGGTCACTAAAATGTGTGTGGTGGTGAGACCATTGAGCAGCAGAATCAGAAGAAATGGGAGAGTCGGGGTTACAGTGTAGTGAATGGACTGGATTGTGACCCAGACATGGGAGGAATGAACACCAACTTTTGCATTACAAAACCAGTGGCGGTTTCATCACATATCGCGTTGTCAGCATAAAATACCAGAAAATGTTCTTTAAACAGCTCAGTACAGACACTGCTCCCAGAACCACAGCCGCCGTTTTCTCAATGCAGTATTTACTTTTCAGTTTCTGGCAACAAATGGCCACAAACCGATCAAAGGTGAAAGTGACGGTGAACCAGACAGAACAGTCAATGGATGCATAAACCAAGACGGCGTGGATATTACACACGGGGATGGACGTGTAAAAATAAAACAACACTGCATAAACAACGGGAATCCTTCTCAGTATCAGTTCGAAGGTAATGACCAGTAGATCTTCCGCTGCAATGGCCACCAGGTAACGTCTCACACATGGAGACAATCCACAATCTTTCTCATGCAGGACGTAGATTGTCAGTGCATTAACTGTGAGGAAGGAAAACAAGCAGATTATCCATCAGCCTGGACACAAATTTCCTAGTCTGACTGAGGACCCAGTGAGACTATCGAAAATGTAACTGTACACATGGAATTATTACTGAAATAATTGGAGCTGCAATAACTAATGGGAAATTCTGAATTGCTGACAAACTGAAACAAGCCACAAGAAACCCTCCCTCCCCAAACACACAGAGACACGTCCTTAAGAACAGATGGTTCCTGACACATTCCCACACACTTGATGACTCGATAGCAGGCACAGGTCACTTCTTTCCAGATCCTAATATGGAGGGTGAAAAAGTTGCTGTTCCGAAGGATTCCTTGAAGACAAACGGCGTTTCGAAATTTCTGGTTTTTAGTCTAAGTTGTGGTCGATCCTGTGTCGTGAACATAAGTAAATGCAGGGAAAACGTACTCAACACTTTCACTGTCTGAGGGACTTCGGAACAGTCTCTTTCTCCCTGGAACGGGATCCTTTCCCTCCACATCTGATCATTTGTGCAATTCATTGACGTCGGCCGTTCAGAAATAATATCTGGGATAGAATGTTCGGGGAATGTCCGTTATAAAATATTGGGTACAGAATATTCTGGGAAATGTTCCACATCTACTTCGGCACCAATTCCCATATTTTCCTCCGCTACATTTGTGATTCTATTGGAGTTACCTCGTGCTCACATGAGGAGATTGAACAGCTCATCACCTTCACAAATATATTCTAGCCAACCTAAATTTCACCTTGACCATCCTGGGCACCTAATCCCTTCCTAGACGTCGCCATGTCCATTTCTGGCGACCAATTAACAACGGACATTTCCTACAAGCGCACTGACCTACATAGATACTACGCCTCCTTCTACCCTGCCTCTTGTACAAACGCGATTCCTTATTCACAATGGCGCTATCTCCGTCCCAACTGCTCCTAGGAGGACCAATTACACCGCATACAAAACCCAGCCTCCTTCTTCAAAGATTGCAATTTACCTTCACACATGTTTCATGATGCCGTCCAGCACATCTCGTCCAGTTCCTGCACAAGCGGCATCCAACACCAGTGCTCCCAACGCAACAAGGACAGAAACCCTTCACCTTCCTCCCCACCAACTTCTGCATACATCGCATCAACCTTTGCCATTTACGCCACCTACAAACAGACAGCCCCAACTTGGAATATAGTTCCCTCCTGGCCCTGGTCAGAGGCCATTCCCTCTGCAACTTCCTCATCAGATTGACGCCCTCGACCAGCCCTCATCCCACTCCTGACACTTTCCCTGGCCATCACATAACCTGCAAAATATGCGCCCACATCTGCTTCCACGTATCCATCTATGGTCACAAAGGATCCTTTCGTATCCGACAGAAATTTATCTGTACCTACGCCAATGTCTTCTACAGTATCCTTTGCAACCAATTTGGTCTCCTCTACATCGGGGATACTGGACACCATCTTGCAGATCATTTCAGACTACATCTCTGGGACACCCGCAGCAATCACCACCACCACCCCATGTTGAACTCCGCCTCCCACTCCGTGAAGGACATGCAGTACCTGGCTTCTTCATCGAGAAACAATAACCAGCCGAAACCTTGAGGAAAACGCCTCATATTGCGCTGTGGGACATTTCAACTGAACAGGGCCAATGTAGATTTCATCATTTTCCGCATTTCCTCTCCCCCTATGTTATCACAATCCAAAGCCTCCAAATCGGCATCGCACCCTTGACCTTTCCTTCATATTTCACTTTTTCTGGTCCGCTCTCCTCTCTGACCTATCACCTTCTACCCCACCTTCATCTGTCTATCACATTCTCAGCTAGCTTGCCCTCAGCCCAACGCCTTTCCATTTGTTTCTCAGCCACCCAGCCCAGAAGGCTCATTCCTGATGAAGGGCTGATGTTCGAAACGTTGATTCCCCTTCTCCTCGGTTGTTGCCTGACCTGTTGTGCGTTACAAGCATTACATTCCCAGTTAGAAAACAGTCTTACACCATCTTACTCAAAGAATCAGGCCGGATGGTTAATGTTTCATGAAGCACTATCACCATCCCTGGGTATATCTTGACCCACCGGCAGGACAGACCAAAAAGTAATGGGGGTTCCCTGGGGTACAGTCAAGGAAGGGGTTTCCCTGCAATTCCCCAACATTGATTTCAGGACCCGGAAAATCTCAGGGTAATAGGTCAAATGTGGTCAAGAAAATCGCCTGTGGATAGATATGTCCTGGTCCCCTCCACCCCACCTCTCAGTAGTAACTCAGTTCCCCTTGACATTGAAAACAAATCAAAGGAAGCACTGCGGGTGAGAAGGACATAGAACGTACTCTGGGTCAGGGACTTCATGGCCATCACCAAAGTGTGTCTCCACAGGTCCACCACTGACTGAGCAGGAAGAGACATCAGATACACAACAACCAGACTGGGGCAAGGGATGGGGGAAACAAAAAGAAGGAAACATTCTCACCAAACTCCTTTTTCCAGATGGATCAGTCCTTAACAGTATCTGTTGGAGCAGCCGGCACACAGTCCTGGTGGAGGGAACGCCTCATCCGCCTCATATTGAAGATCCTGCTCATTCTGTTATACGTCATTCCCTCCTGTGAAATAGGTCATATTTCGAAAGGACCAAGCAAATTAAAACTGGTCGTCCATAAATCATCATAGGCTATCAGCAGCTGCAGCATCAATGGTGTTCCCTCCATCATAAAATCAGAAGTGGAGTGCTTAGCGATGGTTCCAAAATGTTCAGTAACATTCATAACTGCACCTATACTGAAGCAGGCTATTCAGCCCATCAAGTGTTTTAAACAGGAACAGAATGAGGCTATTCAGCTATTCAAGCCGGTTACTCATCTATTGAAGCTGATCTATTAATATCTCATTCCTGGTCCATTGGAAATTGCAGGGAACATTCATCCTTTCAAAACAGCCATACAGGAATATGGGAGGACTGGTTATTGAGCCGGGAGAAGGTATAAGTTAGGGATAAATGTGTCTTTACCAGTTCAACACAAATTAATGACTGCAGTGGCACAGTGACCAATTCTGGGACCTCAACGATTTGCAAGGTTTTAGAGAGAAATGCAACAGATGTATTCTAACTTAGATAGACAGAAAATTAATTTATCAAGAGGAGGTAGAGAATCTCTAATTGGATAAGCAATGGATAATGACTTGGCAGCTGGAATGTAACGTGGCATATGAAAAGTATGATATTTATCAGCAAGAATAACAGGCTGTATGTTAAATAAATGTACGGAGATAACAGGATTTAGAGACACAGTGTGTACTGTTGCGTTCAGTCTGACCTTTTCAGACATGGAAAGTGTTGCTTCATCTCCCTAATGATCTGATCGCTCATGTTCCCAGTGGCCCCACAGCTCTCGTTGCACACGGGATATTTGGAAGTGGATGGTTGGCGGTGTGGAGTGGTGAGGGGTACTGTGTTTTGTGCCGTGTTCCAAGGGGATAGCCTTTATTTTGAAAGCTATAATTTCTGGCTACGTGGAGACCTGAAGACAATGAGAATAGCTGACTGCTTCTGAATGAAGAAACTGTGGTTGCTGCCAGGACGGTGGGTATTCACTAAAATGATGTACTGTATACAGGCACGCTGCAACATTAATGGAGTGAGAGACGGAGGGTCCGATCACAAAATGAGAATTAAAGGCATTACAGATCAGCTGAAATTGATACGTATAATACATTTTCAATCCAAAACAGAGAAGCATTAAATCAGAGGAGATATCTCTCCAGCACATAAGACTGTGTCGATCATGATCTGCTCAGTCCAACCCAGCAATCTGTCGAGTGCAGAAAACTGTGCAGACCACAGCAGTGCATTGCTCTATAAACCCAAACTGGACATCTGTCCAGCACGGGGAGCTGTGCAGACCACAGCATTGCCTCGATCTTTAAACTCGGACGAGATGCATGTTCATCACTGGGAGCTATGCAAAACACAGCAGTGCATTGATCTTTAAATAAACACAGACTAAATATCAGTCCAGTACGCCGAGCTATGCAGAGCACAAATCTACAAATCCGGATTAGATGTCTTTACAGCAACAGGAGCTATGCAGACCGCAGTAGTGCATTGATCAATGAACCCGAAATGGAAGTCAGTGCAGCACGTGGAGCTATGCAGAACACAGCAGTGCATTGACCTTTAAACCAAGACTAGGTATCTGTCCATAGTGTGCTGCTGGGAACGCACATCAGGCCAGGCAGCATGCGAAGAGCAACAGAATCAGAGTTTTGGGCATAAGGCCTGATCAGATTCCTGATGAAGGGATTATGTCAGAAACATTGATTCTCCTTCTCCTTGGATACTGACTGGCCTACTGTACATTCCCAGAAGCACACTCTGATTTCTAGCAGCTGACTCCTCACTTTTTCATAGGTCTCTGTCCAGCACTGGGAGCTAGGGAGACCGCAACACTGCAGTGATCAATAAACCTAAAAAAGATATCTGTCCAGCATGGTGAGCAACGCAGACCACCGCAGTGCATTGATCTATAGACCTGAACAATTTATCTGTCCAGCACCAGAGTCTATGCAGACAACAGCAGTGCATTTACCTACACATGCGGACTCGATATCTGTCCAACACAGGGAGCTATGCAGACCACAGCTGTTAACTTGCATCGAGGTCACCCTGAGTGAAGTAATTTAGGAGAGGTTGAGTTTAATTTTAGTTCGCTTTCTCCAACTTTGAAATTTTTTTTTGAAATACTCTTCAAAAGTTCAGTGAGAATTGATTGTAAAGTCATGAAACAATCCCAATGGCAGCAGACGGGCCACCAAAGGGCATGTCTGTCTCTTTCTGTTATTTAGATTAGATTAGATTAGATTATTTACAGCGTGGAAACAGGCACGTCGGCCCAACAAGTCCACACCGCCCCGCTGAAGCTCAACCCACCCATAACCCCTACGTTTACCCCTTACATAACACTACGGGCAATTTAGCATGGCCAATTCACCTGACCTGCACATCTTTGGACTGTGGGAGGAAACCGGAGCACCCGGAGGAAACACATGCAGACACGGGGAGAACGTGCAAACGCCACACAGTTAGTCACCTGAGGCGGGAATTATTATCTCAAGGACAACGTTGCAAGGAATCGTAGAAAACTGCTCTGAGTTTTCAAAGGCATTCTTTGAAGAAGGAAACAGCGTGGAATATCGTAAAAATGGTGGCAGGGTCAGAATGTTCCAGTTTGAACGCCTATGCTCTGCTGACACTTTGTGTCTTTCTTATTTACTCTATTTTCTGGAGAGTATTTTGTTGCCAAACTGTTATATTTTTAACGTGACTCCTTTGGGAAAGGAGTAAGTGAGTCCCAGATCAGCGGATCGTGAGGGGAATCAAGTCTTCAAGGTTTAAAGAAAAGTTCTGCCTGGAGACATGTCCAAGTGCCGTCTGGATACTGGGCCCAGTGCAGTCTGGCGACTGTTTCTGGTGCAGTCTGGAGACTGGGTCCCATGCGGTCTGGAGACTGGGCCAAGTGTGACCTGGCGACTTGGCCCGATGTCGCATGGACAATAGGCCCGATGCAGTTTGGAGACTGGTCCTGGAATGTTCTGCAGTCTGGCCCAGTGTGTCCCAGAGACTGGGTCTGCTGCGGCCTGGAGACTGGAGCTGCTGTGGTCTGCACACTTGGCCCGGTGTGCTTTGGACACTGGCTCTGGTATAGTCTGGAGCCTGGGCCCTGCGTGGCCTTGAGACTGGGCACGGTATGGTCTGGAGACTGAGCCTGGTGTGGTGTGCCGACTGAACCTGCTGTGATCGACAGTTTCGAGACTAGATATAATGTCGCTAATAATATTTGGTCCAATGAAAGATGGTAATGGGAAGTGTTAGTTGAATCTGAGGACATGGGGAAGCAGTTCGTTAGTACTTTTCGTCAGTATTCTCTTTGGAAAATGGCAATGTTATTCAGAATACGGAGATACAGGCTATAAGATTATATGGGAATGATGTTGACAAAGGGGTGGATTTCGCAATTTTGGAACATCTGAATTCACCCTCGGCCAGCGGGATTTATTCTCGGGTACTCTGGAAAGCCAGGGAGGCGATTACAGAGTCTTCGACTTCAAAATATATGTCATCATTGTCAACAGGAGTAGTGCCATAAGACTGGAGGGTAACAAAAGTTGTTCTCTTTCTTAAGAAGGGTTATCGGGACAACCCTGGTAACTAAAGGGCAGTGCGCCTTATATCAGTTGTGAGTAAGATGTTGGAAATTTTGTGAGAGATAATATTTGTAATCATCTGGAAAGGAATAACTTGATTAGAAATAGTCAACATAGTTTTGTGAAGGTTGCCTCACCAACCTTAATGAGTTCTTCGATAAGGTGAGAAAACAGGTGGGTGAAGGTAAAGTGGTTGATGTGGTGTACAAGGAATTCAGTAAAACATTTGATAAGATTCCATACTATAGGGTATTGCACAAAATACGGAGTTTTAGGATTCAAGGTGATTCAGCGGTTAAGATCAGATATTGGCTATCTGAAAGAAGACAGAGGGTGGTGGTTCGTGGGAAATGCTCATCCGGGAGGTGAGTTAACAGTGGTGTGCTTCAAGGACCTGTTTTGGGACCACTGCGGCTTGACATTTTTACAGATGATCTTGATGTGGGCGACGATAGATGGGTTAGTAAATTTGCGGGGGACACGAGGGGGGAGGCAAAGATGTGGATCATTCTGACGAATACATAAGATGCGGCGCTCCACTGAGAAGTGGCAATTGGAGTTTAATGCAGGAAAGTTTGAGGTAGTTCAATTCGGAAGAAATGACAATAATGCAGATTATTGAGCTAATGGTAAAAGTCTTGGCATATTAGATGAACAGACAGTCCAGGTGCATACATACCTGAAAGTTGCCACTCAGGTTTATAGGGTCGTTATGAAGGCATATGGTGTGTTGGCGTTTATTTGTAGGGGGATTGAGTGTCGGAGCCAAAAGGACAGGGTTCAACTGAGCAAGACACTGGTAAGGCCGCACCTGGATTATGGCCTGAAGTTCTTGTCAGTGTATTATATGAACGATGTGGAATCTTTGGACAGGTTCCAGATGAGATTTACGAGAATGTTGCCTGTCAGGGAAGGAAGGTCTTACGAGGAAAGGGTGAGTGAGGACTTACACTGTATCCGTTGGAGAGAAGAAGGTTTAGAGGTGACTTCACCGAGATGTACAAGATAATCAGAGGGTTGGACCGTGAGAGCCTTTTATCCTCGTATGGTGAAGGCAAACACAAGGAGACATAGCTTTCAATTGAGGGATGATAGACATAGGATTGATATTAGGTATAGTTTCCTCACTCAGAGTGCAATAGGGGCCAGGAATGACCTGCCTGAAACAGTAGTAGGGTCGCCGACATTAAGCGCATTTAAATGGGCCACATAGAGACATATGGATAATAATGGAACGGTGTAGGTTAAATGTGAATCAGATTATTTTCACCATTCGGTGGCATTGAGTGCCAAAGGGCCTTTACTCCGCTGTAACTTTCTATATTCTATGAGTGTCAGCCCGGTGCAGCATGGAGACTAGGCATGGTGCAGTCTGGAGACTGGGCCTGCTGCAGTCTGGAGACTGGGCCTGCTGCAGTCTGGAGACTGGGCCCAGTGCTGTCTGGATACTTGTTGCTGGCAGAGACTGGGTTGTAATTCGAGTCAGTTGTTTCTTTCAATTTTATTCTACTGCTGGACTTTCCTTTATTATTCTTTTAATTTTGTACCAAGTACTTAAGAATCTACACCTAGATTTCTTGTACCTATGATGGTGCGTAAATGAAGTCATTGCAAACTTTCCGCTGCAATCATTAAAGTGCATGTGACAATGAAGCCAATTCAATTCAAGAGTGAGAGAGTGTCTTTGATGCTCCTTCGAAACAAACCTGCTGCTTGTGCAGTGACATGGAGCGTCCGGAGAGAATTTTATTACTTTACTGTAAACACAAGAGGGCGGGACAGACAGTGAGAGAGTGAGGGGGAAGATTTTGATTCACATTTCAATAGATTTACTCTCAATGAACAGAAAACCAAATGCTCAGAGACACATACATCAATACACTGAAGTGCGCTCATGCATGCGCGCGCACACACACACACACACACAAACACCATATTCGCACAGACCATTGGAGATATTCTGCACTTCAAGCCTGTCTTGACATTTCATGGCTGATCTGAACATGGCCTCACATTTATTTCTTCCTGGGAAATAACGAATGGCAAGTGACTTTTATGTGAGATTGAGGGCATTTTGTGACCTGTGAACATTATTCTATAAGTTTGATAATCGTCCTGAAAAAGGATATACCTGCTCCACAAGTTTACGTTGTAATTTGGTGCAAGACTAATTGTGCTAGAATTGGGCAAAAACTTTGAAAAGATGATTGGGGGAAGCTGTTGAAGGTGAAATGATGTCAGGGAAGTGGGAGTCATTCAAAGGCGAGATAGTGAGACTTCAGGAATTACATGTTCCCGTCAGTGTGAAGGGCAATGCTAACAGGAGTAGGGCACAGGACATGTCAGGGGTTATGGAGGCTTTGGACAAGGAAAAAAGAAGGCATACGTCAGGTACAGGCAAGTGCTATCAAAGGAATCCCTTGAGCATGCGGAGTGTAGGAGAACATTAACCAGGGAAATCAGGATGAAAAAATGGGTGCATGAGGTAGCTTTGGCTCACGAGGTTGAGGAGATTTGAAAGAGATTCGACAAAAGAGAAACTGGAGAGACATAAGGGCCCCATAAAATCAATCAGCCATCTAATGTTTGGCTCCACAGGAGAGGAGATGAATTAGGTTTATTAGGTCTATTGTCACATGTACTCACGTGAGGACAGTGAAAAGTTTACAAGTCGCCACATGTAACACAATCTTAGATACAAAGCTTCCCGTCCCTGCCCCGCCATGCCCCCGCCCCTCCCCCACCTCCAAGATACAAAATCTTGGTAGAAATCAGAAAAATAAACAACATAAAATTAAATGTAAAACATTACGTCCGTTCCTAAAGTAGTGGAAAAACACAGAAAATCAGTTCATTGTTCAACAACAGAGCCCATAAGCGTCTGGCCATGCTGGGTTCACAACCTACATAAGGACTTGACCTCTCCCACTCCGCTGCCTTATAGCCTGTTTCTGCTCAAAGGGTGAGGTCCCACACAAAGGCTTCACGTCGGTATTTACTCTCGAGGAAAATGCGGAAGAGAGGAAAATCAGGGAAATAAAAATAAGTGATCTTTGAAACGAGACCACATTACAGTAGCAGAAGAGCTGACAGTCTTAAAATGCATAACCACAGAATAAAAACCCGGGACATGTTCAAATGTATCCCGGAACCATCGCAGGAAACTGGGGAAGGAACTGTGCTAGCACGGGTTGAGATGTTTGTATCATTCCTGAGAATTCTGGTGAAAGGTTACTGGCTCGTTAATTCCGATTTCTCTGCACAGATGTTGCCAGACTTGTTGAACTTTCGCATAACCTTTTTCCTTCTTAATGATTTACAGACTCTGCAGTCCTTTCATTTTTTAAAATTTGAATCATTGACAGACATGGGTGAGGTGGTGAAGGATTTGAAGGCAGCTAATGTGGCAACATTATTTTTAAGAAGGCTGCCAGGAAATACAGACCAGTGACTCTGACGGCAAATGAGGCTGAATGTTTATAGGAGCTTCTGGGAGACAGGATTTACATGCATTTGGGAAAAACAAGGACTGATTAGTGATAGTCAGCATGGGTTTTTGTGTGGGAGAACTGGTCTCAAAAATAGTTTGCAGAGGTGACCAAGAAGATAGATGAACGGCAATCAGCATACATTGTCTACGTGGACCTTAGTAAGCCCCAACATTTAGGAGAGCGAGGCAATTTGATACAGCAATGTCTTAACAGTCGGAGGCAGAAGGTGCTGGGAGAGATTTGTTGTTTCTATTGCTCGCGGGTGACCAGCGGTGTGCCACGATGAGCAGGCTGCTTCTTTTCATTGTTCTTGTAAATGATTTGGATGGGAATGTAGGAACCTTGGAAAGTAAGTTTTATAGGACTACTATTATAGGGCAAGCCAAACAGAGAACAGCCACGGAATTCCGAGAGGCATGACACTCATCCACAGATTCTATCAACAAACACATCGACCTGGACCCAATATACCAGCCAGTGCAGCGGACAGCTAGAATTGACAACCGGAAGCGACAGGGACAAATCACTATAAGTGCCGAGGAAACAACACAAAAGCGCTTCACAGGAGGCTCCCAAGCACTGAGGAAGCCCCTCGACAGGGGACGAAACGTCTGCAACACAAATTTCCAGCTCAGCGAACAGAACCACAACAATGTTGCATTTTGTACGACAAACCAGTGCAGGATTTATACAGTTAACGGTATTCTGTTTTCCAACAGAGAAACCCGCGTTGCAGGCACATAGTTCTTTGAAAGTGGAGTCGCAGGTCGACCGGGTAGGGAAGAGGGTATTATACACGCTTACCTTCAACTGACACACCATTGAGTATAGGAATTAGCACATCATGTTATGACTATGCAAGAGAATGGTAAGGACACATTTGGTGTACTGAGAACAATTCTTGTTCCCTTCTATAGGACGGACGTTATAAAGTGGAAAGAAGACAAAATATTTTAAATGACGTCGTGGGAATGGGAGGTTTGAGATATATGGCAAGTCTGTGATTTTGTTCCCTTTCTGGAGGATGTAAGGTTACCCTACAGAGGGTTAGAAAATCATGAGGGGCACAGATAGGGTGCACGGCCAAGGCCTTTTCCCCACAGTAAGTGTGTCTGAAACCAGAGAGGATAGGTTTAAGATGAGAAGGAAGATATTTAAAAGGGATCTAAGGGGCAGTTGTTTCTCACAGAGGGTTGTATATATATGTAGGCAGCTATCAGATGAACTGGTATTGCTGAGTACAATTACAACATTTAAAAGACAATTGGATGGGTACATGTACAGGAAAGAGTTAGAGGAGTACATGCCAAAAGCAGAAACATAGAACTAATTCAGTTTAGGAAACATGGTAGAGAGAATTCCCGATGCTGATGTGGTGCTACAGACCTCAGCAGCAGCAGAAGCATAATTATGTTCAACCACAATCTGCAACTTTTTCTTCTAGGGATAATCCCTCGGTCTGCCATTACTACTGAGCCGATCTATGGTTCGGTGATAAGTGTGGGTGAACATTCCAGAGAGAACCATGTGTACCTAAACTGATGGCAACCATAAAAACTACTGCATCTCCTGCTTCCATTCCAAACAGTTGGACTAACACCTGACAAAAAGGGCGAAATAACCCCAAGACCAATAGTCCAACAGTCTAGCCACATTCAGTCATAAGTGGTGATGGACAGTTAAACAACTCACTGGAGGAGATGGCTCACAAATATCCCCATCCAAAATAATGGAACAGCCCTGTAGTTCAGTGTAAAAGACAAGGATGCAGTATCTGCAGCATTATCAGCCAGAAGCGTTGAATCATTGATCTACCTAACCCTCGCATGATGCCCAAAGCATCACAGATGCCAGTCTTAAATCAATTCGATTTTCTGCACGTGACGTAAATAAACGACAGAACTCAGTAACATGACAAAGTCAATGGGTCCTGACATCATTCTTGCAATAGGACTGAAGACTTGTGCTGCACAACAAGCCGTGTCACTGGGAAGTTGTTTCATTTCAGCTCCAACTCTGTTTTCTCCCTGGCAATGTGGAAAATTACACAACTATGTCCTATTCTCGAAGAGGCGAATAATTTCAATAAGAACATGTACCACACCCTCAGACTCATCACGACAGTGACAACCGTGAAATTCTTCTTGACAGCTGTCGAGCTGCACAAAAACGGCCAAGCAAGGCGATCAAATTGCTCCGAGGTCGAAGGGATAGACCCAGATGGAATTCATGATTTGGAGATGCCGGTGTTGGACTGGGGCGTACAAAGTTAAATATCACACAACACCACTTTATAGTCTAACAGTTTTAATTGGAAGCACTTGCTGTCGGAGAGGTGTTCCATCATCGAGTTTTGTACATTTGTAGTTTTTGTTTTTTAACCCCGGATACATCACCGATCTTTTCCCTCCATATCGGAAAAACGAACGGAAAGTACAGTCCTACCGACCCTGTCGAGGCCTCCTTCCTAACATCTGACAGCTTGTGACAAACATTACAGAGCTTTTCCATAGACTGCACAGAAACATCGGGAAACGAGAAACCATTCAAAACATTAAACATCCCCCATTCCTGTTCTTGAACATCTCCCTCATGCACTTCTCCCCCAAAATGTATGCATCCCTCAATGTACTCAACCATTGGAAAAATATTAAATATAACTTCAGCAGTCCCTTCGATCCATCGTTTTGCACCTCCATTCAATGTAATGATGTCTGATCCTTTATCTTCAAACCATGGTCCTTAGCTATCTCTTCCCATTTAGTGTCTATGCATATTCAGTGCGTTTGATCTCACAGGCTTGAGTGGGACAGAATTCTCCAAGTTCAACATTCTCTGGAGCAGATATTTATTCTCGTCTCAATGCAGAGTGTCCTGGCTGTACCTCATAATGCGGCCTCTTGCTTCAGACGTCCCAGCCAGGGGAAGTATCATCCTTGTTTCGAATCTGTCTCACCGTCACAGGTCCGTATTAATTACTCAGATCTCCACTCTTTTTCCTAAACCCTTTGGAATACAGGCTCAGTTCACACAAAGTATGTTTCCACAAACACGCCTGATTTCCCAGAGATCCTTCACTGCACTCCCTGAAGGTCAGTTTTTTTCTTATTAGGGACAGAAATCAAAGCTGCACATAATGTTGCACAATGTTAGACAAGGGTTCTCAAGAAATTGCAGCTGCAGTAAGACACCCTTACTCCAGTTTTGAAATTCCCTTGAAATGACGGTCAATACACCATTTATCTACCTAAATGTGACGAGTGAACAAGAAGATCCAGATTATTTCCAATATTACAGCTAACCATTTAGTGGGTATATGAACACTAGTCACTGTGTCAATGCCATTCCCAGTACTGATGTCTGGCGCCAGAACTCACAACTGTGCATGAACGTCGAATGTCTGTGCAGATTAAAACAAGAAAATCTGCTTAAGTCCCTTAAAAATAATATTTTTAACCTATCGCTTTTCAAATAGAAGGCTACTGACCTATTGTTTCCACCAAAGTACACAACATCATATTTACACATATTGGTCTTCATCTGCCATGTACTTGTCCATTCACTCCACTTGTCTCAGTCACCTTGAAGCATTCTGATATCCTCCTTACCCACTCACAATCAGACACCGTTTAGTGCTGTCAGCAGCCTTGGAAATATTGTACTTGGGTCCGACAACCCTATGTTTGAGGTATATTGGGAATACCTGGGACCAACGCCCAATTCCCGTCACACACCACGATATGTCCACCCCCAAAAAAGTGTTCTCACACTCAGGGATCAGTGCAGAAGCCTCGTCTGGACTTCCTGGTCTTCTGCAGATCATTGAGTACTCCCCTGTCTGCGTTTTTACTTCTGAGGTGCATCACCCCATATTTATCAGTGTTACATTGCATCTGTCATTGATCTGGCCATTCCATCTACATGTTCCTGTTACATAAGACCTTCCTCCTCACCGTCAAACAAACACTTATTAACCACATTCGCTCACGACCCTCAACATCCATATCTCCATTATTTTAGAGTGCCCCAAATAAGAAGTGACACAGCACTGATCCTTGTGTTACACGTCTCCACTAACACAAACAGCCTTCTGCCACCACCTTCCTTCTCCTTCCACTGCGAGAGTTTTGGATATAACTTGCTAAGTTAACCTTGATACCATTTAGATTATAATAAATTTATCAGTTTCCCATGCGGGGCTTTGACAATGGATTTGGTGAGAAAACCATTAAAAGAACTCCTTTAAAAATTCCAATAAAATTCATTAGGCATGACTTCCCTCCGAAGAAGCCATGGTGACTGTCCTTGATGAAACATTGCCTCTCAAATGGAGATCCATTTTATCCTTCTTTGTATTCTCCAATAGCTTCCCTGAAAGTGATCTGATACTCACTGATCTACAGGGCCCCGGCCTTTCTTCACCACCCTTCCAGTACAGTGTAACCGCTTCCATCCTCTAGCTTCTCTCTCCTGTCACCAAATTTTATATATACATAAAAAAAATTGGTCAGGTCTTTTCTTCCTTATCTCCAACAGCAGCCTGGGATAAAATTCATCTGGATCATTTTTATCCAATTTTTAGACCAGCTAAAACCATCAATCGAACATCACATCTTATATCAATTTGCTATATAGCTTCCCACTCCATCTTCTCCAATTCTGTCCATGCCTCCTACTTCAGGCACAAATGGTTTCTAATGGGTTCTAACTGTTCACTTGTAATATTATTCTGCTTGATGTCCTTCTGGAAAATCTTAAGACTCTCCTCAATCTTGCCTGCTACCACTTCTCCAAGTCCCTGTTTTATTCAGCACTTTCTGTGTGAAGTTTCTCGTTTTCAGTAAGATTGCTTTTCTATCGTTGAAACATCTCGGTAACACAGGCCGAGTTCCCTCACCAGACAATCTTACCATCTGTGGGATTGATCTGGAGAATGTCCTTTCAGTATATGTTGCCAGTATGTTCCTCCCTAGATCAGGACACCGAAACTTCACACAGTATTAAAGGCACAGTCTCAGCAACACTCGGCGTAAGCGAGGGAAGACACATTTATCTTTAATAAAAGTAATTACTGTCGATGCTGGAATCAGGACTGAAAACAAAAAATGCTGAAGACCACAGCTGTTGAGACAGCACCAACGGAGAGAGAGCAAGCTAATGCTTCCAGTCTGGATGACTGTTCCTTATCTACATTCTGATTCCCATTAATTAAAGGTAAACCGAAAATCTATCTTCATATTTCCACATGTTTCTCCAATACCCATTTCTTCAGTTTCTGTCTAATAGCCTGCTGTGGCATTTCTTTAAAAAAATCATCCTGAATATACAATTAAATCATATCTGTTGGTTCTCCATTGTTGAAATCTACAAGCGATAGCTTCAAGAAAAAATGTCTGAAAATTATAACTTCCCTTTTGTATATGCATTCTCTTGAAGTTTGCTATTACTTTCTAAATGACCAATACCACATTTGTTATAACAGATTAAAACAGATTCCCTCCTGTGCATGACAAGGGACTTGGTCTATACTTCCCCACTTGTCCTCTTTGGAGGGCGGAATGCATTTATAATCTTCCACATTGCACAGGAGAAGTAATGTGTTACCTAATGCAATCAATCTGTGCATTGCCTCTCTCTCTGAAATTTCAGTAGAAGTGCATTTGTTCTGTCAGACTTATCAATCACTAACCCGGCTATGTTTTCAAACACGCCTCGATACTAATATGAATGATTTTAGTCTTTAGTTACACAAGTCTCATGGTCACTTTGTATTTCTGGGAGATGTTATGTATTCCTCCAGGAAGACAGACACAATATAACGAGTTAGTTTTCCTGCAATTTCTCTTTTATCAACAATAAATTATCCTGTCCACATTTGATCCCCACTGCTTAACATTTCACGTGGATTTAAAATTTCCTTTCAAATATTGTCAGAAGCTTTGCATCAGTCCTTATGTTTCTTTTTTTAGTTTGCATTCTTGATGTCTTTTTAATGCCCTTATCAATTTCTTAGTCCTCCTTCGGTCCAATGAATCCATACTGTCTTCCATTTTTCTGATCGACTTTTCTTGATATAATACAATTTTTAACTTTGTTGATCATGTTTGCAGCTTGGAGGATATATGTATACTGTGCAACTTATCGGGTTTCGATAAAGGCAGGGCGGCATGGCAGCTGAGTGGTTAACACTGCTGCCTCACAGCACCAGGGCCCCGGGTACAATTCCCGCCTCGGGCAACTGTCTGTGTGGAGATTGCACATTCACCCTGTGACTGCGTGAGTTTCCTCCAGGTGCTCCGGTTTCCTCCCACAGTCTAAATGTGTGAAGTGTAGGTGAATTGGTCATTCTAAATTGTCCATAGTGTTAGGTGTAGAGGAATGGGGCTGGGTGGGTTGGTGTGGACTTGTTGGGCCGAAGAGCCTGTTTCCACACTGTAGGGAATCTAATCAACAGAAAGAGCCTGTCTTCCAGTGTATCTTTATGACGCTCTTTTAAAACTGCCACCTTGCTGCTCATGCATTCATGACTCCAGTCAGATACACGCATTTTAATTTTAAAAAGTTTGTATTCAAACGTCATTTAAAATTCAGCATATTAAGATGGTTATTTCCAAAGGCTCCTTTTCTGCATGGTTTTCAAATAAGTCTTCTGATCACACAGCAACTTCGAAACAGCCTGATCTCGAGTTCACTGTTCAACATATTGTTCAAGGAAAGCAGCTCATAGACACTCATGAAACCCATTTTCCCAGCATTAACATTAACTTTGATTCACATTGTTTAGATGCGATTCTAATGTGTCCACAATTGCTGCTGTACCCAAAATCTTGCATTTCTATTTTCCTATTTTGTAACATATGCAGCATTTGTGTCACAGCATTGACAATGAGAAATACCTCCCATCAATATTTGATTATCCTTGCTGTTTCTAAGCTCCACTTTAGCAGATTCTGTGGAATCTGAGCGACATGGGATCGAGGAAAATTAATAGCCGATTCAGGCGAAATGTTTGGCCAAGGCATATTTGAACATTGTCATTATCTCGCCGCATCCTACACGTTCTTCACAAGTGTCATTCTGACATTTTCGCCAATTCTCCCGTTATGCTCGTGAAGTAGAGAAGAGCAAAATATTTCAACAATGCTGTGCATTCCCCCAAACAACTGAGACCGCTCTAACCTTGGTGGGATCCTTACATCAGGCAGGTAAAATGCTGCCACTGCTGTACAGTATCTTAGTGCGATCACACCTGGAGTAGCGTGTACAGTAGCGTCAACACTGAAGAAAGGATATTTGAATTAACCAAGAGATTGTTCCCTTACCTTATTTCCGCTGTGAAGATTTGAATCATAGAATCTCTACAGTGTGGAAGCTGTCCATTTGACCCATAGACCCCACATTGAGCCTCAGGAGACCATCACATCACAATCCGAAACACTGCTCTCGTTCAAATATTCCCTGTAACCCTGCAGTTTCCATGATTAGTCCAACTAGCCTGCACATTCCCCGACGTCCTGGGTAATTTAGCATAGCAAATCCACTTATTCTTCAAATTTTAGGACTGTGCGTCAAAACTGAAATATCAATGGAAACCTTGACAGACACAGGGAGAATGTGCAAATCCCGCACAGAGAGTTCACGGAGGCGGGAATTGAACGCGGGTCTTTAGCGCTGAGAGGCAGCAGTGCTAACGACTGAGCTACATTCTGTCGGTCTTAGAGGTTGCCTACATAATAAAGGAGCAGCACACACTTTTTTCTATCTAGGGACTTTTCCCACGTGAGGTGAATGTATCAACTACCACTTTACAGAATCACAGTGTGGCCGCTGACTTCCTGAAGGCTCTGCGTTGTCCCTCATCATAGATCACTTTGCAAGGAGCAGATTACATTTTTGTTGTGTTCAATTTAAACATAGCTCACTCACACGAAGATTCAGCATAATACGCAATTAGCACAAATGGCAGTGATGGGATTCAAGCCCACAGCGACATTCACAGTGATGCTTACAAACAGCGCCTTACCTTGCTCGGCTACACCACCACGCAAAACTGAACCCATGAACAGGATTTGAATCGTGCTCCTGAGGACATTAATACATTTCTGGCTGCATAGGGAAGTGCACAATCATCTCAACTGAACACAACATCGTCTGATGAGGGGACAAGCCGAGCTTATAGGAGTGGGAGCGCTGTTACCTTCAAACACAGGAATCACGTATAATAGATAATTAACAAAATTAACATTTACTGTGTAATCCGAAAGAGATTACTTTGCTAAATCTAACACTTTGCAAAACTTTTAAGTAGTCAGCCAAATTTTGCTGGATTCTGCAGGCAGACAGCTTGCCATTACAAGTCTTGCAAAACTGTCAAAATCAGCAATCGTCAGGGAAAACATAAACTCCATATCAACAGCCGAATGTTCCCAGTCCTTGTCCTCGAGAAGGATAAACGAAATGTAGTACAAAAAGAATATGTGGAAGTTGTGCAGACCCTCACATACGGCAATTGCCAAGTGTATTGAGACCCCTGCAGAAGTTACAACAAAGCTTTCTCTTTGCTCTTTCCAGCATTTGATTCCAGTCGATTTAATTTCCACGACTGTAATCTTGGGGGCTCGTCCGTGATCCCACGACTGGGTAAGAATCCAAGTATTCCCAGGAGGGGTAGGCGCCAGCGCGTTGAAGGACTTTCACTTCATCTCGAGGGCTCAATTGGCCCCTTTGCGTGAGAGCACTGTGGATCGCCCCATCGCCGGGGTTTCAATCGAATAGGGCCGGGGTAAGAGTCGTAGCTTAAGTAATCCTACATAGATATTAATTCTAAGAGAATAAATAAAGCTCGAAGAGGTTCCAGTGAACCTTCGCACGGTATTCGAGTAAACCTCAAAGTAAGAGATTGCTGTCTCTACAGTGCTTTATAGAAAGCAAGTTTAAGGGTAGTTTGAGACTTGGAACCACCACTGTCTGAGTTAGACTCGCCAAAGACGTACCGAACATGTGGTTTCTTTGTTTGCGAAATCCAAGGCATTGAGGTGGACGCGCCCAATGTGAAGAGGCACCTCCAGAGGTAAAAACAAGTCAAAAAGGTAAAGATAACAGCACAAAGAAAGAGAGAGAGAGAGAGAGAGAGAGAGAGAGAGAGAGAGAGAGAGAGACAGCTGAACACTTTTCCCGGAAAGTTGAAATGGGCTCCAGCAAGAGCAAACGAAAAGAGGGTCCAGAGGGGACTTGGAATGGTCAACCAAAAGTACAGTACATGTTAAATAATTACGGCCCAGAGTCTGTAAAATAGTTCGAATTGTGGATTAAGGAATGTGGTATTTCGGAGGGTGGCAGTTTTAGTTGGAAAGGCAGTTGGAAAGATTAAAGTCACAGTTGGAGGTGAAAGAGAAGGAGAAACGGAAGGGAAGAATAAAACCTATGAATTGGAGTGCTTATAAAATGTGGAAGGCTGAGGCTAATATCAGGGAAAGTAAATACCAAGTAAAAGATAGATCACATACGCGTACACTAGCACACATGCAGACGTGTGTGGAAAACAACCTGATGAAGCTGTACAGTGTCTTAAGTCTGTTCCAGACCCTGACCATGATGACTGCAGTCCGCCTATGAGATCCACCTGCCGAAGGTTACAAGCCAGCGGCCGCCGTCTTAGGGTGTGCTGGATCACCAATAACCTATCGTACCTTCAGCCAATTGAAGTAAGAAGCCTAAAATGAGGGTGGCCTCTCCAAGACTGAACGACATCCAGGGCCTGCTCACAATCAGTCCACGACGGACGATAAGTCAGATGGCGAGAGTACCGATGTACGATCATCTAAGCAGGTCGTTCTGCAAGCACCAGTGGTTGAGGTTGCAGGTCCAGAAGGGGTCCCATTGCTGGTCCACCGAGCATGGGCCATAAAGGATTTGGAAACTGCATATGTGCAGTTGCCTGGCCCACGCGAGGTTGCAGGTAATAATTTCGCTGAAAAAGTAACAAAAGTTCTGTGTCGAGTTCCGTCCCAGGCCACATGAGATGAGACATCTCCTGAGAAAAACACTGGTGCCAATGTCAGCGAAGGATAAGCTGAAACTAAAGATGGAACAGCAAGCACATAAACCTCAGCTTACTATGATGCGAATGGTCAGCCGTTGGAGAGAGGTGCTGCAGGGAGAGAGATAGATGAGGAGGTCGTGGAAGAGAAAGACGAAGGGGCCATGGAAGAGGCGCTGGCAGAGGTAGAACTGTCGGGTACTTTGTTTGAGGAGCAATGGACCACTGGCGAGACAGTGTCCGTCCAGACAATCCCAATCGGCTCTGGAGGCTGGACAGCAGGGCGACTGACAGGGGAATGCTGAGATAAAGGTGGGCAGCCCACAAGGTACACGTAAGCTTCTTTCCCTTATGCTTGGCAATTAAGGTTCCCTTATGCTAATCTCTTCTGCTAAACGTACAGACACTGAAACAAGTCCCAAGGCCATATTGAGCACTGAGATTGCGAAGTGCGGACTATATGTTCAATAGAACTATGATGCGTATAAGTCGATGCCAACCTCCATGTTATATGTGGAAGGCACAACAGTTACCTTTTTGGTCGATACAGGGGCAACATATTCAGTCCTTAAATTAAGCCAGTTCAGAGAAACGACGGAAATAAAGATGAGTGGAAGGCCCCTGAACACAATGGGTTCATCAGAAATCGTGATATGAGAGAGATGTTCGTCACCCCAAATTTGTGAACCGAGTACTGGGGAAGCATTCCAACACTCATTTTTTAAAATCTGAATTCTGTCCTATACAATTGATGGCTCGGGATCTCATAGTGAGTCTGGGCTTGGATTTGCTCAGTACCCCAAGTATTTGCAAGTAATTCAAAGGGAATATCTACCCGTGCAGGCTGTAAAATACGACCCACGTCCCCTACTGTTTGTCTCTGAGTAGCGATTAAGCCAAAGAGAGATAAATTCAATGAGTGATTCACTCACCCTGGAAATAAGAGACCATGTTAATCCTATTAACACCGATTTTCTTGCTGGGGACATGCTGCACTGCACAGCACATCTACACCACGATGGCCCTGACGAATCATATGGAAAGGATTGGTTCAGGAGATTCGTTAAACCAGATCATTTGTTATTGTGCGAAATTTATTGAAATGATCGTAGATGTGCAGTCAGTGTGAACTTATCTAAAGTATCTGTAACGGCAAGTAGACACTTCATTTTTGATGTTACGGCTCTTTTTCCTCACGTGTCATTAACGAGGGCGTCCAGTGACAGGTGGCAGGAATTTGGACCATGGGTGCTAAAGGCACAAAGGTTGGGTCTTCAGGGACGATGTGGATATCTGGTTCAATGCAGATATGTGGACATATAGGAAGAAAATAAATTGGCTCACTGAGGCAGATCGCACAGTCCAAATAACACCCACTAGTCCTGAAGAGCGTTGGAGGGTAGACTAGCGTTTTCCTAAGATAGAAGTCTCGGAACTAAGATTAAAAACGGCTTCTCCTGAGTTGTGGGCAAAAGACAAATAATGGCATGGGGCTCATACGAGGCTATGAAACCATAAGAATAACCCCGAAGTCCGAGTATCGTGCTTGCAGGGCAGAATAACCGTTAAAACCCGAGGCCATAGAAAGAATTCCTCCAGTCTTTGAATCCCTCCCAATGGCTGGATTAATAATCCACTGTGAAAATTCACCGTTGAGGACCCCCATATTTCCGGTCAAAAAGGCAAACATTCCAGTTGAACCAGAGGAATGAAGGTGTGTTCAAGACTTGCAGGCTGTCAATAACGCTGTTGTCCCGCACGCCCCAATTTTTCCCAACCCCTGTACAATAGTAACTCAAGTTACACCGGATCGTCAGTGGTTCTCTTTTGTAGATTTAGCAATGCCTACTTTCGTGTACTGCTACACGCAGATAGTCAATTCTGGTTCGCTTTTACATTCAAAGGGAAATCATATAGCTTCACGCGACTTTGTCAAGGTTACTGTGAGTCCCCCATCATATGTAATGAGGTTTTACGCAGGAGTCTGGCGACTCTAGTTTTAAGCTTCTGGTCAGCGGTTCTGCAGTACAATAGCAGCACTGACAGAGGAACAATGTGAAAAGGATACACTTGTATTGTTCGGCCATCTAGCGAGGTAAGGGCTGAAAGCTGGTGTCATAAAGCTACAATTTGTGCAAAACAGATGAAGTTTTTAGGTCAATTAATATCTGACCAAGGGAATGCCATTGATCAAGATAGAGTTCAAGCAATCCAGCAAATTCCAAAGTCTCACACGAAGAAACAAGTGCTATCCTTTTTGTGCATGTGCTCCTACAGTAGAATATTTATTCCACATTCCGCAACCCCTGAGGCGCCTCGAAGTGACATTGCCGATGAGAGAAGTTTTCAGAGCCTGAGTTGGTTGCAATGGACCCCAGACACCGAGTAAGCATTTGTTGAATTAAAAAGGCGCTCCAAACTAAACCTACAATGGTGATTCCGAATCCAAACAAGCCTTTTGTAAAAACTGCAGATGAGAAGCGTGGCTGCATGACATCTGTGCTGTTGCACGATCATGGGGGAAAATTGAGGCTGGTAGCTTATTTTTCGTCTAAGCTGGACCCCGGAGCAGCAGGATTGCCTAAATACCTGCGACCTATGACTGCAGCTGAAAAGGCTGTTGTAGCATCCAGGGACATATTCGGTTCTGGTGAATTAACCCTACTGGACCCACATGCAGTATCCTTACTGCTTTCCGAGCGAAAGACAGCACACGTGTTGGAAGCACATTGGCTCGAATACAATACTGTGTTATTGGAGATGTCTAACATTACAATAAAGAGGTGGAACGTCCTCAGCCCTGCTAGCCTTCTCCACACATAAGGAGGCGGAGACCCACATGCTTGTGTCGCTGTGACTAATGAATTATCCGCCCTAGACCACATTTGCAGGATTCACCACTTCAGGATCCGCATATGGAGGTTTTTGTGGATTAGCCAGCATTCAGGAGTAAGGGGACAAGTCAGAATTGTAGTCGGTATGCTGTAGTGACTACCGACGAGGTAGTCAAAGCGGGATTACTCCCTTCTCATCTGTCAGCTCTAGCAGCAGTGATGATTGTCTTGACTGAGGCATGTAAGTTGGCTAAAGGAAGACAGTGAATGTTTACACCGATTGCAGATACGCATTCGGGGTGGTACATAATTCTGGAATCCCATGGAAACACAGGGGCTTCTTGAGCTCCACCAGAAAGACCGTCATACACCGTGACCTGATTTCTGACCTCGTGGAAGTGGTCATATTGCCTAAATCAATCGATGTGTGTAGATAGGAAGCCCACACGAAAAATAACGATTTTATTTCTCAACGCAACGCAGGGGCAGGGTCAGCTATAAGGATGGCAGTGCAGCAGTGATAAGTTTGACATGCTTATGACAAAAAATTGTATCCCAGCAGCAGACGTACGGGAGTTACAGTCATGTGCCTCGCTGGAAGAAAAGCGGGAGTGGACAAAAGCAGAGCCCACAGTGAGGGAAGAGGGATGGTTTGGCTCCAATCGTAAACCTTGCTTACCACGATCATTACTTCCATTCTATGCCAAACTGACACACGGTAAGGACCATGTATCAAAAGGGGAATGCATGACAGTATTTCGGCACAATGGTACACGAAGGGATTTAATCATTACTCTCAGAAATATTGTGAACGGTATGTTATCTGTGCCACTAATAATGTGTAGAGGGGAGTGCAGATGAGTGAGGCAGCACACCCCCAAACCCAAAAACTCTTCGAACATTTACAGACGGATATTATTGAACTAACACTCAGCGAAGGGAAAGGGTATTATCTGGTAAATATTGATATGTTTTCCACATGGGTGGAAGCGTTCCCCACGTCTAAACATGATGCCAGTGCAGTAGCCAATGTTTTGCCAGCTTTGATAATTCCGAGATGGGGCAACTCTGAAAGGCTTAGTAATGAGAATGGGACACCATTTGTTAAAAATGCCCCACAGCAAATCAGTGATTATTTGGGAATAAAGATGAAACAACACTGTGCTTGTCACCCAGCGAGCGGTGGGGCAGTGGAAAAAGAAAATGCTACCCTAAAAAACAATGTGAGAAAATGCTGTGAGGAACTAGGGGTGACATGGACAAAGGCACTTCCAATTATGTTAATGTATTTGAGATATAAGAGAAGAGGCAAAGCTAATTTTATTCCGTTTGAGATTTTGTTTGGTAGGCCTCCCAATACAGGAATTAAACCAAGACCCGCGGTAAGGCAGATAACAGACCACTGTGAGGGTGAAATGTTGTGTTAGTGTATGAAACTCTCTACACTTGTGTTCCAAATGCGGAATCAAGTGAAAGCAGCACTACCCAACCAGCAGCAGGGAAGCTGCACGATCTAGAACCTGGAGCCTGGATAGTGTTGAATGACTTCAGGAAGAGAAGCTGAAGGTGAAGGGATGGCTGGGACCGCTTCAATTGTTCCTCACGACACAGATCTCCGAACGAGCTACGTGGATACACACCAGCAATTGCAAAGGTGTAACTGGGCCTGAGGAGACATCGGAGAGCGCCGGAGCCAATTAAGTGCAAGTAGTAATTAGAAGCCTCGTACGCATATGGGCATCCCCAGTTTGTTAGCAAGTGCCCTGGTAGTACTGGCGTCTGGGATACAGCCGCAGATGGTAATCTTAACTGACGGCGCTGGAAGAAACTTCACATGCTACCCATGTCCGTTTACAAACCAGGATGACAATAAATTGGATAATGAATATTTGTGCAGGGATTCTGCTAGCGCCAGTGACTGGCACTTAGAAGTGTCTACCACGGTTACAGGGACACCTGATTCCCGAAATACGTAATCTACTATCAAGGTAGGATGTTCCAGGGCACGGGTGATAATATCCAAGACTCAGAAGAGCGATGAGGGCGTCTGGTGAAATAGATAGACCCTTCTCTGACATCTATAGAAAGGTGAATATAGTGGCTGAGTTACCCCACACCCCGCCGAGATGCAGTGCAGAAAGTCCTCCAGATAGTAGCACCGGGTCATGACAACCAACCAAACTAAATCATGGACCTAACCCCAAACAGGGCAGATGGCATTGATGTCACGCCCGAACCCGGAGGGAGTTGTCAGCGAACTCGGTAGTTGAATTGGCCCTGCAGGACGTAAATGGCCTGGCGAGAAATGTTAGCTGTCTGCTTCTGCGGCGGTGACTACCCTGCCCCGATAAGGGGAGCAATTATGGCAAACATCGCGCCACCCCCCGAACTCAAGGCCAACTGCAGTCCCAAGGCTGACACATTTCCGACCACAGCCTTCCATATGGTGGAAGGCAGGGCAAAAATGTATATTTGCACAAGAAGGCTCAACATCTTCTGGGGACGATGGAGAGTATTGGATACTACGTGTTTTACGAGATGGAGGACTGGTAATACTCATAATGCTTTGTATAAGACCCTGCTTGTGTACCTGGCTACGCCGTTTGCTTTTGAGTGCAGTGGAATTCCAATTGGTAAAACAATCAGTGGCCCCGCAACAGGAGGATCCCATTGCGAGGACCACAACATACCGTGACGTTGACGAGTATGACGTGTGAAAACGGGCTGTGTACAGGGCACACAAGGGCAAGTGATGACGCCACCTCATAGCTGTGCTACAGGTAGGTGGTGTCCGAGGAAAACCCAAATGCTACCTAAGCAATTTTGATGTCGAGCTCGCTCATTTTGTCTAGTTTTTTTAAATTGTTTTTGTCATTGCTGTCAGCACTTTGCTAAATCTAATACTTCGATAAAACCAACAATTTGCTAAGATTTTAAGTAGACAGCCTAACTTTGCTCGATTTTGCAAACAGACAGCTTGGCCTTGCAAGTCTTGCAAAAGAGTCAGATTCAACAGGAGTCAGTGAAAACATACATAATCATACCAACAGCCGAATGTTCCCAGTTCATGCACTTGAGCGTGTGATATTGACAAGTGAAATGTAGTATAAAAAGAATATGCACAAGTTGTAGACCCCCTTACATGCAGCATCTTGCAAAGTGTATTGGGCCCCCTGAAGAGGTTACAGGAAAGCATTTGCTTTCCTCTTGCTAGCATTTGAGTAATGTCGATTTAATTTCCACGACACATGTTCAACAAATAACCGTCTCCTTCTGATGGAACAGCAACAAGGCATTTGAGAAAGGTTTGACAAGTTATGGTTCATGTGAGGTGCAGAAGCTGCTAGATTCTTAACCCCAGATATACCTATTTATTAAGGAGTAACTTCAATAAACTAACCCACAGTGTCACGTTAACCTAGGAGGAAGGTATGAGCAGGCTGATCCAATACCTCTTAAAGTTTGCAAGAATGACAATGGTCTTGTTTTAGGACTCAGCAATGGAAAGCAATTACACATCAGAATCAGGAATCCGGTTCACTTCTTGAACCTGGAACACAGGAACAGCAGAAGGAGATTATTCGAAACTGTTACAACAGATGTAGGAGGAGGATGTTTTGTGTAAGGATCCTGATGTACAGTTTCAGGAAGAGGCCATTCAGCACTTCCACACTCCACCACAGAACCCATAAAAGAACATGCAGCACCGCATCGTTTTACACAACAGCAGGATGAGGCCATTCAGCCTTATAAATGCTGCAGCGCAAGAACTGGAAGAGGCCACAAAGTTACTGGAAATTTTCTCACTCGGTTAACGCTATTCAGCCGATTGAGTCAATTGCACAAGAATAGCAGACGGACATGAAACCGTTTGAGTTTTTTTTATGTGAACAGGAGGGGGTAATTCATCCACATTTATGTTCTATTTGAACAGGAGAAGACCAATCACACTCTCGTTGCGATTTCCGGGGTATAGGACGAGACAGCTCCGTTTCTCCAGCCTGTTATGAAGAAACATGTGGAGACACTTCAGCCAGTTGAAATGGTGCACTGCTGCAGCGAGTTTGCATATGCTCCCATTCCCCTCATGAAGAATGAGCAGAAGGCATTCACGTGGTTTGGTCAGGAACAGGAGCAGAAAAGCCAGCCCTTTGAGACCATAATATAGGAACACCTGGACTACATTCAGCATACCAAGACTATAATGTAGGAACACGAAGAAGCCCATTCAGCACTCGAGTGTGTAAAGCAGGAACAAAATGAGTTCAATCAACACTCATGCCTCTTTCATGGCAATTGGAGCTGAAGTTTTGCTACCTTGTGCCTGTTACTCAGAAATTGAAAGAGAATATGGAGACTATGGAAAGGGAAGAACTTCGATTACATTCGGAAGCCAAACACCCAAGGTCAGGGAATGATACAGAGGGACAGAAAATTTCACGTTAACGATAGAAAGAGACAATTAAGTTAGAAACAGAACATGTTGAAATATGGGGGAAAACACAGGGTAGTACGTCTAATTGTAGGGGTGCGACCTTCATATATCCAATCACAATATGAGAGCATTGAATAAAGGTAATGCCAGATCAGCTGAAATAATTTGTTACATTATATACTAAATCTGCCTCACAGAACAACCACAGACAGTCTTAACTGAGATAGGTTGACAGCTCAGCAAGGAGAGCGGTGTCGACTACACTCCTGTAATTCTCCTTAAGCCAGACTATCTAACCAACATGGGGAATATTGAAAACCTTGGAGAATATATTGCTGCTATATGTGCAATTGATATCTATTAAGCATGGGAAGATTTGTAGTCCATACTGTAAATGATAGTAAATGGTGCTCCCAAAGAAATTATATTTCTGTATCTCCATGCATCAGCTCGATGCAAGGTTTTTTTTATGTGTGCATGCGTGTGTGTATGACGGAGGCGATGATAGATGTGAAAATCATTGTCTGAGAGAGAACGTATATGGAGATTAGCAATTTAAGTCTGAACAACTGGCAGGGGTTGGGAAGATGGACAGAGAGGGACTGAGAAACAGTTCACGAACAGATGTGAGGATACGCTTGAGAGTATTAAAGTAAAGGCATTGCTGGACCCAATAACAACATAGATCTTTTTTTTTTGGAGTTCAGGTAAGAGCTGTATGGAATCGACGCAGATCAGCTTCTGCAGGCTTGAAGCTGGGAGTTTTTGCAGCAGATTATTGGCTTCACTAGGACTGTCTATCACAGCGCAAAGTTCAAATAGCAGATAGGATGAACCAGTGAAGTATTTCCCACAGGTGTCAGTAATTATAATTAGGAGTGGGCATGTTATGGTGTCAGGGATCAAATCAGGGCCAAAGGGATCACGACTGTTGTCATTTGTCTGTTTCAGGCTCAGATATTGGTCAGGGATGGGATGGAGTCAAAGAAAGGAAATTGAGTTTGCTATTAGAATAGAAAACAGTGCTCTATGCTCCCAATATTTAAATATCAAGTGCAGTGATACAATGAAACATGGTTCACAGCTGAAATTGAGTAGGTCTACATAGAGACCCATGAGAAACACTGCCCGAAGCAATGAATGAGATAGTGAATTATCAAGTTCACTGATGCAGTTAGTATTGGTTTGTAAAGTGAAAATCTCAATTCAGAATCTTAGCAGGAACATTTGGAGCTGCAAGGATGGTAGTGTCAATGAAGAGAACAGTGTTACAGTCAAACATGATTTATAGAATAAATGACTGATGTGAAACTTACTGGAGACACCAAAGAAAGCTCTGACTGCATAATCAAAATATTGAATAATATTTGATCCAACATGATAATTATCTTCGATCATAATATGTAGGAGGTAGCCAAATATCCCAGTATAAACTTCTGTCCATTGTTGGAACATTCCGTCTAATGTTCTCAGATTGTCATCAATTGTTGGAACATCCTAGTCTAACATTCTCATATTCTAATCTCTCCACCTCATCTCTGTGGAGCTGCTGATCCCTGTTAGTACTGCTGGTGATGCTTCCGCTCATTCAATGGGTTAACACATTGAATGGAGCCGACTTATGACTAAAAGATGGAAACCCTCCACTGGAATGCTTAGATTATTTGGAGATTGACATTAATCAGTCACTAAAGGAAGAGGTGAAATTAACCCTTTCCTTACATCACTTTATGTATCACAATAAAAGGAACATTTCCTCGATCTGGATGGAATGGATGAGATTGGCTGACCATAAACATTCAATATTATAAATCTTTCCTTATTGTAAGTAGGAACACTGTCAGAACACTGCAGGATTGTATATGACAGAGATAAAATAATAGACCACCTGCACAAAGTATCTGCTGGGCATTTTCTCGAGACCGTAAAATAGGTTAACAAGATTTACTGCCCATTGCCTTTAGTAATTTCACTCCTATTGTTAAGTGCCCTTTTACAAATCCTTCCAAAGCCTCGAGGAATCATCCAAAGCATTTGAACTGCTGCTTAGGAACAGGAGGAAGCAATTTTGTCCCCATGTGCCATTTGCAGAAGGATAGGAGAAGACCATCAGTATCTCTTGCCTGTTATATCAGGATAATTCAGCCTCTCGAGTCTGTAACAGAGGGACAGAAGGAGGCCAATCAGCCCCTTGACCCTGTCACAGGGGAAGAGGAGGAAGCCATTCTAATTCTTTAGTCTGTTATGCAGTAAATATTAGTTTTAAAATACTTATGGAGAAATTAGTCCTGACATAAGCGTTAAATGTTGAGTAAGGACAACTTTGTAAGTTTTAGGCTGACACGTTGAAAAACTGCTTGAGAGAAGCTATTGGCATGAAATTAAGAGGCCTTCACAAAAGAGATTAAAGAGTCTAGCGACAGTATATTTCTTTCATGAGGAGGGTAAGGTTGGTCGCTGTAGAGAATGCTGGATGAATAAAAGGATAGAGATTCTGGTCAACAAAAAGAAAGAAGCATATGATAGGAGTAGATAGCAAAGATCCACTGAATCCATTGAGGAATACAAGGACAGCAGGATAATACTCAAGAGGGAAATAAGGAGGGAAACATGGCGACATAATATAATTTTGGAAAATAGGGTAAGCAATGATCCAAATAGTTTCTGCAAACGAGGAACTGGGAGAGAATAGGCCTTCTTAAATTTCAGCAAGGCTACCAAAATGTGGAACCACAGGATTTGGTGAGACGCTAAATAGATATTTCGCGTTCGTATGTACTGTGGAGACGTATACATGATGCAGATAATTTGAGGAAATGAACAATGATATCTTGACAAGTGTTCCTATGACAGAAGATGAGGAGCGGTCCATGTTAAAATGCATTAAGGTGAATGAGTTCTTGGCTTTTCTTCCCCTTTTTTGCAGGGGCTATCCCCCGTGTCATAACAGAGTCACGTTTCGGGAATGTCCTTTATTCTTGATGCTACTAAAATGACTCCACAGAGTCTGGCATCCCATCACCAGAGAGAGTACTTGACACTGATCCAGCTCCCTCAGAGGCAGCTCTCAGGGTGACAGAACCACTGACACCCCGTTTATTTTTTCGACACTCCAGTTCTTTTTTTGTGTGTGTGTAGGTTTGAGACAGTGAAAGACACAAGGTGTATAAATCTTTATTCCATTTCCACGATCAGGAAGAAAAGAAACACCCAAGTGGTCAGTGACCAGCAGTGCCCTTCACACCAAAGGGCAATGCTGCTTGATCAAACGGTGAAGCGGAGGACAGGGATTAGATCAAAACAGAGTTGTAACTCCCTGTCTTTAACGCGACTCCTGAATATGCACGCGGAACTTAGTACAATGAAAGGCATGCAGGTTTAGTTTGGTTTTAGAGAAGCGTGAAAGACCTGCACAATATTGAAGTCTAAATGACCCGTACTGTTCGATGTTCTCTGACTTGATCAGGTGTTTCAGAGAACCCATTGGGAAGGTCGAAAATAATTGTTCAGCCTCTCGCCGAGATACTTGTATCATGGACAGTCATAGGTAAGCTGCCAGAATATAAGCAGGGTGGCTTATATTGTCCGATTTTTAAAGAACAACTGGGAAGGAAAAGCCAGGAACTGTAGACCGGTCTGCCAGATCTCATTGGTGGGTAACTTGCTCCAAGGGATTCTGAGAGATTTATTTTTGGAAAGGCAAGGACTGAGCAAGATAGTCAATATGGCTTTTTGTGGGGGAAATCATATTTCACAAATTTGATTGAGTTTCTTGAAGATGTGACGAAGTAGATTGGTGAAGGGAAGGAAATATGGGTTGGCCATGTGGTCTTCAGTAAGGTGTTGAAAAAGACTCCTCATGGTAAACTGGATAGCACTTGTTAGATCACATGAAATACTGGGAGAGTTGGAGGTAATTGACCCAAAGGTAAGAGATGAAGTAAATGGGTATGGAGAGTTTTTGTTTTGCACTGGAGAGCTGTTTCCAGCTGAGTGCCATAAGGATCTATTGGAATTTGTAATGAACATAAATGATTTTGTTGTGAATAAGGTAGGAATGCTTCGTGGGTGTCCAGGTAACATCAACGTTCGTGATTTCGTGAACAGTGAAGATGGTTGACTCAGAGTACAACGGGACACTGATGAGATGGGCCAAAATGTCGAAGACTTGCTAATGGTATTTATGTTCTACAAACTTAAGGTGTAACGGTGTGATGAGGCAACAGGGGGCAGAAGTTATAGGTAGGATCTTGGGATATGTTGCCAGCCACATACACCAAAATATAAATCGTAGAAGCTCTGTAGTGTGGAAACAGGCTATTCGGCATATTGTTTTACAATGATCCGCCAAACAGCAACTCGACTAATGCATGTATTACCTCGCTAACCTGACATTTCCTACATCCAATCCACCACAACCAGGATACTGCACAGCAGTTTACCCAGGTCACTGCGCATGTTGTACTGTGAGACGAAAGCCAAAAACAGTGTTGAAACCCACAGACCCAGGGAGAATGTGCAAACACCACACATGCAGTCACCCAAGTTCGAAATCAAAGCTGGGCCCTTGCTGCTGTGAGCCAGCAGTGGTAACCACAGAGCCACATTCTATCCCCGTGACCAGCGCAGAGTGACTGCATTCTCCTACTTTCTCTGTAACCTTCGCATCTGTTCAGCTGATGTCGATTTCCAGTGGAGCACTTTCGGCATGCCCACATTTTCTCTGAGTTTTGCCAGCAAATTTCTTGCATATCTAATGCGCTGCTTACAACATGCACAGAATTTGCAGGTTTGACTTGGAGAGATAATTCCCACCAGTATTTGTTTCTTCTTGCTATTTCTATGGTCCAGACAAATTATTTCTGCATATTCTGAGCGCCTGTGGTGAGATTAATTATAGATTAAGCGAGATGTTCCCTGAGGCCTTCCTTGATGTTAAGATAAGTTCGCTGCATCGTGTTTGTCGTTCTCAAGGGGAATGGTGAGATTCTTCCCGGAGCTCCCCCTGTGTTGGCTGAGTGGAGAATCACAATGACCTCCCTACAATTGTGTACGTTGCTCCCGATACCTGCTCTAATCTTGGGAGTAAATTCAGAGCAGGTAGGCATGGTCTTCTCTCATGGCCCTCACTCCTGGACTTCGGGGAAGGGGGAGTCCTGCTTGTCACCCTTCTCACCCGAGAGGAGCTTATTCCCATGCCCAAAGGTTTGGGAAGGGCAGTAACGTCACACTGCCTGCCACGTACAGGCTCAATATCAGGGGCTGTGCACGTTCTCTCCACACGACCATGCTTGTCCCAGTGCACTATGGATTTTCAAAGAAGGCACAGGTTCCTTGGGATGCTGGGTAATTCCAGGCTCTCCCCTGGTGGGAATGGTGTGCAGTAAGAAGTGGGGGAAGACCGATGTAAGTCTCATGCTGAGGACCCAAAAAACAGTTAATCTGGTGAGTTTGGTGAGATCCCCTCAGCCTCATGTTCGGAATCTCTCCCCAAACCGAAATCAACTGGCATTTTGCATAAACAAACATTAATTATGAAGATGAATCCATAAGATCATAAGGAATTGGAGCAGGAGTCGGCCACCTAGCCCCTCATGCCTGCACTGCAATAACGTCAGGGCGGATCTTTTCATAGACTCAGCTGCACTTACCCGTCCTCTCACCATTACCCGTGATTCCTTTACTCTTCCGAAATCTAGCTTTGCCTTAAAAGCATTCAGAAAACTAGCCACACGTATTTCACACTACAGGGTATTCAACAGAGTCACGTGAAGATGATCGTCCCCACCTCTGTCCAAAATCTGGTCCCATTAATTCTGAGGATCCCCCTAGGTTTAAGTTTCACCCAACAGTGAGAACGACCTCCCGACTATTACTGTATCTACTCCCTTCACAATTTTATGTTAGCATAAATCCCCAATCATTCTTCTAAGTCCCCATGAGTATAGTTCCAATCTACTTAATCTCTCTTCATTATTCAACACTCTCAATTTTTGAATCAACATAGTGAAACTCTTCTGCACCCATCGAGTGCGAGTATGTTCTTTCTCAAATAAGGAGTCCAAACCTGTATGCGGTACTCGAGGTGTGGAGTCATCAGCACCATTTACAGCTCCAGCATAATCTTTATGTTATTAAACTGTATCTCTTCAGCAATGAAGGATAATATTCCATTTGTCTTCTTAATTATCTGCAAATCAATGTTTTGTGAATCCTGCATAATGAAGACCAGGATCCTCTGCATAGCAGCATGCTGCAATTTTTTTTACCATAAAAAGGTTGTCCCGTGTACTGTTATTCCTGCCAAAATGGATGAACTCACATTGACCAACATTGTACTCAATCTGTGAGACCCTTCCCCACTCATTATACTATCTATACCCCTCTGCAGACGTTCAGTGTCTTGTGTACACTTCGCCCACCCACTTATTTTCTGTCACCTGCATACTTTGTCACAAACGAAATTATCTACGCAATACCATGATCAATGGATTTAAGATCCTCCTTTTCAATCATACAGATGTCATTCTTTGTTAGGAGATCTACCCTACCTCATCTTTAGTTTTGTATATCATCCCTTAATCTAAAATCGGGTGAAGGGTCAGTTCTCAGTGTTGGTCGCCCGATCACCATATTTCTATAATGGCATTAAATCATATCCATTTCTCAATCCCATTTGAGGATATAAAAAATTTTGCAATAGAGTACCTTTCATCAACTTTTTAAAATCATTATTCCCTTCTTCACTTCCCCACCTTTATTTCGCATACTGACACAGTGACATACTGACGTCAGGAAACAGTGTGACACCGTCATACTCACAGAATCAAGCTTGATGGGCAATGTTTCAAGAAGCCTCATCACCAACACTAGAGATATCTGTTCATCCGGCATGATAGACACACCAGTGTTGGCGACACGGTGGGATACAGTCGGAAAAAGAGATACCCTGGAATTCCCCAACATTGATTCCAGAACCGGGGAAATCTCATGGTAACAGGTCGGATATTGTCACGGAAAGCTACTGATGATAGACACCTACTGCCCTCCTCAGTATTCCTCGGTGATAACACACTGCCTCTCGATGTTGAAAACAAATCGGAGGATGCACTGAGGGTGCCAATGACATAAAACTTAGTCTGGGTGTGGTACTACGAAGTCTATCACAAAGAGTTTCGCCATAGGCCCACCATTGACTGAGCAGGGAGAGTCCTCAAATACACAGCAGCCAGACTGGGGGGAAGTGATGGGGGAACCAACAAGCGGAAAGCATTTTCACAAAAACAATTGTTACAGATGGATCTGCCCCGACAGTATCTGGAGGACAAGCCAGCACACGATCCTGGTGGAGGGAAAATCTCAGCCACACATTGAAGATACCGCCTACTGTCTTATGTGGCACTCCGTTTGTGCAGTTGGACATACTGCTAAAGGACCGAGCAAATGGAAACTGCACCTCCATGACGCACTGTGGGCACACAGTAGCTGCAGCATTAATGATCTTCCCTCCATCATAAAATCAGAAGTGATCTGTTCACTGATGGTTCCAAAATGTTCAGCACCATTCACAACTACACCCATGCTAACAACAGGCTAATCAGACCATCAGAAAATTTAAACAAGAACAGAATGAGGCCATTCAGCCGTTCGAGTCTTTTACTCAGCAATTGAACCAGATCTTTTAATCTATTATGTCTGTTACATGAAAAATGGAAGGGAATATTCAGCCTTGCAAAGCTGCTACATAGGAATACTGGAAGGTCTGGTTACTGAGATGGGAGCTGGGCTAAATTAGGGAGAAATCAGTCTCGATCAGTTTGACAGAAATTAATGACTGCGGTGATGCAGTGACCAGTGCTGGGGCCTCAGTTACTTGCCACTCATATCAAGGTTTTCGAAAGATTTAACAAATGTATTTAACTAAGATAGGCAGGAGGTTAAGTTGTCAGGAGACGGTGCAGTATCTCTAATTGGATAAATTATGGATGATGATTTGGTACCTGGAATATAACGTGGGTAACTATGAACCTATTACTTCTACAGGAAGGATAACAAGCTATATCTTAATAAGTATGGAGAGATTACAGGACTTCGAGGTAAGTGTATACTGGAGGATTCACGCTGTCGTTTGCAAATGGGAAGTGTTGCTCCATATCCTTGAAGATCTGTTCCCTGATGTTCTCAGTGGCCCAGTTGATCTCAGTACACGCCAGATAGTTTTACGTGCTTGGATGGCGTTGTGGAGTGCTGGGACTGTGTGTTTTGTGCTGTGTATCAAGGGGAAGGCCTTTATGCGATAGGAAATCCTTTCTTTTGACGTGTAGACTCGAGGACAATGAATGAAGAGGCCATCACAATGAGTTTTCACGAACATGATGTACTGTGCATGGTCACACTGCAACATGAATTGTGGGAGGGACGGAGGATCCAATCACAAGAATGAGAACTAAATGCATTGCTAGATCAGCTGAAATAGTTAGTTAGAACTTATTCTCAATCCAACACAGAGATCCATTAATTCACCGGAGATATCTGTTCAGCACAGTGTGAAATTCAAACTCTGTTCAGCTTAAACGAGCAATCTGCCGAGTGCGGAAAAATGTGCAGACCGTGCCAGTGCATGAATCTATAAACTCGGACTAGATGTGCGTCTAACGCTGGGAGCTAGCCCCACCACAGCAGTGTATTCATGCAGACACACCAGATATCTCTACAGCACTGGCACCTATGCAGATCACAGCAGTGCATTGATCTATAAAACTGGACGAGAAATAAGTCGTGCACCACGAGCTATGCAGACCACAGCAGCACAATTGTATTCAGGCTACTCTCAGTGAAGCACAGTGGAAGAGGTTGAGATGGGTTTTCAGCCACTTTCTCTAACTTTCAACATTTTTGACATACTCTTACAATTTTTAGTGAGAATGGATTGTAAAGTCCTGAAACAAACCCAATGTCAACATGTGGGCCAGCAATGGACATGCCCATCTACTTTTGCTAAGAGACAGCATTGTAAGGAATTGGACAAAACTGCGTTGAGTCTCCAAAAACATTCTTTGAAGAAGGAAACAAATATCATAAAGATAGTGGCAGAGTAAGAACATTCCACCTGGAGCTTCACTGCTCTGCCCGCTCTTTATATTTACCTTTGTTATTCTGTTTTCTGAAGCGACTTCTTCTTTGCAAACTTTTAACATTTTTAATTTCCTCCGATGTGAATGGAGGAGGTGAGTCCCAGGCGGGCGGCTGTCGCGGGGATGGGAGGCTTCGAGAAAGCACGGTGAGGCCTGGAGACAGGGCCGACTACATTCTGGATACTGGACTTGTTGCGGCCTGGAGAATGGGCCCGATGTGGTCTGGAGCCTGGGCCTGGTGCAGTCTGGAGACTGAGCCTGGTATGGTGTGGAGACTGGGCCTGGCATAGTGTGGAAACTATGCCAGTGGCCGCCTGTAGACTGGGTCTGGTGCTGTGTGATGACTAGGCCTGGGGGACTATGGAGACTAGGCCGGTATAGTCAGTTGGCTAGGTCAGGTACAGTCTGGAGACTGGGACCCGTACAGCCTGGGGACTGGGCCCATTACGACCTGGAGGCTTACCACGATGTGGCCAGGAGACTGTGGTCGCTGCATCTGGACACTTGCTCCCAGTGCGGTCTGGAGACTAGGCCCGGCACTGTTTGGCTACTGAGCCCGGTGCAAACAGGAGACAGGACTCGGTAGTGTCTGGATACTGAGCCCAGTGACGACTGGATACTGGGTCTGGCTCGTTCTGGAAAGTGGGCCTGGTATTGTATGGAGATTGGACTGGGGCCGCCGGGAAACTAGGCCCAGTGCTGTCTGGCGACTAGGCCTATGGAACTCCGGAGACTGGTCCCCATATTGACAGACGACTAGGGAGACTGGGCTCGATGTACTCTGGATACCAGCCCCAGTGCAGTCTCCAAACGGGGCCTGGCCCAGTGTGGAGACTGGGCCCGGTGCGTTCTGGAGACTCTTTGCTGGCACAAACTAGTGTGTCAGGGACTGTAATTTGTGTTGATTTTTTTTCCTTTTTACTCTTCTTCTGAACTTTCAATTTTCATTATTTCATTTTTGGACCAAATACTTAAGAATCTGTACCTAGATTCCTTGTACCTATTTTGGTGCCATAAGTGAAGCCATTGCAATGCTTCCACTGCATTCCTTAAAGTGTACGTGACATTGAAGACAATTCAATTCAAATGTGAGGGATTCACTGTCTTTGATGGCTTTTCCAAACAGAGCTGCTGCTTGTGCAGGGTCACGGGGCGTACAGCAGAGGATGGTATTACTTCACTTAGAACACAAGATGGGGAGACAAAGAGAGAGAGTGAGAGAATGAGGAGTAGCATTTTGATCCTCATTTCAATGGATTCACTAGCAAAACAACAGAAACCCAATTTCTCAGTGACGCAGATGCAGAGTTAGACACATTAACACACAAAAGCACGAACACGTATGCAGAGGAAAACACACACACACACACACACACACACACACACACACACACGCACACACACACACACACACACACACACACACACACACACACACACACACAGAGTCCAATGCAGACCTTTGGTTCCTAGTCGCTGCCTTGCCATTCAATAAGTTAATGGCTGATCTGATCCTGGCATCACCTTTATTTCCTCATGGGAAATAAGGCAGAGCATGCGGTTCAGCTGTTAAAATGAGTGACTGTAATTCCATTAGTTTGAAAATAGTTCTGGAAAAGGATAATCCTGGTCCAGATGTTAACATCATAAATTAGTGCAAAGTCAATTGTGATGATATTTGGCAGCAAGGTTCAAAAGATTTTTGGAGAAGCTGTTCGCAGTTAAAAAGACATCTGGCAAGTGGGAGTCTTTCAACGCAAGATAATGAGATTTCAGGGACAGTATGTTCTTCTTCGTGTGAAGAGCAATGTTCGCAGGACTAGGGATCAGGGCATGGCAGCAGATTTGAGTGTCTGGTCAAGGAAAATAAGCAAGTATATGTCAGGTATAGGCAGCAGGGATTATATTAGTATATTAAGGGCAAAAGAAATTCTAGAGAGACAATAGGGCTCCTAAAAACTTAGACAGCCATCTTTGTGTGGACCCACACAAACCATTACATTTATGAGGTTTATTGCCACGTGTGCTCACATGAGGACAGGGAAAATTGTACAAGTCGCCATATATGACGGAATCTTCGGCACAAAGTTCCATCCCCCCACCAAAGTACAGAATCTTGATATAAAGCAGAAAAGTAAAGAAAACACAGTTAAAATGTAAGACATTATAGACATTCTGGTAAAAGTGGAAGCACAGAAACACAGTTAAAAGTTGAACAACACACGACATGTGTCTCTGACGATGCTGGGTTCACAATCCTCACAAAGAATCGAACTCACCCCACTCCGATGCCTTAGAGCCAGATCCTGCTCAGTGGGTGAGAAACAACAAAATAATATCGCGACAGCATTTACTGTGGAGGAAGACATGGAAGCTGGGGAATTTAGGGAAATAAATCGATGCAATGTTTTTTTGAAATGCGGCTACCTTACAGAACAGGAAGTGCCAGAATTTTGAAAATGCAATACGTTAGATAAACACCGAGGCCCTGTTCAAGCATACGTTTTTCTACGTGGACCTTCGTGAGATCCAGCAAGATCCTACGTGGTAGCCTGGTTAAGAAGGTTAAATCACAGGGGATCAGGAAGATCTTCTAAATTAAAGTAGGAGACAGATGTTGCAGGGAGAGATTTGCTGTGACCAGCAGTGTGACACAGGACCAGTGCTGGGGCCATTGTTTGTTATTTTGAAAAATGGGTTGGATGAGAATATACAAAGGATGGATGGTAACATTGTAGATGGCACCGAATTGCGGTTAAATGGCAGTGAAGAAGGTCATTTTAAAGGAAAATGAGATCATGATTAACTGCGCCAGTAGGCCGAGGATTGGCAGGTGGAGCTTCCTGCAGATAAATATGAGATGCTGCCTTTATTTTAAGACAAATCAGAACACATGTGGACCGGGTGGTGTGGAAGGCAGTAGGTACGATTACCTTCATCAGACAGAGCAGTGAATATAGTAATTGGGACATGATGCTGTGGTTGTAAAAGAGGACAGTAAGGTCAAATTTGGAGTACTGTGTACAATTCGTGTTGCCCTGATATACGAAGATATAAACCAGAAAGGGTGCAAAATATTTACAATTATGTGAAAGAGACTGGAGGTCTTGAGGAATAAGGGTAGCCTGAATAGAACAAAGAGAAAAGAACAAAGAAAATGTACATGCCAGGACGCCCTTTGGCGCTCCAAGCCTGAGCCAATCCAAATCCACTGGGTAAATCTGTCGCCCAATTCCTAAGCATTTGTATCCCTCTGCTCCCCATGTAATCATCCATCTGTTCAGACGCATGTGAAATGAATCTAACGTGCCTGCCTCTCTACCTTTGCTGGCAACACGTTGCACACACCTATCACCCTCTGTGTAAGGTATTTGCCACGAGTATCCCGCTTAAACTTTTCACCTCTCACCTTGAAAGCGTGACCTCTCATTACTGAATCCTTCACTCTTGGAAAGCGTTTATCTCGATCTACCTGTCTATATCTTTTATGATTTTGTAGACCTCAATAAGGTCTCTCCTCAATCTTCTTTTTTCTAATGAAAACAATCCAAAGCTACTCGACCACTTTCATTGCTAGCACCTTCCATACCAGACAACATTCTCATAAGCCTTGCCTGCACCCTCTCCAACGCCTCCGCATCCGTTTGGTGATGCGGCGACCAGAAATGTACACAGTATTACAAATGCAGCCGAACCAATGTCTTGTACAATTTTAATAGACCTGACAATTCTTATACTCAATCTCCCATTCAATGAAGGCAAGCATACTATATGCCTTCTTGACCAATCGATCCACCTGTGAGTGACATTCAGGGTACAATGGACTTGCACTCCCCGATCTCTCCGCTCATCAACTTTTCACGATGCTATTCTGTTTACCTTATAAGTCGTTCTAAAATTATTCTTGCCAAAATGCATCAACTCACATTTGCCTGGATTGAACTCCATCTACCAAATCTCTGCCAACCCTCCAGTCTATCTATATTCTCCTGTATTGACAGTGTCCTATGGTTTTGCTCCTCCACCAATCTTCGTGTCATCTGCAAACTTGCTGATTATACCAACAGCGCCCTTTTCCAGATCATTGATGTACAACACAAACAGCACTAGCGCCAGAACTGATCCCTGTGGAACATCACTCGTCACCTTTCTCCATTCGAGAAACTCCCTTCAACTACTACTCTCAGACTCCAGTTTTTCAACTAGTTCTTTATCCACCTAGCTAGAACACTCTGCACACCATATGACTTCACTTTCTCCATTAGTTTACCATGGGAACCTTATCAAACGCCTTGTCAAAGTCTATGTATATAACATCTACAACCAAACCTTCATCTATCAAGGCGGTTACTTACTCAAATAATTCGAGTAAGTTGGTAAGGCACGATCTCCCCCGCACAAAATCATTTTCCCTATTCTGTTCCAAATATAAATAGATTTTACCCCACAGTACCTTCTCCAGCAACTGATGTCGGGCTCACTGGTCTGTAGTTAACCGAAATGTTCCTAGTACCCTCTTTTACAGGAGGGCAAATGAGCAATTTTCCAGTCCTCCAGCACCTCACCTGTGTCTAGGGATGCTACAAAGTTAGCTGACAGGGCCCAGGTGTTTTCTCTCTTGCCTCCCTTAGGAACCTGGAATACATCCCACCCGGTCTTGTAGATTTGTCCACCTTAATAAACTCTAGCCTACCAAACACATCATACCTACTTTTGTGAATGTGATCCAGAATAATCTATCTTCTATCTCTAATCTCAATATTCATCATGTCCCTCTTCTCAGTGAACACTGATGCAAAGTAATCATTCAGAATTTCACACATCTTCTCAGGTTCAAAATGCAGTCTTCCTTCCTTCCTTATCCTTTAGTGGATCAATCCTTTCTCCAGTTACTCGCTTGTTTCTTATTTCCGAATAAACGGTTTTGGGACACTCATTAATTGTGCTCGCAAAAGTTATTTCATGACCACTTTTAATAGAATTTAGAACATAGAAAACTAGACACTTTGGTCCACGATGTGGTACCGAGTATTAATCCTATTGTAAAATCAAATAAATTAAGATGCACACCCCTCAGTTGTCTGCTCTCCATTTGCATGCCCAGCAGTGCTTAAATGTCCCGAATGACTCTGCTTCCACCATCACCTTTAACAATGCATTCCATGCATTCACAACTCCCTGCAGGAGGGACCTTCCTCTGACATCCCATCGATACCTTTCTCCGAATATCTTAAAAACTACGAGCTGTCATACCAGTCAATCCTGCACTGGGGAAAAGTCTCAGACTATTGACTCTATCTATTTCTTTCATTACCTTGCATACTTCGATCAGGTCACTTCTCTTCCTCCTTCCTAGAGGTAAAAGTCCGAGCTGGATCAACCTCTCTCCACAAGGCAAGCCCTCCAGTCCAGGCGGCATCCTGGTAAACCTTTGTTGCACCGTTTCCAAAGCTTCTGTACCTTTCCTACAATTGGGTGACCAGAACTGGACACGATATTCCATGTGCGGTCTCACCAGTGACTTGTAGAGCTGTAGCAAAACCTCGTGGCATTAAATTCGATCCCCCTGTTAATGAAAGCCAAAACATCATATGCCATTTAACACTCCTACCCACTTGGGTTGCAACTATGTGGTATCTATCTACTTGAACACCAAGCTCTCTCTGTTCCTCCACACTTCCAGAATCTTGTCTGTAATCCTATATTCAGCTTTAGAATTCGACCTTCCAAAATGTATCACTTCATCTTGTCAAGGTTGAACTCCATTTGTCATTTTCAGCCCAACAATATATTTTACCGAAGCGATACTGTAGCTGCAGTATCCCTCGATACTATAAACGGACCTCCAAACGTTTGTGACTTCTGCAAATATACTCACCAACTCCTCAACCTCCTCACCGACCTCATTTACAAAATGTATAAAGAGTAGAGTCCCATGAACAGAGCTCTGTGGGACCCACTCAACACTGACCTTCAGACAAAATTCTTGCCACCTACATGCACTTCCTGCCTTCTGTAATCCAAACAATTCTGAATCCAGATCGCCAATTCTCCCTGTATCACATACTTCCTCACATTATGAGTGAGGCTATCTTGGGGAACCATTTCAAATGCCACATCTACTGCTCGATCTTCGTCGACCTGCCTTGTCTCCTCCCCAAAGAAAAACAAAATTTGTGAGGCATGACCTGACCCTCACAAGGCCATGCTGACTGCCTTTAGTCAGGCTATGGTTTTCCAAATAGTCATAAATCCTATGTTGATAGAAGTGGTCCTGGAAAAAAAAACACAGGAGCCCAGGCAGCATCCGAGGAGCAAGAGAATCGACGTTTCAGGCATAAGCCTTTCTTCATTCCTGAAGAAGGACTTATGCCAGAAATGTCGATTCTCCTGCTCCTCAAATGCTGCCTGGCCTGCTGTGTTTTTCGAGTACCACGTTTTTCCACTCTGATACTCCAGCATTTGCAGTCCTCACTTTCTTCTAGTCATAAATCCTATCACTCAGAATTGTTTCCAAAACTTTGCTGACCATAGACGTAAGACTAATTAGTCTGTAATTGCCATGGATTTCCCTATTACCCTTTTGGAAAGTGGAACAACATCCTTTCTCGCTTCCTGGAGTAGCTTAGGATAAATCTGGCCTTGCCCTGTGGACTCACCAATTTTAATGTTTGCCAAAGCTTCCAGCACATCAGCTTCATCGATCTTGATTGAATCAAGCCTGGATATGAGTTCCTCAAAGCTCCCATTTAAAACAAGGTCCGTTTCCTTCGTGATAGCCAAAGCTAAAGACTCATTTAGGGCTACCCCGTCTGCTCATATTCCACGCTCAAGTTTCCTACGTTATCCCTGATCATTCTCTTATTCTCACGTATGAGTTAAATGCCTTTTTCATGCCCATTCCTGACTCTCCTCTGTCCGTTTCGGAGCTCCTTTCTAGCAAGCCTGTGATCCTCTAAAACTCTGGTAGATCCTTCCTTCCTCCACCTTACGTGAGCAGTCTTCTTCCTCTGGATGAAAGGTTCATCTGTTCCAGTCATCCTCTTCTTACCTGTCTCAGAGAAACAATTTTTTGCATCACTCGCAACAACTTCTCCTCAAACAGCCTTCACATGTCTACTGTGCCCTTTCTGTGGAACAATAGCTGCCATGCTGTACTTCCCAACTCCTGTCTGATAGCGTCATCATTTCCCCAATTAAGTATCTTCCCTACCTGTAACTGCTGCCTTCCCTCTCCAAGACTTTGAGAAATGTGAGGTAATAATGATGACTGTCACCAAAGTGTCCTCCACCGCGAGATCTGACACCGGTCCTGGCTCATTTCCGAGCACCAAATCTAAAATAGCCTCTCCCTTCGTCGGCCTGCCTACATACTGAGTAAGGAAACCCTCCTGAACAAACCTGACAAAAGCGGCTCCATCCAATCAATCTTCTCTAAGGAGATTCCAGTTGATTTTGGGAAAGTTGAAATCACCCATAACAACATCTTTGCTACATCTGCATTTTTTCCAAAAACTGCCCAACAATGAATTCTTCAATCTTATTTGTCCGCTTAATTCCTTGTTTAAGAATGGTCCTATTCTCCCGATATTCCACGAGGGTTCGTTCTGTTTTCGCTACCTGGACTTTATGTACGCTTCTCTTTTCCTCTTGGCTACTCGTACCATTTGTGCTGCCATTCTCGGTTCACGAATTTTGCCTTTCCTGTCCTTTGCTTTCAACGGGGCATGCTCAGCCTGCATTATCTTTACATTATAAGGTTCCAACAACAAACCCCAATTCGGCTCAATGCTATCTCCAGACTCTATTATCCAAACACACTCCTAGCCAGACTCCCACATTCAACTTACATGTAACCTCAAGGATATCTAAATCCCTGCTGCCCAAGTGCTCACTTGTACCAAAACTTGTTGATCCATCAAAAGGCTCCTATTCATAAGCAACAAGAACTTAAAGTTCTCACCCTTGATTTAATTCTTGGCTGTGAACTTTGCGATCTACCTGCACCACACAACATTTGAGATCTCGACAACTTTTTTTCTTTCAGACTCCCAACCATATTTATGCATTGCTTCATCTGCCTGGCTCTTTCTACTGTTGCCAAGGCAACACGGTCTGGACTTCCCTCCCTCACGCTCTCAGGTGTGTTTTCCTCCTTGAATCTATAACTGAATTCCTGCTTATTTGGCAATGTTTTTGATCTCTTGACCTAATATACCTTGTGTCAGAAGTTATAAAAAAAAGGAAAAGTACAAACTGTATCGACTTGCAAATAAGTTGTCACCTCTTCACTGCTGCTGAGAGAATAATCTGTAACATCTCTGAGCGAACGACATTGTGGGAACACCTTCATCACAGGAACTGCAGCAGTGCAAGGAAGTCAAACATCACATTCTCCACAGGCCAACGTGGCATTGGTCATTGGTATCTGTGGAGGGAGAAACACAGCTGATGTTTCAGGGAGTGCAAAATGAATTACAGTGAATGAAAATGGTGCAGAATTAGTGGCTAACAGAAGGTTAACAACCCCTTATCCTAGCCCACTACCCACATACCACACCTTCTTATCGCAGCCTACCATTATACACTACCTATGTTTAGCCACTAACAATCTCCATTAACAGCTAATCACCCTCACCGCCACATCATTATCCATTCCTGTACCCAACCATTCTTATTGCTCTATCCCCAACTATCCTTTATTCCTTATATTCACCCCCCCCCACCCCCCACCCTACCTTCTGCATAGAAACCAATATTTTTATACCAGAAACATCAGCTCAGGGTCACTGATATCTGAAACTTTATCTTTGATTTCTCTTCACATATGTTGCTAGGACTGCTGACCTTTTCCAGAACCTCCTGGTTCTTGTTTCTGATGACAGTATTCACAGTTCATTTGGTTTTAATTTACCGGGAGTTAGTAATTCATGTGTAACAGTGTCAGTCACAGTCTCTGCAGTCTCTCCCACTCCCTTCACACTCTCTGAATGCCCCCTTACAGTGACCCTGCGCCTGAACAGATCATGGTCACGTGTCATGCTGCTGTTCACTCTCATTGACTGCATGGCCACACCAACTCTCCTTCTCTTAGTTGGTGATCTGCTGTCAATCAGCCGGGCACTGTTGTGAGGTGAGTGGTGGGATCGTCCTTCTCTCTGCCCTGCGATGAGCTTCGTTATTGAAATGGGGCAGTAGGACAGAGCACAAGGGTTGGGGGCTATACAACCCATTGGGGCTGTTGTCTCTCCGTCTGGAGATGCTGAAAATCAGTCGCAATTCACCTGCCATTTGCCCATACCCCTCCAAATCGCTCCTTAAAAATGAGAATTCCAAATCTGTTTGAGAATAACTGCTGAATCTGTCTCCAGCTGCCATTCAGCCGGTTCCTGATGCTCAGAATATACAGAGTAAAATAATCTTCACATTTTAACCCTGCATTACTTGTCAATTATCTGAAAGTGGTTTCTAAAAATTGTGTCAGTGTTAACAATTCCTCTCTGTCTGCAAATTAAATATCCTGGAAACAAATCTGCACCTGGTCGAAATCATTGCTTCACCTTGTCAGCTCTAAGGCCAATTATCTGTGCATCTGCTGGCTCCATTAAAGGGGAATGCGGATTATTTTAATTTATTCGTGTCATACAGAAGTACAGCACAATTCGTTCAAGCCAACTAGAAATTCGAAGCAAATGGATTACTATTTGCCAGCTATTGGTCCATGTCCCTCGTACCCCTTCATATTCATGAATCCAATCGGATGCCTTTTAAATGTTGTAATTGTATCAGCCTCCACTACTTGATCTGGCAGCTCACTCCAGACGTAGACCACACTCAGCTGGAAAGCGATGCCCCTTAAAGTTGCCCTCTCAATTTAACCCATTTGCTCTTGTTTGGACCCACCTAACCTGGGGAGAAAATACCCCGGCTGTTCACCTTATCCATGCCTCTCAAAATTTATAAATCTCCATTAGGTCAGCTTTCAGTCTTTCACTCTCCGGAGAAAATAGATCCAGGTTATTCAGCCTTTTCCTGTCGCCCAAATCCTCCAACCCTGGCAATGTCTTGTCTGATCCCTTTAACATTTCACACCATCCTTCCGAGAACTGGGAAATTCGAACTTGACATAGAATTCCAGAAGTGGCTTCATCAATGTTCTCTTCAGCCACAATATGACGTCACAGCTTCTGTATTCAAGGTATTGACCAATATGTATAAGGGTACCAAATGCTGCCTTGAATTCCCTGCCTACCTGCAACTCTACTTTCAAGGAAGAATGAACCTGCACTCCATAGTCGTTTTGTTCAGCAGAACTCGCCAGGACCTTTCCATTGATTGCATAAATCCTACCCTGATTTGCCTTTCCACAATATAGCAGCTCACATCTATCTAAATTGAGCTGCGTCTTCCATTTCACACTCCATTGGCCCATCTGATCAAGATCCTGTTGTATCAGAACTAACTTTCATCAACGTCCACTGCACCTCCAATTTTGATATAATCTTTAACTACTGATCATACCACATATATTCACAGCCAAGTAATGTGTATAAGTCGTTCTCTAATCTCGCTCATGGACGGAATCTGCCATCCATATCTGATCTGGCTTACATGTGACTCCTGACCTATAGCAACGTGATAGTCTCCTAACTGCCTTCTGCATAATTAGGGATTGGCAATAAATGCTGGCCCAGCCAGTGACGTCCTAATCGTGTGAATAAATGAAAAAAAAACAAGGTTAAGTTTTGTTCCTTCTCTAGTAGGTACATCCTACAATATGAACCAAAAAAGTTCTCGTATACACTGAACAAACACCTTTCCATCCAAGCCCTTCACAGGATTCTGTGATATAAGATTTTTATTTCGAGTCAATTTTTTATTTCTTTTAAATCAAAAATATAAAATAAAAATCCAACAAAGTGATATATTTTCTCCCCCCATGCAGACTTCTATGAGATGACCTTTTGGAGATGCCGATACGTGGACGTTTCAGTGCGTAATCCCAAATTGTACACGCAGAATGAGGAACCTTTTTGTTTTGAACCTTAGTAAAAAGGGAGGCAATGGCCGAATGGTATTCTTGACTGACGAGTAGTATGTGTAATGTACCGAGGATTAGGGTTAGAATCCCAACATGGCTGATGGTGTAGTCTGAATTCAATAAAATCTCGAATGAAAAGTCTAATGACCATGAAACGATTGTCGATTGTTAGAAGAAAAAAAACATTTGGTTCACTAATGTCTTTAAGGGAAGGAAACTATCAACCTCACCTGGTCTAGCCAACATATGACTCCAGACCCTCAGCAATGTGGCTGACTCTCAACTGCCTTCTGGGAAAATACTTACATTTTCGGAGTGAATAAACAAAAAAGATCTATTTTTAAATTGTGGATGAGAGCTTTTTTTCAAAAGAAATTGTGTTTTCAAAGTAACAAAAAAAATCACCTTAGTTGAATGGCACTATAGACGCTGCAATATTTAGAGAGAACTCAAAGAACAAATAGACACAGAGATCTCTGATATAAAGTCAAAATAATGTTGTAATCGTAGGTGATTCATTTTTTTCAAACATTGACTAAGACTACCATAGTGTAAAAGTTTTGATTGGTTCAGAGTTTGTGAAGTGAGTTCAACACAATATTCTTTATCACTATGCAATATTTCTGACAGAAATCGAGCAACACCTGACATTTTCTTGGCACATAAGATAGGGAAAGGAACTAAAGTGATAGTACGGGAACAGTTTGGGTGGGAGGAAATTGGGGGCACCATAGAGAAACATCGGTACAACTGACAACAACGGGTGAGCTGCCTGATGACTGGAGAGTGGCGAATGTTGCACCTTTATTAAAGAAGGAATATCAGGAGAAGCCTGGGAACTGTAGACCTCTGAGCCTGACTTCAGAGGTGTGGAAGCTGTTGGAGGTGATTCTGTAGATTAGAATTTGCGTATTTTTGGAGAGCTAAGGAATGATTAGGGATATTCATATGGTTATGTAAGAGGGTGTCTCACAAACTTGATTGAGGTAAAAAATCACAACACCAGGTTATATCCAAGAGGTTTAATTGGAAGCACACTAGCTTTTGCAGTGACGCTCCTTCCTCGGGTGATTGTAGCCGCCAATCACCTGACGAAGAAGCGTCGCTCCGAAAGCTAGCGTGCTTCCAATTAAACATGTTGGACTATAACGTGGTGTTTTGTGATTTTTAACATTGCACACCCGAGTCCAACACCAGCATCTCCAAATCAAAACTTGATTGAGGTTTTTTAAGTTAGTCACCAAGAAAATCAATGACGGCAGGGCACTTGACATTTTTATTTTGACTTTAGTAATGCCTTTGAAAAGATTCTGCATGGGAAACTAATTTGTAAAGTTCGATCACATGGGATTCAGGGACAACTTGCCAACTGGATAGAAAATTAGCTGAAAAGCAAGAGACAGAGCAATAGCGGAGGGTTGTTTTTCAGATGGACGTCTGTGACCAGCAGTGTACCACTGCAATCGGTGCGGTGTCCATTTTTATTTGCCATGTATACAGATGACTTGGGGTTAAGAATACACAAAGTATGGTTCGTTTGCGTGACAATAAAAAAATGTTAACGTGGACCGTAACAAAGATTATCTATGATTAGAAAGGGATCTTGATCAATTGGGAGAATGGGCTGAAGAGAAGCAAATAGAGTTTAATTTGATTTACCGGGACGGTTCGAGGAATCACGTTTTTTGTTGCATGATTTTTTTTCTACATTAGCCATTCTTGTGACCTAGGTGTAGCTAATACACATCAAGTATATCCATCTAATATGAAACGGACAAATGGTGTAAAGGTTTTAGGCCCTGCAAATATTCAATATGTAGTGTGCAATGGCAGACTAGGTGATATCAAGACCTGGTGTGTTAGGTCAGGGGCTAGTAGAAAGGCCTAATATTATTCAACATGATATTGAGTAGGTAAGGCTGCACAGTCTCCAAGCAGAATATTAGTCGCTGCGTTTCCAGCTTGTGCTGAGCTTCACTGTAATGCTGGAGCAAGCCTTAAACAGAGATGTTTGCCAGGGAACAGAGTGGTGTGTTAAAACGACAGAGAGCTAGAAGGTGTGTTGTGGATCTTGGCTACTGAGAAAGAAGAAAGTCAATAGGCACGTGTTATACCTTGGGCGGTTATGGGGGAATATGCTGCATTGGCGCTGGGTCCTGTTTGGTGTGAATGAAAGTGGGCAAGGGTGTCCAAGAGCGAATGTCCCTGCAAAAGGTTGACAAGGAATTGGAGGGGAATGTTTGATGGTGGCATCTTGGAGTTGACAGAAATGACGTCAGATGATCTGTACTCTGTCTGCAAGTAACCCCAAGCTTCTAGTTGCTGCCACTTTAACACCCTACCCTGTTCTCTCGCTAACATCTGACTCAGGCGTACTGCAGTCTTCCAGCGGAGATCAGCATAAGATGGAAGAACACTTCGTTTTGGGCTTGGGAACGCTGCAGCACTCCGGACTTTACACTGAGTTCACTAGTTATCTTGTCTGCACTCCCCCATGTCCTATCCCCCTAACTCACACACCAGGTCTTGTCATTACACAACTCACAATTACACAATGCCTATGGTTAGCCACTAACAGTCTCCATTAAGAGCTGTTCACCCTCCCAGCCAGACCTTTATCTACTCCTTGATCTAAATGTTCTTCTCGCTGTGTATAATATACCTTCCACATAGAAACCGACATTTTCATACCATCAGGTCTGAGCAAGTTTCACTGGATCCGAAACTTTAACTCTGATTTCTCTGCACAGATGCTGCCAGACCTGCTGACTTTTCCAGTATCTTCCTATTGTTGTTTCTGATTTACAGAATCCACAGTTCATTTGTTTCTAATTTACCTGGAGTTTCTGCACCATGTGTTTATACACCCTCGCAGTTAACACTAACGCCATTTCTATACAGTGTCTGCTGTCTCTCCCACTCCCTTCACATTCACTGAATTTCCCTCACAGTGACATTGTGCCTGCACAGCTCAAGGCCACGTGTTATCCACACCAACTCACCTCCTATTGGTCTGGCGCTACCGTCAATCAGCCAGGCCCCATTGTGAGGTGAGTGGTGGGATCCTCCTTCTCTTTGCCCTGGGATGACCTTCATCATTCACAATAAATGGGGCAGTGTCACAGATAACAGGGCTGGCGGATAATCAGCCCATTGGGGCTGTACTCTCTCCCTCTGGAGATGCTGCAAATCTGTTCCAACTCTCCTTCCATTTGTTCATAGCTGTCCAAATCTATCCTTCAAAAATTACAAAACAAATCTATTTGAGAATGACTGCTGAATCTGCATGCAGAACCGTTCCCGATGCTCAGACTTTACTGAGTAAAATAATCTTCACCTTTCAACCTTGCATGATTTGCCAACTTTAATACTTACTAAAAATTGTGACAACGTTATGATTTCTCTCTCTGACTTTGTAAATTAAATAGCCTGGAAACAACTCTGCCCCTGGTTAACAAAGAACTTAGAACATAGAACAATACAGCACAGAACAGGCCCTTCGGCCCACGATGTTGTGCCGAACATTTGTCCTAGCTTAATCACCCATCCATGTACCTATCCAATTGCCACTTAAAGTTCGCCAATGATTCTGACTCTGCCACTCCCACAGGCAGCGCATTCCATGCCCCCACCAATCTCTAGGTAAAGACCCTACCCCTGACATCTCCCCTATACCTTCCACTCTTCACCTTAAATTTATCTCCCCTTGTAACACTCTGTTGTACCCGGGGCAAAAGTTCCTGATTGTCTACTCTATCTATTCCTCTGATCATCTTATAAACCTCTATCAAGTCATCCCTCATCCTTCGTCGTTCCAATGAGAAAAGGCCTAGCACTCTCAACCTATCCTCGTACGACCTATTCTCCATTCCAGGCAACATCCTGGTAAATCTTCTCTGCACCCTCACGAAAGCTTCCACATCTTTCCTAAAGTGAGGCGACCAGAACTGCACACAGTACTCCAAATGTGGCCTAATCAAAGTCCTGTACAGCTGTAACATCAGTTTACGACTCTTGAATTCAATCCGTCTGCTAATGAACGCTAATACACCATAGGCCTTCTTACAAGCTCTATCCACCTGATTGGCAACTTTCAAAGATCTATGAACATAGACCCCAAGATCCCTCTGCTCCTCCACCTTACTACGAACCCTACCGTTTACCCTATATTCCGCATTCTTATTTGTCCTTCCAAAATGGACAACCTCACACTTGACAGGGTTGAACGCCATCTGCCACTCCTCAGCCCAGCTGTGCATCATATCTAAGTCCCTTTGCAGCCGACAACAGCCCTCCTCACTATCCACAACTCCACCAATCTTCGTATCATTTTAAATTTATTGACCCACCCTTCGACTCCCTCTTCCAAGTCATTAATAAAAATTACAAACAGCAGAGGACAAAGAACTGATCCCTGCCGAACTTCACTTGTAACTGGGCTCCAGGCTGAATATTTACCATCTACCACCACTCTGACTTCGACCGGTTAGCGAGTTTTCTATCCAACTGGCCAAATTCCTCTCTATTCCATGCTTCCTGACTTTCCACATAAGCCTTCCATGGGGAAACTTATCAAATGCCATACTAAAACCCATGTATTCTACATCCACTGCTCTACCCTCATCCACACGCTTGGTCATCTCCTCAAAGAATTCAATAAGACTTGTAAGGCAAGACCTACCCTTCACAAATCCGTGCTGGCTTTCCCTAATCAAGCAGTGTCTTTTCAGATACTCATAAATCCTATACCTCAGTACCCTTTCCATTACTTTGCCTACCACCAAAGTGAGACTAAATGGCCTGTAATTCCCGGGGTTATCCCTATTGACTTTTTTGAACAGGAGCACAACATTCGCCACTCTCCAGTCCCGTGGTACCACCCCTGTTGACAGTGAAGACGAAAAGATCATTGCCAACGGCTCTGCAATTTCCACTCTTGCTTCCCACATAATCCTAGGATATATCCCGTCAGGCCCGGGGGACTTGTCTATCCTCAAGTTATTCAAAATGTCCAACACATTTTCCTTCGTAACAAGTATCACCTCTAGCTTACCATTCCGTTTCACACACACCTCTTCAAAAATACGGTCCCTCTCATTTGTAAATACTGAAGAAAAGTATTCATTCAACACCTCTCCTATCTCTTCCGACTCAATACATAGGCTCCCACTACTGTCCTTGATCGGACCTACCCTCGTTCTCGTCATTTTCATGTTTCTCACATACGCATAAAATGCCTTAGGGTTATCCTTGATCCTATCCGTCAAACATTTTCACGCCCTCTCTTCGCTCTCCTCATCCCTTTCTTCAGCTCCCTCCTGGCTATCCTGTATCCCTCCAATGCTCTGTCTGAACCTTGTTTCCTCAACCTTATGTAAGCCCCCCTCATCCTCTTTACAAGACATTCAACCTCCCTCGTCAACCAAGGTTCCGTCACACAACCATCTCTTTCCTGCCTGACAGGTACATACATATCAAGGACACGTCGTATCTGTTCCTTGAAAAAATTCCACATTTCCACGACATCCTTCCCTGACAACCTATGCCCCCAACTTATGCTCCTCAGATCCTGTCTTACAGCATCGTATTTACCCTTCCCCCAATTGTAAAACCTACCCTGTTGCACGCACCTATCTCTCTCCATAACCAAGGTGAAAGTCACAGAATTGTGGTCACCATCACCAAAATGTTCGCCCACTAACAAGCCCATCACTTGTCCCGGTTCGTTACCAAGTACCAAATCCAATATGGCCTCCCCTCTGGTCGGGCAATCTACATACTGATTTAGAATAGCTTCCTGGACACACTGCACAAACACCGCCCCATCCAATCTACTTGACCTAACGAGCTTCCAATCAATATTTTGGAAGTTGAAATCACCCTGTGGCTTCTGCCCCTATCCAAAATCTGTTTCCCAATCTGTTTCTCCACATTTCTGCTGCTATTGGGAGGCCGAGAGTAAACACCCAACAAGGTGACTGCACCTTTCCTATTTCTGACATTCAGCCCATACTACCTCCAAAGGCAGATCTCCCTCGAACTGCCTTTCTGCCACCGTTATACCATTTCTAATTAGCAACACCACCCCCCTCCTTTTTTACCACCCTCCCTAATCTTACTGAAACATCTTTAACCAGGAACCTCCAACAACCATTCCTGTCCCTTTTTTATCCACGTTTCCGTGATGGCCACAGCATCGTAGTCCCAAGTACCGATCCACGCATAAAGTTCACCCACCTTATTTCTGATACTCCTTGCATTGAAGTATACACACTTGAACCCATCTGTGTGTCAGCAAGTATTCCCTGTCAGTGCTACCTTCTCCACAGCCTCCCTACATTCTTGGAGATCCTGACAGCAGCTAGCCGACTTGCTGGACTACAAGTCCGGATCTCATCCACCTGCCAAATTAGTTTAACCACCCCCCCCGCGAAGAGTGCTAGAAAACCTACCTCCCAGGATATTGGTGCCCTTCTGGTTCAGGTGCAACCCGTCCTGCTTGTCCAGGTCCCACCTTCCACAGAATGCAGTCCAATTGCCCAAATACCTGAAGCCCTCCCCCCTACACCATCCTTGCAGTCACGTGTTCAGCTGCACGCTCTCCCTATTCCTTGCCTCACTGTCATGTGGCACTGGCAACATCCCAGAGATGGCGACTCTGTCCGTCCTAGCTTGAGCTTCCAGCCTAATGCTGAGCTCCTGAATGACCTCCCCACCCCTCTTCCTACCTATGTAATTGGTGCCAACGTGCACCAGGACTTCTGGCTGCATACCCTCCTCCTTAAGGATTCTGAAAACACTGTCCGAGACGTCTCGGACCCTGGCACCCGGGAGGCAACAAACCATCCAAGAGTCTCGCCCATGTCCACAGAACCGCCTGTCCATCCCTCGAACTAAAGAGTCTCCTATAATTAGCGCTCTCCTCCTCTCTCCCTTTCCCTTCTGAGACTCAGAGCCGGACCTCGTGCCAGAGACCCGGTCACTGCATCTTACCCCTGCTAGGCCGTCCCCCCCAACAGTATCCAAAGCGGTATACTTATTGTTAAGGGGAACGACCACAAGGGATCCCTGCACTGCCTGCTTCCTCCCCTTCCCACTTCTAACTGTTACCCAGCTACCTCTGTTATCTGGCGTAACTATGTCCCTGTAGCTTCTATCTATCACCCTGTCAGCCTCTCGAATAATCCTCAGTTCATCCAACTCCAGTTCCAGTTCCCTAACGCGTTCTGTGAGGCGCAGGATCTGATTGCATTTCCTGCAGAGAAAGTCGGCAGGAGTATCGGTGGTCACCCCGACCTCAAACATCCTGCAGGAGGAACATTCCACTGCCTGCGCTGCCATTACTCTACACCTCGTCTCCAAAACAAGAACACTGAGTAGCTTACCTGTGGACTTTAAAGTTAGGTTAGAGAAGGAGGATGAGATGGAGGCCCTACATTGTGGGGCCTGGGGTCCAGAACACACCCAATCAAATCGCAATCACTTACCTTCCCGACTAGCTCTGCGCTCCACATTCACTTCTGCCCAGCTCGCGCCGCTCTCTGCTGTGAAAAAAAAGGATGAACAGACAACGTCTTTCCCTTGGGTTTGGGTGAGTCCAGAACTAGAGGGCATAGGTTCAGGGTGAGAGGACAAAGATATTAAATGGAGCTGAGGCTCAACCGTTTCACACAGAGGCTTGTGAGAACAAAGAACAAAGAATATTTCCGCACAGGAACAAGCCCTTTATTCCTCCAAGCCTGCGCTGATCAAGATCCTCTGTCTAAACCTGACGCCTATTTTCTAAGGATCTGTATCCCACTGCTGCATGTCCATTCACGTATCTGTCTTCATACATCTTAATCATCGTTCCCATTCCATCCCCCACCTCCGCTGTCAATGCAGGACAGGCACCCATCATCCTCAGTGTGATGAACTTCCCAAGTATAACTCCACGAAACATTTCTTCTCTCACTTTGAAATCATGACCACGAGTAATTGAGCGTTCCCCCCTATCTACAGCTCTCATGATTTTGTGGGCCTCAATCAGGTCCCCCTTAATTGCCTTCTTTCCAATGAAATTATTCCTAATTTACCCAACTTCTCCTCGTAGTTTGCACCCCATCCATACCAGACAATATCCTATGTAACCTGCTCTGCACCCTCTCCAAAGCATCCATATTGTCACAAAGATCGTCCCTTTTACCTAAAAGCTGTTCCTTTTCTCAAGGAAACCGTGTCCCTGTTTTCTTTTCCATAGGGGTCATGAACAGGTTGGGCTCCAAGACGGCTGAGTATGGGACAGAGATGAAAGGCCTTTTTGTTTGTACCTGAACAGATGAGACTTTATCCAAAGCATTTATGTTTTTCTAAGTTACCTGTATACGTCAAGTGGGTGTGGCTAGCTCTCTAGCGGAACAGAGCGAACAGAATAGATCGCATTTACAGGGCTTGAAATATCGGCCCAAAAGACATGACACAGAAACTGTGGTGAAGGGGAAACATAGCGCATGACGTTCACGGGCTCAATCCCCACCATCTTGTGGGAGGATTATTTTCAACTCTGCTGTACTGAGCCAGCATGAGACCTCAAAGGGGGTGTTACAGTTATCAGTCAGTGCCTTGAATTCTTCTAACTCTGAGAACAGTTCCTATCTCTGTAAACTCCTCCAATGCCTACAATTCCCCCATATATTTGAAACCTAGTCCAATTCTGACTACAATCCCAACCTCTGTATATTGCTCCAATATGGATGACATGGCCACGCTGAGCCATCTCCACCTTCAGTCAATGTCATGATGCTCATTTCTGCCGTCTTGCACAATACTGAGAGTCCACCTTGTTTCTGGAACATCTTCCAGCCCTTATCAAACTCCCTATCTGCGTGCCTTCCTCCACCCCTATCGCACATGATATTACTGTAACCTTCTCCTGACCCAAAACACTCCTGCCTTACGTCCTACAGCGCCAGACCACCTTTGTAACCATCTACTATCCATACAGAAGTCCCTATCTGGATGAACTCCTGCAGTCACTACAGCCATTCCTGCCTTTGTAATCTGCTCTAATCCTTACAGGCCTTCCTGTGTAGAGCACTCAGAAGCCACATTAACCCTTACCCATGCCTGCAACTGTTTCCAGTCTCTGCAATCTCGTCTATCGCTGTGACCTTCTCCAATCACAATGATCTTTAGCTCTACCTACCCATATCACTACTAGCCTTACTATGTTTGTAACCACCTGAAACCAATGAAATCATCCAAGTATTTAAAACGTCCTCTTTATTGCTGTATCCAACCCCAGTCCCTACATCTGTCACTTTCTGAAATATCGTTCAGTCTGAAGAACCATACAGAGTCTACATCCCTCTGTATTTCAACCTTCATCTAATCGCGACAATCATCACCACAAACCTCACTTTCATAGTAACCTCTTCCAGCTTATCCCTATCCCTGTATATCATTCTGTCCCTACTACACTCGCATTGCATCATTTTCTCTCGACAACCCTCATGATTACAATGAACTTTTTTTCTATCTCTACAACCCAGTCCACCCCTCAGTAAACTCTTCCTCTTTCTACTCCCCTCCCTGTGCATGCAAACCTAAAGAGTCATTAGAAACATTTGTGTATTACGTCCTCCAGAAACAAAGACGATTTTATTTCGATAACCAACAGCACCTCCTACAATTTTCCCTCTCACAGTAGCATTCTCCAACCCATGTATTTCTGTACCATCCTTTTAAGTCATTGATTTCAACGTCCAAATCTCTGCCTATTTGCATCATCTCCTCCGGACTGAATGATCTTTCCCAGGTCATTAATCTCGATCAGAGTCCACGGGCCTCCTCCAATCAATCCCACCCTCCCTAACAATGTAATCACCTCCACTTAATACAACCCTCCCTAACGAGGTTTTCTCCCCCAGTTCTGACAGTCTTTGTATGGGGGTGAAAACAGGAATAGGGCACCGAGTTAGATGGTCAGCCGTGATCATATTGAATCGTGGGGCAAGATGGTAGGGCTTAATGGCTTACAACTGCCATTGTTTCTATGTTACTATGTAACAATCCCTGTCTCAGTACCTTCTTAAGTCACTACTACTCTCAATACCTATGTAACACTCCCTGTCTCTCTACCTCCTTCAGGCTCTACTAGCCTCCCTATCTGTGTAAGACTCCCTATCTCCGTATTTCCTCCATTATCTACTACCCTCACTACCTGTGTAGCACTCTCTGTCTCTCTACCTCCTTCAGGCCGTACAACCTCCTTATCTGTGCAACACTCCCTGTCTCCGTATCTCCTTCAGTCCCCTAATACCCTCCCTATCTGCCCTATCTGTGTAAACCTTTCTGTCTGAATATCTCCTCCAGTCGCCAATACCCTCATTATCTATGTAACACTCCCTGTCTCCGAATCTCCATCATTTTCTCCTAGCCTTCCTATCTGCGTAACACTAATGTTCCCGTATCTCCTTGAGTCCCTGCAACCCCCTATCTGTATCAACCTTTTTGTCTCCCTATCTCCCTATCTCACTCTGTTCCTATACCCCTCACTTTCTGTGTAACAGCGCTGTCTCCGTATCTCCTTCAGTCCCTACTACCCTCACTATCTGTGTAACACTCCCTGTCTCAATATCTCCTTCGTTCCCTGCTGCCCTCCCTATCTATGTCATGCTCCCTGTCTCGGAATCTCCTTCAGTCTTGACCTTCCCAATCTGTGTAACACTCCCTGTCTCCGTATCTCCTTCAGTCCCTAATACCCTCACTATCTGTGTAACTCTCCCTGTCTCTGTTTCTCCGTCAGTACCTGCTACCCTCCCGATGTGTGCAACATTCCCTATCTCGGTATGTTCTTCAGTATCGACCTTCCCTCTCTGTGTAACAGTCCCTGTCTCCATAGCTCCTTCAGTCCCTACCACCCTCCCCATCTGTGTACACTCACTGTCTCCGTATCTCCTTCAGTCCCTGCTACCCTACATATCTGCTCCAGCAGCTACAACGCTCACCTTTTGTCAGGCCTACTCTGTTATTGCTTCAGCAGCTTTATCACTCCCCATCTCTCAGGTCTACTCTTTAACTGCTCCAGCATCTGTTTTATTCCCCATCTGTCAGCTCGAATATGTAACTGTTCCGGCAGCTATTCCACTCCCCTTCTAGCAGACCTACTCTGTAATTGATGCAATAGCTATTCACGCCCCGTAAATCTGGCCTATTTCGAACTGCTACAGGAGCTACATCACTCTCCATCTGCTAGGCCTACTCTGTAACTGTTCCAGCATGAGTAACCCTCCCCATCTGTCACGCCGAATCAGTCACTATCCAGCCACTATATCACTCCCAATATAGCAAACCGGCTCTGTAACTGTTCCATCCACGATGCCATTCCCTGTCTTTCAGGCCTCCTCTGAAACTGTTCTAGCAGCTATATCAGTCCCCATCTGCCATGCCACCTCTGTAACTGTTCGAGCAGCTACATTAATCCCCATCTGTCAGGCCGACACTGTATCAGCTCCAGAAGCAATATCACTCACCACTTGTCAGGCCTACTCTGTAACTGCTCCATCAGTTGTATAACTTCCCATCTGTCAGGCTTACTATGTAACTAATCTAGCAGCGATACAACTCTCCATCTGCCAGGACTATTTGCAACTGCTCCAGGAGCTATATCACAACACATCTGTCAGGCTGACTCTGTAACTACCTCCAGCAGATACATCACTCCCCATCTGTCTGGACTACTCTGTAACTGCTCCAGCAGCTATTTCACTCTCCATCTGTCAGACCTTTTCTTTAAATTCCCCAGCTTTATATCACTCCTCATCTGTCAGGCCGACTCTATAACTGTTCCAGAATCGATTATTCTCCCCATCCTCCGGCCGACTTTGTAATTGCTCAAGCAGCGATATCCCCCCAAACTGTCATGCCTACTCTGTAATTACTCTAGCATCTCTACCACTCTCCATCTGTCAGGCCTACTCTGTAACTGTTCCAGTAGTTACATCACTCCCCTTCTGTAAGGCCTATTCTGTAACTGCTCCAGCATGTGTAACACTCTCTATCTGTCAGGCCCAATCAGTAACTGGTCCAACCACTATATCACTCCCAACTGAAAAATGTGTTGCTTGAAAAGGATAGCAGGTGAGGCAGCATCCAAGGAGCAGGAGAATCGACGTTTCGGGCATAAACCCTACTTCAGGAATGAGGAAGGTGTGCCAAGCAGTTTCCGATAAAAGGTAGGGAGGGGGGAATTGGGGGATGGGAAAGCGATAGGTGGAAGGAGGTGAAGGTGAGTGGGGTGGAGAGGTCGGGAAGAAGATTGCAGGTCAAGAAGGCGGGGTTGAGTTCGAGTGTTGGGACTGAGATAAGGTGGGGGGAGGTGAAATGAGGAAGCTATAGAAATCTGATTCATCCCTTGTGGTTGGAGGGTTCCTCGGTGGAAGATGAGGCGCTCATCCTCCAGGCGTCGTGTTGCCATGGTCTGGCGATGGAGGAGGTCAAGGACCTGCATGTCCTTGTCGGAGTGGGAGGGGGGGTTAAAGTGTTCAGCCACGGGGCGGTTGGGTTGGTTGGTTGGTGCGGGTTTCTCAGAGGTGTTATCTGAAACATTCCACAAGTAGGCAGTAACAATGGGGAGTTACGGAGTCAGGCATACTCCGTAACTGCTTCAGCAGCTGTATCACTCCCCATTTGTCAGGCTTACTCAGTAATTGCTCCAGCAGCGATAACACTCCCCATCTGTTTGACCTTCTTTGTAACTGCTCCAGCAGCTACATCACGCCCCATCTGTCAGGCCAACTCTAACTGCGAAACAGGTTCCTCATTCCCCATTTCTCAATCCTGCATAGAACATAGAACATAGAAATGTACCTCACAGAACAGGCCCTTAGGCCCATGATGTTGTGCTGAGACTTAATCCTAATGCAAAAAAGAGTAACTTAACCTACCACCCCTCAACTACACTGTAACCGATCCAGCAGCTACATCTCAGCCCATCTGTCAGGCCTATTCGGTAACTGCTCCAACAGCTATATCACTCCCCATCTGTCAGGCCGAATCAGCAACTGGTCCAGCAGCTTTATTTCTCCTCATCCAGCAGGCCTACTCTGTAACTCTTCCAGCAGCTATATCACGCCCCATCTGTCAGATCTACTCTGTAATTGCTGCAGCATCTATATCACTTCCATCTGACAGGCCTACGCTGTAATTGCTCAAGCAGTGATATCACTCAACATCTGTCAGGCCTACTCTGTAACTGCTCCAGCAGCTCATTTGTCATGCCTTCTCACTAACTGCTCCAGCAGCTAAATCACTCCCAATCTGTCAGGCCTACTATTCAACTGCGACAGCAGCGATCTCACTCCCCATCTGACAGGCCTACTGTGTAACTGTTCCACCAGGTTAATCTCTCCCCATCTGTTCGGCCTACTCTGTGAATACACTAGCAAATTTATCACTCCCCATCTGTCAGGCCTACTCTGTAACTGCTTTAGCATGCTAATCACTCCCTATCTGACAGGCCTACTCTGTAAATGCTCGAGCAAATATATCACTCCACAAATGTTAGGCCTAGTCTGTAACTGCTCCAGCAGCGGTATCACTCCTCATTTGTCAGGCCGACTTTCTAACTGCTCCAGCAGCGACATCACTCCCAATCTATCAGGCCTACTCTTCAACTGTTCAAGCAGCTGTGTCACACCCCATATGTGACGTCAACTCCATAACTACTCCGGAAGGGACATCACTCCCAACCTGTCAGGCCGACCCTGTACCTGCTCCAGCAGCTATACCACTCCCCATCTATCAGGCCTACTCTGCAACTGCACCAGCAGCAATACCCGTCCTCATCTGTAAGGCCTACTGTGTATCTGCTCCACCAGCTAGATCACTCTACATCAGTCACACCTACACTGTAACTGCTCCAGCACATGCATCCCTCCCCATTTGTCTGGCATCCTCTGGAACTGCTTTAGCAGCTATATTATTCCCCATCTGTCAGGCCTACTGTGGAACCGCTCTAGCAGGTATATGTCTCTCCATCTGTGGTGCCTAGTCTGTGACTGCTCTACCAGATATTTCACTCCTCGTTTAGATGTCCTACACTGTAACTGCTCCAGCAGTAATATCACTCGGCTTCTCTTCGGCATAGTATGTAAATGCCCCTGCAGTGATACCACTACCCATCACTCAGGCTTACTCTGTAACCGGTCCAGCAGTGATCTCACTCCCCAACTGTCAGGCCTACTATGTAACTGCTCCAGCAGCGGTTTCACTTCTCATCCGTCAGGCCTAGTCTCTAACTGCTCCAGCAGCGATATCACTCCCAATCTATCAGGCCTACTCTACAACTGTTCAAGCAGCTACGTCACATCCCATATGTGACGTCAACTCCATCACTACTCCGGCAGCGACATCACTCCCAATCTGTCAGGCCGACCCTGTACCTGCTCCAGCAGCTAGATCACTCTACATCAGTCAGTCCTGCACTGTAACTGCTCCAGCACATGCATCACTCCTCATTTGTCTGGCCTCCTCTGGAACTGCTCCAGCAGCTATTTTAATCCCCATCTGTCAGGCCTACTGTGGAACCGCTCCAACAGATTCACAATATGAATCCCTATCTGTGGTGCCTATTCTTTGACTGCTCTACCAGATATTTCACTCCTCCTTTATATGTCCTACACTGTAACTGCTCCAGCAGTAATATCACTCCGCTCTTCTTGAGCATCGTATGTAAATGCCACTGCAGCAATATCACTCCCCATCAGTCAGGACTAGTCTGTAACTGCTCCAGCAGCGATATCGCTCCCTATCTGGCAGGCCTACTCTGTAACATCTCCAGAAGCTAGGTCACTCCCCATCACTCGGGCCTACTCTGTAATTGCTTCAGCAGCTGTATCACACCCTCTCTGTCAGGCCTACATCGTAAATACTCAAGCTGCTAGATCACTCCCCATCTGTCAGGCCTATCATCCTAACATCCACAAACGAAGCTGCATCAGAACATTATTTCAACGAGCCAACATACACTGCAACGCACAGGAACTACGCAGAGCAGAGGAAAATTACCTATACCGTGGATTCAAAAGAATGGGCACCCAATGAACACAATCCCCCGATTGCTCAGCAACAAACCCAAACAAGCAGACAAATCACATTGAGAAACCCGAGCCACTCTCCCCGACATCAAAGACATCTCGGAAATGACTGCCAGACTTCTCAGCCCCCTGGGCAACATGGTAGACCACAAACCCACTAATACACAAAAACAGCAGCTAATGAACTTGAAAGACCCTATACGGAAAATGAGCAAATTGAAAAAAAATACCGTGCAAGGACTGTAACAAACACTACATTAGACACACAGGCAGAAATGTAGCCACCAGGATACATGAACATCAATTATCCACAAAAATACATGACCCTCTCTCACTAATATCCTCACATACGGATGAAGAAGAACACCACTTCGACTGGGACAATCCATCCATCCGAGAACAAGCCAAACAAAGACACGCCCGAGAATTCCTAAAAGTACGGCATTCCAACCAGAACTCTATCAACAAACACATCGAGTTAGACCTCCTCTTCCAGACCGTGAGAAAAGCATCAGGACGTGACTTCACCACAGGAAATAACATCACGACCGGAAATGACATCACCAACATAAAGAAACACATACATATAAATAAAAAGCAGGAATGTTCAGCATTGATTCGCGTGAGGTCCACTGAAGATGTTACCTAGTAGGGTAACGAAACGTCCGGAAATTAACCTTTCAGCTCAGCGAGCAAATCTATAAACATAACCTCAACCTGAGCTACAAATCTTCTCAAAACCCGCTATCTGTAAGTGCATCAGCAGCTATATCACTCCCCAAATGTCCAGCCTACTCTGTACCTATTCCAGCAGCTGCATCATTCCCCATCTATCAGGCATACTCTGCAACTGCTCAAGCAGCCATATCACTCCTCATCTCTCAGGCCTACTCTAAGTGTTCCAACAGCTATATCAATCCACATCGGCCAGGTCTACTCTGTAACTGCTCCAGTAGCTATAACACTCTGCATCTGTCAGACCTACTGTGTGAGTGCTCCAGCAGCTCCCCATATGAATAGCCTACCCTTTAACTGCTCCTGTAGCGACATCACTTCCATCCGTGTAGCCTGTTCTGTAACTGGTTCAGCAGCTATATCATTCCCCAACTGTAAGGCCTACTTTTTAACTGCTCCAGCAGCGATATCACTTACCATCTGTGTGTCCTACCGTGTAACCGGTCCAGCAGGTGTATGATTCCCCATTTGTTAGGGCAACTGTGTAACTCCTCCCGCAGCAATAGCCTGCCCATCTGTCTCTCCTTCTCTGTATTTGCTCCAGCAGCCATATGACTCAGATTCTGTCACGCCTACACTGTAATTTCTCCAGCAGCTATATTACTCTCCATTTGTTTCTCCGACTCTGTAACTGCTATCGCAGCTAAATCACTGCCCATCAGTCCAGCCTATACTGTAACAGCTTTAGCAAATATATCACGCCACATCTGTCGCGCCTATTCTGCAATAGCTCAGCGGCTAGATCACTCCCCATCTGTCAGGCCTACACTGTAACTGCTCTAGCAACTATATCAGTACACATCTGTCAGGCCTACTCTCTAACTGCTCCAGCGGCGACATCACTCCCAATCTGTCAGGCTTACTCTGGAAATACTCCAGCAGCTATATCACTTCCCATTTGTCAGGCCTATTAACCTGCTCCAGCAGCTAAATCAAACCCCATACCTCACGTCTTCTTGATAACTGCTCCCACATCAATATCACTCCCCATCTGTCAGGTCTACTGTTGAACTGCTCCAGCAGCGACATCACTCCCCATCTGTCAGGACTCCACTGCACCTACTCCAGCAGCAACATCGTTCCTCATCTCTCATGCCTACTCCGTACCTGCTCCACCAGCTAGATCATTACACATCAGTCAGGCCTACACTGTAAGTGCTCCGGCACATACATCACTCCATATTCGTTTGGCCGACTCTGTAACTGATCCAGTAGCTACATCAATCCCCGTCTGTTTGGCCAACTCTGGAATTGCTCCAACAGGTATATGACTCCCCATATGTGAGGTCTACACTGTAACTGCTCCACCAGATATGCCACTCTCCCTTTATCTGTATAAAACTGTAACTACTCCAGCAGCTATATCACACCTCTTCTGTCAGGCCTCCTCTGTAACTGCTCCAGCAGTAATATCACTCCCCTACTATTTGGCATAGTGTATAAATGCAACTGCAGCGATCTCACTCCCTATCTGTCAGTCCTACTGTGTAACACCTCCAGCAGCTATGTCACTTCCCATCTGTCAGACTTTCTATGTAACTTTTCCTGCACCTATCTCACTCCCCATCTGCCAGGCCTACTCTGTAACTGTTCCAGTAGCTGTATCACTCCTCATCTGTCACGCCTACTCTGTAACCGCTCCAAAAAAACCAAACATTTCCCATTTGTCATGCTGACTCTGTAATTACTGCAGCAGGTGTATTACTCTCTATCTGTCACGTTGACTCTGTAACAGCTCCAGCAGCGATATGACTCCCCATTTGTCCGACCTAATCTGCAATTGCTCCAGCAGCGATCTCACTCCCATCTCTAAGGCCTACTCCTTAACTGTTCCAGCAGAGATATCATTCACCATCTGTCAGGCCAACCCTGTCACACTACAGCAGCGATATCTCTCCCCATCCGTCACAGTGACTCTGTAACAGCTCCAGCAGCAGTATCGAACCCCATTTGTCAGGCCTAGTCTGCAATTGCTCCAGCAGCGATATCACTCTACATCTGCCAGGCCTACTCTGTAACTAATCCAGCAGCTATATGACTAAACATCTGTGAGGCCTTCTCTCTAAATGCTCGAGCATCAATACCACACCCCATCTCTCCGGCTTAGTTTATAAAGGTCCCTGCAGTTTTCTTAATCCCTATCTGTCAGGCCTACTCTGAAACTGATTCAATAGCTTTACCACTCCTCATCTGTAAGATATACTCTGTAACTGAACAACAGCTATATCACTCTCCAAATATCTGTCAGGCCTACTCTCTAACTGCTCCACTGAATATATCACTCGCCATCTGTCAGGCCTACCCTGTAACTGCTCCAGCACCGATATCACTCCCCATTTGTCTGGCATACTATGGAAATGTTCCATCAGCTATGTCACTCCCCGTCTGTCAGACCTTTTGTGTAACTGCTCCCGCAGCTATCTCAATTCCCATCTATCAGGCCTAGTATGTAACTGATCCAGCAACGATATCACTCTCTATCTGTCAGTTGTACTGTGGAACCGCCCCTGCAACTATATCACGCCCCATCAGTAAGGCCTATTCTTTAACTTCTCAGCAGTGTCATCACTCCGCATCTGGAAGGCACCTTCTTTACCTGGTCCTCCAGCGATATCACTCCCTTTCTGTCTGGCATAATAATGTAAATGGCCCTGCAGTGATATCACTCCCCATCAGTCAGGCCTACTGTGTAACTGCCCCTGCAGCGATATCACTCCCCATCTGTCGGGCCTACCCGATAACGGCTCCAGCAGCAATATTATTCCCCATCTGTAAGGCCTACTCTTCAATTGCTTCAGCAATAATATCACTCCCAATCTGCCAAGTCGACTCAGTGACTGCTGCAGCAGCTATATCACTCCCCAAATGTCTATCCTGCTCTGTAACTGCTCTGGTAGATATATCACTTCTCGTCTGTCATTCCTACACTAACTGTTCGAGCAGCGATATCACTCTCCATCAGTCAGGCCCACTATGTAACTGCTGCAGCAGCTATATCACTCCCCATCTGTCGCTCCTGCTCTGTCACTGCTCTAGGAGATATAGCACTTCTCGTCTGTCATTCCTAAACTAACTGTTCGAGCAGCGATATCACTCTCCATCAGTCAGGCCCACTATGTAACTGCTCCAGCAGCTATGTCACTCCCCATCTGTCAGACCTTCTGTGTAACTGCTCCTGCACCTGTATTACTTCTTATCTGTCAGTCCTACTCTAACTGCACCAGCAGTGATATCGCTCTCCATTTGTCATGTTATTCTGTAGGGTGCAGTATAACTCCCCATCTGTCAGGCCTACTCTGCAACTTTTCCAGCAGCCACATCACTCCCCTCTGTCAGGCCCACTCTGTTACAGCTCCAGCAGAGAATTCATTCCCCGTCTATCAGGCCTACTCTCTACCTGGTCCGGCAGCTCCATCACTCTTCATCTGTCAGCCCTGCTCGGTAACTGCTCCACCAGCTATATCACTCCTCCTTTATCTCGCCAACTCTCTGACTGCTCCAGCAACTATATCATTCACCATCTGTCATTCTCCCTCTGTAAATGCTTCAGCAGCAATACCCATCTCCACCTCTCCGGCATACTATATAAATGCCCCTGCAGTGACATCACTCTCCATCAGAGAGGCCTACTCTGTGACTGCTCCAGCAATGATATCACTCGCCATCTGTCAGGCCTACGATGTAACTACTTCCGATCTATGCAGCTCACCATCTCTCAGCACATATATGTATCTGCTCATGCGGAGCACTCCCCAGCTGTCAGGCCTACTCCTTAACTGCTCAAGCAGCAGTATCATTCCCCATCTGTCAGTCCGCCTGTGCACTGTTCCAACAGCTTTATCTCTCCCCATCTGCCAGGCCAACTCAGTAACGGCTCCAGCAGCTATATCACTCCTTATTTGTCATTCGTACTTTGTAAATGCTACAGCAGCTATATCACTTTCAATTGCTCACGCCGAATGTGTACCTGCTCCAGCATCTATATCACTTCCCATCTGTCAGTCCTGCTCTGTAAGTCCTGCAGCAAACTGTACCACTCCCCATCTGTCGGGCCTACTCTGTAATGTTCCAGCAGCCACATCTCTCCCCATTTGTAACTTCTCCAGTAGCGATATCAGGCATAATCTACCACTGTCAGGCATAATCTATACCTGATCCGGTAGCTACATCACTCCCCACCTGTCAGGCCTACTCTGTAACTGCTCCGGCAGCAATATCACTTTCCATCTGTCAGGTCTACTCTGTAACTGCTCCAGCAGCGATATCACTCGCCATCGGTCGGGCTTACTCCAGTCCTGACAGAGACTGCGGGCTATTGTCACTGTCACCACATTCAGGCCTTCAAAGTCCCCCTATATTCAGAGTACTTTTCCAGGCACAACAACACTCCTCAACTCTGTTTGTTCCTCCACTCCCTACAATACACCCCGCATCTCAGACGCTCAACCTTTGTGTAACTCCTTGTGAAACACATAAAGGAATTCTACCGAGTGTATTTTGCCTCATTAACATGTTTGAAGTTGACACTAAGATTGGAGGATTAGCAGATTGTGAAGAGGACTGTCCGAGAATTCAGCCGAATAAAGATAAATTGGCGATTTGGACAGAGATGTTGCAGATGGAGTTCAATCAGGACAAATGCAAGTTGCTGAATTCTGAAAGATGCAATCGGAAAATAAACTATACAGTAAATGGAAAAGTCCTGGGAAAGGTGATGTGCAGAGAGATCTGGGTGTTCGGATCCATTGTTCCCTGAATGTGTCAAGGCAGGTCGATAGAATGATCAAGAAATCATATGGCATGCTTTCCTTAATTGGACCAGGTAATTAGTACAAGAGTTGTCAGGTCATGTTGCAGTTGTGTATGACTTCGGTTCGACCACATTTGGAATACTGCATACGGTTCTGTTGGCCACATTACCAAAAAGATGTGGATGTTTTGGTGAGGTTGCAGAGGAGGTTCACCAGGACGTTGCTTGGAATGGCGGGTGCTAGCTATGAGCTTAGATTGAGTTGATTAGGATTATTTTCATTAGAAAGAGGTTGGCGGGGACCTGACTGATGATGACAAAATCATGAAAGGTGTAGATAGGGTGAATAACAAGATTTGTACTCCCAGAGTGGGGGACACAATTACTAGGGTCACGAGTTCAAAGTGAAGGGGAAACGTTTACAGCAGATATACGTGGGAAGTTCTTTACGCAGAAGGTGGTGATTGCCTAGAACAGTTTGCCACCGGAGGTGGTAGTGGCAGGAGCAATAGCGTCATTAAGGATGTATCTAGACAGATACATGTATGGGCAGAAAGCAAAGGGATCTCCATTCTTAGAAAATAGGCGGTAAGTTTGGATACAGAATCAAGATCAGCACCGGCTTGAGGACTGAAGGGCCTCTTCCTCCGTGGTAATGTTCTTTGTTCGTCAACTCTCCATCCGTGTTCCATATTACTGTCTCTAAAAATATCCCTCTGTGCATAAAAACTCCTCCAATCTTCCCCATCTCTGTACGCTCCTACAGCTCCAACATCACTTTTTATCTGTGCAACTAACTCCAGTCATTAAACTCTCTCAATATGTGGAGTCCCTATAATCCTCCCGAAGTGTGTTATCCTATGATGTCTCTGCAACACCCCAATCTGTAGAATCCAGTCCAATTCCTTTTTACTGTCCTGATCCAGTTCCTATAAGACTCACTATCTATTTAAGCTCGTCCAGTATTTTCATTCAGCTTCTCATCTCCATATTCTCCTCCTGCTGTTACACTCCTATCTGTGTAAAGGTCACCCTGGCCTACAACCCTCCATATCGCAAGAATCTCCTCCAGTTTGTGCAATGCTCCCTATCTGTTTGTCTCCAGGCCTTATTGCTGTTCGTGTGTCTGTAAGCTCAGCCAGACTCTCCAGGTTCCCCATCGATATAACCTCCAGACCTCCTCATCCGATATCAGCAAATGTCTTCATTCACTGTGGCCTTCCGTATGTCTGTTAGTTCCTCAATGCTATTCAACTCTCTTAGTTTCTGTAAATAGCACTATTCCATAAAATACTCCTCATATGTGTAAATTAACCCATTCTACACTGAGAAGCCTCACTGTCCTTTTTTATCACTTGCAGTCCCTTCAGTTGTCCCTGTGTCTTTCCTAAAGCAATTTCTCTCACCAACATTGTCGACTGCTTGTAACTATGCGTTTCTTTATAACTTACTCGATCCCATGAATGCCTCCCTAACTCTGTGACCTCTATCCATCCAGAGAAACATCCACAATCACTGAAATACCTTTGGGATTGTGTCCAGGCAAATGGAATGACGACATTAACTGAAGTGAATAGATATGTTCAAAATATCATTATGGAGATGTGGCTACAGAATTGCGTGGCTATGAAGTGAATATCGAAAGGTTGTCGGGATTTCAGCAGAGTAGGCAAAACGACAAGCAAGGTTCATTAACGTTGTAAATAAAGGATGTGGTGAGTGCATTGGTAAGACAGCCATGTGGATATGAAAATCAAATTTTAGATTCTATTGGTTGGAACTGAGAAACAGCAAGGGGCAGCAACCGTTAGCAGGAATTAATTTATATTAAGCGAATAGTGATGGTAATGTAAAGATGGTTACAATCAGGACACTAAATGTAGTTGTAGCAAGGGCAGGAGAGGAACTGCGTGTGACAGTAGTCTCCATCCCGGATGGATAACTAATGAGTATCAAAGCCGTAATGAATATAATCCTGGATTGTATGCAAATAGTTTTCTGTAATACCATGTCAGGAGCCATCAAGAAAATTCCCAACTCTAGATCAAACGTTAGATAATGAGAAATGTCAAATAATCTCATTTTCAAAAAAAATTGTGAGCAGAGGAACATAATACTATATAATCTTTTATTGACCTTCAGTCTGATTAAGTGAAGACCATGAGAATTAGAGGTGCAATTAGGACATTTGAACCAATGAGAGTTTCCAGCATTCAGTGAGATCATGGCTGATCCAATCACCCCCTAAATCTGCTTCACTGTCTTTCCCACGACACACTTGCTTCCCTGATTAATTAAAATCTGACCGTCTCTGCTCTCAATATTCTTAATAATCCAGCCCAGACAGCCCTCTGTAGTCAGGAACCTCACAGAGTCAATCCCCTCCAAGTGAAAATGTTCCATCTCATCTACATCTTGAATGAGTGAGCCCTTCCTGGGATTTGATGCCCCCCTAGTTAACGATTCTCACACAAGGGAAACCAAAGGAATTGGCAAAGGTAATTACGGCAGACAACAAGAAAATTAGTGGAGTGGTGTACAATGTGGAAGGAAAATAAAGGTTGTAGAAGTTATAGATCAGCTGGCTAGATGGGTGGAGAAATGTCAAAAGGAGTTTAACTTGACCAGTGTGAGATGAAACATTTGTGTGGTCAACTGCAAGAAAGTCAGGATACTGTGGGATATGGATTTACAGTGGGATCTTGGTGCATATCCAATGCTCCATGTAAGTGGCAATGCAAGTGGTTGAGATGGAAAAGAAAGTACACAGTGTGCTTGCCTCCAACACTCACCGCTTTGAGTATGGCCGTTTGCATGTCATGTTGTAACTTGTGTAACTTTGGTTTGGCCACATTGGAATACTGTGTGCAACTCTCATCGCCACACGATAGCAAGAATCGGGAATATTTGTGAAGATTATAAAAGCAAACATTCTGCCTGTGTTATGTCTTTTAAGAGTCTGTTAGCTAAAAGGTGAGATTGAGCAAACTTGGATTGTTTTGTGAGTATCATAGGCTGAGGCGTGAAATGGTACAGAAATATAAAATTAGGAGAGGCAAGGATAATGTGGATGTCAGAATATATTTTCCAGTGTAGGCGAATCAAATTCAAATGTGCATAGGATTAAGCGGAGATGGGGAAAGTTTAAAAGAAATGTTCGATGCAAGTGTTGTTTTACAGAGAGAGTGAAAGATATGAAGGGAGTTCGTAGAAGCGGAAATGTGAGCAAGGTTTTGACGTGGCATTTAGACAGAGATGTGAACAGATAGGGATAGAGGGATATGGACCGTGTGCAGGCAAATGGGATTACTTTAGAATAGCATAATGGACAGCACAGCCATGGTTGGCTGAAGGGCCTGTTGCTATGCTGCACAGATCTATTTTCTAACGTCCCAGTAACCACCCTGGCAAAGCTGCTCAGGATGTTGGATGTTTCATTCAATTTTTTCCTATTCTTCGATATTCCAATGAAGTCAAGCTCAATCAATCCATCTCTTCTCTTTTTAAAATCCTCCCGTTTTAACATCAGCCGAATCAAACTTTTCTGGTCTCTCGTCCAATGCAGGAATATCTTTCCTAATGGAACTCATGCTGTTCATAATATTCTACGTGTGGTATGACTTATACTTTGTATAGTTTTAGCAAGACCTCCATATTTCTAGACTTCATTCCTTTGTAATAAATGTCAGCATTTGATTTGCATTCTTTATTGCCTGTTGACCCTATAAGCTATCTTTTTCAGGTTGATCCGCAAGGATTCCCATTACTCTTTGTGCAGTCAGTCAGAAACCAAACGGTTTAGCCTGTTCAACGCAGTGATGAGCAATGAAATGCTCTTAGGTGGCTAAAACTGTTCTGCTGCTTGTGTCCTTGGCAAGTAGTATGCAGAAGTTACATTCAGGCTGACTCTATTTAATGATGTGAGCTCAAAGGCTTTCTCGTTAATGCCTTTGTTACCCATTACTGTCAGCGTTACCCCCACACTGTTTTCCTATTCTGCCTTAGATGACGCAGGATTGTGTCCCGTTGCATATTAATGTCGCACCTCTTTTTCGCCCTGTAACAATTTCTCTCTGGTGTCTAAACTCCATTTATGTCTGTGTCACAAATTCAGTTATCTTAGTGAGACACTTTGGTCATTCCATAAAAATACATAATTTAACCTTTCTTACAATTTCCTGTCACAAACCGATTCCCTGATGTCCAGTTTTAGTTAAACTCTGTCCATTCCTGTTTCTTTCTGATTGTCTTCAGTCCCATCCCTGTGCTGTTCCAATGCTTCACCTTTTCTGTTTCGATTTCGAAAGCACCTTTTACCTGAACCCTATCTGTACATCGTCAATGTCATCTAAAACCCTGTCCTTAAACCTACTGACGTGATTGGCCAAGGTACCGTACCTAACATGGTTCCATTAGTCCTAGTCCAACGGTATTATTATTATTTACTCGTGCGTTGTGTGTGTCTCTGGCTGACCAGATTTCTTGCCCAGTCCTAGCTGCGCTTGAATGAATGGCTTGCTCTGCCATCTCAGAGGGCAATTAAAAGGCAAACACTTTGCTGTTGGCATGTCATGCAGATCACATGAGAATGGCAGGTGTCTTTCTCTGAAGGACAAGTGTTGTATTCATGTAGAAAGGACTTTTTAGTACATCTGCAATGGTTTCGAACTTACTTATGGATTGTTGACTGCATTTTAAAAAAAAATTATTGACTTCAAATTCCACCATTTCAAACCTGTCTCCGGTGAACGTTAGCTGAGGTTTTGGATGTATGGTCGCGCAATGATACCACGAGGCCATCACCTCGCATGCTCACAGGTTGCTCATTCCTGAGCAGTTATACCAATGTACCATGAAGCAAATCTCTCACTCACTCTCTCTCTCGCTGATGCACAGAAACGGTTCCTTCGATCCAACTAGACCATGCTGACCAGAGACCCTGAACAACTCGCATTTACCTGAATTTGATCCCATATCCCTTCAAACCTTCTCCACTCCATGCACCTGCCCAAATGTCTTTTTCATGTTGTTATTGAGCTTTTCTCTACCACTTCCCCGGATGTCCATTCCATACATGCACTATACACTATGTGAAAATGTTCTCCTACAATCCCTTTTAAGTCTTTCCTCTCCCACCTCATATTCATGCCGTCTAGAACATAGACAATGACAGCGCAGTTCAGGCCCTTCTGCTACCAATGTTACACCAACCTATGGAAACAACCTGAAGCCCATCTAATCAACACTTTTCAATTCTCGTCCATATGCTTATCCAATGACCAATTAAATGCCCATAAATTTGGCGAGTCCACTACTATTGCAGGCATTAGATTCTATGCCCCTACAACCCTGAGTAAAGAAACTACCTCTGCCTTCTGCTCTATATCTATTACCACTCTGGCTCAGCATCGCTATCCGAGGGAAAAATGTCTCACTGTACAAATGATCTAACCCTCTGAACATCTTATTTGTCTCAAATAATTGGCCTGTTGACTTCCTAAACTATGGCGATATCACTCAATATCTCTCCATGAGGTTCCCATCACTGCTTGGGTCTGTTTGTTGCCTCTGTCTGCGCCTCTCGCTCTTGTAGCTACTCCACATCCTGAGCCAACAGAAATCTCTAATCCAGAGAGACGAGGCAACACAGGCCAGGGATGGAGACTGAGATTTTCCAGATCTCTGTTGGATTCAGTGCTACTGTCATGACTCATCCTCACTGCATCATTCCATTTTCCCATTCTGACTATTTCTCCGTCTCCTGCAGGTAATCAGGATGTTCCTGACTCAGCTGAATTCCTAACTCCTGTATCGTCCATAACCACATCAGAGACAGTTGGTCACCCAGAGAGTGATGGAGATGGAAATCTGGAAACTTCAGTAAATCCTGCAACCCGCGAAAGAAACATCACAGTAAACAGCAGAGGGAGGATTTAGTCGACTTCAATATTCGTACCAGGAAGATAAGATGTTGACACACTGCTGGGCAAGGAGCAGTTACATTCTAGGCTTCATTCCCACCATCTTATCAGGGTCCTGCGCTCACCTCTGCTGTACTGATCCTCACTGAGACAGCGCAGAAGGTCCCAGGCAACGATCCTGGTTCATGCTCTATTAGTGATCTCTGTATTATCCTCCAGTTCCGAAAATCGTTCCTCTGTTTGGAATCTCCTATAGTCCACACATTGCACTCTGTCCCTGTCAGGTTCTCCAATCACTAACACCCTAATCCCGAAAATTCTTCAGTAGATAATAAATTGCATCATACTTGCAAACCCCGCCAAGCCAGCCTCTCCCTGTATGCTCCACCTACCAATACCACCCTCCATGTCAATGTATTTGGCTTGAACCTCTACATCCGTCCCTATCTGGGTAAACTTCTCCAATTCCTACAACCCTGCCGTACCTGTGAAAATTTCTTCAGACCATTGAGCTGTCCCGACCTGGGTAACTCCTTTCAGATGTGAAATACCTCCCTGACTTTGAAACTGTGTCAGGCTCCTACATGAGAATCTCAATATCTGTGCAACCTTCCAAGGAACCCCTGACCTTAGGAACTCCCTCTACCTGTTGACATGCTCCATGTCTGTGTATCCCATCCAGTTCTACCGTCCATATGACGGAAATTAGTTTCTTCAATCCTAATGATGATGATAAGCTCTTCCTCTCTGAAACAGTCTCAATATCCGAAAACTCTGCTGGTCCCCACGATCCTCCCTGTGCATTTAATCACCTGCAGTCACTACGAATGTTTATACCTTTAACGTTATCCCCATATGAATACACTATTTTTTTCCATTATCTTCATGAGTTGCCGTAATTCTCACTGACTCTCACCACGTTCCATCCTGACATACCTCAGTCTCTTTGAAAAGCCCTTCTTATTCTTAAACCTCTCCCTACGTATGTTACCTAATCCAGACTCCAGAACTCTCCCTATCTCTGTATGAGACAGTCAAAGCTGCTCCAATAACTTCAAATCTTCCTGACCTTGCTAACTCCCTTTCGTTGTGCAGCTCTCCCCATCTCTGTAACGCAATATCCTACAGGGTCGAAAGCCCTACCTATCTTGTATGCTCATCCACTCCCTACAACTTTCCTTATTTTTGCAACATTGTCCTGAGTCTTGAAACCTGTTTGTTAACCCACTTCAGGCACTGCACTTTCTATGTTTCTGTTAAGTTCCCCTGCTCTTAGAAATCTCCCTATCCCTATGATCCCCTGCAGTGTCTGCAGCCCTCCCTATCTCGAACTACCAACTTCCTGCACAACCCTACCTACATCATTCAACTCTTCCAGTCGCTTCATCACATTCTATATCTGCAAACTTCTCATGTTCCGAGGCTACTCCAGCACCCACAATGTCGGTCAGAATCTGAAGCTCGTACTCTGTCTAATCTGCAGCTCTCTCTATAATCTGTTAACATTTGCAGCCACCACGACAGTCCGTGACTTCCTTCGGTCATCCAGTCCCATTAAGCTTCTATAGAGCCCCTTTAATCTTCCTTTGTTGGGTAATCCCTGGAAATACCTACCAATTTCCCGATCTTAGCACCAACGCCAATTTTTGCGACTCTCCAGTTCCTAAAAGACTCACATTCAATGCCAGCTCATGTAGTCTCTAAATCCATCTGTAATCACCTTATTCTTCTCCAATTCTTAGAAACTAATCTATTTTAAATTCACCCCCCAACAGCCTCACACCAGGAAGCTCTTTCAATTTGTACAACGCTCCCATTTTTCGAAATGTCTCAAAACCAGCAACGTGGCATCCTCCATTGCCTTTCTATCTAAACAGTCTCCAGAACCGAGAAGCCTTCTTATATCAGTGAATATCTTCAGTCACTACAATCTTCCATATTCAATAGTATGTACAATACTCTTCGCCCTGAAGCACCCTGTATGTGCCACTCAGTCTGCCTGCCTGTCTCTATATCCATCCCTATCCCTATGTGTGGAACTTAATCCAGCTCCCTCTACCTCTATAAATTCCTCTAGTCCCCAAACTCCTTTGTCCACTGACATTCTTGATTAGATGTAACTCTGCTTAATAATAGCATCCTCGAGACCCTGTCAGCCTCCCTATCCCTGTAATCTTTATCCACCGTTCATTTCCAATTCCCCAACTAAGGAATGACTCCCTACATTTGCCAAAAGGCAGATTCTTTTATAGGCACCAGACAGTGATGGTAATGTAAATATGGTTACAGTCAGGACACTGAATGTACTTGCAGCAAGGGCAGTACTGTAACGATGCATGACAGTGGTCTCCATGCCGACTGGATAACTATTGAATGTGACTGCTGTAATGGATAGAATCCTGGATTGTGTACGAGATAGTTTTCTCATTCATATCAAGAAGCCATGAGAGTTCAGGCCATGAGACGAAGGGGTAGAATTACGCCATTTGGCCCATTGTGTATGCTCTGCCTTTCAAAGGGATCCTGGCTGATCTGATGATCCTCAACTCTACATTCCTGCCTTTTCCACAAAACTATTGTTCCGTTAATTTATTAAATTCTGACCATCTCTGCTGTAAATACTTTCAATGACCCTGCCTGGACAGCCGTCTGCCATAAGGATTTCCTACATGGTCACTACCCTCTGAGTGAAGACGATCCTCCTTTTCTCCATCTTAGTCCTCTGGTTACAGATTCTCCCAAACGTGAAATAAAAAGCAGTGACAAAGATAATTATTGCAGATGACATGAAAATTGGTGGAGTTTGGGTGAATGTGCAAGGATATCAAGGTTGCAGGAGGTTACAGATTAGTTGGAAAGATGTGCAGAGAAATGACGAATTGAGTTTAATCTGGACATGTGTCAGATGATGGGGTTTAGGATGACAAATTCAAGAAAAAATAAGATACTGAGGGAAATTGATGTACAGAATTATCTTGGTGCAAGTCAGTAATTCCTTGAAAATGGCAACAGAAGTGTTCCAGATGGGAAAGAAAGCAAATTGAGCGCTTCCCTTCGCCGGTCACAACGTTGCGTATAGTGGTTTGCACTTTATGTTATAATTGTATAAAATGTTTGTTTGGGCACATTTGGGGTACTGTGTGCAGTTCTCATCTCCACACAATAGGAAGAATTTGGAGTTTTGGAGAAGATGTAAAAAGGGGTTGATCAACATTGTACATATGTTCGGGTTTTTTAAGTGTATGTTAGGTGTAAGAGGAAATTCAACAACGTTGGAGGGCTTTGCGAGAGTATCAGAGGTTTGGAGGCGACCAGGTACAGGGATACAACATTAGGACATGGGGAGATATCGTGGATAGTCAGGATCTGCTTTCCAATGTGTATGCTACAAATACTAGAGCGTATCGTTTTAATGTGAGAAAGAGAAATTTTAAACGAGATATGTAAGGCAAGTTTTTTTTTAACAGAGACAGTGAAATTTACTGAGAGAGGTCAGAGAAGCAGAAATGTGAGTAACGTTTTGAAGTGACATTTAGACACAAACATGAGCAGGCAGAGAATAGAGGGATATGGATCATGTACAGGCAGATGGTATCAGTTGAGTCATGGTCATGGTCGGTACAGCTATAGTGAGCCAAAGGGCCGATTGTTGTGCTGTCGTGTTCGGTTTTCTAACTTCCCAGCATCTACCCTGAATCGTGGATGCTCAATCAATTTCTCTTTCATTTTATCTAAAACTCAAAGCGTTCAACCTCAATCTACATCACCACTTCTCATTTAAAGAATCCCTCCATTCCCAGGATCAGCCGAATGAACATTCTCTGGCCTATTTCCAATGCGACAATATGTTTCCTTATGGTACTCATAGAGTTTATAACATTCTGGGTGTGGTCTGACTCGTACCTTGTATAGTTGTGGCAAGACCTCCTTCTACTTGAAATCCATTCACTTTGTAATTACCTGCTGACTCTGAAAGCTACCTTTTTCAGATTGATAAACACGAACTCCCTCAACACTTTCTTTTGCAAGTCTGAAATCAAATAGTGTTAGCCTGCCAGTAAGTCGTGAGCTGAAATGTGTTAGAAAGGATATGTCAATAAACGATAACTAGAAACTAGGGAAGACTTTTTTTTTAATAAACGAAAATTTGATTTGGGCCTGTTGGATTTTGTTTGTTGGTGTGAATATAAATGGCAGAGTAGATAAGGCTGAAGAGGGGTGTGGTGGTATGGGGCATATGTTTTATTTGGATTTTCAGAAGCCATTATTCATGTTTCAATAATGCCTAAAGAGTAAATTGGTCGAGAATAGGACTCCTTCATTATCAGTAATTTTTTTCTATGCGTGGAAGCAGAGGAGGTGGGTGCGATATTAAACAAGTAAAGTTATCGTCAGAATTTACTGTGGAGAAAGACATGGAAGCTCGGGAACTTGGGGAAATAAATAGTGATGTCTTGGAAAGAAATCTCCACAGAAAAGAGAAAGCGCTGGAATCTTAAAACAAATAAAGGCAGATCAATCCTCCGTAGCTCATTAGGTCGATCCTAGAATATTGTGGGAAGCTAGGGAAGAGATTGCAGTGTCCCTAACAGAAATATTTATGCTATCAACAAACACAGTGAGGTTCTGGAGGACTGGAGGGCGCCAATGCCATTCCATCACTTAAGGGCTGCAGGGAAAAGCCAGGAAATTACGGAGCAGTGAGACTGGTTCCAGGACATCTGCTCTTTGCGATTTTTAGAAATGACTTGGATATGGGTGTGGAAGAGTGGGTTAGTAAGTTTGCAAATGAAACGAATGTTGGTGGAGTGGTGGCCAGTGTGGAGATCCGTTGCAGTTTGCATCGGGATATTGACAGAATGCGGAACTGGGCTGAGAAGTGGCAGATGGAGTTCAAATTGGAAAAGTGTGAAACGATCCATTTTGGAATGTCGAACTTGAATTCAGAGTACAGTGTAGTGTAGCTTAACAGAGGGACCTTGGGGTCCATATCCAGAGATACCTCAAAGTTGCCACGCAAGCTGACATGGTTGTTGAGAAAGACTATGTTGTTCTGGCTTTCATTAGCTGGGAAATTGAGTTTTAAAGCCGTGAGGTAATGCTGCAACTCTATCGAGTTCTGGTTATACCACACTTAGATACTGTGTTAATTTCTGGTCCTCTCATTACAGGACGGATGTGGAAGCATTCGAGGGGGTACAGAGGAGATTTAGAGAGCTGCTGCCTGTACTAGAGAACGTGACTTATGAAGAAAGGTTGAGGAGGCTAGGCTTTTCTGATTGGAGAGAAGAAGGGTGAGGGGCGACTTGGTTGAGGTGAACAAGACGATGTGATGATTCGGAGATGATGTGAGGCATAGATAGAGTGAACAGTGAGAGACTTTTTTTTCCCATGGCATAAATGGCTATTATGAGGGGGCACAATGTTAAGGTGATTGGACGAAGGTTAGGGGAGCTTTCAGTGGTAGGTTCTTTACGCAGAGCGTGCCAGGTGCTTGCAATGCACTGTCAGTGGTGGTAGGAGAATCAAATACATGTGGGACATTTAATGCACTCTTGGATAGGCACATGGATGATAGTAAAATGAAGTAAATATCGATTAGTTTGATCGTACAGTCGGATAAAAGGTTTGCATGATGTGAGGGGCTGAAGGGTCTTGTGCTGTACTGTTCTGTGTTCTACGTTCCGAATGGTAAACTGGATAATGAGTTCTGGTCAACCTAAAAGGATATGGCATTCAAGTGGAGCTAGTGAACTGGATTCAAAATTCAACATTATCTGTGGTTTTGGAAACATGCTCTGGCGATCAGACCACTCGATCATCACTTCGCCTGCACACTGTTTGCTCATCCGCGAGCGCTGATAGCAGTGCACCAAAAAGCAAAAACCGTTCTTCATACCCAATTGCTTGATTGTGAAATCATGCTGAAATCTGGTACTCGAACTCAGTATCTCTCCATGTGGTATCCCTCACTGTGAGGGTTTAATTTCCGCTTCTGTCAGCGCCTCTCGCTCTTGCAGCTACTCCAGATCCTGAGCCAACAGGATTCTCGACTTCAGAGAGGCGAGGCAGCACAGGATAGGGATGGGGACTGGGATTTTCCAGAACTCTGTCAGACACAGTACCATTATTCATATGCAACTCTCACGACATCAGTCTAATTTGGCATTCTGTCTATTTCTCTGTCTCCTGTAGGTACTCAGGAAGTGCGTGACTGAATAAACTTCCAAACTGCTGGGTGTCTTGTCCATCGCCACATTGAAGATGTTTGGTCAGCCAGGGAGACAAAGGGCAGGGAGATCTGGAGCCTTTAATAATAAATCCTGGAGCGAATTAAGATCGCTCACGTTGAACAGAGCAGAGAGCAATGAAAGGGTTCCAAACATCAGCTAACAAGGTATGACTTACATACAGTGCTGGAGGGGAAGCAAAGTATGTACCCACCCGAGGCTAAATCACCACCACTACTGTAAGTTATTGTGGCACTGGGACACCATAGGGAGTGCCACACTTCTCAATCCAAGCCTATTCTGTCTTCGTGGACAGAGGGGAAAGCAGGCATCCCACGAGAGGGTTGGAATGCTGCCTGGGATCTTTCTGTTCCGTGTTCCCCCTTCAACACTGTGTCTATGGCATGTCTTGCAGACCAGTGTCTTCATTTTCTTTTAATTTCCTCAAACAGTTCCTGTCCCTTTAATCACCTTTATTCCCGTAGGGCCTCCACATCTTTTTAAACAAAATCTTTACAGTATGAAAACCGGCCCTTCAACCCAACTATTCCACATGACACTCGGAAGACTAACCCACCAAGACACATTCCGCCGAACTTATATTTACCCCTGACTAATGTACCTCACTTACATATCTTGGACAACCTACCAATTCACAGCCAATTCAACGAACCTGCACATCTTTGGGCTGTGGGAGGAAACCAGAGCAATGCCACACAGACCCAGGGAGAAAGTGCAAACTCTACAGAGGCTGTCACCCGAGGCTGGTATCAAACCCGGGTCCCTTGCACTGTTAGGCCACCGTGCCGCCCCCACGAAACGTACCGCAAACCAGATTACCATCTCTATTGCTGTAACTTGCTTCACTGTCTACACTCCTCCAATAACTAACGACAGAGTCATACAGCACAGAAACAACGCATCCAACTTCTCCGTGCCAACCACTGTTCCTCAACTAAACGAGTCGCATTTGGCTGCATCTGGCCCATATCCCTTAAACCTTCTCCTCTCCATGTGTCTGCCCTAATGTCTTTTACTGTTGGCACAGTAGTTTTCTCTACCAATTCCCCTGGCAGCTCATTCAGTACGTGCACCATTCTCTGTGTGGAAAATGTTCTCCTCCAATCCCTTTTACGAATCTCCTCGCTCACCTCATATTTATACCCACCAGCTATGGTCTCCCCAAACTGGGGTAAAGTCTTTGGTTGTTCACCGTACGCATTCCCCTCATGGTATTATAAACCTTTATAAGGACAACCCTCGGCTATCGATGCCCAATCCAAATAGGAAGGACAACCATATAAATATCTCTGCTCGGGTCCCCACCACGACTTTGCCACAATGTTCTTTGATACACTTGTTCAATACCTTGGGCTTTCTCTGCATTTGTGTTGTAAAACCTGCAGCACCACCTCTTCCGTAAAGGGGACCCTTTTTTAAGATATCGCTGTTTCTTTCCCTTTGTTTCTAAGTCTTGGTCCACAGGACGTTCTGACATAAAAAATTCATTGAGGCTTCGCCCACCTCCTGTCGTTGCACACATGGATGGCGTCATTGATCGTCGAGGGGCCTGTTGTCTCTCTAGCTACTTGTTTGTACATGCATTCCGTAGAATCTCTTTGGATTTTCCTTAATCTTATCTGCCAAAGCTGTCTCATCTCCCCGTTTTGCTTTCCAGTTTTTCCAGCCGCTCCTTGTTAGTCAAACCCTCCTGTATCAGTAACATCTTTGTCAATATTTGCTTCATTTACAGTTTAAGGAAGCAGGATGATCAGAAATCGACACAGTACTCCGAATTGAGACCCAGCAATGTCATGTACAGCCGTAGCATGATTTACCAACTCATGTACTCAAATGTCTGCCCCGTGAAGGCAGGTGTACCAAATGCTTCTTTCACCATCCTGTCCGCTTCTGATGCTACTTCAAAGGAACAATATAACTGCACCCCTGGTCTCTCTCTGTTCAACAACACTGCCCAGGGCCCAACCATTAACTGTGTTAGTCCTCCCTGGTTTGTCTTAACAAAATCCAACAACTGAATTCAACTCCTTTATTCATTGCTTATCCCACTGGTCCCTCTCGATAACTGCATTCACTGCTCACTATAACACTAATTATCTTATCCACAATATGATTAACAATGATTCTTTTGTTTAAATGATACACAACAGTGGACATAGCACTGCTCCTTATGGCACACCGCTGGACACAGGCCCCCACAACATGTTCTCACCAACCTCAATCTCCTGTTCTCAAGCCAATTTTGTACTCACTACTAACCATTCTACCCAATAACACCCTGTCAAAGGGATTGCTGTAAACAGAATAGGCAACGTTTACTGCTCTGTCTTCATCAATCTTTTTGGTCATCACCTCAACAAAATCAGTTAAGTCAGAGAGACACTATTTTAACACACAAAGTTGTGCTGACTCTCCCTGATTAATCGTTGCCTTTCCAAATGCATGCAACTTCTGTACCTCGGAATCGCTTCCAAAAACATTCACACCACTGACATCAAGCTAATTGGTGTTTCTGTACGTCGCTTTCCCTCACAGCCTTTCTTAAATACTGGCACATTAGTCACCATCCAGGCTTCCAGGTCACCACCCATGGCGGTAAGTGATTCCCTAGCTTCACACAATGTCCTTGAACACACTTGATAAGTTCCCAGGTGTTCGTCTATTTTGAATGCGTTTTAAAACATCCAGCACCTTCTGTCCTCCAATGTAAACTGCTTTGAATACATCACAGTTTATATCCACATTCACCAGTCTTTCGCCACAGTAAGTTCTGACGTGAAATTTTCTTTAAGGATCTTACCCATTAATAGTCGTTTCCATTGGTCTTTCAGGGGTCACATTCGGTGCCAAGTTCATCTTCTGTTGTTCATATTCATGCAGAATCCCTTTGGATTTTCCTGAGGGTTATCTGCCAAAGCTCTCTCAGGTCCCCTTTGGGCCCTCCTGATTTCCGTGTATTACTACACCAGTAAAGTTCTTCAAGGGATTCACTTAACCCAGCTGGCAATATATGACATTTGCCCCTTTTTTTCTTGGCCGGAGCCTCGATATCACTTTTCATTCAGTGTTTCCTACTTGTGTCAGCGTTGTCCTTCTCACTAACAGGAATATGCTTGCCCTGAACTCTCATTTTATCTCTCTTTTGAAAGCATCCCACTTGCCAGACGTCCTTTACCTGCTAGTAGCCTCCATGAATCAATGTTTGAATGTCTTGTCTAATAACTTCTGGATTGAAGCAAGGCCAATTTTGATCTTTCACTTGTGGAGCACACCTGTCCCTTTCCATAGCTATTTTCCCCACTAACACTTCAGACCCTTTCCCTACCTTGTTACTTGAATACCCTGAACATGTCCAACCCATCCAAGCTCTGAACACGCTGGCAGTGCCAGTGGAGGTTTGGAAAGTTACAATCCTATCATACTTACACATACCTGAGACCTCAAGACATATTTGCTGCTCAATTTCCCGCTGACTGTTGCGGGCCTGGAGTACAGTCATATCCAAATGATGACTCATGCTTATTTCTCCGTTTCATTAATATAGCTTCACTGGATGGTCCACAGGAATATCCCCTCGAAGTGCTGCAGTGATGTTTTCACTGATCAAAAATTCCACTCCCCCACCTCTCTTATCTTCTCTTTTTTTCCTTCAGGTTGTAGATTTATTCCGGAACATTGAGCTGCTTGGCTGTCCCTAACTCAGCTGTAGTTCTGTAATTCCTTTGATATTCCAGTCCCATGTTCCGATCCATGTGGTGACTTCATCTGCCTGAATTGCAGGCATTTTACATCTAAGTAATTGCAGTTTAATTGATGAGTTTTTCTCGTTTTCTGCTGTGTTCTTGCCTGCCTTGTCTATTAAAATTATTCCCTTGAAGTTCTGTCCCAGCCTCAACAATCAGGCTGTATTCTGACACCATCCGCTTCACTGTGAACAAGACCTCACTTTTCATGTCATCTGCAAACCTGCTAACGATACTTTGTGGTTAGCATCCAATTTAGTAATGCATATAATAAACAGCAATGGTTCCTGAATAGATGCCAGACGAACAGCAATTGGTGAAATAATTTCAACACATAAACATCCCTCCACCAATTTTGGATCCAATTTACCAACTTGACTTGGATCCCATCGGCTCTTCCATTTTGGGCCAGCCTTCCAGGTGGGACATTGTCAAAGGCCTTACTGGAGTCGCTGTCCTCGTCAATATTTTCAATTGTAATTTCAAAGATGTCTCAGCTGAATTTATCAGACAGGACCTTCCTCTGTCAAATTCATGCTGACTATCTCTAACAGACCCCTACCATTCCAAAACTTGATTCATCCAGCACCACAGAATTATTTATACTAATTTTCCTCCCCCTACTGTCAGACTATCTGCTGTGTAATTACCTGGCCTATCCCTGCTGCCTTTCTTGAACAAAACAACCACATTAGCTGTCATCCAGTAATTTGGCACTTCACCTGTAGCCAGCAAAGTATTAAGTATACCCACCTTTGCCCCAGAAAATTCCTCCCTTTCCTCCCATAGCATTCTGGATACATTTCATTGTGCAGTGGGGATATTTCCAACTTTATGCCTGTTAAAACATTTAATACCACCTCCTTATTGATATTAACATGTTCTAGAACCTCACCATCCCGACTGAAATCCCGACTACAATGTCTTTCGCCTGTGTGAATACAGATAGGAAGTATTCATTGAGGATCTCACCTTCTTCCCCTGGCTCCATGCAGATTGTCCCTTTTGTTTCTAACAGGCCCCACTCTTCATCTAGGTATCCTCCTCCTTTAATTATACTGATAAAATACCTTGTGGAATTTCTGCAATCGTGTCTGTAAAATGTATTTCATGGCCATTGTTTGCCCCGCATTTTCCACAGTCCCCTTGCACTCTCTATACTTCTGAAGGGCTTCACCTGTTTTTTACTGCACTCTAATGTATTCATCAAACTCACGATATCGATTGATCATTATTCACTGGACATGTTAGCTTTACGGTTCCCTTGTGCTCCACAACCAACTGATGAAGATGCGCGCCCCAAAAGCTCATGCCTCCAAATAAATCTGTTGGATTGTAACCTGGTGTCCTTTAATTTTTAACTTTGCCTACTCCAGTCGAATACCAGCAACTCTGCATTATAAACTGTCATCGGTTGACTGAATCATTTTGAAAGAAATGGAACTACTGGCAAATAGAAGTCTTTTAAAGGTGTAATATGAGGAATCAAGGGCCAATACGTCCCTGTTAGGGTGAAGGAAAAAGCTGGCAAGTTGAGGAATTCCTGGCTGATGAAGGACGTGGAGGCTCTGTTCAGGAAAAAAAGAAAGCTTTAAGCTATCCATATCTATGTAACCTCTTCCACTCATAGACACGATCAATATGTGGAGTCCCTACAATCCACTCAGGTCTCTGTAATACTCGTGATCTGTCGACCTCACTCAAATGCCTGTGACTCACTTGATCCAGTTCCAAAAAGACTCACTATCTGTGTAACATCCTCCCGTCACTAGCACCCCACCGTCAACGTAATCTCCTCCAGTCTCTCCATCTATCTACTCATCTCCATAACTTTTTCCAGCTCTTACACACCTATCTGTGTAAACATCACCGTCCCCTGCAAACCTACCCACTTTGACCAAACTGGAGGAGGTTACTAATCTCCCTTATCTGTGAAACTGTGTCCAACCAAAATTGCTGTACTTATCTCCTGGAAAAAAAATGTTCAAGGCCAAACCCTCTACATCTAAAAAACTGGCAGAACATAAACCTTCCTATGTAAATAAGCATGTTCAGTCCAAACTACCCTCCACATGTTTGTTTGTTCTTCTAGTCTATACAAATCACATTATCTCTCTAATCTACTTCATTCCCTAAACAGTCCCTGCCTGTGTAAACCAGCCCTGTCCTACCAAAACCCTTATCCCTGAAAAATGATCCACCCCTCCCAATCTCCCCATTTCCATAAACACCTGTGCGTCCAACAGCTATCCAAGTTTCTGTAACCTCCTGTGGCTCTGTGGTCCTCCATTCCTGTGAAACCACCTCCAGTCTCCACAACTCTCCCAGTCTGAGTCGTTTGCTCCAGATCAGCCCATTGCTGTCTCTGTTACCTCCGACAATCCGAGCAAGCCTTCCTAGTCCTGTGTCTTCATTCAGACCCAATTCTCTCCAGCTTTCCGAAACCTCTTCCTGTCATTGTGATTCTCCCTATTTCAAACATAGAACAATACAGCACGCAACCGGCCCTCCAGGCCCTCGATATTGTGCTGACCTTTAATCCTACTGTAAAATTAAACTAACCTATAGACCATTAATTTCATTGTCATGCGTGTGCCGATCGAAGAGTTGATTAACTGCCCCCAATGTATTTAGATCTACTACCGCTGTCCGTGAATTCCACACACCCACCACTCTCTGTGTAAAGCAGCTACGTCTATCATCTAAGCTAAACTTTCAATTACCTTAAAATTATGTCCCCTTGCGACAGCCTTTTCTGCCATGGGAAGAGGTCTCTGGCTATCTACTCTCTCTGTTCCTCTCATTACCCCTTTCAAATTACTACTCTTCCTTCTTTGCTCCAATGAGAAAAGGCCTGGCATCATCAACAGTTCCTTCATAAGACATGCCCTCCAGTCCAGGCAGCATCCTGGCAAAAGTCATCTGCACCCTCTCGAAAGTGTTCATATTTTCCTCACAATGTGACAACCAGAACTGAACACAGTATTCCAATCGTGGTCAAACCAGTGCTCTATAGAGCTGTAGCATAACCTCGCAGCTCGTAAACACACTCCTTTTGTTAAGGAAAGTGAACCCCATAAACTTGAGTGATCGATGGATGTGGACACCGAGATCTGCTTGTTCCTCCACACTGCCAAGAATCCTGACTTTAACACTTAAAGGTTTCTTGCAGAATCCTTCAATCTTAAACCCTCCCTATTTGGTAAATTCCTCCAGTCCCAAAACACTCATGAACTGTGTAACCTCCTCAGGTCCTTACCTTCCTCCTTCCTCCTTTATTAGCAGCAACCCTCAAAATCATTGAAGTCTCTTTTGCCACTTCAATATTCCTAATACCTGCAAAATCCTTGCATTCTGATATCTCTCCCTATCTCTGTAGCTCCCAACACTCTCCAGTCCCCTTCTAGAGAATATTGCAGGGGAAGGAAGAGTTGCAGAATTCGGACCATGTTTTGGAGGTAAGAAGGGAGAATGATACAAATGCTGGAAAGGACGTGGATTCTCAGAAGGTTAAAAGTAACAGAATTCTTAGAACCTGCAAGGTGAGACAGGGCATAAGTTGTGGAACGTGAAGGATGTCACAATTTGAACAGAGATCTTTTTGGATCGGATCGTTCAGCCGATCTTGTTGTCCTAATTCTGGAGTTCTTTACTGGAATGGGTGAGCACAGCTACAGATTCCAGGCTGGGATATGTGAGTTCAGATGTGAATCTATTTGCACATTCTATCTGTGTGCCTGATACTAACCTGGTACTTCTATATGACTTTCAGATCTGCATGACGTACCAGAGCTCACCTCAAAAACCTTCAGTCGGAATGCTCTTTATTTTTTCATTATTTTTAATTGACAGTTTTTTGAGATGCAGGAATGGGGAGTTTCCGTTTTTGAGAGAATGAAACTTTTAACATTGACTCTGACAAGTGCAGAGGAATTTCGTGGATTCTGCTGTTCGAGGAAGACTATCACACAGAGGAATATCCACGGAGTGCCGATGGTCTTTGGTTGGTAGAGTGTGAATTTACCAGTTTATGTCGGCTAGGGCGCAGTGTTTCTGGAGAATGTATAGGTTTGTAACTACCTACCGTGTGGTTAAGGGGTGAGTGCCCGGGCCCTGAGCACCAGGAGCTGGGCAATCTCATGCTGTATGTACGTGGGGCTTGGGCACTCGACTGGGTGACAGCAGCTCACTGATTAAATGTCAGGTCAGAGCTTGGAATCCTCCTGTTTTATTTGACCTTATGCCTTTTGGTTACCTCCCTCTCATCAGTGAGCGTGTCATTGTCTCCACTCTTGACAGTGTCCACTTCCTGTAAACCCTTCCAGCTGTTGAACATCTCCCTTTCCTCTCACTCCCCCTTGGCTTTCCAACCTGGCCTTCGCCTCATATCTCTAACAGTCCCAAACGACCTTGCTCTTTGCTATCTCATTGTATTCCTTTGAACTGTGTGTGAACAAACCTAAAGTCGGTTTGAGCCACTGAAAACAAGATGATTTTTCCGCTCTCTATCTCCGTCAAATGGAGTCTTCTTGTTTGTCTCTCTCCCATAAGAGGAAGGAAACATCCCTTCAGCATCCACCCGGCCCATCCCCCTGAGGATCTGTACAGTTTAAAGGGGACAAATATCTTCCTGATGACCCTCATTGGCACAGCATCGGAGTGACATGTTTGCGTTCCTCTATTTTCTGCAACCTTTTCGTGTTTCTCAGTGCCTCTCCCATTCTGAAACCTCCCCCAGTCTGGACAGTACTCCGAACCACTAATTACTGAGAATGCTCAAATTTCCCGACCTCTGTAAACTCCTCACATTCCTGCAATCCTCCTTGGTTGTGTACACTTCCCGCATCTACAGTCCTTCCGATTTCTAGTATCTCCTACAGGTCCCATCATCTCTGTATCGTCCAATTGCTATATTTCTCACTGCCTCTGTAAACGGCTCCAACCCCTACAAACCTCCCTATCTCTGGCATGGTTTGCAGTTCCAATAAAAATCCCTCTAATAGGAACTTCCAACCACCACCCTCCATGTCTCCGTAACCCCCCACAGGTCTCTCTATTTCTGTTCCCATCTTCAGTCCCAACAAACGTACTTGCATATACAACCTCATCAAGTCCCTATATCTCTTCCAGCTGTGCAGTCTCCACCAGACCATACAACTCTCTCGCTGTCCCTGATGATTACAGTGATTTCAAACCTCCCCAATTCTATAACATCTCATGTCTCTGTGTCCCTCCCTTTCATGGTGAGCTGCTCCAATTGCCACGACATTCCTGCCTGTGTATACCATCAAGTTGATACAATACTTCGCATTTCTGTAGCGTCTTGCAGCCCCTACAATCCTTTACATGTTTGTTAATTCTGCCTACCACTAGTACTTTCTTTATTCGAGTAAATTCCTCCAGTCATTACAATCTCCTCGAGATTCTACAGCTATTGCTATCTATGTAACCTCATTCGGGCCCACATCATCCACTGTGCTGAATCCTGCATTGCCAATGCAAATCCCTTATTGCTTAACATTGTTCAGCCTCTAAAACAATCCCTATGAGTGAATCTCCTCCAGTCCCTACATCACTCCCGATCTGTGTAACCTCTTCAAATCCCAACAATCCTCCCTATCTGTTTAAAAGTTCCTATATGCCTTACTATTGGTTTAACTGTTTTGAGTCCATTATATCCTGACTAAATAACTGATGAATATCAGTGCTGTAATGGAATCCTGAACTGTACACGAGGTAGCTTAATTAATACCATGTCAATGAGCCATTAAGAGAACGGACAATTCTATATCAAATTTTGTGTATTGAGAAATACCTAATAATCTAATTGAAAAGGAGCTTTGTTTAAAGAGAAGCAGAATATTGTGCATTTTTTTCGAGGTGAAACATGATTTAGATCACTCAGATGTGGGAGTCGAATTTGACGTTTTGGCCCAACAATTATATTTCACTATTCAACCAGATCATTGCTGATCAGGTAATCCCCAACTCTACTTTGCTGAATTTTCCAGGTAGCCCTTGTTTCCCTGATGAATTAAACTCTGACCATCGTTATTCTAAATATACTTAATGACCCAGCCTCACCAGCCTTCTGCAGTAAGAAATTCCCACAGATTCACTATTCTTTGAGGGAAGAAATTCTTCCTCACCTCTATCTTGAATAAGTGCACCCTTGCTGGGATTCTATGCCCTTTGGTTGCAGATCTTCATACAAGCAAAACCAAAGGAAGTGGCAAAGATAATTATTGAGTGTAAGGCTATGGATAGTGCCTACATGGGCTTTACTAAACCTTATGCCACGATAGTTTGGCCCGAAAGATCAAATCACAATCCAAGGTCGTTGGTAAGTTGGATGCAATATTTTGTTGGTCATAATAGACAGCAGAACCTGGAGGGGTGTATTTCTGATTGGACCTCTGTGGCCAGAGATGTTTCATAAAGATCAGTACTGCGATTTCTGATTGGAATTTATATTTGTGACTAAGATGAATTTCTCAGCAGTCAGATGAGCACTTTTGCAGAAGACATTTGAATAGGCATGTACTAATTATGGATAGTTGATGAAATTGTGGGAAGTGAGGACGTTTTTAAAGGATGCAGCAATGTGTAGATCAAATGGAACGTTGGATGGAGAAACAGAAAATTGAATTTCATCGTGATAATTGTGAGGTGATGTATTTTTTAAGTCAAATGCAAGAGAAAATTATACTGTAAATGACCAGACCCTTGGGAACATTGATATGCAGAGGGATCTTGAAAGGAAATCCATAGCTCCCTGAACATAACAACACAACAGGATGGACTGAATAAGAAGGAGTGTGGCAGCATCGAGTAGACACATTGGCATGTCAATTTGTAATTGATAAAAAATCAGATTGGCCACGTTTGGAATGTTGCGTATAGTTCTCATCACCACACAATAGGAAGCATATGGAGCTCTAGAAGGGGTGCAGTAGTGGTTTACCAGAATGTTGCCTTGATGAGAATGTGTTTAATATAAGGAGGTTGGTCACAAGTCGATTGTTTTGCGACAATGTTGGAGGCTGTGGGGCAAACTAGTGCAGGTATATAGCATTAGGATTGGCGTGGATAGTGTGAATAGTCGTAACCTTTTTTCCAATGTGGCAATGTCAAATACTAGGCCGCCTTGTTTTAAGTTTGCGAGTGAAAAAAATTAAATGAGATGGATGAGGCAAGTTTTTTTTCCATAGAGGGTGGAAGCTGCTCAGGACGTGGTAGAAGCTGAAATGTTTGCAAAGTTTTGAAGTGGCGTTCAGACAGACACATGAACAGGAAGAGAGTAAAGGGATACGGACCATGTGCAGAAGATGAGATTAGTTTAGAATAGCATCAGAGTCAGCACAGCCATGTTGGGCTGAGGGCCTATTGCTGGACTGTACTGTTGTATTTTCGCACTTCCCAGCATCTATCCTGGCAAAGCCCCTTTGAATCTTGCATGTTGCATAAAATTTCTCGCCCATTTTTCGAAATACTGATGGGTTCAAACTCAACTTACTCCGTCTCTTTTCATTGGAAAATCGCTCCATCTCCAAGATCAGACGAGTGAACCTTCTCTGGGCTCTATCCAATACAGGAATATCTTTCTTTAGGACACTCACACTCTTCAGAATATTGTCGGTGCGCTCTGACTCAGTTTTATTTTGTGTATTTTGCACAGTTTTAGCAAGACCTTCCTACTTTTAGACACCATTCCCTTTGTACTGAATTTCAGCATTTGGTTTATCTTCTCTATTACCTACTGAACCTGTAAGCTACCTTTTTCGCATTGATACACAAGGACTCCCAAAACCCATTGTGCAGTTAGTCTGAAAGCAAACAGTGTTAGCCTGACAGTAAGTTGGGAACGTGCAGAGTATATTATAAAGGGGATGACAATGAACAATAACTAGTCCCTTAGAAATAATGAGAGATTCATGGTTTTATAACAGGGGAATATTTTTAAATCTGTTGGATTTTATATTTTCGTGTGACCTCCAATGTTAGAATAGATAATGGTGCAGAAGAGAATGAAGGAATGGGGATACTTGGAGATTCAGAAGCATGTTGGCAAGTTTCAACAAGAGCTAAAGGTTAGCTAGGGAGAGGATAGGGCCGCTGAAAGGTCAATGAGGATGTTTATGTGGAATCACTGTTTCATGGGCGAGATCCAAAACAAATGTTTTGCATTATGTTTTACTGTGGAGAAAGACATCAGAACTCGGGAACTTGGGAAAATAGTGATGTCTTAAACAGAATTCACTTTGGAAAGCTGGAGGCGTTGAAGATCTTTAAATGCAAAAAGGTAGCAATAACATCGGGCCATTGTCAGATGTATCGCAGCACCTTGCGAGAAGCTAGGGTGGAAATTATAGGCCACATTGAAAAGAAATTTTGATCATCGACGGACACTAGAGAGCAGTAGGATGGGTATGTTGTTGAAGAAGATCCTGAAATTGGATCTTCAGACATTTGGAGTGGCAAGGACAGAGTTGCGATCGTCAGCATGGCTTTGTGGGAAAAATGTCTCTCAAACCTGATTGAGTTTTTGAGGTTGTAGCCAAATAATAGGTCAAGGCAGAACAGTAGTCGTTATGTACATTAACTTGAGGAAGACCTTTGACAAGGATTTGCATTACAGACTGATTAACAAGTCTAGATCACACATAACCAGGAAGCACTCACCACCTGGGTACAAAATTGGATTGACGGTAGGAGAAAGGGCATGTTCATAGAGGGTTGATGCCCAAACTGCAGGTCTGTGATAAACAGTGTGCCATGGGGTTCGGTGCTGGGTCCACTGTTGTGCATCTTTCATATAAACGATTGGGATAAGAATACAGGTGTAGTGCTGATCACATTTGTGATTGAAACTGAAACTCGTGGTAATGTGGGCATTGAAGATGATTATCTAAGAGTTCGTGATCAACAGTGCTCCTGGGCCAGTGAGTTTCAGAATAGCAGGTGGAGAAATGCATGTTTTGCATTCTGGTAAAATAACCCGGGGAGGGAGGGGGAGCTTGTCCAGTTAATGTTAGGTCCCTGGGTAGTTTTGTCAAACAGAGAGAAGGAGTACACAGTTCTTTGAAAGTTGTGTCACATGTGGACAGTCTGGTGAAACTGGTGTTTGGATGCTTCCCTTCATTGTTATGAGCATTGAGAATAAGACTTGGGAAGTCATGTTGTGGCTGCACAGGGCATTGGTGAAGCCACCATAACAGCATTGTTCATTATCTGAAAAAAATCTAAGCTGGTCCACGTACGTCCCTTTGGAAGGGCATCTGACATTCTTACCTGGTTTGGCTGACATGTCACTCCAGACCCACAGAAATATGGCTGACTCTGAGCCACATCTGGGCTATTTTCTGTGGACAAAGAATCCTGGTCCAGCCGGTAGACTCTTCAATCCATGAATGAACAAGTATAAATACGTATTTTCATTGCTGCCTCTTCAAATACTTGCAGCTGCAGCAATTCATACTAGCTTTGTGACACTGTTCTGGTCATTACCACTCTCTGTAACACACTCGCCACCTTCAGCATCTTTAACTCTCCTTGCTCCTTTCATCTCATTAAACCCCGAGAAAGTTTCTTCTTCCTACCACACTCCTCCTGAGAGGACACCCCTTGAAATCCATTTAAGAAATATTTCCACGGTTCCTTCAGAATTGTTAGTTTATTTGTCTTCTAAGCATTTCAGAAGCACAGGTGGGAATGTCCGGCTGAGATTTTGTCATTTTGTTGAATATTTTAATATTTAACAGTTCCTTCAATTCTTTTCCACAGTTCATTTACAGCCAGTTATATCGATCTGTTTCCCCTGTTTAGCTTGGTCAGTTCTTCTCTCAAACTTCAGGGGATTGGCATTGTTTCTGATGGTTGGGTGCGCTCAGCGGTCACGTAAAAATTCACAATATCTTTGACTTCCACTGTATTGCAATTTCCCGTCGGTTCGCTGAGTGTGACATCACTCCTTCACTCAGCTTCATCACCCAACGGTCGATCTGAAATAGTTATGCTCTTAGCTAGTTGCAGAAACCCTGACAAAAAATATTCTTTGAACTCCTCCCCGAGGATCGCTCTTGCCAGTGTGATTGTCCCAGATTATACAAAGTTTGATGTCTCCCCAATTTATCATACTATCTTTATTTAAAATTCCAACCGATTCCTGTTTAATCTAGCGATGGGAAATTAAATCCTGCACGGCACCATTAAAAAAAACTGTTCTCCTGCTTGTGTTTTTGACACGTAGTAGCCAGAATTTACACTGATTCTATTGCAAAATCTGAGACCAAATATTATCTATGTCATGCTTTTGTTACCCACTACTATCAGGTTACCCTTCCTGCTTTCCCATTTTGCCTGAGTTCCCGCTAGGTTGCGTACCATTAAATTGAAATGTTCAAGTTTTTCTTCCCTCTGTAACCGTATCTCTCTGCTGTCTAAATCTCTTTCATATCTATACCACAAGTCCATCTACCTTATTGCAGAGAATTTTTCCATTCAAATAAAAATTATAATTTATGTTTTCCAAATCTTTCCTGTCACAAACCAATTCGCTGATGTACAGTGAGAGGTAAACTCTTCCTTCCTATTACTTTCTGCTTGTCTTCATTCACATCCTCATGCTGTTCCGATGATTGACATGTTGTGTTTGAACTTGGAAAGCTTCTTTTACCTGAACACTGTCTCAGAATCCTCTCTGTGAGTTTAACGCCCTGGCTATAATCCTACCGACATGATTGGCCAGGACTATTGCCCCAGCAGATTTAGGTTTTAATTCATACGTGGAATGTGAGCATTGATGGCAGGGCAGCATTTCATACCAACCCATAGCTGTCCTTGAGCTGAGCAGCTTGCTCGATTATTTGAGAGTGCAGTTGAGATTCAACTCCTTGATCAGGACGTGGGGTCATATGTAGGCCAGACCAACTGACTATAACAGATTTCCATCTTTAAAGGATATTGAGCTTTCAGATGGGTATCCCTGTCATTGGCATTGAATTCTGGATGAACAGTCTAATGAGAGTAAGACGAGGCCATCGCCGATCCCACTGATAGCTGCCTCAATCCTGAGTACTGATCCCAGTGCACCATGAATCAAACCCGTCCTTCCTTACTGTGGTTTGATCCTGTTACCTTCCTGCAAATGGATATATCAATCAATATGTCTCCATGTAGGATCCTTCATTGTGATGGTCTAATTGCTATCTCTATCTGCAGCTTTTTGCAGCTACTCCAGATCCTGAGCCAACAGAATTCTTCGCCTTTAAAGACGAGGCATCACAGGCCAGGGATGAAGACTGTGATTTTCCAGATCTCAGTTCGACTCAGTGCTGTTCTCCATGTGTAACCCTCACTGCCTCAGTCTAATTTCCCATTCTGTCTATTTCTCTGTCTACTGTCGTTACTCAGGAAGTTCCTGACACTCAATTTCTAATTCCTGTATTGCCCATCACCTCATCGAACGCAGTTTGTCAGCCAGAAGGCAAGGAGATATGGAGACTGCAATAAATCCTGCAGCGAGGTGAGATCACTCACATTCAACAGGGCAGAGCGCATTTTTAGCGCTCGAAACATCTACCCACAAGCCATGACGTAGACACAGTGCTGAAGGATGAGAAAAGAGCAGTAAGAACCCAGGCTCAAACTCCACCCACTTGTGAGAGGACGACGATCAGCTCTGCTGTACTGAGCCTTCCTGAGAAAGCATATGGAGTTCCCACGAATTGATCGAGGCCTGTGCTGTCTTAATGAGGATCAGTGCAACAGAGCTGAAGGCAGTACTCTCATGACAGACTGGTAATGCTGCCTAGGATTTTCCTGTTTTGTATTCCCTCTCCAAGACTCTATCAATTTCATGTCATAGAATCATACAGCAAGGAAACAGGCGAACGCATCTTTTCCAGTTCCTTAAATCCTTCTAACTCCTTAAACTGTTCCTATCCCTTTAAACTCTTCTTCTTTCCAACTCTTCAATGCATCGTCTCCCTGTAATCGCCTCAAATACTACCACGCCCTGTCTTTGTAGTATTTTACAGCATCTGCCACCTTCTCGATTTCCTCCTCCAGAACAGCACTCCACATCTCTGTGCAACTGATGGGAATGCTGCAAACCTGCCTTGACAGCCCTCATTAACCGTCTGAAATCCTGCCGCCCTACTATCCTCAGCAGCTCTGGTCCTCCAATTCCTACAATTTTCCCTGGTTCTGTGAACTGATCAAGCCCCTTTAAACCTCCCTCCCTCAGTAAACTTGTCGCTACAACTAACATGACAACTGTGTTGTGCCCAGCCACTACACCCTCCCTATCTCTGTAAACTCGTTGGTAAGCTTCAAATACCAACCCTATCAGTGTAATCCCAGTTCTCTGTAATTCCCCCGATGTCTGTAACTACTTCAGGACTGATAAGCCTGTACCTGTCCCGACAACCTATCTGACCTCTAAACAACATCAGTGATCTCACAATATCTGAACTCTGTAGCATCCTCCAATCTCTACAGTCCTGCTTTTCAGTGTTAGCTTCTCTTGTGCCTGCATTCCCCTTTATCTCTGGTTATAGACCTTTGCTCAGGAGAACAACATCTCATTATCCACCCTGTGAGAACACAAGAATCTTTGGTGTATCAACACATTTGCCTTGTTTTCTCAATAAATTCTAACCAGTTCAAAGTACAATTTTCTCCGCCTCTTCTCATCAATATCCCTCCTTTTTGAGGATCAGTCTGATGAATCTTGTCTGAACTGCCTCCAGTGCAAGAAAATTTTCCCTTTAGATAGGGGACTAAGTGTTGACTGGTGTGAGCTGATTCCTGCCTTCTGTCGTTGTTGCATGCCTTCGCTATTATTATTTTCCATTCTCTTTGGAATCACTGCCGGCATTACATTTGCCTTCTCTATGACCAGCTGATCCTGTATGCCACGTTTCTGAGATTTATACACAATGATTCCCAAGTTTTTTTCTGTGGTGGAGCTTTGTCCAATCGATCTGAAACCAAGAGGTGACAGTAGTAAAAAGGAACGTGTCGGAATTCATGATGAACATTATGTCCGAAATGATAATTCACACTTCAAACCCAATGGAATAAGGACAGTCCATAAGTCCATAAGATATAGGAGTAGAATGAGACCATTCGGACCATGGAGTCTGCTCCACCATTCGATTATAGCTGAATTGTTTCCCAACCCCATTCTCTCTTCTAGTCCCTGAAAGCCTTGATCCCCTTAGTCATCACGAACTAATCTATCTCTGAGTTAGATATGCAGAATTACTTACCTCCACAGCCCCATGAGGCAGTGAGTTCCACAGATTGATCATCCTCGAGCTGAATAAATTCCTCCATATCTGCATTCTAACAGATCATTCCTTCGCTCTGAAACTGTGTCCCCAGTCTCTCTTACTCGTGGAAACATCTCCATGTTCAGTCCATTCAGGCCCCTCACCTACAGGCGGATGTAAGAACATAAGAACGGAGGAGCAGGAGTAGGCTATCTGGTCCTAAGAGTCTGCTCTGCCATTCAATCAGATCATGGCTAATGTTTTCATGGACTCAGCTACACTTGCCCACCCTCTCAACGTGTCCCTTAATTCTTTTCTTGTTAAAAAAATAATCGATGTTCACTTCATACTTCTACCCAACTTTGAAACGCGTTCAACCTTCAACCTACCCATATCTGTCACCTTCTCTGGTCGCCTTCAACCTCTCAGTTCTGTCATCTTATCCAGCCGGTTCAACCCTCCACGTCTCTGTCACCTTCTCTAGCCCGTTCAACCCTCCGTATCTGTGTAACCTACTCCACCCCCTTCAATCCTTCCTATCTATGTAAACTTCTCAAGATTCTTCAACCGTCCACATCTCTGTAACCTTCTGCAGCCGCTTCAACTCTCCGTATGTCTGTAACCTTCAAAGGCCTCTTCAACCCTCCCTATCTCTGCAAGCTTCTCCATCCCCTTCAAGCTTCCATATCTCTGTGTACTTCTTAAGACGCTTCAACTTTTCATATCTCTGTAACACTCTCCAGCCCCTACAACGCTCCCTATGCCTTTAATCCTCTCCAGCCCCTTCGACCATCCATATGTCTGTCACCCTCTCCAGCCTCTTCAGCCCTCCCCATCTAAGTAACCTTTGCAAGCTTCTTCAACCTGACTTCCCTCCTTATCACTGTAACTTTCCCAGCACCTACACCCCCCTCTGTCCCTGAAACATTCTCCAGCACCGACACCCTCCATATCTCTGTAACATTCTCCAGCATCTGCAACCCCTACCTATCTGTGTACCATTCTGCAGTGCCAACACCCCACCCTATCCCTGTAATCTAATCCAGCACCTATACCCCTCCCATTTCCTGTAACATTCTCCAGCACCTATACATTCTCCCTATGCCTGTAACACTCTTTAGGACCTAGGCCGTCCCTATCCTTGTAACATTGTCCAGCACCTACACCTCTCCCAATCCCTGTAACCTAATCCAGCACCTGCAACTATGCACTAACCCTATAACGTTCACCAGAGCATGCCCCCTTCTTAGCACTGTTAGCTTATCCAACACCTCCCTCCCTGCCTGTGTATGCTTCATCAGAACCTATAACTCTTCCGATCTCTGATATCTACCACAGTATATAAATGTCTCTTTATCCTCTGCAACCTCATCCAAATACTAATATCTTCTGATCTATGTTGCCTTCTCCACACCACTCTGATCTCTCTTTGTAATCTCGTCAAATCCGTATACTCCAAGTGGGTATTCAGAGGAATATAGCAATGCAGCAGTTGTTGATAGTTTGATGTTTCGTCTGTGTGTATACAGGAAATACATTGATAGTTTCCCACATTGTCAGGTAGATGCCAGTGCTGTAGCCCGGCAGGAACAGCTTGAATGGAATGTAATCAGAGCACACACACTTCGCATTATCCAAAACCACCAGCCATTTGTTCATACTACACAAAATGAACCGAATTAGCTGAAGACTGACATCTAGAGGAAACTAAAGCAGATCATCCCATCGACCCTTCTTTCTGTACATTGTTGGGAATGGTTCAACCTTATCTTCTCTTGTTGTGCTGGGCTCTTTCATTATTGAGAAGGCGATATTTATGGATCCTCCACCAGTAAGTTGTTTAATTGTCCACCAGCATTCACCCAGACTGCATTCGACAGGATTGCAGAGATTAGGTCCTCACTGCACAAGGGTTCGTTCCCCTGGCCTAATGGTCAATGTAACGTGGAGGATACGCCAGGCAGTGTCACTGAAAATTGTGCTGGAGTACAATTCTGCTGCTGTTGGTAATGACCTGAATCACCTCCCCCAACCCAGTGCTTAGTTACTGGATCGATTCAAAATCTCTTCCGTTTAGCAGGGTGACAGTGTGACACACACAAAGTGAAATCACAACGTAAAGTGAGTCTTTGTCACCAGAAATACTGTATGCAGTATTCACTGTTATTAAAATGATCATCGATCAATGTGTCTGCAGCCTGTCGATTGGTGAGTTTGAGGTCAAGCATGTTTCCCCTCTCAGTCGTTCCCTCTACACCCACTACAAACCCAGTCCAGCAGCCATGTCCTTTTGGAACCAACCGTTTCGATCAGCAATCCTGCTGCTGAGCCTCTCTAGTTGTTGGTTTTGAAATGGCCCACTCTTTATATATTCTCCAGCTTTGTCACTCTCTCACTGCTTCCTCCAAGTGTTGTTCAATGTGGAGGACCACTGATACATCAGCTGAGGGAGGGTATTCAGCAAATTTCTGTGCCAGTGTTTGATCTGACCCAGGGAGGCTGACAGAGTGGGGTCAGCAGGAAGTTTCTGTGCCAGTGTTTGATTTGACCCAGGGAGGTTGACAGAGTTCGGTCAGCAGGAGGTTTCCATGTCAGTGTTTGAACTGACAACGTGAGCATCTAGTCAAGACGGGAGTGATGCTGGAAAAGAAAGGAGAAGCAGGATTCCAGATGAAGGGCTTTTTCCCGAAACCTCCATTTTCCTGCTCCTCTCATGCTGCCTGACTAGCTGTGCTATTCGAGCACCACTCTAATCTATAACATTTAAAGCCTCCCTTTCCCCTTCTGTTACATCTCCAGTCTTGCTTTCCTTTCTCTGTAACATCTCCAGCCTTGCGTTCCTGTCTCTGAAAAATTTCCAGCCTTGCTTTCTTATCCCTGAAAAATTTCCAGTCTTCCTTTCCTTCCTCTGTAACAAATCCAGCCGTGCTTTCCTATCTGTGTAACATCTCCTGTTTTCCTTTCCTATCTCTGTAACATCCCCAGCCTTGAATTCCTATCTCAGTGTCTCTCCAGCCTTGTTTTCATATCTCTGTAACATCTCCAGCTCTCCAGCCTGGCTTTCCTATCTCTGTAACATCTCCAGCTCTCCAGCCTGGCTTTCCTATCTCTGTAACAGCTCCAGCCTTGCATTCCACTCTTTGTAACCACTCCAGCCTTTCTTCCCTATGTCTGTAACATCTCAAGTCTTTCGTCCCTATCTCTGTAACCTCTCCAGCATTGCATTTCTATCCCTATTAAACTTCTAGCCTTGCATTCCTATCTCTGTAACATTGCCAGCCTTTCGTTCTTATTACTGTAGCATCTCTAGCCTTGCTTTCCCATCCCTGTAAAATCTTCAGCCTTGCTTTCCTATCCCTATCTCTTTTAACGTCTCCAGCTTTGCTTTCCTGTTTCTGTAATTATACAGCCTCGCTTCCCTGTCTGTGTAAAGTTTACAGCATTGTTCTCTAATACCTGTAACGCCTCCAGCCTTGTATTCCTACCTCTGTAATACCTCCAGCCTTGCTTTCCGAACTCTGTAGCATCCACAGACTTGCCTTCGTATCTCTGGATCATCTCCAGTTTTGTTTTCTTATTTCTCAAACCTAAGAGGTACAGTTAGTAAGTTTGCAGATGACACCAAAATTGGAGTTATAATGGACAGCGAAGAGGGTTACCTCAGATTACAACAGGATCTGGACCAGATGGGCCAATGGGTTGAGAATTGGCAGATGTAGTTTAATTCAGATAAATACGTGGTGCAGAATTTTGGTCAAGCAAATCTTAGCAGGACTTATACACTTAATGTTAAGGTCCGAGGGAGTGCTGCTGGACAAAGAGACCTTGGAGTGCAGGTTCATAGCTCCTTGAAAGTGATGACGCAGCTGGATGGGATAGTGAAGAAGACGTTTGTTATGCTTTCTCTTGTTAGTCAGAGTATTGATTACAGGAGTTGGGAGCTGAAAATGTGTTGCTGGAAAAGCGCAGCAGGTCAGGCAGCATCCAATGAGCAGGAGAATCGACGTTTCAGGCATGAGCCCTTCTTCATGAATGAGCCCTTCTTCGTGCTCATGCCCGAAACGTCGATTCTCCTGATCCTTGGATGCTGCCTGACCTGCTGCGCTTTTCCAGCAACATATTTTCAACTCTGATAGAACATAGAACATAGAACAATACAGCACAGAACAGGCCCTTCGGCCCACGATGTTGTGCCGAACTTCTAACCTAGATTAAGCACCCATCCATGTACCTATCCAAATGCCGCTTAAAGTCGCCAATGATTCTGACTCTACCACTCCCACGGGTAGCGCATTCCATGCCCCCACCACTCTCTGGGTAAAGAACCCACCCCTGACATCTCCCCTATACCTTCCACCCTTCACCTTAAATTTATGTCCCCTTGTAACACTCTGTTGTACCCGGGGAAAAAGTTTCTGACTGTCTACTCTATCTATTCCTCTGCTCATCTTATAAACCTCTATCAAGTCACCCCTCATCCTTCGCCGTTCCAACGAGAAAAGGCCGAGAACTCTCAACCTATCCTCGTACGACCTACTCTCCATTCCAGGCAACATCCTGGTAAATCTTCTCTGCACCCTCTCCAAAGCTTCCACATCTTTCCTAAAGTGAGGCGACCAGAACTGCACACAGTACTCCAACTGTGGCCTAACCAAAGTCCTGTACAGCTGCAACATCACTTCACGACTCTTGAATTCAATCCCTCTGCTAATGAACGATAATACTCCATAGGCCTTCTTACAAACTCTATCCACCTGAGTGGCAACCTTCAAAGATCTATGTACATAGACCCCAAGAACCCTCTGTTCCTCCACCTGACTAAGAACCCTACCATTAACCTTGTATTCCGCATTCTTATTTGTTCTTCCAAAATGGACAACCTGACACTTGGCAGGGTTGAACTCCATCTGCCACTCCTCAGCCCAGCTCTGCATCATATCTAAGTCCCTCTGCAGCCGACAACAGCCCTCCTCACCGTTCACAACTCCACCTATCTTCGTATCATCTGCAAATTTACTGACCCACCCTTCGACTCCCTCATCTAAGTGATTATTGAAAATTACAAACAGCAGAGGACCCAGAACTGATCCCTGCGGAACTCCACTTGTAACTGGTCTCCAGCATCTGCAGTCCTCAATTTCTCCTACAGGAGTGGGGAGGACATGTTGTGGCCATGACATTGGTTAGGCCACTGTTGGAATATTGCATGCAATTCTGGTCTTCTTCCTACCTGAACGATGTTGTGAAACTTGAAAGGGTTCAGAAAAGTTTAACGATAATGTTGCCAGAGTTTGAGGATCTGAGATACAGGGAGAGGCTGAACAGGCTGGGGCTGTTTTTCTAGGAGCGTCGGAGACTGACTGGTGACCTTATCGAGTTTTTAAAAAATTATGAGGTGCATGGATAGGATAAATAAACAAATATTTTCCCTGGGGTCGGGGAGTCCTGAACTAGAGGCATAGGTTTAGGGTGCGAGGGCAATGATATAAAAGAAACCTAAGGGGAATCGTTTTCACGCGGAGGGTGGTACGTCCATGGAATGAGCTGCCAGATGATGTAGTGAAATCTGCAAGAAGTATTGCAACATTTAAGAGGCATTTGGATGGGTATATGAGCAGGAAGGTTTTGGAGGGATATGGGCCGGGTGCTGGCAAGTGGGACTAGATTGGGTTGGGATATCTAGTCGGCATGGACAGGTTGGACTGAAGGGTCTGTTTCTATGCTTTACATCTCTATGACTTAATGAGTCTATCTCCAGCCTTGTTTTCCGATCTCTGTAACATTTCCAGCCTTGCTTTCCTTCCATTGTAATATCTGAAGCATTGCTTTTCTCTCCCTTTAACATTTCCACCCTTGCTTTCCTGTTTCTGTAAAATCTCCAGACTTGCTTTCCTCTCTCTGTAACTACTCCAGCCTTGCTTCTAATCTCTTTAATATCTGCGGACTTGCTTCCCTATCTCTGTAACATCTCCAACATTGCATTCCTATCACTATAACATCTCCAGCCTTGTTTTCCTATCTCTGTAAAATTTTAAGCCTTGATTTCTCATCTCTGAAACATCGCAAGACTTGCTTGTCTATCTCTGTAACAATTCCGAGCTTGATTCCCTTTCCCTGGAGTATATGGATAAAGAACTGATTGAGCGACAGGAGACCGAGAGTGGTAGCTGAACAGAGTTTCTCGAAACGGAGAAACGTGACCAGTGGTGTTCCACAAGGATCAGTAATGGGGCCACTGTTGTTTGTAATATAGATAAATGATATACAAAGGGCGCTGTTGGTGTGATCACCAAGATGCAAATGTCACAAAGTTTGGTGGAGTGGCAGAAAGCATAAGGGACTGTCAGAGAATACAGGACGATATACATAGACAGGAGATTTGGTCGGAAAAGTGGCAGATAGCTTTCAATCTAGGCAAATGTGAGATGATTCATTTAGGCAAGTCTAATTCTAAAGAGAATTATAGAATGATTGAAAGAGCCTTGGGAAAGGTTGATGGGCAGATAAATCTGGGAGCTCAGGTACATTGTATCCTGAAGGTTGCTGCACAAGTGCATAGTGTGGTCAAGAAGTTATATATTATGCTTGCCTTCATCGGACTGGATATTGAGTATACGAGATGGCAAGTCATGTTAAAATTGTTCAAGACATTGGTTCGGTCGCATTTAGAATATTGTGAACAGTTATGGGCGCCACATGAAGAAAAGGATGCGAACGCTTTGGAGAGAGTGCAGACAAGGTTTACGAGGATGTTGTCTGGCTTGGAAGGTGCGAGCTATGAAGAGAGGTTAGAACATAGAACATAGAACATAGAACAATACAGCACAGAACAGGCCCTTCGGCCCACGATGTTGTGCCGAACTTCTATCCTAGATTAAGCACCCATCCATGTACCTATCCAAATGCCGCTTAAAGGTCGCCAATGAATCTGACTCTACCACTCCCTCGGGCAGCGCATTCCATGCCCCCACCACTCTCTGGGTAAAGAACCCACCCCTGACATCTCCCCTATACCTTCCACCCTTCACCTTAAATTTATGTCCCCTTGTAACACTCTGTTGTACCCGGGGAAAAAGTTTCTGACTGTCTACTCTATCTATTCCGCTGATCATCTTATAAACCTCTATCAAGTCACCCCTCATCCTTCGCCGTTCCAACGAGAAAAGGCCGAGAACTCTCAACCTATCCTCGTACGACCTACTCTCCATTCCAGGCAACATCCTGGTAAATCTTCTCTGCACCCTCTCCAAAGCTTCCACATCTTTCCTAAAGTGAGGCGACCAGAACTGCACACAGTACTCCAAATGTGGCCTAACCAAAGTCCTGTACAGCTGCAACATCACCTCACGACTCTTGAATTCAATCCCTCTGCTAATGAACGATAATACTCCATAGGCCTTCTTACAAACTCTATCCACCTGAGTGGCAACCTTCAAAGATCTATGTACATAGACCCCAAGATCCCTCTGTTCCTCCACCTGACCAAGAACCCTTCCATTAACCCTGTATTCCGCATTCTTATTTGTTCTTCCAAAATGGACAACCTCACACTTGGCAGGGTTGAACTCCATCTGCCACTCCTCAGCCCAGCTCTGCATCCTATCTAAGTCCCTCTGCAGCCGACAACAGCCCTCCTCACTGTCCACAACTCCACCTATCTTTGTATCATCTGCAAATTTACTGACCCACCCTTCGACTCCCTCCTCTAAGTCATTAATAAAAATTACAAACAGCAGAGGACCCAGAACTAATCCCTGCGGAACTCCACTTGTAACTGGACTCCATGCTGAATATTTACCATCTACCACCACTCTCTGACTTCTACCGGTTAGCCAGTTTTCTATTCAATTGGCCAAATTTCCCTCTATCCCATGCCTCCTGACTTTCCGCATAAGCCTACCATGGGGAACCTTATCAAATGCCTTACTAAAATCCATGTACACTACATCCACTGCTCTACCCTCATCCACATGCTTGGTCACCTCCTCGAAGAATTCAATAAGACTTGTAAGGCAAGACCTACCCTTCACAAATCCGTGCTGGCTGTCCCTAATCAAGCAGTGTCTTTCCAGATACTCGTAAATCCTATCCCTCAGTACCCTTTCCATTACTTTGCCTGCCACAGAAGTAAGACTAACTGGCCTGTAATTCCCGGGGTTATCCCTATTCCCTTTTTTGAACAGGGGCACAACATTCGCTACTCTCCAGTCCCCTGGTACCACCCCAGTTGCCAGTGAAGACGAGAAGATCATTGCCAACGGTACTGCAATTTCCTCTCTTGCTTCCCACATAATCCTAGGATATATCCCGTCAGGCCCGGGGGACTTGTCTATCCTCAAGTTGTTCAAAATGTCCAACACATCTTCCTTCCTAACAGGTATCTCTTCTAGCTTATCAGTCCGTTTCACACTCTCCTCTTCAACAATACGGTCCCTCTCGTTCGTAAATACTGAAGAGAAGTACTTGTTCAAGACCTCTCCTATCTCTTCCGACTCAATACACAGTCTCCCACCACTGTCCTTGATCGGACCTACCCTCGTTCTCGTCATTCTCAGGTTTCTCACATATGCATAGAATGCCTTGGGGTTATCCTTGATCCTATCCGCCAGGGATTTTTCATGCCCTCTCTTAGCTCTCCTAATCCCTTTCTTCAGGTCCCTTCTGGCTATCCTGTATCCCTCCACTGCTCTGTCTGAACCTTGTTTCCTCAACCTTATGTAAGCCTCCTTCTTCCTCTTTACTAGACATTCAACCTCCCTCGTCAACCAAGGCTCCCTCACACGACCATTTCTTTCCTGCCTGATCGGTACATACATATCAAGGACACGTCGTATCTGCTCCTTGAAAAAGTCCCACATTTCCACCACATCCTTCCCTAACAGCCTATGCTCCCAACGTATGCTCCTCAAATCCTGTCTTACAGCATCGTAATTTCCCTTCCCCCAATTGTAAAATCTACCTTGTTGTGCGCACCTATCTCTCTCCATAACCAAGGTGAAAGTCACAGAATTGTGGTCGCCATCACCAAAATGTTCACCCACCAACAAGCCCACCACTTGTCCCGGTTCGTTACCGAGTACCAAATCCAATATGGCCTCCCCTCTGGTTGGACAATCTACATACTGCGTTAGAAAAGCTTCCTGGACACACTGCACAAACACCGCCCCATCCAATCTACTTGATCGAAAGAGCTTCCAATCAATATTTGGGAAGGTTGAGTTGGTTCGGTTTATTTTCATTAGAAAAAAGTAGATTGAGGTGGAACTGATTGGGGTTTGCAAACTCATGCAGGGTATAGACAAGGTGGATTGAGATAAGCTTTTTCCCAGCTTGAAGGATTCAGTAGTGAGAGGTCATGCTTTCAAAGTGAGAGGTGAAAAGTTTAAGGGGGATACAGGCGGCAAGTACTTCACACAGAGGATGGTGGGCGTTTGGAACGCGTTGCTAGCAGAAGTGGTAGAGGCAGGAACGGTAGATTCATTTAAGATGCGTCTGGACAGATCACTGAGTAGGGGAGCAGAGAGACATAGATGCTTAGGAATTGACCGACAGGTTTAGTCAGTACATTTGGATCGGCTCAGGGGATCGAAGGGCCTGTTCCGGGGCTGTAAATTATCTTTGTTCTTTGTCCTTATATCCTGCATTATGTTCCTATCACTACAACATTTCCAGCCTTGCTGTCCTCTCTCTGTAACATCTCCAGCCTTACTTTACCCGTTCTGATACATCTCCAGCCTTGCTTTCCTTTCTCTGTAACATCTCCAGACGTGCTTTCCTCTCGCTGTAGCATCTCCGGCCTATCTATCCTCTCACAGTAACATCTCCAACCTTGCTTTCCTTTTATTCTCACATCACCAGACAGGCTTTTCTATCTCTCTACCATCTCCAGCCTTGCTCTCCTTTCTCTGTAACATCTCCAGGTTTGCTTTCCTCACTCTGTGACATCGCCATCATTGCGTTCCTATCGCTGTAAGGTTTCCATCCTTGCTTTCCTATCTCTATACAATTTACAGCTTTGATTTCCTACCTCTATAGACTGTCCAGCCTAGCCTTCTTGTCTCTGTAACATGGCCAGCCTTGCCTCCCTATCTCTGTAACATATCCAGCATTGCACTCCAATCACTACAATATTTCCACCCTTTCTTTCCAGTTTCAGTAAAACTTTCAGCCTTACTTTCTTATCTTTGCAACATCTCCATATTCGCTTTCATTTCTCTGTAACATCTCCAGCCTTGCGTTCTGGTCATGGTATCATCTCCAGTGTTGCTGATCTCTCTCTGTAACATCTCCAAACCTAATTTCGTACCTCTAAAACATCACCAGCCTTCCTGTCCTCTCTCTGTAACATCTCCAGACTTGCTTTCCGATCTGTGTATCATCTCCAACCTTGCTGTCCTATCTCTGTGACATTTCTCGACGTGCTTTCCTCTCCCTCGAGCTTTCCTATCTCTGTAACATGACCAGCCTTGTTTCTCTACCTCTAACATCTCGAGCCGTGCGTTCCTCTCACCATAACATCTCCAGCCTTGCATTCATATCTCTGTAACATCTCCAGTCTTGCTTTCCAGTCTCAGTAAAATCGCCAGCCTTGCTTTCCTATTCCTGTAATATCAGCAGTTTTGCTTTTCTTTCTCTTTTAACATCTCCAGTCTTCCTTTCCTGTTTCTGTAACATCTCCAACCTAGCTTTCCTCTCGCTTTAACATCTCCAGACTTGTTTTCTTATTTCTCTAACATCTCCAACTTTGCTTGACGATCTCTGTAACATCAGCAGCTTTGTTTTCCTATGTCTGTAACATCTACAGCCTTGCTATCCATTCTCTGTACCCAATCCAGCCTTGCTTTCGTTTCCCTGCATCACCTCTAGCTGTGCTTTCCTCTCGCTGACACAACGCCAGCCTTGCATTCCTGTCTCTGTAACATCTCCAGCCTTGCCTCCCCTCCCTGTTACGTCTCCAGCCGTGCTTTCTTATCTCAAGTTCCTGTCCAGCCTTGCTTTCCTTCCTCTGCAACATGTACAGACTTGCTTTCCTCTTTCTGTGCCATCTGCAGCCTTGTCTTTCTGTCTCTACAGCCTGTAGCCTTATTTTCCTATCTCTGTAACATGTCCAGTAACTTTCTTCGCTTGCTCTGTGACATCCACAGCCTTTCTTTCCTATGTCTGTTACATCTATAGCCTTGCTTTCCATTCTCTGTGCCCACTTCTACTTTGCTATCATCTCCCTATAACATCTCCAGCCTTGCTTTCCTCTCGCTGTCACATCGCCAGCCTTGTTTTCCCCTCTCAGTTACATCTCCATCCGTGCTTTCCTATCTGAAGAGCCTGTCCAGCCTTGCTTTCCTTTCTCTGTAGCATGTCCAGCATGGCTTTCCTGTCGCTGCAACATCTCCAGCCTTGCATTCCACTCTCTGTAACCACACCAGCCTTGCATTCCAAATCTCTGTAACATCACCAGCCGTGCATCCCTATCTCTGGAACGTCTATAGGTTTGCATTCCTATCACTATAACATGTCCAGCCTTGCTTTTCTATCTCCGTAAGATTGCAAGCTTTGCTTTCTTATCTCTGTAACATCTCCAGCCTTGCTTTCCTAACTCTGAAATATCTCCAGCCTTGCTTTCATGTCTCTGTATCATCCACAGCCTTGCCTACATATCTCTGCAACATCTTCGGCTTTGATTTCCAGTCTCTGTAACATCTCCAACATTGCTTTCCTATCTCTGTGACATCTCCAGCCGTGTTTTCATTTCCCTCGAGCCTGCCCAGCATTGCTCTCCTTTATCTGCAACATTTCCAGCCTTGCATTCCACTCTTTGTAACCACTCCAGCCTTGCTTTCCTATCTCTGTAACATCTACAGTCTTGCTTTTATGTCTCTGTAAACATCTCTAGCTGTGCATCCCTATCTCCTTAACATCTCCAGCATTGAATTTCTATCAGTATAACATTTCCAACCTTGCTTTCCTATCTCTGTGAAATTGCCAACCTTGCTTTCTTATCTCTGTAGCATATCTAGCCTTGCTTTTCTATCGCTGTAACATAACCAGCGTTGCTTTCCTATACCTGTAATATTTCCAGCCTTGCATTTCTATCTCTTTTGACATATCGAGCTTTGCTTTCCACTTTCTGTAAAATATCCTCGCTCGCTTTCCTGTGTCTGTAAAAATGCAGACTTACTTTCTAGTATTTCTAACACCTCCAGCCTTGTATTCCTTTTTCTGTATCATCTCCAGCCTTGCTTTCCTTACTCTGTAACATCTCCAGCCTTGCTATCATGTCTCTATGACATCCACAGCCTTACCTTCGCATCTCTGTAACATCTCCAGCCTTGTATTCTGTTTTCTACAACATCTGTTGAATTGCTTTCCTGACTCTGTAACATTCCCAGTCGTGCCTTCCTCACTCTATAAAATCTCCAGCCTTGTTTCTTATTTTTATAACATCGCCAGACTTCCTTTCCGGTCTCTGTAACATCTCCAGCCCTGTTTTCCTATCTCCAGAACCTCCCCAGCCTTGTTTTCCTTGTCTGTAACATATCCAGGATTGCTTTCCTCTCTCTGCAACATCTCCAGCCTTGAATTCCAGTCTCTGTAACTACTCCAGCCTTGCTTTCCTGTCTCTGTAACATCTGCAGCCTTCCTTTCATTTCTATGTAATATCTCCAGCCTTGCAACCCTATCTGTGTAACATCTCCATCCCTGCTTTCCTATCCCTATAAGATCTCCAGCCTTGCTTTGCTATCACTGCAATATCTGCATCCTTGCTTTTATCTCTCTTTTAACAGTTCCAGCCTTGTTTTCCTGTTTTTGTAACATCTCCAGTCTTACTTTCCCCTATCTATGGACACTCCAGCCTTGCTTTCCTGTCTCTTCAAAATTTCCAGCCTTGCTTTCCTACCTCTGTGATATCTTCATCCTTGCATTCCCATCTCTAGTGCCTGTCAAGCCTTGCTTTCCCTACTCAGTAACATGGCCAGCGTTGCTTTACTATCTCTGTGACATCTCTGGCTTTGAGTTCCTCTCACTACATCATTTCCAGCCTTTATATCCTATTTCTGCAAAATTTCCAGCCTTGCTTTTTTATCTTTGCAACATCTCCAATTTTGCTTTCCTTTCTCTGTAACATCTCCAGCCTTGCTTTAATTTCTCCGTGTGAGATATAGGCAAAGTAGTGTTACTTCTGCAATCATAATTACTTATGCAAGGTAAATGAACTCACACCAGTGTATAATTGTTTCAATCAAGAGCTGAGTCAACAAGAATGAAAACTATATGAAGGAAATATATGATTGTTTTTGCATCAGTTAAAATGTGCATACATGAATGAAACGTGCCTACAGACAATGATAGATTTCACAGACAAATAGATGAGGTGCTGTGAGGATGTAGATTAAGCCAGATATATTTGTACAAGCAGTAGTTATAAGCATCTGTTTCGCACTTCAGCAAAAACAAAAACAAACACAATTAAAAGGCCATAAGGATCAATATTGTTGGGGAAAGGGAGGAAATGTCACAAGTGGTGGAAATGGATAGGAGTGAAGGAGGATATACCTCACAATGGACCATAGCAGTATGTGGTGAAATGGCCAAGTAAAACTTGTAATTTCTTATGCACAAGGCCGGATAAGGCAAGAGAAAAACAAGAGCAATGGAGTAGTGAATCCTATATAAGATATGTACTTGCTAAACTCTAGGTGTCTATTTCAGGAACCACGCTTGCAAGCGGATAATAAACACACTGATTACTTCAGATCTTGTCTGGGACTGAAATTATTGAAGTGAGTGGGCTTCGTTTCTCACAATTGGAGGCCGTCCGGGATATTCTTCCATCGCCGGTGTGACTGGCTGGCCCTGGGCACTGCGAAGACGTGTCCCGTTCCCAGTTGAGCAGTCTCGTGTCCCGGTTTGGTCCGCTGCCTTGGGAGACTGGTACGAATCCCACAAGAGAGACATCTGAATCAGACAGTGAAAGAAGGTCATTAGAAAATACGGCAAAAGAGGGTCAGGCAACTCTGTGCACAGACCAAGGTAAGAAAACTGACTTTCAAGTATTGCCTTGGTGGCTGGGAAAAGGGGGTATTTAATCGCTGTGGGACTGGCGAGAGCCCCGAGAAACGGGGGGTAGGCAGAGAAAGTCGAACTGTCACGGAGTAAAGGAGGGAAACGTCACTGGTAATATTCCTCCTGAAAGTCCGTTGGGGAGGATGTTGCGGGAATGGACAAGTTACACTAGTACAAGGGAAAAATATAAAAAGAAAATGATTAAATATTGTTGTTTAGTACGGACCAAAGAACCAATCCTTCGTCCGGCTGTCTTCTGGTCAAAGTATGGTTCGTAAGAGGGTGAGTATGTCAGTACTTAGATTTGTATATGAATGAGAAACAACCTCTTAGTCAAGAAGAGGCAGACTGTGAGTCCTGTTGGAAGGACAGTTTGGGAATGAAGGATTTCCCCCTCTGCCCCACCCTGTCCCTTGGAGCTTCTTGGCTGCTTCCCTCCACCCCCAACCCCCGCCGTACCATAAAATCAGATTAGGTGAAAATGGGAGAAGAGGAGAGACAGACAGACAGACTGAGACAGGGAACGGATAACCCACAAGAGGAGGGCAAAGGGGCGGTAGACGTGGATGTTATTGTTCCCGACCCTCAGTCCTCAACAAAATAAAGGGAAGATAAATTAGATGTAGAGGAGGCCTCCAGAGTATCTAAAACAAAGTCTAAGGGGGGGAAACAAAAACAAACAATGGAAGAACGTTAAGACTTATCCCCTTTGGGAAGTACCAATGGGGACAAAGAGATTGGGTTTGAAAGTGCCCCCCTCACCAGTGGGGAGGTCAGAACATTTAAGAAGGAGATGAAGATCCGGTTTGAGGATCGGGTAGGGTTGTTTGCACAAATTGATCATTCTTGGGCCCAGTCTGTATACGTTGACTGAGTTAAAGTCTATTTTGAATATACTATTTACTTTGGAAGAAAGGGGACTTATACGAGAAACAGCCATTGAAATATGGAACAGGAAACATCCCATTGCGGATGGGGATGCTGGACAGAGAGAGAAGAAGTTTCTCCTCAGAGAGCCCCAGTGGGAAAATCAAAACCCGGAGCATAAAGAAGAAATGAGGGAATTGAAAGTCTTGTTTCAAAAAGGAATAAGAGAAGCAGTTCCAAGTCGCAGAATTTGACTAACGCCTTTGAAGTTAGACAGGAGAAAGGTGAGACTCCATCAGCTTTCTTGCAAGGCTTAAGAGACCCAATGCGGAAATACTCTGGAATGAACCCGAAGGACCCAGTGGCACAGGGTCTTTTGAAAGTACATTTTGTGACAAAGACATGGCCAGATATAAAGAGAAAGATACAGAAGAAGAAGGGAGGAGCGAAAAACCATTGGATGAATTGTTAAGAGAGGCACAGAAAGTATTTGTAAAGAGAGGATGAGAAACAAAAACAGAAAGCAAAAATGATGGTAGCTATAGTTGTTGAGGTAGGTAACAAAAGAATGGAACCAATAGATAGCAACCGGAGCGGCGAGTGGCAGCATGTAGGATAGAGAGGAAGAGGGAGCAGACAACGGGGGGCGTTTGATAGCGGGTTCGGGCGACAGGGGCAGAGATGGAAGTCTCCACAGTCAGGATGCTATTATTGCGGAATGATAGGATTTTTTAGCGGGAGTTTTCTTCCCTACACAGGGAAGAAAGGGCAATTCCGCTAATGAATTTTGATAAAGAAGAGGGGTGTCAGGGGTTCCTGCCCCCGGGGACCCACCGGGAACCATTGATAAGCTTGAAGGTGGGACCTGTAGGGAAGAGGTAGTCTTCCTAGTAGATACGGGGGCAGCACGGTCATTGCTGAATTTTAAGTGAAAAAAAGTAGGAATGTTGACACGGTCAATTACTGTTTCCGGGGTAAAAGAGGAAGGATTTACTGTTCCAGTATTTGAACCTATGAAGATAGAATGTCCGAAGGATTTGAGTCACAGAGGAACTGTTGTATATCCCTGATATAGGAAGTAACTTACTCGCGAGAGATTTAATTACCCTCTTAGGACCGGAGATTTAAATTCAAGAAAAAGAATAAGTTGTACAAATGGCAATGTTGTATGGGATAGAGAAGGGAATCGTGGAAAAATACAGATCCCTCCCCTAGAAATAAGTTTGAGAAGGAAAGGGAACGTTGTCTATGAGCTACAGTATCCCATTTCCATAGAAGGTAAACGAGGAGTGCAGCCAGGCACTGCGGGACTAGAAATGGACTGTTGGAGCCATGTATGTCGCCTTATAATATCCGAATTCTACCAGTGCGAAAATCCGATGGAACTTATCGAATTGTGCAGGATTTGAGAACATTGAATCAAACAGAACAGGTCAGGCACCCACTGGTGCCAAATCCCTATACGTTATTAAGTAAGATCCCACACGACCACAAATGGTTTAGTGTGATAGATTTAAAGGATGTCTTTTGGGCTTGTGCCTTGGCGGAGGAAAGTTGGAATTTGTTTGCATTTGAATGGGAAGAACCCAAGACAGGGCGGAAACAGTAATACCGGTGGATCGTGCTCCCCCAGGGGTGTGCGGAATCTCCGAATTTATTTGGACATTTGTTAAAACAAATATTGGAGAAATTTAGCAGCTTCAAGGGAAATACCCTGTTGCAGTATGTAGACGACCTCTTAGTAACAGGAAAAAGAAGAGAAAGAGTAGTCGAAGCCACGAACAAATTATTGTGTTTCCTGGGTCAGCAGGGACTGCGAGTATCTATAAACAAACTCCAATATGTGGAGCGAGAAGTGAAATACTTGGGACATTTAGTTAGTGAGGGAAAGTGAAAGATATCATCAGGAAGGGTTTTGATAATGAACCAAACACTCAAACGCCAGCTCTCTAAATTGAAAATAGAAACCTGACTCTCTTTGACCAAATGTTTACCTATAGCTCTCTTGCTAGTACGAACAGGCCCAAGTAATGATTTGGGACTATCCCCGTATGAAATCTTATTTGGATTACCTTATCTGGGAATAAATGGATAATTGCAAATTCACGAAACTAAAGACTTGGTCTTAAAGAAGTATATACTGGGCTTGTCCTCCTATTGTCTTTCTTCAGGAAACAGGGTATATTGGCACAGACTCCGCCCCTTGAATTTGCCGTTCATCCCATCCAGCTGGGAGATTGGGTGTTAGTAAAATCATGGACAGAGACGAAATTGCAGCCGGACTGGGAAGGACCGTACCAGGCTCTTTTGACTCCCGAAACAGCAATAAGGACGGCGGAGAAAGGCTGGACTCACTACACTCGGATCAAAGTGCCAGTGGAATCTCAAGTCGAGGAAGAAGTCTGGACAGCCGAATCAATGCAATAACCGCTGAAACTCAGGCTAAATAGAGTTTGAGTAACTGATTATCCAGTGGCGACGCGGGCGCGGGATGGTTTCTGTAGGATTGTGTGTATTACGTCTTTTCGTGCTTCCGCACGATTTTGAGAATACTAGGAATGCTTAGAGGTATGATGCAAGCCCTGTTAGTTTTGGAGTGTTGTCAAATATCATTTTCGTTATTAACGGTTCCTGAGTCTGATAATCCACAAGTAATAGACGCTGATGCATGCAGCTTAGTAAATTGTGGGGATGTAGATAATCAGAGACAGTACTGCAGCTCAGAGATACATCTTAATTCCTATGGGGAGAGCCTTGGGGATGGTACTTGGGATAATGGTCTCGTCACAGTATTCGGGGCCCCCTTCAGACGAGCTCTCGATTGTCCCGATAAAAAGTGTAACCCAATATATCTAACAATGAAGAAAACCACATGGCACGAAGAAATTCTGCAGGGGAAGTGTGGTTAGAGGGGGCGCAGGGGGTGGGTGCGGCACCTATCAGGTACAAATAAATGTAACATTTGGGATAGAAATGAATACAAACTGGAATGATTTCTCAGGCTGTTGTTTTCGAATTAGCGTAGGACAGGGAAAACGAGCAGAACAACTGGATAATAAGGTACAATCTTTCACCCCTCCCGATGACTTTAATGTCGTAAAAATTATACAGATAAAGGACTTAAAACAGACCATCGAAATAGAAACTGGGTACTGGGATGCAAATGCCTGGGTTGAATGCGTAAAGTATATTGTAAAAAGTCTGAACAAGAGCAATTGCTATGCATGTGCCTCCGGTCGGCCAGTGGGCCAGTTGGTTCCCTTTCCGCTCGGGTGGAAGCGAGACAGGAAGGGCATAAAATGTATGATAGCCCTGTATCAGGATAAGACTGCATGGAATGATAGGAATTGTACCTCCTATCTCTGATGTTCGCTTCCTTGGTAAAGAAAGATTCAAAGGCACCCCCTAAGATTTCAGCCGCTGTCGGAAATCACACGACGTGTGTGCATGGACGAGGTACAAATCGGTCTAGAGATTTGGGGGAGCTGTAATTATGTACAGAGGTTAAGAATGTCACCAAAACGGACAAGGTAGGGAACTACTCAGCACTAAATGTTCGCCGAGCAGATCTATGGTGGTACTGTGGAGGCAAAATATTGAGACCCACCCGATCTCTGGATTGGAGAGGGATATTTGCAATTGTACAATTGGCAATTCCATTTACCCTGGCGTTTGCGAAGGAAAAGGTAGTGGGGAGAAAGCGACGGAGTAAGAGATCACTATTAGACACTTCCTTTGATGACAAGATTTATCTCGATTCTGTCGGAATCTGTAGGGAGGGACCTGAGAGTTCAAGGCTCGTAATCAGATTGCAGCAGGCTTTGAGTCAGCTCTCTTTTGGTGGATAACAATTAATTAAAATGTAGATTGGATAAATTACATTTTCTATCCTCAACAGAGATTTCTAAATAGTACAAAATATGTAGTTAAAGAAATATCCGTACAGCTTGTTGCGACAAGTAGGATGGTATGGGATAACAGAGTGTCCCTTGAAATGATTTTAGCGGGAAAAGGGTAAAGGTGTTTGTAATGTTAGGACGAAGCTGTTGGACCTTTATTCCTAATACCACTGCGCCTGATGATTCAATTACTCAGGCCTTAAGTGGATTAACTATGTGTTCAGAGAAACGGGCTGAGAGTTCAGCAGTAGACACATCTCTCACGGAATGGCTTATATCATGGTTTGGAAAATGGAAGGGGGTGGTGGTTTCCATCCTTACTTCCCTGATAGTAGTAGCCGGGATATTGATAGCCAATGGGTATTGCATCATACCCTGTTTACGAAGATTCACCAATAGACTGATTGAGCCATCCTAAATGAAACAGATGCCCCTAAAAGGGAAACAGGTGGAGGAACTTTATCGATTAAAAATGAGGGGATGAGTGAGACCAAGATGGATTAAATATCCAGAATGATGCTTGCGAATTTTGGGGGCGATGCTTAAAAGAAAAATGCAGAAGATAACAAATGGTAATTAAAGAAAACGGGTGAAATTGTGAGATATAGGTAAAGTAATGTTACTTCTGCAATCGTGATTACTTACGCAAGGTAAATGGATTCACACCAGTGTGTAATTGTTTCAAACGAGAGCTGGGTCAACAAGAATGAAAACTATGTGAAGGAAATATATAATTGTTTTTGTATTAGCTAAAATGGGCATACAAGAATGAAACGTGCCTGCAAACAATGGTAGATGTTACAGACAACGAGATAAGGTGCTGTGAGAATGTAGGTTAACCCAGATTTGCTTGTACAAGCAGTAATTATAAGCATCCGTTTCCCAATTCTGCAAAAAAAAAAGATAAAGGTCAGAAGGATCAATATGGTTGGGGGAAGGGAGGAAATGTCACACGTGGGGAAATAGATAGTAGTGAAGGAGGATATTCCTCACAATGGGCCACAGTATGATGCGGTCAAATGACTAAGTAAAACGTGTACTTTGTTGAGCACAAGGCCGAATAAAGCAAGGGATAAACAATAGTAATGGGCACCGAGTTTAGAGTAGTGAATCCGACATAAGATACGTACTTGCTAAACTCTGGGTGTCTATTTCAGGCACCGCGCTTGCATGCGGATAATAAACATACTGATTGCTTCAGATCTTGTCTCGGACTGACATTATTGAAGTGGGTGAGCTTTGTTTCTCATATCTGTGACATCTCCAGCTTTTCTTAGCTCTCTGAAACATCTCCAATTTTGCTTTCTTATCTCTGAAACATCAACAGCCTTCCTGTCCTCTCTCTGGAACATCTCCAGCCTTGCTTTCCAATCTATGTATCATATCGAACCATGCTTTACACTCTTGGTGACATCTGTAGATGTGCTTTCCTATCCCAAGAGCCTGTCCAGCCTTGCTTTCCTATCTCTGTAACATGGCCAGCTTTGCTTTCCTATCGGTGTAACATCTCTAGCATTGCGTTCCGATCACTATAACTTTTCCAGCCTTTCTATCTTATTTCTGGAGAATTTCCAGCCTTGCTTTCTTATCTGTGCAACATCACCAACCTTCCTTTCGTATCCTTGTTTCATTGCCAGCACTGCATTACTATCCTGATAACATTTTCAGCCTGCTTTCCTATCTCTGTAACATCTCCAGCCTTGCATTCTTATCTTTGGAACGTCTCCAATATTGCTTTCCTTTCTCTGTAACATCTGCAGTGATGCCTACCTCTCTCTGTAACATCTCTAACCTTGTCTTACGATATCTGTATCATCTCCATCATTGTTTTCTAATCTCTGTGACATATCTAGACGTGCTTTCGTATGCCTACGGACTGATCAGCCGTGCTTTCCCATCATGTAACATGTCCAGCATTGTTTCTCTATATCTAACATCTCCAGGAGTGCGTTCCTATCACTTTAACATTTCCAGGCATTGCTTTCCTATCCGTGTAAAATTTACCGCCTTGCTTTCTAATCTCTGTAATATCTCCAGCCTTGCTGTCCTATCTCTGTAACCTCTCAAGCCTTGCTTTCCTATCTCTGCAACATCTCCAGTCTTGAATTCCTATCTCTGTGTTATCTTCAGCCTTTTATTCCTATCTCTACAGCCTCTCCAGCCTTGCATTCTTATGTCTGTAACGTGGCCAGCCTTGCTTTCCTTTCTCTGTAACATATCCAGCCTTCCATTCCTATCTTTTACAACATCTCCAGCCTTGCAACCCTTTCTCTGTCACATCTCGAGCATTGCATTCCTATCACTATAACATTTCCAGCCTTGATTCCCCATCTCTGCAGAATTTCCAGCCTTGCTTTCTTATCTCTGTAGCATCTCCAGCCTTGCTTTCCTGTCTCTGAAAAATAAACAGATTGCTGACTAATCTCTGTAACATCTCCAGATTCGCTTTCCTATCCCTGTAACATCTCCAGCCTTGCATTCCTATCTCTTTACCATCTTCTGCCTTGCATCCCTATCTTTGTAACATCTCCAGCATTGCATTGCTATCACTATAACATTTTCAGCCTTGCTTTCCTGTTTCTGTAAAATTTCCATCCTTGCTACCTTGTCTCTGTAACATCTCCAGCCTTGCTTTGCTGTCACCGCAACAACTCCAGACTTCCTTTGCTATCCGTGATATCTGTAGCCCTGCTTTTCTGTTTCTGAGACATCTCCAGCCAAGCCTTCCACTCTCTGGAACATCTCCAGCCTTGTTTACTTATTTTTCTAACATTAACATTTCAGTCTTGCTTTCCTCTCTCTCTGTCACGTCTCCAGCCTTGCTTTCCTATCGCGTCAACATCTCTAGCCTTGCTTTCCTGTCTCTGTGATATCTCCAGCCTTGTATTCTTATCTCTACAGCCTGTCCAGCATTGCTTTCCTATCTCTATAACATGACCACGCTTGCTTCCCTATCTCAGCAACATCTCCAGCATTGCGTTCCTATCACTATAACATTTCCATCCTTTCATTCCTAATACTGAAAAATTTCTAACCTTGCTTTCTTAACTTTGCAACATCTCCAATTTTGCTTTCCTTTCTCTGTAGCATCTCCAGCCTTGCCTTCCTCTCTCTGTAACACCTCCAGCCTTGCTTACCTCTCTCTGTAACTTCTCCAAACTTGCTTTCTTGTCTCTGCAACATCACCTGCCGACCAGTCCTCTCTCTGTAACATCTCCCGTCTTGCTTTCTTATATCTGCAAGGGGTACAGCCTTGCTTTCCTCTCTTTCTGTAACATCTCCAGCCTTGCTTTCTTATCTCTGCAACATATCCAGCCTTCCTTTCTTCCGTCTGTATCATCACCAGCACTGCGTTCCTTTCACTGGAGATGCCTTGCTTTCCTGTCTCTGTAACATCTCCAGCCTTGCTTTCCATTTTCTGTACCCGCTGCAGCCTTGCTTTCCTCTCATTGTAACAAATCCGGCTTCGCTTTCCACTCCCTGTTGCATCTCCTACCTTGAATTCCTATCTCTGTAATATTTCCAGCCTTATATCCCTATCTGTCTAACATCTCCAGCATTGCATTCATATCACTATAACATTTCCAGCCTTGCTTTCCTGTCTGTAAGATTTCAAGTCTTTATTTCTTATATCTGTCACATCTCCGGCCTTGCTTTCCTAACACTTTAACAACGCCAGACTTGTTTTCCTATCCCTCTAATGTCTGCAGCCTTGGTATTCTGTCTCTTTTAAATTCTCCAACCTTGGTTTCCTGTTTTTGTATCGTCTCCAAGCTTGATTTCCATTTTCTGTACCCGCTGCAGCCTTGCTTTCCTCTCGGTGTAACAAATCCAGCCTCATTTTCCACTCCCTGTTGCATCTCCAGCCTGGCATTCCTATCTCTGTAACATTTCTAGACTTACATCCCGATCTATCTAACATCTCCAGCATTGCATTCATATCACTACAACATTTCCAGCATTGCTTTCCTCTCTCTGTAAGATTTCAAGCCTTTGTTTCTTATATCTGTGACATCTTCGGCTTTGCTTTCCTATCACTTTAACAACGCCAAACTTGCTTTCCTATCTCTGTAATGTTTGCAGCCTTGCTATTCTCTCTCTTTTAACGACTCCACCCTAGCTTTCCTCTCTCGGGAACATCTCCAGCCTTGTTTTCTTCTTTCTCTAACATCACAGACTTGCATTCCTCTCTCTGTAATGTCTCTCTGCTTTCCTATTTCTGCAACATCTCCAGCCTTGCTTTCCTATCTCTGAAACATCGTCCGCCTTGCTTTCCTAAAATTTGAGATATCTCCAGCCTTGTATTCCTATCTCTAGAAACTGTCCAACATTGCTTTCCTATCTCTGTAACATGACCAGCCTTGTTTACCTATCTCAGCAACATCTCCAGCATTGCGTTCCTAACTGAAAAATGTACAGCCTGGCTTTCTTACCTCTGTAACATCTCCAGCCTCGTTTTCCTTTCTCTGTAACAGCTTCAGCCTTGTATTTCTATCTGTGTAACATCTCCAGCCTTGTTTTCGCCTCTCTGTTACATCTCCAGCCTAGTTTCCGAACTCTATAACATCTGCAAACTTGCTTTCCTATCTCTGTGAAATCTCCAGCCTTGCTTTCATATCTCTGTATCATTTCCAGTTTGCTTTCCTATCTCTGTAACATCTCCAGCATTGCGTTCAGATCACTACAACATTTCCAGCCTTTCTTTCTTATTTCTGTAAAATTTCCAGCCTTGCTTTCTTATCTTTGCAACATCACCAGCCTTCCTTTCGTATCTCGGTTACATCGCCAGCATTGTATTCCTATCCTGATAACATTTTCAGCCTTGCGTTCCTATCTCTGTAACATCTCCAGCCTTGCTTTCTTATCTTTGCAACGTCTCCAATTTTGCTTTCCTTTCTCTGTAACATCTCCAGACTTGCTTTCCTTTCTCTGTAGCATCCCCAGCCATGCTTACCTTACTCTGTCACATCTCTAACCTTGTTTTCCGATATCTGTATCATCTCCAACATTGATTTCCAAGCTCTGTGACATCTCCAGACGTGCTTTCCTATCCCTAGACCCTGACAAAACGTGCCTGCCTATCTCTGTAACATGTCTAGACTTGTTTCTCTATCTCTAACATCTCCACCAGTGCGTTCCTATCACTAACATTTCCAGCATTGCTTTCGTATCCCTGTAAAATTTACCGCCTTTCTTTCTAATCTCTGCATTATCTCCAGTCTTGCATTCCTATCTCTGTGTTATCTTCAGCCTTGTATTCCTATCTCTACAGCCTGTCCAGCTTTTCTTTCTTATCTCTGTAACGTGGCCAGCCTTTCTTTCCTATCTCTGTAACATCTCCAGCATTGCATTGCTATCACGATAACATTTGCAGCCTTGCTTTCCTGTCTCTGTAACATCTCCAGCCTTGCTTTACTACCACCGCAACAACTCCAGACTTCCTTTGCTTTCCCTGTCATTTCTGCAGCCCTGTTTTTCTGTTTCTATAACATATTCAGCATTGCCTTCCTCTCTCTGTCTCGTCTCCAGCCTTGCTTTCCCATCCCTGCAACATCTCCAGCCTTGCTTTCATGTCTCTGTGATACCTCCAGCGTTGTATCCAATCTCTAGAGCCTGTCCAGCGTTGCGTTCCTATCACTATAACATTTCCATCATTTCATTCCTAATTCTGAAAAATTTCTAATCTTGCTTTCTTAACTTTGCAACATCTCCAATTTTGCTTTCCTTTCGCTGTAACATCACCAGCCTCGCCTTCCTCTCTCTGCAACATCACCAGCCTTTTCTTATATCTGCAAGAGGTCCAGCCTAGCTTTCCTCTCTCTGTAACATCATCAGGGTTGCACCCCTATCTCTGTAACATGTCCAGAATTGCATTACTCTCGCTATAACATTTCCTGCCTTGCATTCCTAGCTCTGTAAGATTTACAGCCATGGTCTCTTATCTTTGTAACATCTCAACCTTGCTTTCCTCTCTCTGTAACCTCTCCAGCCTTGCTTTCGTCTCTCTGTAACCTATCCTGCCTTGCTTTCCTATCTCTGTATCATCTACAGCCTTGTTTTCTTATCTTATCAAAGTCTCCAATATTGCTTTCCTTTCTCTGTTACATCTGCAGTCATGCTTATCTCTCTCTGTATCATCTCTCACCTTGTTTTCCGATATCTGTATCATCTCCATTATTGATTTCCAGTCTCTTTGACTTCTCTCGACGTGCTTTCCTATCTCTAGAGTCTGTTCAGCCGTGCTTTCCCATCTCTGTAACATGTCAGCCTTGTTTCTCTATCACTAACATCTCCAGTAGTGCGTTCCTATCACTATAACATTTCCAGGCATTGCTTTCCTATCCCTGTAAAATTTACAGCCTTGCTTCCTAATCTCTATAATATCTCCAGCCTGGCTTTCGTCTCCCTGTCACCTCTCAAGCCTTGCTTTCCTATCTCTGCAACATCTGCAGTCTTGCATTCCTATCTCTGTGTTATCATTAGCCTTGTGTTCCTATCTCTACAGCCTGTCCAGCCTTGCTTTCTTATCTCTGTAACGTGGCCAGCCTTGCTTTCCTTTCTCTGTAACAAATCCAGCCTTCCATTCCTATCTTTACAACATCTCTAGTCTTGCATCCCTTTCTCTGTCACATCTCGAGCATTGCATTCCTATCACTACAACATTTCCAACATTGATTCCCCATCTCTGTAGAATTTCATTGCTTTCCTTGCCTTGCTTTCTTATCTCTGTAGCATCTCCAGCCTTGCTTTCCTCCCTCTGAGAAAATTAACAGATTGCTGTCGATTCTCTGCAATATTTCTATCTTCGCTTTCCTCTCCCTGCAACATCTCCAGCCTTGCATTCCTATCGCTGTACCATCTTTTACTTTTCATCCCTATCTTTCTAACATTTGAGGGCGGCACGGTGGCACAGTGGTTAGCACTGCTACCTCACAGCACCCGGGGCCCGGGTTCAATTCCCGACTCAGGTGACCGACTGTGTTGAGTTTGCACATTCTCCCCGTGTCTGCGTGGGTTTCCTCCGGGTGCTCCGGTTTCCTCCCACAGTCCAAAGATGTGCAGGTTAGGTGAATTGGACATGCTAAATTGCCCATAGTGTTAGGTAAAGGGGTAAATGTAGCGGAATGGGTCTGGGTGGGTTGCGCTTCGGCGGGTCGGTGTGGACTTGTTGGGCCGAAGGGCCTGTTTCCACACTGTAAGTAATCTAATCTAATCTACAGCCTTGCATTCCTATCTCTGTACCATCTTCTGCCTTGCATCCCTATCTTTCTAATATCTCCAGAATTACATTGCTATCACTTTTTCAACCTTGCTTTCCTATCTATGTAACATTACCAGCCGTATTTCCTTATTCTCTCACATTGCCAGCCTTGCTTTCCAATATCTGCATCATCTCCAGGCTTACTTTCCATTCTGGAAAGCAAGTCTGGCGATGTTTCAGAGAGAGGACTGGAAAGCTGGTGATGTTGCAGAGATGAGAAAGTAAGGGTCGCGATGTTACAGAGATAGGAAAGCAAGGTTGGAGTGGTGACAGAGAGAGGAAGGCAAGGTTGGAGTGGTGACAGAGAGAGGAAGGCAAGGCTTCAGATGTTGCAGACTGCAAAGCAACGCTGGAGATTTTCCGGTGGTAGGAAAGCTTGGCTGGAGATGTTACAAGGACAGGAATGCAAGACTGGAGATGTTACAGGCAAAAATGCAGACTGGAAATTTTACAGAGTAAGGAAAACCATGCTGGAGATGTTACACAGAAAGGAAAGCAAGATTGGTGATGTTACAGAGATACAAAACCAGAGCTGGAGATATCAGTGAAATAAGAAAACAAGGCTGCAGATGTTACAGAGAGAGGAAAGCACAACTGGGGATGTTGCAGAGAGTGGAAAGCAAGACTGGAGATGTTACAGAGATAGGAAAGCAAGGCTGAAGATCTTCGTGAAATAAGAAAACAAGGCTCGGGATGTTGCAGAGAGAGGAAAGCACGGCCAAAGTTGTTGCAGAGACAGGAAAGCAAAGCTGGGGATGTTATAGGGAAGGGAAAGCAATGCTGGAAATCTTACACAGAAAAGAATGTAAGGCTGGTGATGTTACAGAGGGAGAAAAGCAAGGCTGGGGATGTTGCAGCGACAGTAAAATCGAAACTGGAGATGTTACATCGAGAGGAAAGCATGGTTGCAAACATGACCGAGAGAGGATAGCAAGGTTGTGGAGGGTACACAAAATAGAAAGCAAGGCTGGCGATGTTACAGAGAGAGGAATTCAAGGCTGGAGATTTTACAGACAGAGGACTTCAAGGCTGGAGATGTTGCAGAGATAGGAAAGCAAGGCTGGAGTGGCTTCAGAGAGTGGAATGCCAGCCTGGAAATGTTGCAGAGACTGGAAAGCAAGGCGGGACGTGTTACAGAGATAGGAAAGCAAGGCTGGAGATGTTACATAGACAGGAAAGCGAGGCTGGAAATATGACAGAAATAGCAAAGCAAGGCTGGAGATGTTAAAAGAGACAGAATTGCAAGGCTGCTGATATTACCAGGATAGTAAAGCAAGGCTGGAGTTGTTACAGAGATTGGAAAGCATGGCTGGAAATGCTACAGAGAAAGGAAAGCAAGGCAGGAAATGTTATTGTGATAGGAATGCAATGCTGGAGATGTAACAGAGATAGGAATGCATGGCTGGAGATGATACAGAGATGTGAAAGCAAGGCTGGAGATATTACAGAGATAGGAATCCAAGGTTAGAGATGTTACAAAGATAGGAATCCAAGGCTGGAGATGTTACTGAGATAGGAAAGCAAGGCTGGAGTGGCTACAGAGTATGGAATGCAAGGCTGGAGATGTTGCAGAGATTGGAAAGCAAGGCTGGACGTGTTACAGAGAGAGGAAAGCAAAGCTGGAGATGCTACAGAGATGAGAAAGCAAGGCTGGAGATGTTACAGAGATAGGAAAGCAATGGTGGGAATGTTACATAAACAGGAAAGCGAGGCTGGAAATATGACAGAAACAGTAAAGCAAGGCTGGAGATGTTAAAAGAGACAGAAATGCAAGGCTGCCAACGTTACCAGGATAGTAAAGCAAGGCTGGAGTTGTTACAGACTTAGGAAAGCAAGGTTGGAGATGTTACAGCGATAAGAAAGCAAGGCTGGAAATTTTACAGAAAAAGGAGAGCAAGGCTGGAAATGTTATCGTGATAGGAATGCAATGCTGGAGATGTAACAGAGATAGGAATGCACGGCTGGAGATGAGATACAGAGATATGAAAGCAAGGCTGGAAATGTCACAGAGTTAGGAAAGCATGTTTGGAGATATTATAGAGTTTGGAAAGCAGGGCTGGAGATGTTACAGAGATAGCAATGCAAGGCTGGAGATGTTGCAGAGATAGGGAAACAAGGCTGGCCATGTTATTGAGAAAAGAAAGCAATGCTGCATAGGCTCCAGACATAGGAATACAAGGCTGGAGATATCACAGAAATAGGAAATCAAGGCTGGAAATGTTGCAGAGATAGGAAAGCAAGGCTAGAGATATTACAGAGAGAGGAAACGAAGGCTGAGATGTTCCAAAGATAAGAGAGCAAGGTTGGAAATTTTACAGAGGTAGGAAAGCAAGACTGTAAATGTTATATTGATAGGAATGCATTTCTAGAGATGTTACAGAGATAGGGATGCAATGCTAACGATGTTACAGACTGAGGAAAGGAAGGCTGGATATGTTACACAGATAAGAAAGCAAGGCTTAAAAGCAAGATGAAACAGTGGTCGGAAAGAAGGCTGGAGATTTTACAGAGATAGCAATGCAAGGCTGGAGATGTTACAGGGAAATGAAAGCGAGGCTGGAGATGTTACAGAAATAAGAAAGCAAGGCTGTAAAATTTTCAAATTGGAACGCAATGCTGGAGATTTTGCTGAAATAGGTAAACAAGGCTGGTCGTGTTGCAGAGATAGGAAAGCAATTCTGAAGATATTACAGGGATAGAAAAGCAAATCTGGCGTTGTTATAGATATAGGAAAGGAAGACTGGAGAAGTTACAGATATAAGAAATCAAGGCTTGAAATCTTACAGAGAGAGGAAAGCAAGGCTGGAAATTTTATAGTGATAGGCATGCAATGCTGGAGATGTTACAGAGATAGGGATGTAAGGCTGGAAATGTTACAGAGATAGGAATGCAAGGCTGGAGATGGTACAGCGAGTGGAAAACGAGGCTGGATTTGTTACACCGAGAGGAAAGCAAGGCTGTAGCGGGTACAGAAATTGGAAAGCAAGGCTGGAGATGTTACAGAGACAGGAAAGCAAGGCATCTCCAGTGATAAGAACGCAGTGCTGGTGACGTGATAGAAAGAGGAAAGGAAGGCTAGATATATTGCAGAGATAAGAAAGCAAGACTGGAGATGTTACAGAGAGAGTAAAGCATTGCTAGACCCCTTGCAGATAAAAGAAAGTCAGAGTGGAGATGTTACAGAGTGATAATTGGAAGGCTGGAGTTGTTGCAGAGACAAGAAAGCAAGTTTAGAGATGTTACAGAGAGAGGTAAGCAAGGCTAGAGGTATTACAGAGAGAGGAAGACGAGGGTGGAGATGTTACAGAAAAAGGAAAGCTAAATTGGAAATGTTGCAAAGTTAAGAAAGCATGTTTAGATATTTTACAGAATTAGGAATGAAAGGATGGAAATGTATTAGTGATAGAAAAGCAATGCTGGAGATGTTGCTGAGATAGGGAAGCAAGCCTGGCCATGTTACAGAGATAGGAAAGCAATGCTGGACAGGCTCACGATATAGGAATACAAGGCTGGAGATATCACAGAGACAGGAAAGCAAGGCTAGAGATGTTGCAGGGATAGACAGGAAAGCAAGGCTGGACATGTGTTAGCGAGAGGACGGCAAGGCTGAAATGTCAGAAAAATAAGAAAACAAGGCTGGAGATGTTTCTGAGAGTGGAAGGATAAGCTGAAGATGATACAGAAACAGAAAAGCAGGACTGCAAATATGACCGGGATGGGAAAGGAAGTCTGGAGATGTTGCAGTGATAGAAAAGCAAGGCTGGAAAGGTTACACAGACAAGGAAGCAAGGCTGGAAAGTTTTCAGAGACAGGAAAGCAAGGTTGCAAATGTTATAGTGATAGCAATGCATTGCTGGAGATGTTACAAAGATAGGGATGCAAGTCTGAAGATGGTACAGAGATAGGGATGAAAGGCTGGAGATGTTACAGGGACAGAAATGCGAGGCTGGAAATGTTACTGAGATTAGACAGCAAACTGTTTATTTTTGCAGAGAGTGGAAAGCAAGGCTGGAGATGTTACAGAGACAAGAAAGCAATGCTGGAAATTCTACAGAGATGGAGAGTCAAGGCTGGAAATGTTATAGTGATAGGAATGCAATGCTGGCGAAATTACTGAGAAACGAAAGCAAGGCTGGACACGTTAAAGAGATAGGAAGGCAAGGCAGGAGATATTACAGAGATTCAAAAGCAAGGCTGTATATTTTACAGGGATAGGAAAGCAATGCTGAAATTGTTATACTGAGTGGAATGCAATTCTGGCCATGTTACAAATATAGGAAAGCAAGGCTTGAGTGGTTACATAGAGATTCTGGATTAGTGATGCTGGAAGAGCACAGCAGTTCAGGCAGCATCCTGAAGGTTGGTAGGCTGGAAGGTGAGCACCAGGGGGATTCTGTCCTTGTTACGGTTGGAGGGGTGGGGTCTGAGGGCAGAGGTGCGTTGGAGGGCATCTTTAACCACGTGGGAAGGGAAATTGTGGTCTCTAAAAAAGGAGGCCCTCTGGTGTGTTCTGTGGTGGGACTGGCCCTCCTGGGAGCAGATACGGCGGAGGTGGAGGAATTGTGAATACGGGGTGGCATTTCTGCAAGAGGTAGGGTGGGAAGAGGTGTAATCCAGGTAGCTATGGGAGTCGGTGGGTTTGTAAAAAATGTCAGTGTCAAGTCGGTCGTCATTAATGGAGATGGAGAGATACAGGAAGGGGAGAGAGGTGTCAGAAATAGTCCAGGTAAATTTAAGGTCAGGGTGTAATGTGTTGGTGATGTTGAGGAATTGCACAACCTCCTCGCAGGAGTACGAGGTGGCGCCAATGCAGTCATCAATGTAGTGGAGGAAGAGGTGGGGAGTGGTGCTGGTGTAATTACGGAAGATCAGCTGCTCTACGTTGCCAACAAAGAGGCAGGCATGTCTGGGGCCCACATGTGTGCCCATGGCTACCCCTTTGGTTTGGAGGAAGTGGGAGGACTCAAAGGAGAAATTGTTAAGTGTGAGGACCAGTTCGGCCAAACGAATGAGATTGTTGGTGGAAGGGTACTGTTGGGGACGTCTGAAGAGGACAAAACGGAGGGCTTGGAGGCCTTGGTCATGGCGGATGGAGGTGTAGAGGGATTGGATATCCATGGTGAAGATGAGGCGTTGGGGGCCGGGGAAACAGAAGTCTTGGAGGAGGTGGAGGGCGTGGGTGGTGTCTTGAACATATGTGGGGAGATCCTGGACTGGGGGGATAGTACAGTGTTGAGGTAGGTAGAGCTGAGTTCAGTGGGGCAGGAGCATGCTGAGACAATGGGTCAGCCAGGGTGGTCATGCTTGTGGAACTTGGGAAGGAGGTAGAACCGGGCAGTGCGGGGTTCCTGGACTATGAGGTTGGAAGCTGTGCGTGGGATATAGCCTGAGGTGATGACGTTCTCTATGGTCTGGGAGATGATGGTTTGGTGATGGGGGGTGGGGTCATGGTCGAGGGGGCAGCAGGAAGAGATATCCTCGAGTTGACGTTTGGCTTCAGCGGTGTAGAGGTCAGTGCGCCAGACTACCACTGTGCCCTCTTTATCTGCTGGCTTCATGGTGAGGTTGGGATTGGAGCAGAGGGATTGGAGGGCTGTGCGTTGTGAGGGTGAGAGGTTGGAGTGGGGGTGGGAGGTAGACATGTTGAGACGGTAAGTGTCCCGGCGGCAGTTGGAATTGAAGAGGTCGAGGGTAGGTAATAGGCCAGCGCGGGGTGTCCAGGTGGTTACAGTGTGTTGGAGGTGGGCGAAGGAGTCCTCCGAAGGTGGGCGGGAGTCCTGATTGTGAAAGTAAGCTCGGAGGTGTAGGCGACGGAAGAATTGTTTGACGTCACAGCGTGTATTAAATTCATTGATGCATGGATGTAGGGGGATGAAGGTAAGTCCTCGGCAGGGCTGGGATCTGGTGTGGGTGTCGAGCTAGGAGTGGGGGCGGAACCTGTAACTGGAATGGGTGTGATGGTGGGGGGAATGGGAGTGGAGTCATGAGCAGGTGTCGTGTTCCCCTCACGGTTCTGGGCGTGGGGATAGTGACAGTGGGGTCTGTGGGGGGCATGTCAGCAGAATGCAAGTGAGTGGCGCTGGTGGGGGCGGAAGTGGGGGTGACCTCGGCAGTAGGGGTGGCGGAGGTCACTGAGCATGTGGCATCAGCAATGATGTGACGGCAGAAGTGATGTCAGGTGTGATGCATGAGGAATTGTGAGGGGTGGAAGTGGTTGTGGGACTGGCCATGATGGGGGTGAGAGTGACATCATCAACCATGGTGGTGCTTGTAGCTACATAAGCCGCATGGCTAATGGTGGAATAGGTCTCGAAGCCAGGGGAATCTTCTGGAATGTTTGAGGAGCGCTGGTTATGGAGATGGGTGGATACCTCTTGCAAAAATGCCTTCCTGTATTCCTAATTCCACCGCCTCCAACGGATCTGCTCCCAGGAGGACCAGCTCTTTAGAGACCGCAATTTCCCTTCGCACGTGGTTAAAGATGCCCTCCAATGCATCTCGTCAACATCCCACACCTCCACCCTCAGACCCCACCCCTCCAACCGTAACAAGGACAGAATCGCCCTGGTGCTCAGCTTCCACCCTACCTTCGCATAAACCAAATCATCCGGCGACATTTTCGCCACCTCCAAACAGACCCCACTATCAGGTATATATTTCCCTCCCCACCACTTTCCACCTTCCGCAAAGACCGTTCCCTCCGTGACTACCTGGTCAGGTCCACGCCCCCTTTCAACCAACCCTCCAATCATGGGACTTTCCCCTGCCACCGCAGGAACTGTAAAACCTGCGCTCACACCTCCTCCCTCACCTCTATTGAAGGCCCTAAAGGAGCCTTCAACATCCATCAAAGCTTTACTTGCACATCCACTAATATCATTTATTGTATCCGTTGCGGTCTCCTCTACATTGGGGAGACTGGGCGCCTCCTAGCAGAGCGCTTTAGGGATCATCTCCGGGACACCCGCACCAATCAACCACACCGCCCCGTGGACCAACATTTTAACTCCCCCTCCCACTCTGCTGAGGACATGGAGGTCTTGGGCCTCCTTCACCGCCACTCCCTCACCACGACACGCCTGGAGGAAGAACGCCTCATCTTCCACCTCGGAACACTTCAACCCCAGGGCATCAATGTGGACTGCAACAGTTTCCTCATTTCCCCTTCCTCCACCTCACCCTAGTTCCAAACTTCCAGCTCAGCACTGTCCCCATGACTTGTCCGGACTTGTCCTACCTGCCTATCTCCTTTTCCACCTATCCACTCCACCTTCTCCTCCCTGACCTATTACCTTCCTCCCCTCCCCCACTCACCCATTGTACTCTATGCTACTTTCTCCCCACCCCCACTCTCCTCTAGCTTTTCTCTCCATGCTTCAGGCTCACTGCCTTTATTCCTGATGAAGGGCTTTTGCCCGAAACGTCGATTTCGAAGCTACTTGGATGCTGCCTGAACTGCTGTGCTCTTCCAGCACCACTTATCCAGAATCTGGTTCCAGCATCTGCAGTCATGGTTTCAGAGAGAGGAAAGCAAGGCTGGGATGTTACAATGATAAGAGAGCAAGGCTGGAAATTTTACAGAGGTAGGAAAGCAAGGCTAGAAATATTATCGTAAGAGGAATGCAATTCTGGACATGATGCAGAGGTTGGGACGAAAAGCTGGTGATGTTACAGAGATAGGAAAGCAAGGCTGGCGATATTACAGAGATAGAAAAGCAATCCTGGAAAGATTACAGAGATTGGAAAGCAAGTTGGACAGTTTATTGAGTTAGGAATGCAATGCTAGAGACGTTACAGAGACAGGAAAGCAAGGCATCGCCATTGATAGGAACGCAGTGCTGACAATACTGCAGACTGCGGATGGAAGGCTGGATATGTTACAGAGAAAAGAAAACAAGGGTGGAGATGTAATAGTGAGAGGAAATCAATGGTTGACATTCTATAGGGATAGGAAAGCATATCTACAGACGTCAGCGAGATAGAAAAGCATGGTTCAATATTATACATAGATTGGAAGGCAAGGCTGGAGATGTTACAGGAAGAGAACAGGAAGACTGGCGATGTTTCAGAGATAAGGCAGCAAAATTGGAGATGTTACAGAAAGAGCTAAGCAAGGCTGAAGATGTCACAGAGGAAATAAAGCAAGGCTGGAGTTTTTACAGAGAAAGGGAAGCAAAATTGGAGTTGCAAGGATAGGAATGCAATTCAGGAAATTTGATAGGAAAAGGAAAGAAAGGCTGGACATGTTGTAGTGAGAGGAGCGCAATACCACAGATGATACAGAGAGAGTGAAGCAAGGCTGGCCATGTTACAGAGACAAAGGAAGGCTGGACACGTTCTAGAGAAAGGAATGCAAGGCTAAATATATCACAGAGGTAGGAAAGCAAGGCTGAAGATGTGGCAGAGCTAGTAAAGCAAATTTGGAGATGTTACAGAAAGCGGAATGCAAGGCTGGAGATGTTACAAAAACAGGAAAGCAAGGCTGAAGATGTTAAAATAAAGATAATAGCAAGGCTGCAGACATTATAGTGACAGGAAAGCAAGGCTGGAGCTGTTACAGAGATAAGAAAGCCGGGGTGCCAATTTTACAGTGATAGAAAAGCAAGGCTGGAAATGTAATAATCATAGGATTGCAATGCTGGAGATGTTAATGAGGTTGGGATACAGGTCTGGAGATGTTACAGAGATAGGAAGGCACGGCTGGCTACGTTACAGAGATAGTAAAGCAAGGCTGGAGTAGGTACAGAGACTGAAATCAAGGATGGAGACGTTACAGAGATACGAAAGCAAGGCTGTAAATTTTACAGAGATTGGAAAGCAAGGCTGGAAATATAGTGATAGGAAAGCACCGCGGGAGATATTAGAGACAGAAATACTAGATTCGACATGTTACAGAGATATGAAAGCAGGGCTGGACAGGCTGTAGGGATAGGAAACCACATCTACAGCTGTCACCGAGATAGTAAATCATGGTTCGATATGATACATAGATCGAAAAGCAAGGCTGGAGATGTTCCAGAGAGAGGACAGGAAGGCTGGTAATGTTTCAGAGATACGAAAGCAAGATTGGAGATGTTAGAGAGAATGCTAAGCAAGGCTGGAGATGTAACAGAGGAAATAAAGCATGGCTGGAGAAATTACAGAGAAAGGAAAGCAAAACTGGAGATGTAGCAAGGATAAAAAAGCAAGGCTGGAAATTTGGCAGGAATCGGAAAGGAAGGCTGGAAATATTATAGTGAGAGGAACGAAATGCCGGAGATGTTACAGAGAGATTGAGGCAAGGCTGGCCATGTTACGTAGACAGGAAAGCAAGGCTGACAGGCTCCAGAGATAGGAATGGAAGGCTGAAGATATCACAGAGGTAGGAAAGCAACGCTGGAGATATTGCAGAGATAGGAAAACAAGGTTGGAGAGGTTACAGAGAGAGGAAAGCAAGATTGGAGATGCTATAGAAACAGGAAAGCAAGGATGGAGATGTCAATAGAGAGATTAAATCAAGGCTGCAGATATTACAGTGATAGGAAATCAAGGCTGGAGATGTTAAAGAGATAAGAAAGTAAGGCTGACAATTTTGCAGAGATAGGAAAACAAGGCTGGAAATGTAATAATGATAGGAACGCAATGCTGGAGACGTTACAGAGATTGGGATGCTGGCTGGAGATGATACAGAGATAGAAATGCAAGGCTGGAGATGTTGAGTAGGTATGAAAACAAGGCTGCAGATGTTACAGAGAGAGGAAACAAGGCTGGAGATGTTACAGAGAGAGGAAACAAGGCTGGAGATGTTACAGAGAGAGGAAACAAGGCTGGAGATGTTACAGAGAGAGGAAACAAGGCTGGAGATGTTACAGAGAGAGGAAATAAGGCTGGAGATGTTACAGAGATAATATCGCAAGACTGGAAATTTACAGAGATAGGAAAGCAAAGCTAGAAATGTTATACTGTTAGGAACGCAATGCTGGTGATGTTAAAGAGAGAGGAAAGCAAGGCATCAGTTTTGACAGGAACGCAATGCTGACGATGTTGCAGACTGAGGAAAGGAAGGCTGGATATGTTAAAGAGTAAAGAAAGCAAGGCTTGAGATGTTAAAAAGAGAGGGAAACAAGGCTGGAGATGTTACAGGGAAAGGAGACCAAGGCTGGAGATGTTACAGGGATAGTACAACAAGGCTGGAGATGTTACAGAGATAAGTGAGCACGGCTGGAGATGTTGCAGATATAAGAAAGCAAGTCTGTAGATATTGCAGAGAAAGGAAAGCAAAGCTGGCGCCTTTACAGAGATACGAAAGCAAGGCTGTAAATTTTACAGAGACTGTAAAGAAAGGTGGAAATGTTATCGTGATAGGAACGCACTGTTGGAGATGTTAGAGTCAGAAATACTGGGCTGTATATGTTACAGAGATAGGAAAGCAAGGCTGGACAGGCTGTTGGGAGAGGAAAGCACATCGAGAGATGTCACCAAGAGTGTAAAACATGGTTCGATATGATAGATAGATTAGAAAGCAAGGGTGGAGATGATCCAGAGAGAGGACAGGAAGGCTGGTGATGTTTCAGAGATAAGGAAGCAAGGTTGGAGGTGCCACAGATATGAGAAACGAAGCTCACCCACTTCAAAAATGTCAGTCCGAGACAAGATCTGATGCAATCAGTATGTTTATTATCCGCTTGCAAGCGAGGTGCCTGGAATAGACCCCAGAGTTGAGCAAGTACGTATCTTATGTAGGATTCACTACTCGAAACTCGGTGCCCATTACTATTGTTTATCTCTTGCCTTACTCGGCCTTGTGCACAACAAAGTACACGTTTTACTTGGCCATTTGCCCGCATCATACTGTGGTCCAATGTGAGGAATATCCTCCTTCACTACTATCTATTTCCCCCACGTGTGACATTTCCTCCCTTTCCCTGACCATATTGATCCTTATGACCTTTTAATTGAGTTTGTTTTTTTGTTTTTGCAGAAGTGGGAAACAGATGCTTATAACTACTGCTTGTACAAGCAAATCTGGCTTAACCTACATCTTCACAGCACCTTATCTCGTTGTCTGTAATATCTACCATTGATTGCAGGCACATTTCGTTCTTGTATGCACATTTTAGCTAATGCAAAAACAATTATATATTTCCTTCACATTAGTTTTCATTCTTGTTGACTCAGCTCTTGGTTGAAACAATTATACACTGGTGTGAATGCATTTACCTTGCGTAAGTAATTATGATTGCAGAAGTAACACAACTTTACCTCTATCCCACAATTTCAGCCTTTTTCTTTAATTACCATTAATTTTCTTCTGCATTTTTCTTTTAAGCATTGCTCCCAAAATTCGCAAGCCTCATTCCGGAAATTTTATCCATCTTGGTCTCACTCATCCCCTCATTTTTTTAATCGATAAAGTTCCTCTGCCTGATTCACTTATGGGGCATCTGTTTCTTTCAGTCTGTCTCAATCAGTCTTTTGGTGGGTCCTCGTATACAGGGTATGATACAGCAGCCAATGGCTACCAATACCCCGGTTACTACTATCAGCGAAGTAAGGATGGAAACCACCACCCCCTTCCATTTTCCAAACCATGATTCAAGCCATCCCGTGAGAGATGTGTGTACTCCTGAATTCTCAGCCCCTTCTTCTGCTAACGTAGTCAATCCCCTAAAGGCCTCAGTAATTGATCCGTCAGGCGCAGTGTTACGAGGAATAAAGGTACAATAGGTTCCTCATAACATTAGACACACACACACACACACACACACACACACACACACACACACACACACACACACACACACACACACACACACACACACACACACAGCCTTTTCCCGCTAAAATCAGTTCAAGGGCCATTCTATTTTCCCATACCATTCTACTTGTCGAATCAAGCTGTTCTGATATTCCTTTAACTACATATTTTGTATTATTTATAAATCGCTGTTGATATAGAAAACGTAATTTATCCAATCTACATTTTTATTAATTGTTACCCACCAAATGATAGCTCACTCAAAGCCTCTGCAATCTGGTTACGAGCCTTGAACTCATCAGGTCCCTCCCTAAAGACTCCTACAGGGTCGATATAAATCCTGTCATCGAAAGAAGTGTCTAACAGTGATCTCTTACTCCTTCTCTTTTTCCCTGCTATCTTTTCCTTCGCAACTGCCTGGGTAAATGGAATTGCCAATTGTACAATTGCAAATATCCCTCTCCAATCCAGAGATCGGGTGGGTCTCAATATTTTGCCTCCACAGTACCACCATAGATCTGCTCGGGGAATATTTAGTGCTGAGTAGTTCCGTCCCTTGTCCGTTTTGGTAACATACTTAATCTCTGTACATAATTACAGCTCCCCCATACCTCTTGACTGATTTGTGCCTCGTCTATGCACACACAACGTGTGATTTCCGACTCCGGCTGAAAACGTAGGAGGGCTTTTGAATCTTTCTTCTCCAAGGGAGCGAACATCAGACATGGTTCGGTACAGTTCCTATCATTCCATGCAGTCTTATCCTGATGCAGTATACCTTACCTATTCAACACAGGCATTTGCATCCCTATACCTAGTTTCTATTTCAATGGTCTGTTTTAAGTCCTTTATCTCTATAATTATTACTACTTGAAGGTCATCGGGAGGGGTGAAAGGTTGTTCCTTATTTTTCAGTAGTTCTGCTCGTTTTCCCTGTCCCCTCCACCCCCAGGATTGATTCATGCCATTACGTTTTTTAATCGTTAGATATAATCGTTTACACTTTTTATCGGGGCAATCACGAGCTGGTCGGAAAGGGTCGGAAGGCCGGTGTACTGTGACGAGACCATTATGCCAAGTACCATCCCCAAGGCCATCCACATAGGAATTAAGATGTATCTCTGAGCTGCGGTACTGTCTCTGATTATCTACATCCCCACAATTTACTAAGCTGCATGCATCAGCTTCTATTACTTGTGGATTATCAGACTCAGGAACCGTTAATAACAAGTATGAAAATGATTTTTGACGACACTCCAAAACTAGGAGGGTTAGCATCATACCGCTAAGCATGCCCAGTATTCTAAAACTCGTGGTGAAGCACGAAAAGACTTAATATACAATCCTACAGAAATCATCCCGCACTTGCGTCGCCACTGCATAATCAGTTACTCAAACTCTCTTTAGCCTGAGTTTCAGCGGGTCTTGCGTTGATTCGGCTGTCCAGACTTCTTCCTCGACTCGAGATTCCACTGGCCCTTTGATCCGAGTGTAGTGAGTCCAGCCTTTCTCCGCCGTCCTTATAGCCTTTCGGTCATACGACCCTTCCCAGTCCGGCTGCAATTTAGTCTCTGTCCATGATTTTACTAAGACCCAATCTCCTGGACGGATATGATGAACGATGAATTCAAGGGGCGGAGTCTGTGCCAATAAACCCTGTTTCCTGAGAAAGAGAATAGGAGGACAAGCCCAGTATATACTTCTTTAAGAAAAAGCCTTTAGTTTCGGGAATTGGCAATTCTCCATTCGTACCCAGATAAGGTAATCCAAATAGGGGGATAGTCCCAAATCTTTCTTTGGGGCTGTTCGAAATCGCAAGAGAGCTATAGGTAAACATTTGGTCAAAGAGAGTCTGGTTTCTATTATCAATTTAGAGAGCTGCCGTTTGTGTGTTTGGTTCATTCTCAAAACCCTTCCTGATGATGGCGTATGCCATGGAGCATGGAACGCCCAGGAAATTGCCAACCCTTTCATTATCCCTGTAACACTTTAGAGGTAAAATGAGTTTCTTGGTTGGAATCTATACGGTTCACTTGCCCATATCGTGGAATTATGTGCTCTAATATTGTTTCAGACACCCCACTCGCAGTGGCGGTAGCTAGGGGGCATGCCTCAACCGAACTAGATAGATGATCTACAATGACCAGCATATATTTTAGTCTTTGTACTCTGCGTAGTTCAGTATAATCTTCTTGCATACTCTGGAAGCGTCTCAATCCCGTGTCTTTTCCTCTTGGGCTCTGTTTTCTCAAGACTTTCTTATTTACCTTTGTGCATATTATACCTCCCTCATATATATGTTTAGCAATTGTATAAAGACCTTGACATCCATATTCCTTCATAACTAAAAGACACGTTGTTTGTACTCCCCAATGTACTGCCATAATTCTCGCATCATCATTTTGTTTAGCATTTCCCTTCCATCAGGTACATCCAATGCCCGTCTGCTATCTTTGCACCCCAAAATCGTTCAATTATCTTTCCTCTCTTTTAGTAAATATAGGAGCTTCCCGAGGATCGGGACAGTAAGTATTAGGAAATGAATCACCACTCCTTGTGGGTCCAGGTCTGCTTCCTTAGCCACTTCATCGGCTAATCTATTACCCATAACTTCTGATTCATTTGCTTTCTGATGACCATTTACATGCACTACCGCTATTTCTCAGGGGAGTAATAGGGACTCCAAGACCCGTTTATTCAACTCCTCATGTGCTAATTCCTTCCCCCGGCAATTGATCAGTCCTCTTTCCTGCCATATCTTTCCGACAGTGTGCACAACACCAAATGCATATTTACAGTAAATGTATACCGTTCCCTCTTTATTTTCTAACGCCCTCAGTGCTCTTCCCAATGCATAAAGTTCGCAGGTCTGAGCTGATCACTCATTCGGCACCCTTCCTGCCTCGACCACACTACATTTTGTCCCGTCTACAACTGCATACCCATTATGTCTTTTCCCTTCAGTCACATGGGATGATCCATCTATAAAAGGTCAGGCTCCTGCATGAAGTGGAACATCTCTCAGGTCCATTCAGACCATAGTTTGGTATTCTATAATGTCAAGGCAGTTGGATTCTGAGGAGAGTCTCGTTCCCCTTTCCAAAGAAAGGCAGCTGGATTTAAACAATTGTCCGTGACCAACACGAGATCATCCTTTTCTGTTAATATTGCCTCATATTTCAAAACCCGCGAATCTGTCAACCATCGCCCAGCTTTTTGGTTTAGGATCGTTCTCACTTGGTGTGGGGTGCTTACCATTAGGGCTCCCCCAAATGTAAGCTTCCTGCTTTCCTCCACCAACAGTACAGTGGCAGCCAGGGCCTGCACACACTCAGCCCACCGGGATACTGGATCCAATAGCTTCGAAAGATACGCTACTGGCTATTTCATTCCTCCCCACCTCTGGGTTAATACTCCGAAAGCCGATCCCTTATCTACGGTAGCAAAGAGCTGGAAAGGTTCATCAAGACAAGGTAAGGCTCACATTGGGGCATGGATCAGATCTCTTGAATATTTAAATAGTTATTTCTCCTCTTCTTCCCAACTCAGACACTTTGGTTCCTCCTCTAATAGTTTGAGATATAATTTATTTGTCTTTAGAGCATAAGAATCAATCCACAGTCTGCAATATCCCATTAAACCCAAAAAATTACGTCATTCCCGTTTAGTCCTGGGCAGCGGAATCCCCACTATTCCCTCTAACCATTCTGGACTGATCTTCCGCTTTTCCTCACTAATTAAATGCCCTAGTATTTCACTTCTCGCTCCACATATTGTATTTTGCTTTTAGATACTCGCAGTCCCTGCTCTCTCAGGAAATTCAATTTTTTTTAGTGGCTTCCACTACTCTTTCACTTCGCTTTCCTGTTACGAAGAGGTCGTCTACATATTGCAACAGTTCCCTTGGGGTTGCTAAATTTCTCCAATATTTGTTCTAACATCTGTCCAAATAAATTCAGGGATTCCGTAAACCCCTGGGGGAGCACGGTCCACCGGTATTGCTGTTTCCGTCTTGGGATCTTCCTATTCAAAGGCGAAAAAAATCCAACTTTCCTCCGCTGAGGGACAAGCCCAAAAGGCATCCTTTAAATCTGTCACACTAAACCATTTGTGGTCATGAGGGATCTTACTTAATAACGTATAGGGATTTGGCATCATTGGGTGCCTGATATGTTCTATTCGATTCAATATTCTCAAATCCTGCACCAATCGATAGGTTCCATAGGATTTTCGCACTGGTAGAATTTGGATATTATAAGGAGATATACATTCCTTTTAAAACATATTTCTAGTGGACGGATCTGTATTTTTCCACGATTCCCTTCTCTAGCCCATACAATAGGGTCTATCTCTCTCTCCACATCCGCTGTCAACATTGACTTTTTTACAACTCATTCTTTTTCCTGAATGCCAATCTCCAATCCTAAGAGGATAATTCAATCTCTCCCTAATAAGTTACTTCCTATATCAGGGATATACAACAGTTCCCCTGTGACTCTATCCTTAGGACCTTCTATCATCATAGGTTCAAATACTGAACAGTAAATCCTTCCCCTTTTACCCCGGAAACAGGAATTGACCGTGTCGACATTCCTACTTTCTTTGGTTTAAAATTCAGCAATGACCGTGCTGCCCCCATATCTACAGGGAAGACTACCTCTTCCCCCACAGGGTTCCGCCTTCAAGTCTATCAAGGGTTCCTGGTGGGTCCCCGAGAGCAGAAACTGCTGACACCCCTGTTCTTCATCAAAATGCAGAAGCGGAATTGCCCTTTCTTCCCTGTTTCGATCAGGACAATCCCGCTTAAAACACCCGAGTTTCTGCAATAACAGCATCCTGCCTGCGGAGACTTCCATCTCCGCCCCTGTCGTCCAAACCCTCTATCAAATGCTCCCCCTTTTACTCTCCCTATCCCTCTCCCTCTCTGTCCTACATGCTGCTACCTACCGCTCCGGTTGCTCACTATTGGTTCTATTCTTTTCTTAACTCCCTCATCAATTGTAGCTACCATCATTTTTGCCTTCTGTTTTTGTCTCTCATCCTCTCTCTTTGCAAACACTTTCTGTGCCTCTCTTAACAATTCATCTAATGGTGTTTCATTCCTCCCTTCTATCTTCAGTATCTTTCCCTGTGTCTGGCCATGCCTTTGTCACAAAATGTACTTTCAAAAGACCCTGTGCCACTGGGTCCTCAGGGTTCATTCCAGAGTATTTCCGCATTGAGTCTCTTAATCTTTGCAAGAAAGCTGAGGGTGTCTCATCTTTCTCCTCTTTAACTTCAAAGGCTTTATTAAAGTTTTGCGACTTCGGAACTGCCTCTCTTATTCCTTTTAGAATCAGGTCTTTCAATTCCATTATTTCTTCTCTCTGCTCCGGGTTTTGATTTTCCCACTGGGTGTCTCTGAGGGGAAACTCCGTCTCTCCCTTTCCAGTATCCCCATCCCCAATGGGAAGTACCCTGTCTCATATTTTAATGGCTGCTCCTGGTATAAGTCCCCTTTCTTCTCGAGTAAATAGTACAGTCAAAATAGACATTAACTCAGTCCACATACACACACTGGGCCCCAAGAATTGATCAATTTGTTAAGACAGCCCGACCTGATCCTCAACCAGGACCTTCATCTCCTTTTTAAATGTTCTGACCTCCCCACTGGTGAAGGGCCACTTACAAACCCCATCTCTTTGTCGCGTATTGGTACCTCCCGAAGGGAATAACTCTTTATGTTCTTCCCCTTTTTTTGTTTTTGTTTTTCCCCCTTAGGCTTTTGTTTAGATACTCCAGAGGCCTCCTCTACATCTACTTTATCTTCATTTCCTTTTGATGCGGATTGATGGTCGGGAACAACAACATCCCCGTCCACCGCCCCTTCGTTCTCCTCTTGTGGGTCATCCGTTCCCTGTCCCTATCTGTCTGCCTGTCTCTCCTCCTCCCCGTTTTTCACCCAATATGATATCATGGTACGGGGGGGGGCGTGAGTGCAAACAGGCAAAAAGATCCCAGGGACTAGGTGGTGCAGAGGGGGAATCCTTTGTCTTTCCTACCATCATTCCCAAACTACCCTTCCTACAGGACACATAGTCCGCCTCTTCTTGACTAAAAGGTTGTTTTCCATTCACATACAAATCTAAATACTGACATACCCAATCCTCATCCGAATTATACTTTGGCCAGAAGACAGCTGGATGAATGATTGGTTCTTTGGTCCATACTAAACAACAATATTTAATCATTATCTTTTTATCTTTTCCCCTTGTACAAGTGTTACTTGTCCATTCCCTCAACATCCTCCCCAACGGACTTTCCGGAGGAATGTTAGCAGGGACTTTTTCTTCCTTTACTCTGTGACAGTTCGACATACTCTGCCTACCTCCCATTTCTCGGGGCCCTCACCAGTCCCTCAGCGATTAAATATCCCATTTTCCTGCCACCAATTTAATACTTAAAAGTCATTTTTCTGACGTTGGTCTGTGCACAGAGTTGCCTGGCCCCTTTTTTCCATGTTTTTCATCGAGCTTCTTTCTCTGTCTGATTCAGATGTCTCTGTTGTGGGATTCGTAGCAGTCGCCCAAGGGAGAGGACAAAACTGGGACAAGAAACCGCTTCTGAATTGTGAATGGGAGGCATCTACCCAGTGTCCAGGGCCAGCCATTCCCGCCGGCGATGGAAGAATAACCTGGACGATCCCCCAATTGTGAGAAACTAAGCCCACTCACTTCAATAATTTCAGTGCGAGACAAGATCTGAAGCAATTAGTATGTTTGTTACACGATTCAAGCGTGGTGCCTGAAATAGACTCGCAGAGTTTAGCAAGTGCATAGGATTCACTACTCCAAACCCGGTGCCCATTACTATTGTTTCTCTCTATCCTTATCCGGCCTTTTGCATAACAAAGTGCAGGTTTTACTTGGCCTTTTCACCACATCCTGGCTGTGGTCAACTTTTAGGTATATCGTCCTTCACTGCGATCTATTTCCCACACTTGTGACATTTCCTCCCTTTCCCCAAACATATTCAACTTTACGACCTTTTAATTGGGGTTGGGTTTTTGTTTTTGCAGAAATGGGAAACAAATGCTTATAACTACTGCTTGTCCAAGCATATCTGGCTTAACCTACATCCTCACAGCACCTTATTTATTTGTCTGTACCATCTACCATTGTTTGCAAACATCTTTCATTCTTGTATGCACATTTTAGCTAATATGAAAACTTTTATATATTTTCTTCATATAGGTTTCATTCTTGTTGACCCAGCTCTTGGTTGAAACAATTACACACTGGTGTGAGTTCATTTACCTTGCATAAGTAATTATGATTGCAGAAGTAACACTACTTCACTGTAACCCACAGTTGGTAGTGTAGTTAACAAAGAAGAACAAAGAATACAGAGAATGTACAGCTAAGGAACAGGCCCTTTGGACAGTCGAGCCTGAGCCGGTCCAAATCAACTATCTAAACATGTCGCCCAATTTCTAAGCATCCGCATCCCTCTGCTTCTCACTTCATCATGCATCTGTCCAGGCGCATCTTTAAATAATCTACCATGCCTGCCTCTACTACCTCTGCTGGCAAGGCATTCCAGCACCTACCACCCTCTGTGTAAAATACTTTCCATGTCTATCTCCCTTAAAAGTTTCACCGCTCTCATTGAACGCATGACCTCTCATTATTGAATCCATCATCTTGGGGAAAAAGCTTATCTCTCTCCACCCTGTCTGTACCCTTCATGATATTGTAGACCTCAATCAGGTCTCCTCAATGTCGTCTTTTCTAATGAAAGCAGAAGTAACCTACTCAACCTCTCTTCAGAGCTTGCATCTTCCATATCAGGCAACATTTGTGTAAACCTTCTCCGCATTCTCTCCTAAACGTCCACATAATTTTGGTAATTTGGCGACCAGAACTGTACAAAGTATTCTAAACGCGGCCGAAACAAACTCTTGTACAATTTTTGCAGGACTTGCCTGCTCTTATACTTAATGCCCTGTCCGGTGAAGGCAAGCATGCCATATGCCTTCTTGAGCACTCTATCCACCTGTGCAGTCACCTTCAGTGTACAAAGGTCCTGAACTCCCAGATCTCTCTTCTCATCAAGTTTACCCAAGGTTCTTCCATTTACTGTATACTTGGCTCTGAAATTAGACTTCCCCAAATCATCACCTCTCATTTGCTTGGACGGAACTCCATTTGCCACTTCTCCACTCTACTCTTCTGTCGATCTATATTCCCCTTCATTATTTGACAGTCCCCTATGTTTTCTGGCTACTCCACCAATCTTTGTGTCATCTGCAAATGTAGTGGCGAGATACTGGGCGAGCAACCTTTGGAGATTGGAACTTGTCAGTTCTTCATCCCATGCAGCAAGGAACCATGTTTGGATGCTTGTTCCCATTGAAGTACCACTGTTTCCTAATGTAGATCAATAATTCAAACATTTTTATTCGGAGTCATGAATTAGAAGTTTATTAACGATACATAGTCATATAGTTGACTATGATGAATAATGTCAGGGACCGCAGGGATGTATCCATCAGGTGGAAAAGAAAATTGGCGAATGGAATTGAATCCAGACCAATGAGTGAAGTGAATTTGGGGAGTTGTAACAATAACAATGAGGATTCTGAGTGGTGTACAGGAACAAAGAGATCTTGGAGTGGACATTCACAGATCCCTGAAGAATGTTGGACAGGGAGATAAGTTGTTAGGGATGTTTTTGGATATTTTCTGTTGTTGACGATAGACTGTGGATGATATTCGATATTTAGCAAACGCCAGTTTAGGAAACAACTAAAGGAATGAGCACAAGTCTGGTCCATGCTATAATCTACATTTTTAAAAATTGAAAGATGAAAGATAGAGGGCTGAAGTTTAAATTCTTGCCCATCAAACTACTTCACCACGCAATGCATTTACCACTAATTCCTCTCCAAGTCATGCTGGTATGTACCTTAGAGGGTAATTTGCAAATGGTGAAGGTTCAGTACATCTTCAACCTTGTCCTTATAGTCAGTACAATTTTTGAGCTTTTAAGGTTCTTTCAACAATGCCTGGATGACTTACTCAGTGAATCTTCCATGTGGTGCACTCTGCTGAAATTGTGCCTTAGCAGTTAAGGGAGTAAATATTCAGGTGTTCAACAATATACAGTTAAGTAACTGTATTGTCGTGGAGGGTGCCCAGTTCTTTCAGTGTCATTGAAGCTGCACGCACCTCGGCAAATGGAAAAAATTCTGTTAAACATCTAATTTGTGCGTTGTGGACAATGTAGGCTTCACGGAGACAAGAGTTTAGTTAATAATCAAACAAAGTCGACCCACGGACAGGTTTTTGTCGTCAACTTCTTTATATGGGCGGTCATGTTCCATTTTTCCTAAATACTCGCTCTCAGGACGATTACACGGAGGAATTCAGTTACATTGAAGCCATTGAATGTCAATCGAATTTGATTAGATTCTCATTTGTCAGGGTTATCTTCGCTGTATTTGGTCCTGTGGGTCAATCCGATTCTAATCGCTTTCTGATTTCAAGTTTCAATTCCCGTCGGCGCCTGAAATATCAACCCGTTTCCTCGCCGAAATTTCTCCACCTATTGTAATAATATGTAAGGACGCTGTAAGGTACAGCGCAGACTTAGTAACATGTTGCTACAGTATACAGTAGAACTTCGTGAAATGATTGGTTCGGCGGGGATTATTCTCCTTGAAACAAAGGAGGAGGAGGGGAACTTTATAATCACATAATAACAATTATAAACGTTCAATATTCGTGGGACCTTGACAGGTTCTATACAGTCAGGTGACTTGCCCTATGCTCTGTGGAGAGCACCAGAGGACATAATCTCAGAATTAGATATTGCCCATTTAATTCAGAAATGAGGAGTAATTTCTTTGCTCAGGGGTCCAAGAATCTGTGCCCTTTTCCAGTAACCGCTGTTGAGACTGTGTGGTTGGGTATTTTCAAAATGTGCCAGATAGTTAATCAGAAAGATGATGAAACTTTGTCGAGCTAAGTGAGCAGAAAGGAATTCAAGATTATCGGATCAACTTTGTTAAAAATCCTACATCACCAGGTTATAGTCCAACAGGTTTAATTGGAAGCACACTAGCTTTCGGATTGACTATCACTTGATGAAGGAGCATCGCTCCGAAAGCTAGTGTGCTTTAAATTAATCCCGTTGGACTATAACCTGGTATTGTGTGATTTGCAGCTTTGAACACCCCAGTCTAACAACGGCATCTCCAAATCCGATCATCCATAAGTTAATTGAATGGTTGAGAAGACTCCTTGGGCTGAAACCACTTGGTTTAACATTTCATCGAACGGCTTATTTTATTCATAAGTTCAGAATTGTGAGGGGATGGGATGAAGTGACAGAAAAGGTTCATTAAACAGATCAGACAGATCAGGAACAAGCCTCAAAAACTCAGGAAGAAGAAATGTGCTGCGACCTGGGGGCAACAAATGACACTGGGCACAGCACAGGTGGCTGTGCACAGAAGCTGTGATTGCTGTAGGAAGTTGCTAGATCTTATACAGTTGGCAAGTCAGTGATCACTCTGGATAATGGATCCTTGTATGATTCGCACACAGCAGAAATTTGTGAAAGAATGAAATGTTTGTTTCATTGGAGAAGTTTTCTGCAGTTCCAATTCCGAGTGACTGTGAAATGCTGATCAGAGATCATTGTGTGAAGTGTTAGGTTAAAATACTCATGAACAACCCCACTGGGGACACTTGTGCTCCCGATCTCTTGTTAATTTTTTCTCTTTCTTTCGATGTAAATTCATAGAAAGACAAGATGGAATGTAGGGCGGAAAGAAAAATGAGTCCCTTCTCATTACACCAATTTCATATACAATTGAATAGAATGACTGCTCTCACTCTTCATTTCGACTTTAATGTGGTGTCGATTACTTGTGAATCTACCGTGCAGTGAAGGGCAAGATTCTCGATCCAGTGTCTACCAGAGTGTGAGGTGCAAAGGAAAACTACTAGAGCGGTGTATAAAGTTAGCAACCAGAATGTGACTCGAACCCGTGAATGTGGAGCACAGCAGTATAATAACCCAGCACCTTAATCTCACAGTCTCCTCTGCACATTTTGTAGTGGGGTGACCGGTGACCTCATCAGGTTACATGTGTTGAAAGTCATGGATGAGAAAGTTCCAGAGCGGAATCGAATCCACACCATTGTGTTTCTGCTTTCACTAGAATTATAATAACAGCAAATTCAAATAAATAGCCATGCTGGTCTGAATGAATAGCTGTCAGTAATACATTCTGAGTCAGAACTGAGTCAGAATGAAACAGGACAAGAATTTTCCGTCATATTTACACCTACATTTGACTCATAATTTCTTCAGTCACTTTTTCTCTCACGTGAAGAAGCAGCCATGGTGAGTGAAACAAAGGCGTTGTTGTCGCTCAAAGGCCTTTCTCATATGGCTAAACCTGAATTGGATTCAATCGCAAGAAATGCTGATTTGTTCCTTTCATTTTAATTTTTCCGAAACCTCACAATTTTCATTGTAATGATCAGAAGTGAATTAGATATATCTCATTGGAACGATTAATGTTGTATTCAAATTTGCTCTGACTTAATTTCAGCTTAATGGAAATACTGCTTAGAAAAACAGAAGGTTAAAGTTCAAAAGAAAACCCACCAGTTTTGTTGCTCGTTGCTTTGGCAGATTTCACTGAGTATTAAATGGACCAAACATCATGGTGTGTGTTCTCACATCCTTAACGCATGTGATTAAAGCAGGAAGTCGATCTCCAAGCAACTGGTCACTTCCTATTCATTATGTAATATCTTCCATTCACAATAAATAAAAATCCACTCAGTTCCATTTACAATGCTTTAGGTGGAATATTATGCCAAATCTTTCAAAATGCAGAGTTTTAGAAGCGACTCTTATTCAGTTGCACACGTTAGAGAAATGTTTTAACATTTCAAGTCAACCAACTTAGACATTGTTTCCCGCAACTTCCGACCAACTACACCCCACCTCTGCACCTTTACCTAGCCACACGCTGTCTCTCTCCTTGTGAAATTTATTCCTTGTATGTCACCAAATGTGCCTTTCCAAATATTTTGAAAAACAGATTCTTGGAGTGACAGCGATTCTGTTTCATCATTTCTTTGCCCTTCCAAGGTTTTATCAAAGCTATTGAATGCCTGACATCTAGATGTTTACTTACTTGAAAGAGGGAATTTTCCATCTATTTAGTCTGTTCAAACATTTCATAACCTGAAAAAAAAAGAAGTTTTCCTTGGTTCAGGGATAACTTCTCAATTTACCAAGAAGACAAGTGAATAAAATCTCATCCTCAGTACACCCCCATCAGCATCTTCTCTAATGGCTTTTCACCCCAGTAAACACCGTCATAGAATCACAGAATCCTACAGTGTAGAAAGAGCATTTCAGTCAATCAAGCCGGTGTGGACTCTCTGAAGAGCATCTCACCCAGACCTAGCTCCCCTCCCTATTTCCTTATATTTCACCTGAAGAAGGGGACTCCCTCCCCCATATGATTTCAAATAAACCTGTTGGAGTATAACCTGACGTCCTGTGACTTCTGACCTTATCCCCACGTTACCCATGGCTAATTCACCTAACTTACTTAATTCACTCCCTGGAAACGAGAGGGCAGTTTAACTTTGCCAATCAACCTAACCCTCCCTCTGACGGCAGTGCGAATTACTGAGACAATGTTCCATCATACTGAGCAAATGCTGTATCATTTTTAATGGTTTTCTACCCTGGTAACAGCCTCATCAAAACATATGAACCCAAATTGAATGTATGGAAACGCTACTCTGTCCTTTACAATTTCATTCGTGCTGCGGGAAATGTTTCTGCACTCATATTTGAATGCGTTTATGTTGTTTCTTCCTCAGCTCCCTGCTTCTAGTAAACACTTCAATCCGGAATACGTCTGTCAAATGCTTTTCATTCCAACACAAGCACAAGGTGAAGTTTGCAGAAGTCACGTGTTTGGCCGTTCACTGACACTCTGCCTCCCTGAGAGTTGCAGTCCTTCCCCACCTTGAAGGAGAAAGTGAGGACTGCAGATGCTGGAGATCAGAGCTGAAAATGTGTTGCTGGAAAAGCGCAGCAGGTCAGGCAGCATCCAAGGAACAGGAGAATCGACGGTTCGGGCATAAGCCCGTCTTCAGGAATCAGGATTCCTGAAGAAGGGCTGATACCCGAAACGGTGATTCTCCTGTTCCTTGGATGCTGCTTGACCTGCTGCGCTTTTCCAGCAATACATTTTCAGCTTCCCCACACTGATTCAGGCAGCACTGTCCTTCCTGTGACATGCCCCATCGAGAATGGAAGGACAGGTATCAATACCCGCACTTGGGAATGGAGCGACAGTTTTAAAACATTTACACTGTACCCACCGGAAAATTGATCCCTGTGACAGGCGGGGACACTAACCATTATACTACTGAGGACAAGAATGTCAAAGGAGGCCCTTCAACTAAATGTGGCCACACTTGTTAAAAACAACTGCCTAATGAACTGAATCCCATTTCACAATGCTAACCCCACAGCCTTATATGTCTTGGTATCAAAAGTTCGCATCTGAATATTTATTCATGTTATCAAGATTTCTGCCGCTCTGAACAATTCAGACAGTGTATTCCAAATTCCAACCACCCACTGGCTGATAAAGCTTTTTCGCACATCTTCTCAAACCTTTCTGTCTTTCTCCTGAAGTCTCTGGCCCCTGCTGATCGATCCCTCCATCAATGGGAAACTCGTTCAGTCAACCCTGTCCATACTATAACTCAATCATGTCTTTTCCACATCTCCCTTACACTGCGACAAACACTCCACTCTGTCCTGTCTTTCTTCACAACTGAAACTCTTCAGCCCAAACAGTATCGGGGAAAATAACTCTTGCAATTTTCTCAATGTGATCACATCCCTGCTATAATGTGACTTGCAAAACTGCACCCAACGCTCTTGCTTGATCTTAATGAGCATTTGTTTTAAAATTTCTGGATTAGTATGAGGGCGATTCTGGCTAAGCAGAATTTATTACCCATTTCGAATTGCCCAGAGGGCAGTTGAGACTCAACCATATTGCTATGAGTCTGAAGTCACATGCAGCCCAGACCAAGTGAGGATAGCAGATTCCATCCCGAAATGACATCAGTGAAACAGATTTATTTTCAACAATTGTCAATGGATCTATAGTAGTCATTAGATTCTTCCTTGCAGATGTTTTTTGGATCCAGATTCATGGCATGGTGGGATTCAAGCACGAGTACCCAGACTATTACCTCGGTCTGTGGATAATCAATCCTATGAAATTACCACAAGACCAACGCAGAAAGCCATAAAAGCTGATCTTTAACAATAAAATGTCTTTTCACCAGAACTGCCCTGGGTGTTTTCCATGAGCCTGACGCTACAATTGTCTCTGGTCAGTAAAAGCTGCGACATAGGGATTGATTTCACAACTGCGGTCTCCAAATGGATTGATTTGTTTGAAGGTCCCGATGGTGGAGTTGGGGCACGTTCACCCAACAACAGTCACCGCAGCAGCAGCACAGACAGAACAGTATTAATGTGAAAGAGAGTGATAGGTTGTGCATTGCCTCTGAGAAATGAGGGGGACGGACGGAAAGGAGGTTTAATGCTCGTGGCAAGGACCAGAATCTCGAACAACGGGTGTGTTTCAATCCTGATATATGAAATGCAGAGATGCGAGAGAGTGAAACATGAAGGTAAAACAATTAATTTATTAACATGTATCACAAAAAGGACAATGGAGAGAACACTTAGAGCCGTGATTTGGTTTCAAATTGAGGTTGCTGTTGTCACAATGCAAAATACCAACAACCACGATCACAGTAACCACAGAACAGGATGCTTGCAAGCAGCAATAAGTGTACTAGCAGAAGAAATGTTTCGGGAGAACACCAAATATACAATATCAGTATTCAGTGAACAGTGACAGACAGGTGGGAACTGAGAATGAGCTGAATCTTTCAGTTCGATGGCCTCAGAGGCTGTGGAGATCCCTTGAATGAGAATGTTGAAAGATGAGATTGATCGATTTCGACAAAACATCAAAGATTCGGTGAACAGTACAGGATATTGTTGAAATGTATGCTTCAATAGCATTTTAGCTTAACATTGGCACAGCCGCTCATATCGTACCGGAAATGGGGATGGGAAAAAGTGCGCAGAGTTCCTCTCTGGCTCCAGTGATGCGATCGGTGAGCGTGCTGTCCTTCTATGATGGTATAGAGACGCAGGAAATTCCGAGGTTGAGTGTGCTCCTGCTCAAGGGAATGGTTGTCCCCGTTTATACTATCATAGAGATTTACACTGCATCTTTCTAAGACAGCTGAGTGGCACAGGTGGAGCGTGTTGAGACCTTAACTTGCTGACACCGAAGCAACTGCGTCGTTCGGGAGCAGAAAGAACCCCACTGATAGATTACAATTCAAATGCATTTGGCAGAAGGTTCGTAGCAGTTTATCAGCAGCACGTAACACTGACTCCAAAGGTCTGTGAGTATCCAGAAGAACAGTGAGCGATCGTTAAAGGTACGTTTCTCCAGACGATATTTGTCAACGTGACAAGCTGCAGCTGCGCTGGTGGCGTTGCGATTGAAATTGCATGGGTCCGGACTTTGTGCTTAATTTTAGATATCAGAGCAAATGGTTAACTCGAGTATGCACGTTCGTAAAAGTAAATGCTTTTTTTGTTGGAAAGCTTTGCGATCGATTAGGAGCAGAAAATGCACAGCCGCCGTGGTTGTGAGCACTGGCAATATAGGCATTTGGTTTGGCCGCAGCGCATGCTTTGGTCGGTTAGCTCAGCTGGTTAGAGTGTGGTGCTAATAGTGCCAAGGTCGTGGGTTTAATCCCCACACCGACTATCCGCAGCGCTTGTGTGGTTGCTGTGTTTCCAAACAACGTACTCCACGAAGCAGGAAGCGTCAGCTGCGCAATAAAACATTTGACAGGGATAGACGCACGATCGCCGTACCTGTGATGACTGGTGGATGTTGTCTGCAGCAAAACAATCAGTCTCAATTGTTTTCACCAACAAATGCAAAACATGAAATATATGCAGTATTAGGCAGACCTGGCACAGTGTCGGAGGAGAACCAGAGTTCAGGCTTCAATTCAAATCAAAGATTCGTTCATGATATTTTCCTGGATCTCTGTTAATACATGTCACACGACTTCCAGAGGGAATTCGTTCGCTTGCTCACCTCTCATGCATCGACACTAGAGTTATCATATCACCAGCAATATCATAGAGCCATTAATAAAAGCAAATTACTGCGGATGCTGGAGTCTGAAACCAAAAGAGAAAATGCTGGAAAATCTCAGCAGGTCTGGCACCATCTGCAAGGAGAGAAAAGAGCTGACGTTTCGAGTCTAACTGATTAAACATAAAGATAAAAAACAAAGGGGGAGTATTATGGAGCTAATTATACCACGCTGAGAGAAGGTGAGTCAAGGCTCCAGGTGCAAAGGTGATAATGACAGTGCATGGAGAGATTAAAGGGAGATTAAGAGACGTGAATGACCCAGGCTGAAGCCAGCGCTATGTGACAAAATATGTGAGGGATGGGTGAAGCAGAGACAAATTGGAAAACAGGGGAGAAGGGTAGTAAAGCGGGAAGAGGAGAGGAAAAAGGTGTTGAGAGAGTGGGGAGCGAGAGAAAGAGAGACAATCAAGAAATAAGAGGTACAGAACAGTGAAAAAAAAACACAAATAAAAAAGATAAATAAAATAATGAAATAAAATTACCTGAAGTTGTTTGATTTCAACAACTTCAGACAATTTTACTTCATTTTTAAAAATTTATCTTTTTTATCATTTCACCTGCACTATCATAGAGTTATTACAAATGGACAGCACTGAAAACACAGTCTTCGGTCGAACTCGTCCATTCCAAACAGATATCCTCAACTGATCCAGCCGCGATTGCATGCACTTGACCCATTTCTCTCTTTACCCTTCCTTTTCAAGTACACGTCCAGATTCCTTAACAGTATTGGAATTATACCATCCATCACCAGCTCATCTGGCAACTTATTCCAGAAAAGCACCACCCTCTGCGTGCAGACGTTGCCCCTCACTGCCTTTCGAATTCTCACCCTCCCACACCAGATTTATACCCTCGAGTTCTGAACTGCCCCACCTGAGCGAAAGGAACTTGTCTATTTACCCGATTCATTCCCCTCATGATTGAAAAATCTCCATAAGATCAGCTCCCAGCCTCTGACGTGCCAGGCGAAATAGTGAGCGAGTGTTCAGCCTGTAAATGTTTGCACCTTTTCCGTTTTCAAAAGTAGGATGTAGCATGCTGTATGAAGCAATCATTTTAGCAGCTGACCTGTCGCTGACAAACTCTGCAGGAAGGCCTGATAACTTGCTAAATATGCTGTCAAAAGAAGATTGCATAAGCAACATGAGTCATTAAGCAAAACGTGCAATTGACGTCTGAGCTGTTGTTGACACCAAAGCAACTGCGTCGTTCTGGAGCAGAAAGAACCCCACTGATAGATTACAATTCAAATGCATTTGGCATAAGGTTCGTAGCAGTTTATCAGCAGCACATAACCCTGATTCCAAAGGTCTGTCAGTATCCAGAAGACCAGTGAGCGATCGTTAAAGGTAGGTTTCTCCAGACGATATTTGTCAACGTGACAAGCTGCAGCTGAGCTGGTGGCGTTGCGATTGAAATTGCATGCGTCCGGACATTGTGCTTAATTTTAGATATCAGAGCAAATGGTTCACTCGAGTATGCGCGTTCGGAAAAGTAAATGCTTTTTTTGTTGGAAAGCTTTGTGATCGATTAGGAGCAGAAAATGCACAGCCTCATTTGCTTTCATCACGACAGCTGCACTCATTGTTTATCTCAGCTCGCACAAGCGCTGCATGTGGTCAGCGTGGGGGTTGAACCCACGATCTTGGCATTACTCGCGCCACGTTCGATCCAGCTGAGCTAACCGACCAATGCATGCGATCCTGCAAAAGCAAATGCCTATATGGCCAGTGCTCACAACCACGTTATCAGGGTTTCCTGCCCCCGGGGAGGTACCAGGAACTCTTGATAGACCTGAAGGTGGGACCCTGTAGGGAAAGCGTAGTCTTCCGAGTAGATACGGGGGCAGCATGGTCGTCGCTGAATTTTAAACTAACGAAAGTAGGAATGTCAACACGGTCAATTACTGTTTCCGGGATAAAAGGGGAAGGATTTACTGTTCCAGTATTTGAACCTATGATGATAAAAGGTCCTAAGGATAGAGTCACAGGGGAATTGTTGTATATCCCTGATATAGGAAGTAACTTACTAGGGAGAGATTTAATTTTCCTCTCAGGACTGGAGATTTGAATTCAGGAAAAAAGAATTAGTTGTACAAATGGCAATGTTGACAGAAGATGTGGAGAGAGAGTTAGACCCTATTATATGGGCTAGAGAAGGCAATCGTGGAAAAATACAGATCCGTCTCATACAAATAAGTTGAAAAAGGAAAGGGGATGTTGATTATGAGGGACAATATCCCATGTCCATAGAAGGTAAACGAGGACTGCAGCCAGTAATTGAGGGGCTAGAGATGGACTGTTGGAGCTAAGTATGTCTCCTTATAATATCCTAATTCTACCAGTGCGTAAATCCGATCAACGTTATCAATTTGTGCAGGAGTTGAGAATATTGAATTGTACGTTATTAAGTACGATCCCTCATGACCAAAAATGGCTTTGTGTGATAGATTTAAAGGATGCCTTTTGGGAGGAAAGCAGGAATTTTTTGCCTTTGAATGGAAAGATCCCAAAAAAGGACAGAAACAGCAATACCAGTGGACCGTGCTCCCCCAGGGGTTTATGCAATCCCCAAATTTATTTGGACAGATGTTAGAACAAATATTGGAGAAATTTAACAGCCCCAAGGGAACTACCCTGTTGCAGTATGCAGACGACCTCTTACTAGCAGGAAAGAGAAGAGAAAGAGTAGTAGAAGCCACGAAAAAATATTGAATTTCCTGGGTCAGCAGGGACCGTGGGTATCTAAAAATAAATTACAATATGTGGAGTGCGAAGTGAAATACTTGGGACATTTAGTTCGTGAGGGAAGTGAAAGGGAAGCCTGGAATGGTTAAAGGGAATAGTGGGGATTCTGCTGCCCAGGAATAAACGGGATTATCATAATTTTGGGGGTTTAACGGGATATTGCAGATTGTGGATTGATTCATATGCTCAAAAGACGAATAAAGTATATCTCAAACTATTAGAGGAGGAACCAAAGTGTCTGAGTTGGGAAGAAGGGGAAAAATAACTATTTAAGAATTCAAAAGAGATCTGATCCATGCCCCCGTGTCAGCCTTACCTTCTCTAGATAAACCTTTCCATCTCTTTGCTACCATAGATAAAAGAGCGGCTTTGGGAGTATTAACCCAGAGGTGGGGAGGAATGAAACAGCCAGTAGCATATCTTTCAAAGCTATTGGATCCAGTATCCCGGGGGTGGCCTGAGTGTGTGCAGGCCGTGGCTGCCACTGCACTGTTGTTGGGGAAAAGTAGGAAACTTACATTTGGGGGACCCCTAATAGTAAGCGCTCCACACCAAGTGAGAACGATCTTAAACCAAAAAGCTGGGTGATGGTTGACAGACTCGCAGGTTCTGAAATATGAGGCAATATGAATAGAAAAGGATGATCTAGTGTTGGTCACGGACAATTGTTTAAATCCAGCTGCCTTTCTTTGGAAAGGGGAAGGAGAATCTCCTTAGAATCCACAGCAAAACTGCCTTGACATTATAGAATACCAAACTAAGTTCTGCATGGACCTGAGAGATGTTCCGCTTGCTGCAGGAGCCTGACTCTTTATAGATGGATCATCTCAGGTGACTGAAGGGAAAAGACATAATGGGTATGCAGTTGTAGATGGGATGAAAAGTAGTGTGGTAGAGGCAGGAAGGTTGCCAAATGTGTGGTTAGCTCAGACCTGTGAACTTTATGCATTGGAAAGTGTCCTTAGGGCTTTAGAAAATAAGAGGGAGAAGCATACATTGACTCTAAATATGCATTTGGTGTTGTGCACACTTTTGGAAAGATAAGGCAGGAAAGAGGACTGATCAATGGCCGGGGGAAGGAATTCGCACAAGAGGAGTTGATTAAATGGGTCTTGGAGTCCCTATTACTCGCCTGAGAAATAGCGATAGTGCATGTAAATGGTCATCAGAAAGGAAATGAACCAGATGTTAGGGGGAATAGATTAGCCAATGAAGTGGCTAAGGGAGCAGGCCTGGACACACAAGGAGTGCTGATTCATTCCCTAATATCTCCTGTCCCTGATCCCCGGAAGCTCTTATATTTACTGACAGAATTGAAAAAGAATTGACAGATTTTGGGGCTGAAAAAAAAACAGCAGACGGGCATTGGATGTTACCTGATGGAAGGGAAATGTTAAACAAAATGATGATGCGAGAAAATATGGCCGTCCTACATCAAGTCAGCCATTGGGGAGTACAAGCAACGTATCTTTTAGTTCTTAGGGAATATGGATGTAAAGGAATATATACAATTGCTAAACACATATGTGAGGGATGTATCATATGCAGAAAGGTAAATAAGAAAGTCTTGAGAAAACAGATCCCGGGAGGTAGAGACCCGGGATTGAGACTCTTTCAGAGTATACAAGAAGATTATACTGAACTACCCAGAGTCGGAAGACTAAAATATATACTGGTCATAGTAGATCATCTATCTGGTTGGGTTGAGGCATACTCCCGAGCTACTGCCACTGCGAGTGTGGTGTGTAAAACAATATTGGAGCACATAATTCACCGATATGGGCTAGTGAACCATATAGATTTCGACCAAGGAACTCATTTTACCTCTAAAGTGTTACAGGAGATAATGAAAGGGTTGGGAATTTCCTTGGAGTACCATACTCCATGGCACACACCATCATCAGGAAGGTTTGAGAGAATGACACTCAAACGACAGCTCTCTAAATTGATAATAGAAACCAGACTCCCTTCGACCAAATGTTTACCTACAGCTCTCTTGCGAGTACAAACAGCCCCAAGGAAACATTTGGGACTCTCCCCTATGAAATCATATTTCGATTACCTTACCTGGGAATGAATGGAGAATTGACAATTCCCGAAATTAAAGACTTATTCTAAAGAAATATATACCGGGCTTGTCCGCCTCTTTGTCTCTCCTCAGGAAACAGAGTTTATTGGCACAGACTCCACCCCTTGAATTCACCATTCATCCCATCCGGCCAGGAGATTGGGTCTTAGTAAAATCATGGACAGAGACTAAATTGCAACTGGACTGGGAAGGGCCATATCAGGATCCTTTGATTACCGAAACCTCAATAAGGACAGCGGAGAAAGGCTGGACTCACTGCACTCGGATCAAAGGGCCAGTGAAATCTCCAGTTGAGGAAGAAGTCTGGACAGCCGAATTAACGGAAGACCCGCTGAAACTCAGGCTGAAGAGACTTAGAGTAACTGATTATACAGTGGCGACGCGAGTGCGGGATTATTTCTGTAGGACTGTGTATTAAGTTTTATTGTGCTTCAGCAGAATTTTTAGAATGCTGGGGATGCTTAGAGTTATGATGCTAGCTCTCTTAGTATTGGGATTTTGTCAAGTATAATTTCATATGTATTATTAACGGTCCCTGCATCTGATAATCTGCAAGAAATAGACGCTGATGCATGCAGCTTAGTAAATTGTGGGATGTAGATAATCAGAGACAGTACCACAGCTCAGAGATGCATCTTAAGTCCTTTGGGTATGGTACTTGGTATAATGGTCTTGTAACAATACACAGGGCCATCTTCTGGTTTTCTCCCACAATCCAAAGATATGCAGGTTAGGTAAATTGGCCATGCTAAGCAGCATGTTCTGTTCAGGGATGTGCAGGTTATATGCATTAGTCAGGGGTAAATGTCCAGTAATCTGAGAGCAGAACGGTGCTGAGTGGAGTATTCGTTGGAACGTCAGTGTCGACTTGTTGGGCCAAATAGTCTGTTTCCACACAGTAGGGATTCCATAAACTTAGAATTGTGTTTCGCTAAACAAAACTGACAATTTTTTTTAACTGTTGCATTTAAAACTTACCTTTAACTGTCAATTGTCAATATGTAAAATATCTCAATGTTACTGAAATCAATGTTCAAACAAAACACTGCACATAAAGCCGCACAAAGATCTTCATTAACAACTAATTACTGTTCAGTGGAATAATCACAGTAAAAGTTTATTGTTTCTGAGATCAATCGAACTATCACATTAAGGATCTGGTTATCATTCCCTTCAATAAATGCAATTGTCGGCCTCTGGTATTTCAGTTCAGTCGTTATACACGATACTGTTTGTTCAAAGCACGGTTATTCTTTATTATGAATGGCCAAGGGTTCTAAGGGCAAGAGATGCTGTTCGATGTGATTTGATGCATGTTCTCAAACAGGTTTTCACTATAAATATTGCAAAAAATGTGTTTATTTGGTCTTGTTGATGCTAACATTTTCAGTTCATGTTCATTAAGCATATTTGGAGAAAGTGAGGAAAGCTGTGGTGTTGGAAAAGTGCAGGCACATTCAAAAAGCAGGAGTATCGAAAAGATTCTTGATGAAGGGCTTATGCCCAAAACGTCGATTCTGCTTCTCCTGGAATGCTGCCTGACCTGCTGTGCTTTACAATGCTCTTGCCATTAGAAATATTTGACTAAATATTCAGAGACAATACTAAAAGTTACCTCTGTCAATTTAATTTATTGTGCTTTCTATTCACTGAACGTTTGATGTTAATTGCTCCTCTTTTTCTTCTTAAATCTGATACAAATTTCAAAATGCAGAACACATTAAAATTCACATGAATTATAAATTTACATTCTCGACAAGAAAACCAATGGATGGCGATATAGAATTCTTGAACAGCCTACACATTTGAATGAAAAAGCAATTCCTTCTGAAAAATGTTTGCACGTCTGTATCTTTTTCTCAATTCAATAATCCTGCAAGTTTATAATTGTCAGTTGATCTCTCTGAATGAGTACCTAATCAATGTCAATGTAACAGCTGAAACATTAACAACATATTGATAAGTGGGTGATAAACACCTTATCTGAAGCCAACAATTGTTTGATATTTCCTAGAATTCCACCAGAAAATATTCTTGAATCATAATACAAGAAGTGAGATATGTGAGAGATGTGCAAATCTTATTTTTAAATGAACAAACTCCAATATTTCCAACGCATTTCAATCTTACGGTCAAAATGAACAGGTGAATGGAAAAATAAAAACAAGTTTCTGACAATTCCTAAACTGAACAACAATTACAAATTCACTTTGATCAAAGGACAGAGTAATCTATAGATGAATCACAGCATTTAGTTACAAAGTAGGTAATCAGCTGACTGACAAGGAATAGGTGGTAGCATTTGTTAGTTTACTGAAGAAGATATCTACTTTATTATCAATTTATACAACGACACAATAATGTTTAATGTGTTTCAATTTTTTGGACTTGCCCCTTTGCAACAAAAAAAGATCAATCTCATTTCTTAGACATCGTAATCTTTAATTCTTCAACATTTTCAAAAATTCTCCAGGAACTTATAAGCGACAGAATTAGATACAGGTCTCCCCACTATCCGAAAGTAAAGCGTTATTATGAATCCTTACATAAACTGAAAAGGCGTTATTCGAAGAAGCATTAATTTATATGGGAAATACCTCCCCTTTTCTTCGTAAAAGTGAAAATCCTCTTCAGATTTCTTTCAGTCAGAGAAAACAGGGACAGATGTAAGTCTTTTGTAAAAAACAAAATGGCTAAAGCGAATTTTCCAACACATATTTCTTGGTAACCTGACGCAAGTAAATATCAGATTTTGTGATAATTGATATAATAGATTAGATTAGATTAGATTAGATTACTTACAGTGTGGAAACAGGCCCTTCAGCCCAACAAGTCCACACCGCCCCGCCGAAGCGTAACCCACCCATACCCCTACATAGATAAAACCAGATGTAATGTTGGATTGAAAAGCAGTTCAATCTGTGCTTAGGTACTCTCTAATCTCCATTCAGAGCAGCTCTTGATATATTTGTGGTGAAGGTGTGATTGAAACCTTCCCTCGGGTCTAGTAATAGAGACACTGCCACAGCTCCACAGGCTCCTTTCGAAATGTTCCCACTCAGGGCGGCAGGACTACAATATTATGTTTAATATGGTTACTCAAATGAAAACTAATCAGCTGTTTATTGTAGTAATTTGAATGGGAACTAATTAGGTAGTTTCTGTGTGTAATGGACAGGAAATTCAACAATATTTTACACTAACAATAGAATAAATGAATGATAGTATTAAATAAAGAGAATCTCATGACAATTCTTTGAAAGACAAATTGACAAAACTGCGTGATCATTGTACTTTAATTTTAAAAATGCATCAGTCATTCAATATGAACATTCAACCGAAGAAAAGTTCCTTTCCTTTCAACAACGTACAACTTCCACAATTTCAAAATGAACAGTCATTGATAAAGGAAGGAACAAACAGATGCTAATTCTATTTTCTTCACATAAAAGTGCGATGAATTTTCAGTAAGTTTCATATACGTAAAAAGGAAACTCTTATTGTGGTTCTAAATACAATAAATGTTAGCATGAAGTGAAACATAATCAAATCAATTTAACTGTGTTTTCTCAGTTAAAATACCGTTCAATATTCAAAGTAGTCGAGTGATTGTACACTGCAATATCTTTACATTAATTCAGTGCTGAGACATAATTCCACATTTATACCCCTTATAGTGAAGCAAACTTGTGCCAGGAGTCTGAGCAGGTAGGGGATGTCTTTACTGAGTACTTTGCTTCAATATTCACGAGTGAGTGGGACCTTGTTCCTTGTGACGACAACGTGAAACAGGTTGATATGGTCGAACAGGTCGATGTTAAGACAGAGAATGTGCTGAAATTATTTAAAAACCATGGGGATAGATAAGTCCCCTGGGCCAGAAAGGATATAACTTAAGTTGTTATGGGAAGGGAGGCAAGTCATTACTGTGTTTTGGCAATGATCTTTGCATCCTCACTGTCCACGGGAGACATACCAAATGATTGGAGGGTGGCAAACGTTCTTCCCTTATTCAAGAAGGCAATTGAGATGATCCTGGGAATCATCGATGAGTCAGTCTTACATCAGTTGTGGGCAAATTTTTGGTGAGAATTCTGAGAGACAGGATTTATGATTATTTAGAAAAGTATAGATTGATGAGAGATGGTCAGCATGGCTGTGTGAGCGGCAGGTTATGCCTCACAAGCGTCATTGAATTATTTGAGGTTGTGGCAAACACATTGGCGAGGACAGAGTAGTGGATGTGGTGTCTAAGGATTTTAGCAAGGTGTTTGATAAGGTTCTCCATGGTAGGCTCATTCAGAAAGTTATGAGGCATGGGATATAAGGAAACCTGCCAGGTTAGATAATAAATTGGTTGACCCATAGAAGACAGGGTGAGATTAAATGGATAGTTTTCAGCTTGGAGCACGGTGACCAATGGTGTTCTGAAGGGATCAGTCCTGGGACCTCTGCTCTTTGTGATTTTTACAAATGACTTGGATGAGGAAGTGGAAGGGTGGTTTAGGAAGTTTGCCAATGACACGAGGGTTGGTGGAGTTCTGGATAGTGTGGAGGGCTTTTGTAGGTTGCTAGAGGACATTGACAGGATGCAGAGCTGGGCTGAGAAGTGGCAGATGGAGTTCAATCTGGGAAAATGTGAAGTTATTCATTTTGGAATTTCAAATTTGAATGCATATTTTTCAGATGAAATGCAGGATTCTTGACAATGTGGAGGAACCGAAGGATCGTGGCGTGCACGTCCATACATCCCTCATAGCTGACATCTAAGGCGATAGGGCTATAAGACAGTGCATAGTGTGTTGGCTTTCATTAGTGGGGAGGTTGAGTTTAAGAGCCACGAGGTTATGCTGCAGCTCTATGGATCCCTGATGAGACTATACTTGGAATATTGTGTTCTGTTCTGATCACCTCATAAGACATAGGATGTGGAAGCTTTAGAGAAGGTGCAGATGAGATTTATCAAAATGTTGTCTGGACTGGAAGGCATGTCTTATGAATAAAGGTTGACAGAGCTGGGCTTTGGTCATTGCAAGGAAAGAGGATGATAGTTTACTTGATCGCGTTGGGGAAGATGATGAGAGGCATAGATAGAGTGAATAATGAAAGAAATTTTCCCTACAAATTGGCATAATTTTAACATGAATGGGGAAGTTGTGCGGAGATGTCAGAGATAGTTTCTTTATAGATAGTGGTGAGTGTGTGGAACGCACTGCCAGTGGTGGTAGTAGATTCAGATCCATCAGGGACATCTAAACAACTCCTGGATAGGCACATGGATGATAGTAAATGAACGGCATGTTGGTTAGTTTGATCTTAGAGTTGGATAAAAGGTCGGAACAACATCGTGGCCAAAGGGCCTGTACTGTGCTGTACTGTTCTATATTCTATGGATTGAAATTAACAATTATTTTATATTAACAACATATAGATTTTCAAAATTCTATTACCATACTTAAGAATAATGATAAATTTCATCTTGCTATTTGACTGTGCTATCTGCAAAAAGGAACAGGAATTATTGCAGGGAAAAGTAATTAGGATTTTCTAAATTTTTAAAGCTGGAATTACACAGATCATTCAAATGAGCAAAAGTCATATTTTTGACAGTGCGCATTGCATCAGAAATAATGGATTCTTTTGTAGGTGTGTTAATTGGAAATAAAATGGATTTTTATATTACTGTATAGGTACTAGGGAAGATTGGATTAAATTCAAATATAAACTTCACTGTAGTTGTTAGCAAGACTAAACTAAAGCATACTATAATTATTGACATGCAAATACCTTAACAGTTACTGTTAGAATCCTGAAAAAAGGATATATTGTACCATTTTTCAAAAAGTCAATAAATTAAATTGTGAACCTCCGTACACTTGTTACCCAGGCCAATTATTATGCAATTATTGTTATGGTAATGACTTGATAACTAATGCTAAAACCTAAACAGCTAAATTGGTTCAATACTTTATCAGCATGTTCCTCTGAAATTGATTGGATATTCATAAAGATCGGTAAACTGAGGGACAAAATATTGATTGATTGAATTGAAAGAAAAAATGAGACAGTGTTTATTGAACACAATTGTTTTTGTTTAAAAATGCAGTTGATGCAAGAATAATATATTTTCCTCCATTGGTTTTCTTGTAGAGACTTTTTTTTAATTGTCATGATTCAAGGTTGAGACACTTGCATCAGAGTCTGCAAAGGGGAGAGTGACAGAGAATGAAATTCTAAAAAAGCAGAAAGGAAAGGAACTGGCGAGCAGAGGAGCTCCAACTGTACAGTCTCACCCTGCTAACATCTTATTGGGTGAGTTGGAACGCAGACTAGTCAAGCAACTAGCTGACACAGTCATAAGCACAGAATCATAACTTACAATGTCCTAGACACCACCGTCGCCATCCCTGTATGTTCTGTCCCACCGGCAGGACATGGATGTAACTGAAATGCTGGAACATGCAGGGTAATGGACTAAGATATGCAGAATATGATCAATGTGATTTATTTAACACTCCTCCAGAATATTAAAATCCAGTACAATTTTGAAAAGTTACTATCGTCATCAGACTTGAACTACAAATGTCAGAAAAAGAAATATCAGAAAGTTACAGCACACTTGGCCAATCCTGGGTATGTGTTGGCTGTAATAGAAATCTCCAGGCTTCACAGCTTTTTGTACTCACCATTGATAGCAAAGATTTCAGATTGAGCTCTGCCCTCTATGCTTTTATAATCAGTTTTTTTAACATATTTCTTTGGCAGCTGCACACACCTTATGTCCTTGTTTCTTTCCCAGCTCTAACTCCATTCCCCGTGGCCTTGAGGGACGACCATTTCTGCTGTTTAATCTCTCCTGCCTTCCCCCGTGTGACAGACTGTCTTTGTGTCCTTGTCACCTCTACCACCACCCCCCCTCCCCCTACCCCACACCGACCTTGCTCACAACCTGTTATATTTCTGATGTTTCCCAGACCTTTGTAACTTTCATTACGCCCCCTGGGTCAATGGCACGAGTTTTGAGTTCTCTTCCTCCTTAGATAATCAGAAATTTTTCCAGTTGCAGTGTCCCCCAGATTCTATTTTGAAAAGCAGAGCATTTGTGTCAGAGTCAAGTATTTGTGAGCCTTCATCCACAATTCCCAGCATTTGTATGTAATTTGTGACCTTCCCACAGATGTGCAACGTTACTGGATTGGCCATGCTAACATGGTCGCAGTGTGCAATTTAGGTGGGTTCGGCTCGCCATGGTTAATGTGGGGTTATGGGGGTAGGGTGGGTGAGCAGGTCATTGCAGACTCGATGGGCCTAATAAACTCTTTCTGCACCCACGGGATTCTGTGATTCTAACTAGTTGTGATTGTTGTAATGTTTTTCTCATGCCAGGTTCATTCAACTCAGATACATATGCTTCCTTTTTGATTCTGTAGGTGCTCACTCACTCATTTCCTTCAGATTTACATCAATTCCACACTGTGTGAGAGGGTGGGAATGGTTTGTAAATATAAATACTCTAACCAAAACCACTCACAGGTCAGGAACTGTTTCTGCTACTTTCATCACTCACAAGGAAGAGGAAAATAAAGGTTCAGTCAGAAATCTTACAGGACTATAGCGGTTATAATCACCAGGAAAGGCTGAACAGCTCAAAATGCTTTTCTCAAGAAAAGAGGAGGCTCAGAGACAACCTGTTACAAGTAGAAAGCTTTATGTCTGTGTTTTCAGAGATTTGAGGTTGAAATCATTGGTTTGGAAGCATGTTTCATTGCACCAGATCATCAAAGGTGCTGTCTAAATGTGCATTTTTCTTTCTATCTGTCTGAGTTAACAAACAGATTGACGGGTCAATATCTGAGTGTCTTATCAAATCCCTGATTGAATCTGTCTCCGCCCACAAACTCAGGTGCCTCACCACTCACTGGGTCATGGAGAAACTCTGCCGTTACAATGAGAACCATCTTTGCTGATACCGCTCCTCGTGATTCCGCCTAATCCCCACTTCCCTTCATTAAATCCCAGCTGCCTCGAGTCCACCCACATGGGCATGTTGAAGAGCTTGACAGGAGATTGGATTGAAACCGAGAGTTCAATAGCCCGAATGAAATAGGAAGAAGGAAATAAACGGTGATTGTGGATCCCAGGGGATACAGACTCCAGGATTAGTCCTTGTGGCATTCCTGCAGTAATAAGAGACAGCATTCCATGATGAGAGTTAAACCCGGGTCGCAGGAGAGGGAGCCACTGAACATTAGCAGGTTTAGTTCAAACACAGGAGGTTTGTTCAGTCAGTAACAGTGTGTTCGACATGGAGGTGAAGTGAGCAGTGACGGGCAATGTTACCACAAGCTGACAATGGATAACTTTCATTGGAACAGGAGGACCCATTCAGACCCTTGACTTTGCTCTGCCATTCATGATGATCACAGATGATGTGTGACCTAACGGACAATTTTCAAAACTCTCTAATTTCATCAATAAACTCCTCTGTAACAGACAAGAAGAGTATTGGAAAACTAAACATCTGCAAATGCTGGGAAATCAGAAAAAAAATAGAAATCGCTGGAAAGATTCAGCAGTTCTGGCAGCATCTGTGGAGAGTGAACCTTTCAGGACCAGTGACCGGTCAGATGACCAGCTGCAGCTGACCATTCTGCCTGTTCTGGAACACACTCTGGAACAGGTTCAGGTGTGAGATTGTCAATAATAACGGAGAGAAACAGGAGGACGGGCTCAATCAGAATAAGGAATTCACTTAACCCTTCCAGTGGAACACTCACCGACACAGTCACACTGCGGAGAGGCTGATCACCTGCACCACTCGATCTTACAATCTGCTGAGGCACCAGAGGTGGCACAGTTGGGTTAGCCCCTTCACCTGCTCCATGTGTGAGAAAGGATTCATTCAAATCTCTCACCTGCAGAGACATTAGTGCATTCCCACCGGGGAGAGGCCATTCACCTGCTCAGTGTGTGGAAAAGCATTAACTAAGTCCTCTGACCTGCTTAAACACTAGCGAGCTCACTCTGGGGAAAGGTCATTCACTTGTTTTCAGTTTGGGGTGAGATTCACTCAATTAAAGCACCTGCGGAATTCCCAGTGAGCCCACACAGGCGGAGAGGCCATTCAGATGCTCAGTGTGTGAGAGGGGATTCAGTTATTCATCCTGCCCCCTGACACCCCAGTGAGCCCACATAGGGGAGAGCTCATTCAGATGCTCAGTGTGTGAGAGGGGATTCAGTGATTCATTGTGCCCCCTAACACCCCAGTGAGCCTACACAGGGGGGAGATCTCATTCAGATGCTCAGTGTGTGAGAGGGGATTCAGTGATTCATCCTGCCCCACTGAGACCTCAGTGAGCCTACACAGGGGGAGAGATCATTCAGATGCTCAGTGTGGGAGAAGGGTTTCAGTGATTCATCCCATCCCCTGAGACCCCAGCGGGTTCACACTGGGAAGGAGCTGTTCACCCCTCTGTGTGACAAGGGATTTGCTGCGTCTTCAACACGATTGAGAGCCCAGTGAGTGCTCACAGGGAAGTGGTCATCCCCCTGCTCCGTGTGGACTGCAGGACTCTGATTTTGATGTTACTGTCCATCAGAATCAGGAATGGACCTTGTACACGATGACACTGTTAGAGTATTGATGTTGTTGTTAACCACATGAACTGGGCTGAAGGTGACTGAACTTACATTGCCACTTTCTGAACCTCAGGATGTCTCTCTGGGCAGTAAGTCTCCACAAAGAACACCTAGACAATGTCAGGGATCATCTGTTTTGATTTAAATTGTGATGGTAGCACGGCTGCTTCACAGCATCAGGTACAAGGTTGGAGTCCAGCCTTGTCCAACGGCCTGTGTGGAGTTCCCACATTCTCCCCATTATAGTGTGGGTCTCCTCCAGGTGCTCTGGTTTCCTCCCATAGTCCAAACATGTGCAGGTCAGGTGGATCAGTCGTGCTAAATTTTCCACAGTATCCAGGATTGTGCAGACGAGGTGGATCAGCCATGGGAAATGCAGTGTTACAGTGATAGAGTGCTCTGGGCGTGATGTTCTTCAGATAGTCGGTGGCCTTTGTTGGGCCAATGCTCTCCTCCCACACTGTAGGGATTTTATTCAATGATTGAGGATAAAGGCTACAGAGCAGGGTGTCCTTGGAGAAGGAGCATGTGGTGTGTATCAATGCTCTCTATGCCTTTAGATAGACGTGGGCACCGTAGGGGATATACTGTTTTATCTCCACCGCTGCCCCCTCCCCACAACTCTACTTAGATTTAGTCCCTCCTCACTCCTTCACTTGTAATGGTTTGCTTGGCACGCAATGGGCTTTGTTTGGAGACATTCTATTGGTCACACAAATGGTTTACCGCTGGTGATGACATGTCTAGATTAGAGTGGTGCTGGAATAGCACAGCAGGTTAGGCAGGATCCGAGGAGATGGAAAATGAATGTTTTGGCAAAAGCCCTTTTCCAGGACCCCTCTAATCTAGGCTCTGGTTTCCAGCATCTGCAGTCCTCACTTTTGCACTGCTGGTGAATATATGTTAACCAAAAGCAAAATGGCGTCATGATGATTTTGATGGTGGGAAGATTGCTGTGATAACATTTCTGGTCGGAGAAATGGGGAAAAAGAACACTTCACAGCTCACAAAACGAGAACTGAAAAGCAGTTAAATCAAAGCAAAGGTTCAGACAAGGAGGGAATATTTCCCTGGAGTTTGAGTAGCTGGAAAGTGATGGAGTCCGGGAATAGACAGGATTTTGTTTTACAAAGGTTGAAAATTTTAAAACTGTTATATTCAGACAGTTTACGTTATTTTCTTTAATTTTATTTGCTGTGCAAAAAAACTTTTACAACATTTTAAAACCAAAATTTACAAACCTTGTGTTAAAGATTAATGTTAAATAAAATCCATCAAACCATCCCTCACTGAAAACTGCTGTGGAAGTGCAATCTCCTGAAGAATCCCTACCCACTTCTTCCTACCCGGGCTCCATGGCTATATACATACTTGGGAGATAGCAGCAGGAGGAGACTATTAAGCATTTCAATCCTGCTCCACCATTCAATGGGAAACAGCTGACCATCCAGCTCAGTCTCCTGTTCCTGCTGTGTTCCAATCCCTTTTCATGACTTTACCTCGAAGAACTATATCTAAGCCCTCCTTTGGCTTCACTGTCTTTTGTTCCAGTAACGTTGCTGTGTTACTGTGTGGGTGTAGGCAGGGGTAATGTGATGGTGCTGCCTCTGGAGGAAGCACTCAGCATCCCTTATCATCCTGCAGTAACATCAACCGGGGTTCAGCAACTAGAGATAGAAACCATTCCCAGGATATGGGCATCACTGGCTCAGCCAGCACTTATTCACCATCTCTAGTTACCCTTGGGAAGATGGTAGTGAGCTCCTGTCTTGTAAAATTCATAGTCCATTTGGTGCAGAGAGATCGACAATGCTGCGAGGACAGTGTTGCAGGATTTTGGCCGAGTGATTCTCTATCTTTGCTTCTTCAAACGCTGGTTAACTTAATCATGATCTGCACATGAGTTTGAGATTTCAGTCTGCAAATCTTCACCATCTAGCAGCCTGTATAAAGGAATATGCACAGGTTAGAAATTCAGAACAGACAATTCTAGTTTCTCTGGAATATTTTCCACCTTTCTTCCCCCAAAGCTGTAACCCTCCAGCCCACTTCCTCTCTCCCACCATTCTGACTCTGCTACCCCCTAATGTACACCCGCCACATTCTCATGGAATAACTGATATACAGCTCCATGCCACCACTTCTCGTCTCTGGTTGGACTCTGCACCCTTTCTGGGTTCCTTTCCCTTCAGTTGCTGCAATTCAATAATGTAACAGCAGAATGAAACAAAAGGAAACAGAAAGGAAGGTGGCAGATCCTGGACAGAAGAGGAACCTTCAGTTTGTGAGAATGGGTCAGATCCTTCTTCGTTCACAATTAGTTGATTCCCTCCATTACAATGAATTGGGGATGGGGAGTGGTCCTACATGGGGCGTAGTGATACTTTGACCCCCTCCCCCAACAGATCAATACTATGAGCAATCATAGTAATCATCCTCCAACCAAACATAGTTTGAAAAACTTTCTGCAAAGTATATTTACCCAAAGCACATGCTGCAAAACCCGCCCACATTCTATACATGTACAGTGCCAGATTTTCCCACACACGTGTGCTCCCTGCCTCAGGGATTGTGGGAGTTGTAGTCCAAATGAAGCCACTGGAGCCCTGTCTCTGGAAAGTCAATGAAAATTGTGGACTGGAGTGTGTTGTGTATCTGATCCCCATTCAGACACACAGAACATATGGACTGTCACTGGTTTTGACTGAGACATCTGCTTCCACAACCTGATTTTCTGATGGAAGGAATACAGATTCAGCCCACTGGGGTGTGGAGAGGTTAATAGGAGGTGCAGATTTTAAGTAGAGGTGGCTCAATGGTTAGCATTGCTGACTCACAGCGTCAGGGACCTGGATTTGATTCAGCCTTAGGTGACTGTGTGGAGTTTACACGTTCTCCCCGTGTCTGTGTGGGTTTCCTCTGGGTGCTCCAGTTTCATCCCACAGTCCAAAGATGTGCGGGTTAAGTGGATTGCTTATGCGAAATTCCCTGTGTCCATGCCTTTGCAGGTTAAGCCATTAACCACGGGAAATACAGGGAATGGGTGAGTCTGAATGGCATGCTCACCATAGGGTTGGTGTGGACTCTGTTTCTATTCTATTCTCATGAAGAAGAAATGTACCTATCTCAATGTGCTATGAATCTGTGGAAATCCCTATTCAAAAGGCGGTGGATGCCAGGACAATGAGCAAATTTACTGAAGAGACACAGATGTTGAATTTGCAATGAGTTCACGGGTGAGAGAGAGCAGGTGGGAAAATCCAGCTGAGACCGAGGTGAGCTCAATCATCACCGTATTAAATAGTGGAGCTGGTTCAAAGGGCTGCATTGCCTCTCCTGTGCCCAGTGCTTATCTTCTTACGGTAATAACGGGAAAGCTGAATCCAAAACTCACCACCTTCACCAAAGGAGATTTTCAGAAAATGCAGGATAGTCAGGTGGATTAGGATTTCAAACTTAGATAGTAAGGAAGCATGTGGGAGATAATGATTTTACAATTTTAAACTGAGGTGAGTTAAAAATCACACAACAACAGGTTATAGTCCAACAGATTTAATTGGATCATGATGAAGGAAAGTCGCTCTGAAAGCTCGTGTGCTTCCAATTAAACCTAGAGGACTATAACCTGGTGTTGTGAGATTTTTAACTTTGTACACCTCAGTCCAACACCGGAATCTCCAAATCATGTAAACTGAGGGCAGACAGTGATTTATGGTTTTAGACTGTTCAGTACATTCACACCGTCCAGAATACTCTGTTGTGAATATCTAACGTGTACTTTATTACAAAGCCAAGGTCTCTGACAATAAAACCAAAACACCCAGGTAACATTGCCTCACCTCGTAATCTGATAATAGACTTGTGATAAGTCTGGTTGAATTCATAATACAGTTGGGAAGTAGGAAGATTAAATCCAGTCCGAAGGTCCTGTACTTGAACAAAGGAGACTACAATAGGATGAGGCAGGAGTTGGCTAATGTAGACCGGAAGCAAAGACTTTAAGGTGGGACAGTTGACAGACAGTGGAGGAATATCAATGAATTTTTCAAACTGCTCATCAAAAGTACATATCAGTGAAAAGGAAGGACTGTAGGAAATGAAATAATCTGCCGTGCGTGGCTAAGGAAATAAGGGAGTTTATCAAATTGAAATAGAAAACATACAAATTGGCAAAGACCAAGGAGAAACTAGGAGATTAGAAAAACTTTAAAAATCAACAGAAAGCTTGATGGAATTGAGGAGAAAAGTGATGAGTAGCTATCCCCAGGGCCAGAATAGCAGTTTACACTGCTAGAGGGGAACCTATTGTGTGGAGAATATATGGCCTCTGTAATTGTTGAAGCACTTAACTGTTAGCATAGAGATAATCCTGATCAAGTTCAAATTCACAGCACACTAGAAAAAGCTTGTACTTCCAAATAAACCTGTTGGACTATAACCTGGTGTTGTGTGGCTTTTAACTTTGCCCACCCCGCTCCAGCAGCGGCTCTTCCACATCAGAATCCTGACAGACAGCCCCACTGAAACTGAACCGCCTGTCAGAGACCTGACTGAGCCACAAGGGCATGGGGGAGGGATATGTGGTTTAAGCACAAAGTGCTGAGCTGAACTCTACTTTTTAACTGCCATTGCCATGGAGATAATATTGAGAGACAGCGTCCATTCAAAACCACAAACCACAAAGGTATAAGAATGGGAGCCATACATCAGACAGGCGGGGAGTTACCTGATGCGGCCTGGAGGTGTTCTGCATGTACACTATCCATGTAACTGCCATGTCTCGTCAATAAAAGGCTCAAAGAAGACCTCTCAGAGTTCTGTGTAAAGTTATTGTCATCCAGCAGGGTTCAGGAATATGAGTACATAGCAGTCAGTCTTCACAGTGGAGGATACGAAGAACATGCCAGTAATTGATAACGAGACTGAGGAAGGCGAGGACAAAGGAAAAACCATTATCACGAAAGTGTTAGAGCTGGGTAAGCTAATGTAGCTAAAGGTAGACAAGTCTCTTTGCCCTGATGGAATACATCCCAGGGTACTACCAGAGGTGGTTGGAGAAATAGTAAATGTATTTGGTGTCAGAGTCCTACAGCAGAGACAGGTCCGTTGGCCCAAACTGGTCCATGCCGGCCAATATGTCCATTCACGCGAACTCATTTCCCTGCACTTGGCCCATCTGCATCTGACCCTTTGCTATCCATGAATTTGTCCAAATGTCTTTTAGATGTTGGTAACGTATCCTCCTCAACCTCTTCAACTGTCAGCTCAGTCCATATACATACCACCCTCTGTGTAAAACAGTTGCCCCTCAGGTTCCCTTTCATAATTTCTCCTCTAACCCCAATCTGTTCCCCTCCACTCCTTGATTTCCTGGGAAAAAGACTGAGTGCATTCACCTTTCCCAAGCCTCTCATGATGTTATACACTTCCAGAAATAGATCTTCCCATTATTTCCTCTGCTCGAAACAAAAAACAAAACCTCGCATGTCCAACCTCTCCCTCTAACTCAGACCCCTGAGCCCATTTCTTCTGCACCTTATCCGGTTGAATAACTGAAACCTACACTGCACTCATCACATTTCCAGTGTCTCCCCACGGCGCAGGAACCGACGTGACAACGCCAACGGATTACAAGCCATGATCGATAATTAACTCATTTACAACAATCCTGTTTTCATGGTATTTTCCATGGTGCAGTGATCCTTGTGTCTTTCTGGTTGCATGATTAATTAAAAACTTGTCCTCAGACAAAACACATCTGAAACTTAATTATTCCTGGGAAATGTGCCATGATTTTTCAGACTTTTAAAAACAAATGAAATCTCTCTCCACAGTCACCACGCTAACATGGACTTGGCTGTGTCTCAGTAATGTTTCCAGTCACACTGACATTTGAAATATTCGCCCACCGACAGAATACACACCTTTCTTTCCACATGAAAAGGCCAGTGATATTCAGATCGGCACGGATCAAGTAACTATCAAAACTGAACATGAAGTTCAGTTTGAATTTCTCATCCACAAATCCGTCCATTCAGTACTCTACAACAGAGAATACAAGTCGTTGAATTCAGCTTCCTCGCTCCTGCCTGCAGACTAAGGACCAAAACAAAGGTGTGGCACGATGGCACTGCTGCCTCACAGCACGAGGGTCCCAGGTTCGATTCCAGGCTTGGGTGACTGTGTGTGGAATTTGCATGTTCTCCCCGTGTCTGCGTGGGTTTCCTCCCACAATCCAACGATGCGTAGGTCAGGTGAATCAGCCATGCTAAATTGCCCATAGTGTTCGGTGCATTAGTCAGAGGGAAATGGGTCTGGGTGGGCTACACTTCCGAGGGTCGGTGTGGACTGGCTGGGCCGAAGGGCATGTTTCCACACTGCAGGAAATATAATCTAATCAAATCAAATCAATGAATCTGACTCGGAGACTCCTGGGTTTTGGTGAATCCTTCCCCACCTTCCAGGGTTTCCTTCCTGGTCAGATCCACATTGATTTTTTTTCCAATCTGGAACCTTTTATTTATTTCCCCCACACCGACCCTCTGATGAGAACCATCCTGCACACACTGGACAAATCATAACTAGTTGAACTAAAATGAACCAAATTAGAACTTTAATTGCAGGCCCACCCCTGTCCCTCTCCATAACATTCCTGAATCTTCACACGAGTTCTGATAACTTTCTGCAAAATGCTCGCCCCCACTGATACGCCGTCCACTTGTCACGATACCAGGGCAGGGACCATTCCCCTGGGTCCTGTTCTTAGAGGGAGGAAGGGAGGGAGCTGCCAATGATAGATTAATCTTACGCACCCACAGACTCTCTCCCTGACACTGACCCACCCTGCACATATGCCAACAATTGGCCAGCACTGCTCCTGAGCACTGGTCTCCCCTCCTAAAGAGCATGCTCCAGATCACACAGGTGCCTGGGTGATTGTCAGCAGCTGTGCCCAATAGAGTGGAGGGGTCGGGGCTGGAGGACTGGGACAATGGGATTGCAAACAACGAATGAATGTGGAGGACACTGGGGGATGGACAGGTCAGTGAGGGACAGGAGCAGTGCAGCAGCAGGAGGGGATCCTGCACAAAATGAGCAATGGGAGAGTCTGACAGGAGAGATACTACAGGATGGTTCTGTTTCGAGACTCAGGCAGGGACAGCTGGGAGACAGTATGGCCTGGTGGCTTGGGCATGTTTTCTAATCAGCCTCTTCAAAGCTGCTGTTACCAAACTCTGAACCCGATTCTCTTGGTCCAGAGGTAAGGACACTACCACCATTTCTTGGTGGGCTCGTGGAAAGAAGGGAAGGTTTTTCTCAATTTCACTCACATGGAAACTCCATGAGCTCCTCCCACTTACTGTCCATGGTAGGGATGGACGAAACAGAGCAGATGGGAGGGGACTTAGGGATATAGGGACTGCCTTTCAGATGGAACTCATCTGTGTTGGTGATATTAACAAGATTCAATACACAGTCACCAACACAAAGCTGGTGTATGTGAACTTTATCCAAATATTAACACCCATAACTGGGCGACGCAGACGCCAATGTACAGAGTTAAGTTCTGGATATTAATAACGGCTTTGTGTGTGAGAAATCACGTCTCATGAACTTGTGTCAATTGTTTTGAAGTAACAACAAAGAGGATTGATGAGGACAAAGCGGTGGAAATGATCTACATGGACTTCAGTAAGGCATTTAACAAGGATCCTCATGGGAGACTGGTTAGCAAGGTTAGATCTCATGGAATACAGGAGAACTAGCCATTTGGATACAAAACTTGTTCAAAGGTAGAAGACAGAGGGTAGTGTTGGGAGGTTGCTTTTCAGATTGGAGACCTGGGAGCAGTGGGGTGTCACAAAGGATTGGCGCTAGATCTACGAAATTTCATAATTTAACGAAATGATTTGGATGTGAATATAGGAAGTATTGTTAGTAAGATGACACCAAAATTGGAGGTGTAGTGGACAGTGAAGAGGACTAACTCAGATTACAATGGGATCTTGATAAGATTGTTGAATGTGCTGAGGACTGGCAGATGGAGTTTAATTTAGATAAATGTGAGGTGCTGCATTTTGGAAAAGCAAATATTAGCAGGGTGTATAATCTTAATGGTAAGGTCCTCGGGAGTGCTGCTGAACAAAGAGACCTTGAAGTGCAGGTTCATAGCTCCTTGAAAGCAATCGCAGGTAGATAGGATAGTGAAGAAGGTGTTTAGTATGCTTTCCTTTATTGGTCAGAGCACTGAGTATAGGAGTTGGGAAGTCATATTGTGGCTGTACAGGACATTGGTTAGGTCACGCTCGGAACATTGCGTGCAATTCTGGTCTCCTTCATATCAAAACAATATTGTGAAACTTGAAAGGGGTCAGCAAAGTATTACAAGCATGTTGCCAGGGTTGGAGGATTTGAGCTACAGGAAGAGGCTGAATACATTGTTTTCACTGGAGCGTCAGATGCTGATGGGTGACCTTATAAAGGTTTATAAAATCAGTAGGGGCATGGATAGGGTAAATACACAAGGTCTTTTCCCTGTGGTAGGGAAGAGGCATGATGGGGGGTGGGAGACAGAGGGGGGAGACCGAGAGTGGAGGGTGATGGTTATTTTGTAGATCTACAACACAACCCTGTTCCTGTTTTCTCCCTCTCCCATTCAAGTCCTCTAAAGGGCTCAGAACAAGGGCATAGTCGCTGGAAAGTAGAGCTTCAGGGTGACCAAGTGCTGACGGTTGCATTCCGGACGCTGACCTTTATTGGTCTTTGCATTAATCATAAATGGACCTGGGTTCAATTCCACTGTCCTGGATTCATGTCTGTGGTCACAGACGCGCCTGTCTCTGACCCTGACTACTGGATCCCCTGTCACTATGGGTCTGCCATTCTCCTTCCTCCAGTTCTGCGCAGCGGAGCTATCTGTGGTGTCATGAACCTGGCTGTTGCTGATTTCCCCTGAGAGTCCACCCACCTGAATCCCCCCTTATCGAATCCCAAGTGTTGCCCAATATCTGTTTGAGAAGGGGAATGATCACTGGGGCGTCCTTAACCTCCTTCCTGAGCCTTTCACTTGATCTGATGGTCACTCATTCCCTTTATGCCTGTGTAATCCTCACCTGCAGTGTGACTAACTCACTAAAAGTGCTGTCCATAACATTCTCAGTATTGCTCCACAGTGATTCCACTCACAGCTCCAGGTCTGAAAAGCAGTTTCCCAGCAGTTGCAGATGGGCAATCTTTCTGCACACATAGCTGTCACGGACACTGGAAGCGTCCCTTATTTCCCATATTGTGCAAGAGGAGCACAACACTGGTCTGAGGTATCCTGTCAGAACGTCTCTCCAGTTTGAGCTAGTTACTCCCATTAAGAGAATTGAAATGAGCTGGCAACCTTCCTTCACTTCAAACATTTCCATTATAATCTAAAGCCATGATCTTTACCTAAGCTAATGTAGGGGGTAGTGTAATTTTTAAACGGTTAGCTGCATTTTAGTCTTTTCTACCTCATAGTAAACACAAGCAGACACTCGAAACTGTTGCCGGACCTCCCCCACGCTTATATGAATGAAACAGTTGTGACAGCTTTCCTCGGTAGTTGAGAGACCGCCCTTAACCACAGTTGTACAACATCATCCATCTAAGGAAAGAACGGGAAGCTCGAACACTGATTGGCCACGTGAATAATAAAATAATCGCAGGCACCAGAACCCAAATAAGGAAAACAGTGGGGAATCCGAGCACTCGTTGGTCAAGACAGCAGTAGTAGACCCAGCCCACATATACATGTATATAATGCGTGGAGATTACTATGCTTGTGTGTGTGTACCTTTGGGAACAACACCCGACTTTGCAAAGTTGAATGAAAAAGTTTTGGACAGACTCCTCCGTGTCTTTGTTCCCGGGAAGAGAAATAAAAAGTGCCGTAGATGGGGCTGGATAGCCACTTATCTCGCACAATTGGGGGCTCGTCCGGGATGAAATAATTATTGCCGGGGGGGGGGGGGGGGGCAGTCTCTTCGGCTCACGGATCAAGCCTGATTACAACAAAGACGCGTCTAGTATATATTTATACTTCTCACTGATCAGCTCGGTCCGTCGGCCGTCGGCCAAGAGAGGATGTGACCCGGCTCATTTAAAAATAATTTTGAATCCTGGAAAAGGAACACACGGACGAGTGCTGGGACGACCGGTTAGTGACTATACACGGGGGTACACACATTTAAAAAGGCCAGACAACTCCGTGCACGGATCAAGGTAAGAGGTTCTTTTGTTCTTCCTTGTTGGCCGCGTGGTTTTGACGGTCATCTGTGAAAACGCTTTTGGCGTTTAAGACCAGGACTGAAGATAAACCACGGGAAATTGTGGTTTTGACGGTCATCTGTGAAAACGCTTTGGGCGTTTAAGACCAGGACTGAAGATAAACCACGGGAAATTGTGGTTTTGACGGTCATCTGTGAAAACGCTTTGGGCGTTTAAGACGAGGACCGAAGATAAACCATGGGAAATCAGACTTCTAAGGAAAAGTCAGGGAAGACTGCAAATGGGAAAGAAATACCCCCCGATAGTCCATTAGGTCGGAAGTTAAGTCTATGGATGGACAGTAGTAGAACGAAGGACTTAAAGAAAGAGACCATGATAAAATATTGTTGTTTTATATGGACCAAAGAACCTATCCGCGCCCCCTCGGTAGTTTGGCCCGAGTATGGGTCTGATGAAGACTGGGTGTGTCAAATCCTAAATGTATATGTTAACAGAAAACAACCGTTTGACCCAGAGGAGAGCAAATATGCCGCCGCCTGGTTGGCGGGCGACGGCGAGAGTCCCACGCGTCTCTATCCTCTGATTCCCCAAACAGACCCGAGGAAGCCCCAGAAGTCTTGGGACATCCTCACCAACGGTTTGCCACCGTCTTCCCCGCCCCCGTATATACCACCCGCGCACGACCAGGCGTCCAGCGCGGACCTCCCTCCTGCGACGGATAATTCCGAGTCCCAGCAGGCTACGACCAGTGAGGAAGGGACTGCTGGGGGGGGGCACAGGAGGGGGCGCAGAACTCACCCCAGGCACTAGGAAATCAGTCCGACTCGAGATGCGGAGAGGTCGAGAAGAGGGATTGAGAGCTGGGAGGAGTGACAATATTGAACAGCTGAACCCCTTACGAGAGGTGCCGTTTGGGAACGAACGGACCGGGTTCGTAGTACAACCTTTAAATTCTGGGGATATCCGGCAACTCCGTAATGAACTACCCCGTCTACTGGACGACCCCATCAGTGTGGGAATACAACTGGACCAATTTCTGGGGCCCAGTATATACACATGGGCTGAACTGCAGGCCATGATGAGAATACTATTTAATTACGATGAAATTGTTATGATCCGGAATAGTGCAATGGCCATTTGGGATAGGGAGCATCAGGACGGCCCTCAGCGTGGAGAGCAGAAGTACCCCTTAGAGGACCCCCGGTGGGATCATAACGACGCGGGGGGACGGGCCAATATGACAGACCTCAGAAGCCTTATAATCAGGGGGATCCAAACCTGCGTGCCCAAACAGCGGAATTTAGCAAAAGCATTTGAAGTTGGACAGAAAAAGGATGAATCCCTGAGTGAGTTTTTAGACCGTTTGCGGGAGTCCATGCGAAAGTATTCAGGTTTAGACCCCGATGGGGAAATAGGCAAGAGCATGCCTAAGGTGCACTTTGTGACTAAGTCATGGCCTGACATTCAGAAGAAATTACAGAAAGTGGAGGATTGGGCTGAAAAGGATGTTGCAGAATTATTACGGGAAGCACAGAAGATGTACGTTCAGAGGGATGTAATAAGGGAGAAACATAAGACAAAAATGATGGTGGCAGCCGTACGGGAAGCTTGTAAGTCCACCGGAATGGGGGAGGGAGATTATGGGGTGGAAAGAGGAACGTCGAAGAAAAGTTGGAGAGGGAGAGAAGCGAGACGGGGCAGTAGTGAGAGAGGAGGATCTTATGGAATTGAGCGCCCTCAGAAGGCCGGATGTTACCATTGCGGGAAACTGGGACACTTCAAAAGGGATTGTCCCGAGTTTAAAAGGGAAAGAGAAGGGATGTATGAAATGGAGTGTGAACAAATGGATTAGGGAAGTCAGGGGAGGATCGGAACACGGGCCTACCAAGAACCCCTGGTAAATTTACGGGTGGGCCCATTTAGACAAGATGTTACCTTCTTAGTTGACACAGGCGCTGGCAGGTCCTCAATTCCCCTCCATCCGAGTGGGGTTGGCTTCCAAGCTAAAACATTAAACATTTCAGGAGTTAAGGGTGGGGTTTTTAATGCGAAAATATTCGAACCACAACCCTTGCGGCTGGAGGAGGAGGAGCTCCAGGTGGAACTCCTTCACCTCCCCCATCTTCCCTATGGGTTGTTGGGACGGGATTTGATCGGCCGTTTCGGATTGCGAATTGAAGTGGGAGAAGAGGAAGAATTAGCCGTTACCATGTCATACCTTAGTGAGTCCCGATTGACAGAGATAGACCCTAGGGTTTGGGTCGCCAATGGGAACCGGGGGGGACTCGCAATTCGACCTGTGGAGGTAAAATTAAAGCCCCAGAGCCCCGACGTCAGAGTGCGCCAATACCCCATCTCTTGGGAAGGGAGGCAGGGCCTGAACACAGTGATGGAAGACCTAATAAAGGATGGATTGGTAGAGCCCTGTATGTCACGATTCAATTCTCCCATCCTGCCGGTCCGGAAGTCGGATGGGAGCTACCGAATGGTCCAAGACCTAAGGGAAGTAAATAAAATTGTCCAAGTACGGCACCCTGTGGTACCGAACCCATACACTATTCTGGGGCGAATCCCCCCGGACCACGGCTGGTTCAGTGTTATCGACTTAAAGGATGCCTTCTGGGCGTGTCCCCTGGACAAGGATAGTAGGGATCTTTTTGCTTTTGAATGGGAGGATCCTGATACTGGCAGAAAACAACAGTACCTGTGGACCGTACTCCCCCAAGGATTCACTGAGTCCCCGACTCTGTTCGGGCAGTTTCTGGAACAATTATTGGAGAGACTAACCTTGTCCCCGGCCCTTAAGCTTATACAATACGTGGACGATCTCCTTTTATCCGGACTCGCGGAGGAGGACGTCCTACTTGGGACTAATGCCCTGTTAAATTACCTAGCTGAGAAGGGGTTAAGAGTGAGTCAGAAGAAGCTCCAATATGTCGAGAAAGAGGTTAAGTACCTAGGACACTTGATAAGCCAGGGACAGAAACGAATAAGTCCGGAAAGAGTGCGGGCAATAATCGAACTAGGCCTTCCAACGACCAAGAGGGAGTTGCGTAAGTTCTTGGGACTCTTAGGCTATTGTCGGTTATGGATAGACGACTATGCCCCCCTTACTAAAACTCATTGAGGAGGCACCCAACAGAATGAAATGGGAGGAGGAGGAGAAAAAGTTAATTGAAATCCTAAAAGGAAAATTGATGGCCGCACCTGTTTTAAGCCTGCCGGATTTTAGTAAGACATTTCGTCTCTTTGTGAACACCAGAAAGGGAACCGCTCTTGGAGTATTGACCCAGGACTGGTGGGGAAAAAGGAAGCCCGTGGCTTTCCTGTCAAAAATTCTGGATCCAGTCTCCCGAGGGTGGCCGGAGTGTGTCCAAGCGGTGGCAGCCACGGCAAAGCTGGTAGAGGAAAGCAGGAAGTTGACTTTTGGGGCCCCCTTGACAGTCACTACTCCCCACCAGGTTAGAACTATCCTGAATCAGAAGGCCGGGAGGTGGCTGACTGACTCGAGAATTCTGAAATATGAAGCCATATTGTTAGACCGAGAAGACCTCCGAATAGAAGTCGGGGGCTGCCAGAACCCGGCGGACTTTCTTTGGAAAGGGGAAGGGGAGGAGGAACTGGAACACTGCTGTTCAGACATAATAGAGTACCAGAGTAAAGTGAGGGAAGATCTGAGGGATACCCCCTTACATGCAGGAAGGCGGTGGTACATTGACTGGTCCTCTCGAGTGATAGATGGGAAGAGACACAACGGTTATGCAGTCATTAGTGAGACTGATTGGGAATTAGTGGAAAGTGGACGGCTACCGAATGCCTGGTCGGCACAAACGTGCGAATTGTACGCCTTGCACCGGGCTCTGAGGAATTTAAAGGGAATAGCCGGGACAATCTACACTGACTCTAAGTATGCCTTTGGGGTAGTACACACCTTTGGGAAGATCTGGAAAGAAAGGGGAATGATAAATAGTAGAGGAAAGGAGTTGGTCCACGAGGAACTAGTAGCCATGATCTTGGAGGATTTGTTGCTGCCACAAGAGATTGCTGTAGTACATGTGAAAGGACACCAGAAAGACGATAAAATAGAGACCCTGGGGAATCAATTGGCAGATGAACAGGCAAAATTGGCTGGGATGGGGAAGGAAGTAATAAACTGCCTGGTAAGGATTCCACAGATATCCGAAATTACCGAAGTGCCCACGTTTACTGACAAAGAAGAAACTCTTCTCGCGTCTCTGGGGGGTACAAAGGATAGGGAAGGCAAGTGGACCTTACCCGATGGCCGCCAGCTACTAAATCGACCGTTGACGCGGGACATTATTGCCCGTTTACACCAAGGGGGTCACTGGGGCGCCCAGGCACTGTGTGATGCCTTCCTGCGCCGATATGCTCACCCTGGTCTGTACACGGTAGCCAAGCAGGTCACAGGAGATTGCATAACGTATCGAAAGATTAACAAAAGGGGGCTGCGGCAGCATGCAAGACAAGGGGGTAGGAGTCCGGCCTATCGGCCGTTTGAGTATATCCAGGTAGATTACACTGAGCTCCCCCCCATAGGTCGCCTGAAGTATCTATTAGTAGTGGTAGATCACCTGACAGGATGGGTGGAAGCTTTCCCCACTACCACGGCAACGGCAACTCAGGTTAGCAAGATTCTACTCGAGCAAATCATCCCACGATTTGGGCTACCCCGCGCTATTGACTCTGACAGGGGAGCCACTTCACCTCGACCGTCCTCCAGAATGTAGTGCAAGCAATGGGGATTGACTGGGATTTGCACACCCCCTGGCATCCCTTCTCCTCGGGCAAGGTCGAAAGAATGAACCAGACCATCAAAAAACAGCTAACCAAACTCACTAGTGAAATCGGCCTGCCTTGGACCAAATGCCTACCCCTTGCCCTGTTGCAAATTCGCACCCGGCCAAGGCGGGATTTGGGCGTCTCCCCTTTCGAAATGTTATTTGGCCTCCCGTTCCATGGGCCGAAGGGGGAACCTCCTGTATTTGAGTCTCGGGATATGTTTGTGCAAAAATATGTGGTGGCTCTGGGGTCTGCTCTATCTCGTTTACGCCAACAGGGACTTTTGGCACAGACGCCGCCCCTGGAGTTTGCGGTGCACACCGTCAAGCCGGGTCAGTGGGTCCTGATTAAAAGCTGGAAGCAACGTACCCTCGAACCAACTTGGGACGGTCCCTTCCTGGTACTTTTGACGACCGAAACGGCTGTCCGTACGGCCGAAAAGGGCTGGACACATTACACTCGAGTCAAGGGACCAGTGCCACAACCGACGGAGGACGAACGAACCTCTCTGACAAAGGCATCTAAGGAACAGAGACCCTGAGAACAAACTAATCGGACTTTGGCGAGTGTAAAGGAACTATGCCCTCGGGCTACGGGTGTCACGAAAAAAAAAATGCGGTCAATCGTATTGTTAACTTGCTATGCCATTATCCTTGGGCTGGGTCATAGTGTGCGTGTTACCCAATTTGGCCTCCAGATAAAACAAGCAGAGGACCGTCAGTGGTTCACCATCTCCGTGCTTGCCAACCAATCAACACAGTCACTTAGCTGAGACCTATGTGAGTTGGTGCCCTGTAGGACTAAAAGTGAACGGAATCAAACTAAGCGGAACCTAGAGAGAGAAAGGGGATTCCAGGGTCAGACGTTAGTATTACAATTGCATGGTATGGAAGGCCTAAATAGGCCTCCAGCCCCCGGGGTCCAGGCTATGGTGTCAGTTGTCCGTGATCCCATCACCCCTGGACGAGATTGTGGGCAGAATCAGTGCAATCCGCTTTATCTGACCATAAAGAACTTGGAAAAGAACGAGGCGAGCCTTAATAGAACAATACTGGGGATTAGAGTTGGGGGCCAGGCAGGCTGGGGGGGGGGGGATGCAGCTGTGCTGCACGTATATCACGGTCGTTGAAGCTGAGTCTGGGGGATCATCCACCACTGATAAGCAGGAAAAGATTAGAATAATTGAGACGACGGATTTGGAAAAGACCTTTGAAATAGAAACGGGATACGGGGAGGCGAATGCCTGGATGGAATGGGTCAAATATACTGTGAGGAGCATGAAAAAGAGTGATTGCTACGCATGCACGAGTGCCTGCCCTAACCCTCAGGTGGTCCCATTCCCGCTGGGATGGGAGAAACACCCACGAGCCATGGACTGCATGATAAGGCTGTACCAGGACCGAGAGGCATGGAACGACCCCACTTGTCGACCCTTGAGTTTGAAGTTTCCCCCCGTCAGGTCTGAGGGGGTGCCCCGCCCGCCATCATTCTCAGGGGTAACGGGTACGCACCAGGCCTGCGTCTCTCGGACGGGACTACAGTGGGACGACGATGTGGGGACATTTGACAAGTGCAGCGGATCAATTCGGCTGATCAATGAAACTACCGGGGGCGGGAATTACTCCCACATTCATGTGCCTAGGGCAGACATCTGGTGGTACTGTGGTGGGAGGGTTCTGCGACCGACACTGCCCCAAAAATGGACGGGCACTTGTGCGATCGTTCAATTGGCCATCCCATTCACCCTGGTATTCGAAAAAGAAGAGCAACCCCGTTCTAGTGGAAGAACTGAGAGAGCTTTGGAGACCTCTTTTGATGATAACATATATTTAGATGCCATAGGGGTCCCCAGGGGTGTTCCTGACGAATACAAGGCTAGGAACCAGATCGCGGCGGGTTTTGAGTCGTCACTGTTTTGGTGGGTGACCATCAATAAGAACGTGGATTGGATTAATTATATTTACTACAATCAGCAGAGGTTCATTAATTATAACCGGGATGCAGTGAAAGGAATAGCAGAACAACTGGACGCCACTAGTAGGATGGCGTGGGAAAATGGGTTGGCCTTAGACATGATGTTGGCAGAGAAGGGGGGTGTTTGTGTCATGATAGGCACTCAGTGCTGCACTTTCATCCCCAACAACACAGCCCCTGATGGGTCCATCACCCGCGCCCTGGATGGACTCACCACATTGGCGGACGAACTGGCCGAAAACTCGGGCATCGACTCTGGCCTCACAGACTGGTTGGAAGCTTGGTTCGGTAAATGGACGGGGGTGGTCGTTCCCTTTCTTGTCTCATGTATAGTGGTGGCAGGGGTACTCACTGCCCTTGGGTGTTGCGTTATTCCCTGTGTCCGGGGATTAACTCAACGACTGATCGAAACCGCCCTTACTAAGAAGGATGTTCCCTATGGGCAGGTTGAACGAATAAATGAACAATGTGAATCCCTCTTGGGCGGGGGTAGTATTAGAGACGGGCAGTTTGATGAACAAGCTCGGGAGTTATTGAATGCCCTGGAGAAGAAACTTACGGTTGAAAAATTACAGGCCGTAAGAAAAGACACGGGGGATTTGTAGGGGGTAGTGTAATTTTTAAACGGTTAGCTGTATTTTAGCCTTTTCTACCTTATAATAAACACAAGCATGTAGGGGGTAAACGGTTAGCTGCCTTTTAGTCTTTTCTACCTCATAGTAAACACAAGCAGACACTCGAAACTGTTGCCGGACCTCCCCCACGTTTATATGAATGAAACAGTTGTAACAGCTTTCCTCGATAGTTGAGAGACCGCCCTTAACCACAGTTATCCAACATCATCCATATAAGGAAAGAACGGGAAGCTCGAACACTGATTGGCCAAGTGAATAATAAAATAATCGCAGGCACCAGAACCCAAATAAGGAAAACAGTGGGGAATCCGAGCACTCGTTGGTCAAGACAGCAGTAGTAAACCCAGCCCACATATACATGTATATAATGCGTGGAGATTACTATGCTTGTGTGTGTGTACCTTTGGGAACAACACCCGACTTTGCAAAGTTGAATGAAAAAGTTTTGGACAGACTCCTCCGTGTCTTTGTTCCCGGGAAGAGAAATAAAAAGTGCCGTAGATGGGGCTGGATGGCCACTTATCTCGCACACTAACATTTAACACTTTTAAAAACTTTTTAAAAAAACTCAGCCGGTATCGCTGACAACTTGGCAGTTCCCACTGGGACCATGTGAATTTCTGAATGGCCTGAACTAAAACTGAAGCTGTAGTTCACCTTCTCCCCCTCTCCCCTCGCTCTGTTTACACCCAACTCCAAAACACACTCATTGAGCCAAGCAGCCCTCACAGTGCAGCTCTGTCATTTTCGTTGTCTGCTCACACCTACACTGCCCTCAGCCTCCTGTACTGTTCCAATGCATCTCAATGGGAGCTCAGGAACAGCAAATCATCTTTCAATTCAGCACTTTGTAACTCCAGAGCCAACATGGACTTCAGCAGTTTCTGAATGAACAGACAGTTATTAGAACCTGGGACATTTAATCTGAAATGGTGCTGGAATTTGAGTCCACAAGGAATTTTAATGAGAAATTTGCAGGGAATTGAAAATAAGGAGTTTACAGGTTAACATCATGAAGTGGGTGATTGGGTCTAAATCTGACCGTTCCTATAGAGAGATGAGGTGTAATTTGGATAAATCTGTGCTCCCTCTCAGTCCAATACCTTCTTTCACAGCTGCAGGGCCCAGAATTGAGCACAAACCCCAAGGGTGATCCAGCCACAGTTTGAACATGTTTCTTCTTTTTGCTTGAAAAAAATAGATACTTGCCCTCAGACAGAACAGACAAACCTTTCTCCTTCCACAGTTCAATGTCAATGGTATTCAGATCCTGATGACCGTGCTGATGATAGAAAATTGCTTTTGAGATCCCCATCTCAATTATTCTCAATTAATATCCTATAAAATGAATTCACAAAACAGAACTCACAGTCAGTGCAGGCTGAACAGTAAAGACAAATATTTCTCTTGGTATATGTTTGATGTTTAGATGCTCCTCTTCATAATGCCCGCCCCCACCCAGGCAGAGGACATGTCCATGCCCCAAATAAAGATGGTGGCCATAACCCAGAAGCTATCACCGCCTGAGGCCCACAGCCATTTTCCCATTTGCTGTAAACGTGGGACCAAGAGTTTCTAATTCAGGCCCAACTACCTGTACAGAGTGTAATTAAACGCTCCCAGTCTAAACTGGATCCAACTCCCCTTTCCAGTTTCCTCCTCCTGCACACACCAAGGGTCATTCTAGGTCCAGTGATCCTTCCTCAGAACCGACAACAGCTGGGAAAATTAAAATCCCTACAGTGTGGTAACAGGCCTTTCGGCCCAACAAGTCCACACCCACTCTCGGAAGTTTCTCAACCAAACTCATCCCCCAACCCTATTATTCTACATTTCCCCTGACTAATGCACCTAACCTATACATCCCTGAACACTACGGGAAATTTAGTTGGGCCAATTCACCGAACCTGCATACCTTTGGTCTGCAGGACATAGGGGTTAAAGAGTAAATAATAGGTCGGGATGGAGCCCAAAAGAGACAGTAACATTGGGAAAGACAAAGGAGTGGATAACAATCTGGCTGGGAGGGTGCATAGCTGTTAATGGACGGGACAGGAACCTGTGTCTGGCAGCATCTCAGTGGAGGTACTGGAAATGGCAGCTGATGATCTACGTTCTGCTGCAAAACAGACCCCAACCTTCCACTTGCCTGTCACTTTAACACACGAGTCTTTTCCCTGGCCAACATCTCTGTCTCATGCTTACTGCAGTGTTCCAATAAAGCTTGATGCAAGCTGGCAGAACACTCCAGAACATACCAAAATAACTCGTATTTCAAGGACTGCAGTTTCCCCTCCCACGTGGTCAACAATAATCTCCAGTGTATCTCCAGCACTTGCCACACCTCTGCCATTGAACCACACCTCTCCAATTGCAACAAGGATAGAATCCCCCAGTTCTCACCTTCACCCAGATACAATGCATCATCCTCTGCCATTTCGACCACCTACAATCAGATCCCACCAGAGATATATTTCTCTCTCCATTCTTTTCAGAATTCCACAGAGACATTCCCTGTGAATTCCAAGTCAGATCAATGCACTCCAAAAAACCCAGTCCCAGCCCCTTCACTTGCCAATGCAAGACGTGTAAAGCCTGTGCACTCACCTCCTCCCTCACTTCCAAAGGACCCTTCCACATCCAGCAGAAATCTCATCTTCCACATTGGGTACCTTTAAACACAGAATCAAGGTTTCCTCATCGCCCCTCCTTTACCTTATCCCAGACACAACCCTCCAACTCGACACCACCTTCTTGAACTGTCCCACCTGTCCATCTTCCTTTCCAATTATCCACTCCACCCTCTCTCAATTACCATCCACCTACATCTACCTTCCTAGCTCCCTTCCCACCAACCCCACACATCCCTCTTATTTATTTCTTAGCCCTCTTACTACTCCCCCGCCCCCTCCAATCCCGGCACTCCTGATGAAAAGAATATGTCCAAAACTTCGATTCTCTTGCTCTTGAGATGCTGCCAGACCTGCTGAGCTTTTCCAGTACCTTTTGGTCGTTGTGAGATTTACAGCATCCGCAGTTCTTTTGGTTCAAATTTACTAGGAATTTCTAATTCAGGTCTAGCAGCCTAAAACCTTGCGTTTATAAACCCTCCCAGTCCACAATAGCTCAATTTCTTCCCCAGACTTTGCAGTCTTTCCCACTCCCTTCACACTCACTCGGCCCCCCCTCACCATGACACTGCGCCTGCGCAGCTCATGGTCACGTGTTGGCCTGCTGGACCCACCCCAATTCACTCCCATTGGTTGGAGGATCACGCCAATTCTCCTATTGGTCTGAAGCTGCTGTCAATCACCCGGGCTCCTCCCAAGAGGATCGGATGCTGGGGGGTGACCTCATAGAGCTTTATAAGATCATGAGGAGTATGGATGGGAAAAATAGACAACGTGGGAGGGGGGGGGGTCAAGAGCTAGAGGGTGTAGGTTTAAGGTGAAAGGGGAAAGATTTAAACGGGACTCTAGAGATAACTTTTTTCATACCGAGATTGGTGCGTGTATGGAATCTTCTGTTCAGGGAAGTGGTGGAGGCTGGTACAATTACACCATTTGGCATCTGGATGGGTATGTGAATAGGAAGGGTTTTGAAGGATATGTGCCAAATGTTGGCAAATGGGACTAGATGAGGTTGGGATATCTGGTCGGCATGGACCAGTACGACCAAAGGGTCTAATTCCATGCTGTAGGTGTGTATGGCTCTGCCCTGTGATGAGCTTCATCATTCACAGTGAATGGGGCAGTAACACAGAGCACAGGGTTTGGGGCTATTCAGCCCATTGGGGCTGTACTCTCTCCCTCTGGAGATGGGGACAGTCAGTCCGAACTCACCTCCCATTTGTCTGTAGTCCTCCAAATCCTTCCTTTAAAAAGTTAAATTCCAAATTTGTTTTGACAATAACTACTGATTCTTCATTGAGCTGTTGGTCAAACTGTTACAGGTGCTCAAAACTTGGTGAGTAAACTAATCTTCACATTTTAAACCTGCATTATTTGCCAGTTACCTGAAGGTAGGTACTAAAAATTGTGACGTTAATAATTTCTCCCTGTCTCTCTGTAAATTAAATATCCTGGAAACAAATGTGCTTCTGGTCGAAGTCACTGCCTAACCTTCTCAACTCCAAGGAGAATTATCTGATCTTCTGCTAACACTCCAGAAAAGAGAAACCCATCTTAATTTTAGTAGTGCCATAAAATGTACAGCAGTGAAACAGAGCCATCGATCCAACTTGTCCATGCCGACCAGATATCCTAAATGAACCTCACCCCATATGCCAGCTCTTGGCCTATATCCTTCTAAACTTTTGCTAATCACATACAACATCTCAAAGGCATAATTGGGTAATTGTACCAGCCTCCACACTTCCTCTGGCAGCTCATTCCATAAACGTAGCATGTTCAGCTAGAAACATTGATCCTTACATCCCTTTTACATCTTTTCCCTCACACGTGAAGCCTACGCCCCCAAGCTTTGGAATTACATACCCTGGGAAAAAGACCCTGGGATTTCACCCTATCCATGCCCTCACAATTGTGTCCGATGCTCCAGGGAAAACAGCCACAGCCTATTCACCTCAACCTTGGCAACATGTTTACGCATCTTTTCCAAACCCTTTCAAGTTTCACAATATCATTCCGATAACGGGGAGACCAGGACTGAAAGCAGAATTCCACAAGTTGCTGAATCAATGTGCTGTGCAGCCACAAAATGACGTCCCAACTCCACTACTCAATGCACTGACCAGTAAAGGCCTATGATTCCACTTTCAAGGAACTATGAACCTGCACTCCAAGGTCTCTTTGTTCAGCAACACTCCCCAAGACCTTGCCATTAAGTGTATAATTCCTGACCTCATTTGCTCTTCCAAAATGGAGCACCTCACATTTATCTGAAATACACTCGATCTGACAATCCTCAACCCATTTGATTGAAGTCCCATTGTACTCTGAGGTAACCTTCTTTGCTGTCCAGTGCACCTCCAACTTTGATGTCTACTGTAAACCCACTAACTATACCTCATATATTCACATCGAAATCATCGATATAAATGATGACAAGCAGTGGACCCAGCACCGATCCTTACACAATATTGCTCATCACAGGCCTCCTGTCCGAAAAGCACTACTCTCCGTCTCCAACCTTCCAGCCAATTTGTATCCAAATAGCTGGTTCTCTATGCATCCCATGGTGTCTAACGTGCTAACCAGTCTGTCATGTGGAACCTTTTTGAATTCTTTCTGAAGTCCAAGTTAGTGATTTATGTACAAAGCCATGCTGACTATCCCTAATCACTTCTTGCCTTTCCAATTACATATAAACCTGTCCTTTAGAATTCCTTCCAACACCTTGTCTGCCACTAACCTCAGGCTCACCAGTGTATTGGTCCCTGGCCTTTCCTCATCACCTTTCTCAAATAATGGCGCCTGTCTTGCAGCACCTCACCTGTGGCTATCGGTGATAGGAATATCTCAGCGAGGGGCCCAGCAATCACTTCCCTAACTTCCCACAAATATTTGGGATACACCTGATCAGGTCCCACAGATTTACTCAGCTCTATGTACAAGACATCCAGTACAACCTCCTCTATAACATGGATAGTTGTCAAGTTATCACTATTTATTTCTCCAAAGTCTCGAGCTTCCATATCCTCTTTCAGTCAAAGCTGACATGAAATACTTGGATAGTATCTCTCCCACCTTCTGTGGTTCCACAGACAGCCTTGTTGATCTTTGAGGGTCCCTATTCTCTGCCTGGTTACTCTTTTGTCCTTCATGCTTAGTAGAATCTCTTTGTATTGTCCTTAAACCTCTTTGCCCCCAAAGCTATCTCATGTATCCTTTTTGCCCTCCTGTTCTCCCTCATGTGTACTCCTACTGCCCCTATACTCTGAGGGATTCACTCAAACCCAACTGTCTGTACCTGCCATATCCCTCCATCTTTTTGACCAGACCCTCAATTTCTCTAGACACACTGCATTCTCGACACCAACCAGACTTGGCCTTAACAGGAACATACTGTGTATGTACTCTTGTTGTCTCATTTTCACAGGACTATGGAGGCAATGGCAAATGAGGACATGGAAACAGTCATTCTCAGGAAAGAGTTAGTGTTGGGAAAGATAACAGCCCAAAAGTACATGGGTCTCCTGGCCATGATGGAATACTTCCCAGGTGACTAAAAGAGATGGTGAAGGGTCTATTGACCTTCCTTGCTAGAGGGATGGTTATGCTGCAGCTGTACAGGGTGCTAGTGAGGCCACACCTGGAGTACTGAGTACAGGTTTGATCTCCTTCAGCAAGGATGTACTGACACTGGAGGGGGTGCAGAGGGGGGGGTCACTAGTTTGAGTGGGAAGTTGAGAGGTTTGGTGTATGTGGAGAGACTGAATAGACTGGGACTATACTTGTTGGAATTTAGAAGAATGGGAGGTTGTATTGGAAAAAATAAAATTAAGAAGGGAATAGATAAGATAGAAGCAGGGAGGTCATTTCCATTGGGGGGCGGGTCAACCTAGAGAGCATAGCGTCAAAATATGGGGGTATCTGATTTAGGACAGATTTGAGGAGGAACTTCTTCAGCTAAAGGGTTATGAATCTGTGGAATTCCCTGCTGAGTGCAGCAGTTGACGTTTTCAACTTGAATGCCTTTAAGGCAAAAGGTAGATTCGTGAAAAAGAAAGGAATTTAGGGTTATGGTGAGAGAGCAGGAAAGTGGAGCTGAGGCCATGAAAAGATCAGCCCTGACCTTATTGAATGGCAGGGCAGGCTCGAGGGGCCAGATGGCCTACTCCTGCTCCTATTCCTTCTGTTCTTATGTTACCACTTTCCAGCTGTCCCTTTACCTGGGGTTTGCAAAGAAATATTGAATGTTCTCGCCTTGTACTGTCAAAATTCATCTTTGTCCAATTTTGAACACCAACTTTTAGATTTGGTCAATTATTTTCTGTAACTATTTTAAAACTAGTAGAATTATCGTCAGAGAATCCCAAGTGTGGAATCAGGCCATTCGGCCTATCACATCCACACTGACCCTCAGAGCCTCCTATCTTACCCCTGTAATGCTGTTTTTCCCATGGTCAATCCACCTAGCGTGCACACCCCTGAACACTGTAGGCAATTTCACATGGCCAAACCACCTGGCCTGCACATCCCTGAAAACTATGGGCAATTTCACATGGCCAAACCACCTAGTCTGCACATCCCTGAAAACTATGGGCAATTTCACATGGCCAATCCACCCAACCTGCACATCCCTGAACACTGTAGGCAATTTCACATGGCCAATCCACGCAACCTGCACATCCCTGAACACTGTAGGCAATTTCACATGGCCAATCCACGCAACCTGCACATCCCTGAACAATATGGGCAATTCAGCCTGGATTATCCACCCAACCTGCACATCTTTGGACTATGGGAGGAAACCAGAGCACCCGGACGAAACCTACACAGACAACCTCAATAAGGTGATCATCCTGTTCTTATTTCCCAGTTCCACTCAAGTAAGTTCACCGGGCGAACTCCCATGAATATCCTCCCTAAGCACAACAATAATGTTATCCCTCATCAAAAACACCATTCCACCTTCTCTCTTATCCCCCTTTCTATCCTTCCTCTTACATCTATTCCCTGGAACATTAAGCTACCTGTCCTGGCCAACCTAAGCCATGTTTCTGTAATACCCACTATATCCCAGTCCCATGTTCAAAACCATATCTTAAGCTCATCTGCTTTCCCTGTCAAACCTCTTGCATTGAAATAAATGCAGTGCAGTGCTATCAAAAGGAAAGACTGATGGGCAGTGGGGGTGGGATGACCCTGTTGGTGAGGGATGACCTTCAGTCCCTTGCCAAGTGGGAGACACAGAATCAGGAGATGTAGAGTCAGATTGGAGGGTGGCTAATCTTGTCCCAATTTTCAAGTAAGGTGGGAGAGAGAAAACATGGAATTATAGACCGGTTAGCCTGATGTCAGTGGTGAGGAAGATGCTGGAGTCAATTATAAATGAAATTATGGCTCATTTAGATAGCAGTAATAGGATTCGTCAGAGTCAGCATGGATTGACAAAGGAGAATATACTGACTTGGATTGAAAATTGGCTGGCTGACAGGAAGCAAAGAGGAGTGATAAACGCTTCCTTTCATAATGGCAGGCAGTGACTAGTGGGATACCACAAGGTTCGGTGCTTATTATACATTAATAATATACATTAATAATATAGATGAACGTATTAAAAGTAACATTAGCAAATTTGCTGATGACACAAAGCTAGGTGGTAGGGTGAAATGTGAGGAGGATGTTATGAGAATACAGATTAACTTGGTGAGTGGACGGATGCATAGCAGATGCATTTTTAATGTGGATAAATGTGTGGTTATCCACTTTGCAAGCAAGAACGGGAAGGCAGATTATTATCTAAAAGGAATCAAGTTTGGTAAAGGGGAAGTACAATGAGATCTAGGTGTTCTTGTACATCAGTCAATGAAAGCAATCATGCAGGTACAGCAGATAGTGAAGAAAGCTCACTGCATGCAGGCCCTCATAACAAGAGGAATTGAGTATAGGAGCAAAGAGGTCCTTCTGCAGCTGTACAGGGCCCTGGTAAGACCGCACCTGGAGTATTGTGTGCAGTTTTGGTCTCCACATTTGAGGAAGAGCATTGTGGCTATTGAGGGAGTGTTGGATAGGTTCATGAGGTCAATTCCCGGAATGGCGGAATGATCATATGTTGAAAGATTGGAGCGACTGAGCTTGTATACACTTGAGTTTAGAAGAATGAGAGCGGATCTGATGGAGACCTACAAGATTATTAAAGGGTTGGACACTTTGGAGGCAGGAAGCATGTTTCCACGGATGGGTGAGTCCAGAACCAGAGGACACAGTTTAAAAATAAGGGAGAGGCCATTTAAAACAGAGTTGAGGAGAAACGTCTTCACCCAGAGAGTAGTGGACACATGGAGTGCACTGCCCTAGAAGGCAGTGGAGGCCAATCTCTGGATACTTTCAAGAAAGAGATGGATAGAGCTGTTAAAGATAATGGAATCAAGTGTTACGGAGATAAGACAGGAACAGGATACTGATTGTGGACGATCAGCCATGATCATAATGAGTGGTGGTGCTGACTCAAAGGGCAGAATGGCCTATTCCTGCACCTATTGTCTATTGAACCTCGTCAGTCCTACCTCATTCTGTGCCTTTCCCTTGCCTGTCTAACTTCTCAACTGTACCAGCCTCAGACTTACGTCGTTTCTCACTAGCTCTTTAGGTTTACCCCCACGCCCTAACTGGTTTAATGCCTCCCGAATAGCACTTGCAAATCTCCCTGCTTGGATATTAGACACCTTCTAATTCAGGTGTAATCCATCCTTCTTATGCACGTCAATTCTACCCCAGCAGAGATTCCAATGATGCAAAAATGTGAATCCTTCTCCCCTGTATCAGATCCTTAGCCACGCATTCATCTGCTCTACCCTGCTATTCCTACTCTCACTAGCACGTGGCACCGGGAGTAATCCAGATATTAGTACCCACAAGGACCTGCTTATTATCCTCCAGGCTAATTTGCTATCTTCTCTCATCAGGACTTCATCATTTTCTCTAATGTCATTTGAACCAGTGTAAAGCGACCTCCCACTGATCATTCTCCCCTTTCAGAATATTCTGCACCTTCGGAACCATCCTTCACCCAGACAGTAGGGAGGCACAACCCCATTCTGATGTCTCACTGTTCGCAACAGAAACTGCAGTCTGTGCTGCAGACTAGAGAGCCCCCTATCACCATAGATCACGTGGAACCTGACATACCTCACATTACATTAGTAACTTTGCTGTCAGTGCGCTATTCCCCTGAGAGTCTGTGACCGCCGACGCTTTCCAAAACAGTATACTTGTTTGAGATGGAAATAACCACAGGAGACACCTGCACTACTTGCCCTCCACTCCTCCATTTCCGAGAGGAAACCCATCTACCTGACTGGATCGGCAGTTTTCCTACCTTTCTAAAACTGCCACCTACTACACCCCCCGGCTCATGTAAATTCTTCATTACCTTTAACTATCGCTCCATCTGGTCCATGAAATTCTACAGGATTTGTATCCTCACTTCCTGCTGACAATCAGGATCATTAAAACTTTCCTTCATCTCCTACGTCCAACAGGAAGAGCACATCACTGTACGAAAGGCCATCTCTGCACCTTAACAGTCCACAGACCCAGAAAAAGGCACATAGTCTGACAGCTTTACAAAACACTACTCTAGAATAAATTAGTACCAATATTTTACATTAAAAAACTGAATCAACGTATCATAGGATGTGTACTTAAAGAAATAAACCGTCGCCCTACTGAATGTTGTAGCTTTACTAAAAATAAAACAGACTAAGATTTATCTTTGAAGAGACTGAAACCCACTGAGCTGTGAATCACAGATGAACAGCACTAAACAGAACCTTCGGTTAAATTTGTCCATGCCGACCAGATATCCGAACCTAATCTTATCCCTCTTGCCAGCACCTGGGCCATATCCCTCTAAATCTTTCCTATTCATGTCAAGTATCCAAATGCCTTTAAAATGCTATAATTGTCAGCCTCCACCACTTCTGGCAGCTTATTCCATGCATGTACCAGTCTCCTCGTGCAAAAGTTGCTCCTTTTGTATCTTCCCCCTCTCACCCTCAACCTATGCTCTCTATTTCTGGACTCTCCTACTCAGGAAAAAGACCTGTCTGTTTAAGCTATCCATGGTACTAATGATTCTATAAACCTCTACGGAGGTCACTCATCAGTCTCTGATGCTCCAGGGAAAGAAAGCCCCAGCCTTTTTGCAGCTTCCTGCAGCTCAAACTCTCGCAATATCCTTGTAAATCTTTCTTGACCCTTTCAAGTTTTACAACATCCTTCCGATTGATGGAGAACAGAATTGCATACAATATTCCAAAAGAGGCCTAACCAATGTCCTGTACATGACCTTCCAACTTCTATACTCAATGCTCTGATCAATAAAGGAATGGATTCCAAACACTTTCTTCAATATCCGATCTACCTGCAACTCTACGTTCAAGGAAATATGAACCTGCACGGCAAGATATATTTGTTCATCAACACTATCTAGGAATTTGCCATGAAGTGTATCAGTCCTGTTAAGATTCGCTTTTCCAAAATGCAGCACATCACATTTATCTGAATTAAACTCCATCTTCCACTTCTCACCTATCTGAACAACATCCTGTTGTAATTAGAGGTAACCATCTTCGCTGTCAACTATCCCTCCAATTTTGGTGTCATCAGCAAACTTACTAACTATACCTCCTATGCTCATTTAAGAAAGAGTTGGATAGAGCTCTCAAAGATAGTGGAAACAAGAGTTATGGAGTTAAGGCAGGAACAGAATACTGATGAGGAATTTCAGCCATGATCTTATTGAATGCCGGTTCAATCTCGAAGGCCTGAATGGCCTACTCCTGCACCTATTGTCTATTGTCGAAATCTAAATCATACATATAAACGACTAAAAGTAGTGGACCCAGCACTGATCCTTGCGGAATTCCACTGGTCACATGCCTCCACTCTGAAAAACAACCCTCCGCCACCACCCTGCCTTTTACATTTGAGCCAGTTCTGTATCCAAACGGCTAGTTCTCCCTGTATTCCATGAGATCTAACCTTGCTAACAAGTCTTCGATGTGGAACCTTGTCAAGCGCATTACTGAATTCCATAGATCATATCCAACTGTCTGCCCTCATCAATCCTCTTTGATACATCTTCAAATAACTCAAATCAATTTTGTGAGACATGATTACCCACGCACATAGTCATGCTGACTATCACTGATCAGTCCTTACTTTTCAGAATACACGCCCATCTTGTTCCTCAGGATTCCCTCCAATAACTTGCCCAGCATCAATGTCAGGCTCACCGGTCGATAGTTCCCTGGCTTGTCCTTACCACCTTTCTTAAATAGCGGCACCACGTTAACCAACCTCTAGTCTTTCGGCATCTCACCTATGATAATTGATGATACAAATATCTCAGCAAGATGCCCAGCAATCACATTCCCAGATTCCCAGAGCTCCCGGGTACACCTGATCAGGTGCTGGGGATTAACTAAGCTTTACGGGTTACAAGACACCCAGCACATCCTCCTCTGTAAGATGGACATATTCAACATGTCGACATCTTTCAAGTCTGTGTCACATGTAGACAGGGTGTTTAAGAAGGTACTTAGCACACTTGCCTTCATTGCTCAGACCTTTGAGTACTGGAGTTGGGACATTATTTTGGATGTTGGTGAGGCCTTTTGTGGAATTCTGTGTCCAGTTGTGGTCATGCTGATATCGGGAGGACATTATGTGGTTGGAGCGGATTCAGAAGAGATTTACCAGGATGTTGATGGGAATGGATAGTTTGAATTATAAGCAGAGGCTACATAGGCTGCGACTTCATTCACTGGCCTGCAGGAGGCTGAGGAGTGACCTTGTTAAACGTTTCTCAAATCATGGAGTATTGGTATCAGTAATGTGAACAGCTGGTGTCCTTTCCAGGAAGGGACACGATTCAAGACTGGGTACACACCTTTTAAGGTGACAGCAGAACGGCTTTAAAAGGGCGTTTGGGAATTTTCTTTAATTTTTGTTCAGACAATGGTTTATGTGTGGAATGAACTATCAAAGAAAGTGGTAGTTGTGAATCAGATTACAATTTTAGGGTGGCACAGTGGCTCAGTGATTAGCACTGCTGCCAGGAACCCAGGTTCGATTCGAAATTCGGACAACTGTCTCTGTGGGACTTGAACATTCTCCCAGTGTCTGCATGGGTTTCTTCCAGGTCCTCCAGTTTCCTCCCTAATGAGAGAGCAGCCCTTTGTTCTGGTAGGACAATGCTGCCTCTCCTTTTACACAGTGATGCCACTGTGTCTCTGGGATGGGGAGAGGGAATGCTGAGGGTGGTGAATGGGACACCACTCAGGCACAATGCTTTGTCCTGGAGGAGGTTCACTTTCTTTAATAGTGTTGGGGGCTGCACTGTTGCAGGCACGTGGAGAATGTTCCAACACAATCCTGATGTGTGTTTTATAGAGAGCAAACAGCCATTGGGGAATCAGGTGTTTGGGGAAACTGAGGTGTTCTCCCTGTTACAAAGGCAATTGAGAGGAGCTGTGACAGAGGGGTTTAGAAAAGTTACACATTATAATTATTAAACCTTATACCCATCAGCTCATTATACATGGATTACAGGACACACATTAAACGTTTGGGAAGATTCAAAGGAGAACTTTTATGCAGCAAATGGGATTCACATGGAATACAATACTCACACACAATGCAAATATCCAGGTCCTGATGAATTGACTAATTCAATCAGAGTTAGGATTTACAATGACTCAAATTACTATCTGAATGTCCACCTGTAGTATCCTGTGATACAAGTTTATAAAATCCATCACTGTCACTTCAGGTTAGAAACTCGCACCATCCCCTCCTCCTGGCTCAGGATGACTGGACACGTTACCCCTTGTGGAGATCAGCAGTCAGTTCAGTTGGAAATCTATGTGGGTTTCTAGGAGTTTCCACCTTGGAATTTCATGTGACTGAACAGGGCAGATCTTTGGCACATGGGAAAGAATATTCCAAGAATTAATGAGATGTGGAGAGCAGGAATTGCTTCTTTTTTTTCCTTCCGTGTTGCCACTGTGCCTCATCAATAAGACATGGGGCGGGGTGGGGGGGTGGTGGGGGGGAGGTGGTGAAAGGCTCATGCAGCTCGATGAGCAAGTTGTCTCCATTCTGACCAATAGGCAGCAAGCTCCTCCCATAGAGTTTCTCTCAAAACAGAGCAACTCTGCATGCTTCACACTGCCCAGTGCTCCAAGTAATTGTTTAGAAGAATGGGGTGGGGGGGGGTGTAACACCTGGAAACGGCATAACTGTAAAGTTCTAAGAGTATTGTGAAGAGAGAGAGGTGCAAAGGAGAAGGGGGCAACAAGTTGTCAAATGGAGTTAAATTTGGGAAAAAGTGAAGTCGGTCATTTTGGAGGGGATAATAAGAGAACAGAGTTCTATTTCCATGGTGGAAACTGTAGAAAACTGCACCACAAAGGGATCGGGGGGTCATTGTGCAGGAAACACTGAAAGCTAGCAGATTCTGGATCAGTCACGAAATCAAGTGTAAATTTCAGATTCATCAAGTTTAAGGTAACACCGACACGGGTATGGGGGTTCAGTCGCAATGGAGCTGGGGTGAGGTGAAGACAGGCAACATTTTAGAGATTGTAATTCCTGCTGTTTGGGATTGCGTTGATGTCTGATCAGAAGGTCACCTTGGGGTTACAGATATGACAGCAAAGTTGTGAAGAGTGTAGTTCTACCTCAGACTGCACCCAGTGAGAGGGAGGGGTTCAGCAGTAAGAGAAAGGAATTTGTAATAGCAACTGAAGGTAATGGGTTTAACCGTAACAATGTTTCTTTGGAGGAAATTGCAGTAAATCGAGTAGTGGGAATGTGATAACCAATTTGGTAACTGAGTAACAGTGGAGCAATGGAGAGGGATGGTGGGGAGGGAGAGCTAGACATCGTCAGTGTACATGTGAAACCTCACACTGTACTTTTGTTCGATGTCACCTCCTGGCAGTGCGTAGGTGAGAAACAGGTGGGACCAAGGATAGATCCTTGAGGGACACCAAATGCAAGGAATTCAGAAATGAATGGGAGAGTGGAGATGGAGCAGGATTTACAAATGATGGTGAGGTCAAATGTTAGTTTTTTTGCAGAATGGATGAGAAGGACATAACCAGAAAAGACAGACAGGCAGAACAAGGAACAATACCTGTGAATTGGCAAGGGGGAGTGATGAGGAGGAAACAGAGTTGGAAAGTCTGTAGTTTAGAGAGACTATTAAAAGATCAAGATGCGCTCTGATAAAGCTTGACAAGAGACTGGAGAAACATGTAAGTTTGGGACAAAAATCAGGATCACCATCTGAGGCAGTTTGACTCGGTGGGCTAGTGGGAAGGGAGAGAAGCAGCAGAGGCAGCTGTTCGGATTGTCTCAGTCTTAGTGACAGAGAAACTCAATGTGCTCCTTGCTCTTGTTGTTGGAGGGAAGGATGAAGGAGACAGGATGATGGACAGTGTTTTACAAAGAAACAAAACCAGGGCTAGTGACATTTAAAATGAGTGAACAAACCGAATGTATTTAACTTTTATCCAGAATATTAAAATGTACAACTGAAGTCCTTGTTCGAATCAGAGCTTGGCAGATGGTAGAATCTGAATTCAAGAAAAAATAACGGATTAGGAATCTCCTGATCTCCATGGAACTATTGTCAATGGCGAAAAAATCCTGCCAACCTGACAGTCGCCCAACAAGCTACTCACTGTATTAATCACTGCAAAGTCTCAACAAAGGAATTAAACTGGATGGACCACTTGGCATCTAACAAGGCATTAGGAAATACAACCACAGAATCTACCCTCTCGACTCTGCAACATCCTGCTCACTAACATCTGTTTTTTTTTGTGCCAAAACGTGGCGAGCTGTCTCACAGACTAGTCAAGGAACATAGTCATACTCACAGAGTTACCCCTTACCAATAATGGCCAGACACCACCATCACCATCCCTAGATAGAGAGTGTGATGATGGAAACGCACAAAAGGTCAGGCAGCATCCGTGGAGCAGGAGAATCGACGTTTCGAACCTAAGCCCTTCATCAGCCTGACCTGCTGTGCTTTTCTATCACCACACACTCGACTCTGATCTCCAGCATCTGCAGTCTTCACTTTCTCCTGAAATCTCTGGATTGCCTTGACCCACGAACAGGACAGACCAGGCAGAGGTGATGGCACAGGAATGAACACACAGGAACCATTTGCCCTGGGAGTACTCAGCATTAACTTTGGACACCAAGAAGTCTCATGGCTTCTGCTGATTACCACATATCGTGTTTCCACAGCTGATGAATCAGTGCTCCTCCATTTTGAACAACACTTGGTGGAAGCACTTAGGCAACAAAATGGTGACAAGCCTACTCTGGGTACAGGATTTCAATGTCCTCTACCAAGAGTAGCTCAGCAGCAGGATTACTGACTGGGCTGGTCGGGTCCACAAGGACATAGCTGCTCAACTGGGTTTGCAGCAGGCGGTAACAGAACCAGCAAGAGGGAAAAACATACTACCTCTTATCAGTATGAATGTACCAGCAGCAAATGCATCTGTCCATGACAGTATCGATAAGAACGACCATCCCACGGTCTTTTTGGAGACAAAGCCTCACCTTAAATTTGAGAAAAACATTCATTGTGGTGAGTGGTACTATCACCGTGCTCAATGGGACAGATGTAAGAACTCAAATTGGATCTCTCTGAGGCATTGTGGGATAACAACAGCAGCAGAACTGTACTCCAGCACAATCTGTAATCTCATGGGTTTGTAAATTCTGCTCTCACCCATCACAATGGACAGTAAAGGATAGCCTGCCAAGAGCAGCACTAGGCATACCTAAAAATGAAGTGTTAACCTGGTGAAGCTACCAAACAGGACCATCTGCGCATCAAACATCATCAGCAACAAGCAACAGAGCTAAGTGATCCCACAACCAATGGATCAGATCAGAGTTCTGCCACACCCAGTTGTGAATGGTAATGGACAATTAAACAACTCGTTGCAGGAAGCATCACAGATATCCTCACCCTTACTGTAGGAGGGGTCTCACACATCCATGCAAAACATAAGATTACAGCATTTGCGGTAATTTTCAGCCAGATGCAAAGTGAGATGATCCATTTCAACATTCTCCAGTGGTTCCTAACGTCACAGATGTGAGCTTTAAGCCAGTTCAATTTAGTTCGAAACGGAGCCTCAAGGAATCGGAGCAGGAGTAGGGCATTCATTCCCTTCAGCTTGTTCCCCCATTCTATCAGATCATGGCTGGGTGAACCCAGACATCAACACCTCTTTTATGCTTGATCCGCATAGCCCTCAACTGCTCAATATTTCAAAAATCTGTCTGCCCTCTTTTAAAATAATTTGATATAGAATCATACATTCCCTACTGTGAAGAAACAGGCCCTTCAGCCCAACAAGCCAGAACAACCCTCCGAAGGGTAACCCAACCAATCCCCTCCGACATTTAACATTCACAAAATTTTGGGAGAGATAATTCTAGCCATTCACTGAGAGAAAAAAATATTTACATGTTCTAAAATGAATGTTCCCTTATGTAATATCCCCTGGTTTGAGACTTCACTGGTGCTAGAAGATCTAGTCAACATCCACCCTGTCAAGCTCCTCATAACCTTGTTTCCATAAGATCAACCCTGCTTATCTATTCTTGATAGGTCAACCCTTTCGTCCTCGAAGCAGCTAAGTGAATCTTTTTTGAATGGTCTCCGATGTTGGTTTATCCTTTATTAAATATGGGAGCTATCATTGTATACAGTACTCCAAGTGAGGACTCAGCAACAGCCAGTATGGTTAACCAGTCCCCAATCCATGCTAATACATTACCCCATTACCATGAGCTCCTAAATTGTATAATTAACTTTTATGTAGCACCTTATCATTTGCATTTTTAAAATCCAAATACAGAACATCATTGGATTGCCCTTTATCAGCCCTGCTTGTTATCTCCTCAATGAACTGTCGCAAATTTGTCAAATATAGTTTCTCTTTCATAAAACCCAGTCTACCATGTTTAATGATAAGCTTTTCTAAATCTCCTGCAATTTCTTACTTTAATATTCGACTCTGTAGGTTCTTTCAGTAGATTTGCTAAGTATAATTCCCCTCTCTTAAATCCATGCGGACTCTGTCCAATCCTGTCACTGTTCAGTAAGAAACTTGATTGTACTCCAATATAGTTAGTAAATGTATCTGTATTTATTTTAAAAAATCAATTACTTATAAATGCTGGACCCATGCAATAATCAATGAATTTGTGACTCTGAATTTGGGTTATAATTTTTTTTTGTTAATTCTTTTTCATACTGTGTTATGCAGACAGCACCAAGGGATCACTCTTAATTGTGAGTAACATGGAAAATAATATATTTTTAAAATGACATCCCAAAATACTGCCTCATTATTGTGCAAGGAGGATTTTGCATTCAATAATTTGTAGATAAAATTGAACAACTTTTTGCTACAATTTGGCCAGACTGAAGATTACAACAAAGTGGCAACTCTGCTCTCAAATTCTTACTTGACACTGCCCAAGGCGATACTGATGGGTCTTCACTTTGCCCTTCTTGTTCACCAGCTTTTTATCCAGGTTTAATCGTATAATCATTCTAGATCTTGTAATTTTAGACAACTTCTCTTTTAGGTACATATGTAAATATCATACTGAAATGTTGCACTGAATGGTACCAAGTCTGAAATTAGTCTCTAATCTGATAGTAACATGCTCTGACCCTTCTCCATATGTATTGGCATAAGTCTATGCCAGTTATTTTTCTGAAGCCTGTGATTCCTGATGAAGGGCTTATGCCCGAAACATCAACTCTCCTGCTTCTCGGATGCTGCCTGAATTGCTGTGCTTTTTCAGCATGACACTTTTCGACTCTGAGCTCCAGCTTCTTTGGTCGTCACATTCTCCTTTGAGTAGATTGATCAACAAAAAATATTCTTGTTTTAAAGTGCAATAGGAAGCAATTCATGAAATTCAGATATCTCACATTTACCTTAACTATGTGAAGGGTAAGACATGACTAAATTATTGTCAGTAATTGAAACAATGCTGACAAAATTGTGCAGTATCAGTGCCTCACCTTTAGAGTGTTCCCAGATATCGCGCAGCTGCAATATTGTGTTTTGCACTCAGCTGTATGTTGTTCTCACTTGTTTCTTTGTGAAAGATTACAAAATTAACTTGGATGAATGAACTTATGATTTCTTTAACCAAATGGTGGTGGAAAAAAAAATGTCAGTATTTCAATTGCTGATAAAGTAAAATAAACTGATAATCAGTAGAAAGGGTAAAAGATGGATTTGGAACAAATGCTGGCAAATGGGACTAGATTAATTTTGGATATCTGTTCAGCATGGGCAGGTTGGACTGAAGGTTCTGATTTTGTGTTGTACAACTGTAATTTCATTCTCTCAATTATTCAAGAAGTTGAATACATCGAGGATGAAAAGGAGAATTTATGCAGAGAATTCACTTGAAATGATGATTGAGGTATATCAAACTCACATTATTTCATGACCTTTTCCTCTGGGTTCTTCAATGAACAAACTTGTTTTATTATCTGAATAACTATGTTTCATGTGATTTGTTTTGCACAAAATATTTTGTTCGGATCTAGTAAACTATTAAGTGTTCATTTTTTAAAAATTTAGTCAGCTTGATTATTAAGCAAGAATAGGTTAGCGTTTTACTCCCACTGAATCCTTGCTCTATAAAAGGTAACAAGCTATTTATCTTTTCTGGGCCCTGAATATATGGAGGTCAATTCTGAAGGAAAAAAAATCCTCGTCGGTAATGTTCCTACATATGTGGAGTAATTGCTTCTGGTCACTCTTCAGGTTATAGAGGGTCAGAAAGAAATGAGTTGGCCAACGTTCGCAACATCATTTGGATGGACTATGCTCATTGGGGAATCTTGCAAGAGCTGTAGAAGAAACACGTGTGTCAGAGTGTATGCAATAAACCTGAACATTGTTTTTTTTTTCACAGAGCTTGGGACCCGACTGGAGCAGCAATGAAGCTTCTATTGTTTCTTAAATTTCCGAGCTTGCCAAATTATTGTTCGTAAATGCAGGTGACTTTATCCAAGCACATTTCACGTGCCCCAGCTAGGAATTTGGTCCCAATTCTGTCAGTCCATCCATTCCTATGGATAACAGGTATTTTAAATGTGAGCACTCCATTTAATTATTTGAAATGAATACTTCAGTGGTTAAGTCCTCTTGAATTCTTAATTTCAAATTACTCAGTGATTTTTTGTCCCCCCTGAATTTGTCAAGCACTGGGCAGTTCTGGAATATTCCAAATATTTACAATAGATGCATTCACACTATTGAAGGCAACCTGGCAGATTTGAATACGATTCAGGTAGTCAACAACAATTCATAAGTAACTTTATGAATTGCTTACTCTACGCCAACAACGCAAGCCAAGTATTAGTGAAACCACAGAATGTTTCCCAAGGATTCCCAAATCTAAACAGTTCATTCCAAATATGCTGACTGTCACCATCTGGGAGCAGTCTCCCAAAGTGCTCCCAGAATTTAGAAAGCACATACACTACCCTCCAAAGCTAAATCTGCTGTCACAGGCTTCACTCTTATTGCATACAATGGCATTTATTGTCCAGTTCTTTAATGTGACAAATGAGTTTACAAACAATTTATAAAAAACCTTAAATCCTGAAGAAATGTGATATCAACCCTTTGTAGAACTGAATGGAAAGTGTGAAGTTTGCTTGACCTTTAGCTGTATGTATCAGACTGAACTGAACCTTTAGCAAGAGTTGGGATGTTGCCCACACAATTTGTTTCAAGAAAAAAAGATTATGTTCCGAGATTTAAATGTTCAATCAGGTTTAATAAACATCATTCCAAAAATTGAGTTTGACTTCGACTTCAGCTCCGTTAAAGAGACATGCTCTTGGCCTTCAATTTTGTGACATGTGATCATTCTTTGGTAAAGGTGGCTGTGTGCAACACTGCAGGATGTTGTGCTGAAGTGCCTCATTGGGTGGATAAGCTTTATTACTGCTGTAACTTGGCTAATTTTGTGATGGACTATTGTTGTGAGTTAAATCTTGTTTTTAAACTGAGACGTGCTTGTGTAACTCAAGTGTGGAAACTATGCTCATGTTTGCATTGAACCTTTCACTTTTGGAGATTAGTATTTTCCGATCTGTTTTGTAAATAATGTTCACTGTGGAAAGCGCAGTGCTGGGGAACCGCAGGTCCAGCAGCATCTCTGAGGGGAATAAAACATTGGAAGCTCCAAGTCTCATAACCATTTGTCCGTTCAGACGAAGAGTCACTGAAATTGAAATGCAACATTATGTTTCTCTTCACCGATGCACTCTGAACTGCTGAGTTTCTCCAGCACTTTGTTTAAGAGGTTCAGATCTCCAGCATCTGCAGTTTATTGTTTTGTTATAGATCCTATGATTTGACTTGGGGAGCAGAGGCAGCAACTGTGATCAACTGGGATAAAACTCTCCAACCATGCGGAAAAAAAAACACATAGTTCTTTATACTTTGCAAAACATGACTGTAAATAAGAAATGCAATTAAGCTAAGTGCAAGGCGGCATACCACTGGCCTTGTCTCAAACTTGCTACTCATCTTTGAGAACTAATCTGTCAGAATTGTGTTTGCTTGCTTCCTTTGAGATCACAGTCCACAAATGTCCCAGTTCGGATTCCTGGGCCGGGCCCGGTTACCACATTGCAGTGGGGTTGGGATCTTTGTGTCAGTCTGAAGTTTTTGTTAATAACAACATTGGAGGTTGAAGTTGACGGTTTTGACGAATATTGTGTCACCAAACTTGGAGGAAATCCTTCCGAATGTATTGATAAACTGGACTGAGCCTGTTTACATTCAGCCCTGTTAGTAGTGCGGTCATATTCTCAGTTAATAATCACACAACACCAGGTTATAGTCCAACAGGTTTAATTGGAAACACACTAGCTTTCGGAGCGCCGCTCCTTCATCAGGTGATTGTGGACGGGACAATTCTAAGGCACAGAATTTATAGGAAACATGTATCGTGTGATGTAACTGAAATTATCCATTGAAAAATACCTTGATTGTCTGTTCAGTCTTTCATCTGTTCGAATACCATGATAGTTTCACCTCTTTCATGTGTAAATCACAAAACCTTTTTTTAAAAGTTGCATTCCTGACAGTGGCCAATCAAATCACTCATTGTATTAATCACTGCACAGTCTCAACAAAGGAATGAAACTGGAATGGACCACAGTACATCTACCAATGCACTGGAAAATACAACAACACAATCAGCCCTCTTGACCCTGCAACTTCTGTCTCACTGTGGGCCAACAACAGCAGCAGAACTGTACTCCAGCCCAATCTGAAATCTCATGGCCTGATATATTCCCCATTCAACCATTAACATCAAGCCAGGGGATCAACCCTTGTTCAGTGGAGTGTTCCGCAGGGCATGCCAGGAGCAATACCAGGCATAACTAAAACTGAGGTGCCAACCTGGTGAAGCTACCCAACCTGAACGCCAAACAGTGCAAGCAACACCAAATAGAATTATGTGATCCAACAACTAATGGATCAGATCTGAGCTCTGCAGTTCTTCCACACCTAGTCAGGAATGGTGATGGACAATTAAACAACTCACTGCAGGAAGATTCACAGATATCCCCACCCTTACTGATGGAGGGGTCTCACACATTCATGCAACAGACAAGACAACAGCATTTGCAGCAATCTTCAGCCAGCAATGCCAAGTGGATGAGCCTTCTACATTGGTCCCTGACATCACAGACGTGAATCAACTTGGTTGAAAACTTATTTCAAATCAGATCAAGAAATGGAGTAGTGTAAAGGCTGTCAGCCCTACCAACGTTGTGGCAATAATACTGATGGCTGTGCTCCATAAATTGCTGCCCACCAAGACAAGTCCAGCACTGGCACCTACTGACATTGTGGAACATTTCCCAGAGATGTTCAACACAAAAACGAAGGACAGATCCAACCCAGCCAAATTCCCTCCATCAGTCGACACTCGCTCTGCAGTGATGTGATGGAAAGTGTCATCAACAGTTCTGTCACGCAGCTGCTCAACAATAACCTTCTGTGACACCCAGTTTGGGTTCTGCCAGTACCAATGAGTTCCTGATCTTGCTACAGACTTGATTCACAAACTGACAAACAGCTGAATTCCAGAGGTGAGGTGAGGGTAATAGCCCAGTCCCACTCCAAGACCACTATTTCGACTTCAGTGATATCACCGGACCTCACCACAGTCTCAGCTCATTTACTGAAACTCTCATTCATTCATTTTGTTAACTCTAGATTTCATTATCTAAACCCACTCCTGCAAGCATCCCACAATCACCCTCCCTATAATCTCCAGAATATTGAAAACTCAACCTCCCAAGTGTTCTCTTGCACCAGAACTTGCTGATCCTTCAAAAGGCTCCCATTTAAAAGAAACAACAATTTATTTTCACACCCTTGACTTAATTCCTGGCTGTAATCATTCCTATCTCCCTGCACCATACACCCTTTCACATCTCAATAACTCATTTTAGTTTAGACTCCCAATGATGTGTTTATTTTTGAGTTCAGCGGTGTGACTGTTTCTATAGATTCCAAGGCAACATGGTCTGGAATTCCCACCCTCTAAGATTTGCTTTCTTCCTTAAGGCATTCCTGAAAAATTGCTTATTTGGCAATGGATTTGGTCATTGGGCATAATATTCTCCAGCTGTGGCCTTACGTCAAAAGTTCTCAATATTTTTGTGAAATTAAATACATGTTGATTTGTACAGATATCTTCTACTCTTCACTATCGCTGAGGGAATAATCTGTAATGTGTCTTACCCAACCATGTTGTGGGAGCCCCTTCACCATTCAAACTGCAGCTGTACAAGGAAGTCAAACATCACCCTCTCCACAGGCAACAGGGCTTTGGCAATGATCACTTGTATCTGTGGAAGGAGAAATACACATGATGTTTCAGGGAGTGCAATATGAATTATAGGGAATGAAAATGGTGCAGAATTTGACTGTCAGAAATGGAAGAAAAATCCACTCACTATTGGAAAAAAGAATTCTTGACTGTCAAAGATTTTGTGGAAAATGTAACCTGATAATGGAGCAGCATACGGTCAAGAGCTGGGCAGCAGTGGACAATCCATTTACAAAACGGTCTGTGAACGTAGTAGTAAAATACTAAACAGAGCCCAAATACACTCATGTGAGACTGAGGAAGCTAGATAATGAACAAGTGGACATCAAGGAGCCCAGAGGTGAATCAGAGCAGTGTTCACTTTTATGATCCCACAGTCAGAGATGTCTAGCACAAAAACAGTCTCTTCAGTTCAACCCACCTATGCAAACTAGATATTCTAAATTATTCCCATTCGCCAGCACTTGACCGACATCCCTCTGAATCCTTCCTATTCAAATACCTTTGAAATGTTACAATTTTGCCCTTTCGGCTCCTTTTGAATTTTCTGATGTGCACCAAATGTTTGTAAAACCTCTCAGCCCATACCAACACCATTTCCCTCCCAATCCTGCTATTTATTTCTTTCCTTACCAACAGGTCTCCATCCACACATCCCGCACATCCGCGCCCACCGTGAGGATGATCATGTGGTATAGTCTAGTCCCGTCCCTCATGTACTCTGATTGGTCGGAGGACCAAATGCCTCGCCAGGTCCTCCAGCTGTGCCCCTACCCCGGTCTTTCCATTGGTCTTCTGCTGACATCAACCACCAGGGGCCCATTGTTACCCAGAGCATGCGCACTGCTTCGTGGCTTTTGTTGCTGTTTATCAGTTACAAGAGTGAGACACAAAGTTAAAAATCACACAACCACCTGATGAAGAAGCTGCAAAGTGAGTGCTTCCAAATAAACCTGTTGGACTATAACCTGGTGTTCTTTGAATTTTAATTTTCTCCATCCTAATCCAACACCAGCACCTGAAAGTCAAGAGTGCAGGAGGAATGCAAAACATAACAACAAAAGAACTAGGAATAGGAGAAGGTCGTCCTGCTCTTTGAGCTTGCTCTGCCATTCATTAAGATCATGGCTGATCATTTCGTGGTCGCAGAACCATTTACCGACATTCTCACTATATCCCTTAATTAATTAATTATTTCTTTTTTAAAAAAGTTATCTTAGCTTTAAAAGACTTTACTGAACTAGCATCAACTACTGGTGGGCGGCACGGTGGCTAGCACTGGTGCCTCACAGCGCCTGAGACCCGCGTTCAATTCCCGCCTCAGGCGACTGACTGTGTGGAGTTTGCACGTTCTCCCCGTGTCTGCGTGGGTTTCCTCCGGGTGCTCCGGTTTCCTCCCACAATCCAAAGATGTGCAGGCCAGGTGAATTGGCCATGCTAAATTGCCCATAGTGTTAGGTAAGGGGTAAATGTAGATTTAGGGGTATGGGTGGGTTACGCTTCGGCGGGGCAGTGTGGACTTGTTCGGCCGAAGGGCCTGTTTCCACCCTGTAAGTAATCTACTTCGCTGGGCAATGAATTCCAGCAAGGTTAAGAAGTTCCTTTCCAATTCAGTCCTAAATTTGCTGCCTCTAATCTTGAGGTGATGCCCTCTTGTCCTGGCTTCATCTGCCAGTGGAAACACTCTCTCTACTTCTATTTTATCCACTCCATTCATTATTTTATATGTTTCCATTCTTCTGAATTCCAAAGAATATAATCCCAATCTACTCAGTTTCTGTTAAGCCAACCCCCTCAACTCCTGAATCAACCGAGTTAACCTCATCGGCACCCCCTCTAGTGCTGGTACATCCTTGAGCAAGTAAGGAGACAAAAACTGCATGCAGTACGCCAGGTGTGGCCTCACCAGCACCCAAATACAGCTGGAACACAACCTCTGCTTTTATACACGATCCCTTCAGCAATGAAGGCCAAAATTCCATTTGCTTTCTGAATTGATTGTTGTACCAGATAACCAACCTTCATTCAGAAGGTTACTCAGGTGCCCCTACATAGCAAATGATGCAACTTTTTAAAACTCAAGTCATAATCTCTTTTTTAATGTTACTCCAACCAAATAGTATGACTTTACATTTATGAACATTCTATTCCAAATGCCCGACCATTGCCCACTCACTCAATGTATCTATGTTCCTCTGCAAAGTTTCACAGTCCTCCGCACACTTTGTTCTGCTACTCATCTTAGTGTCATATGCAAACGTTGACACCCCACATGTGTTCGCCAACTCCAAATCATCTGTATCAATTCTAAATAATCGCAGTCCCAACACTGATCCCTGAGGCACACTATTAGTCACTGATTGCCAGCCAGAATAGTACTCATTTATCCGCACACATTGCTTCCTGTTAGTCAACCAATCTTCTATCCATGCTAAGACTCTACTCCTAAAGCCATGCACCTTTATATTATGCAACAGCCTCTTGCACAGCACCTTGCTGAAGGCCTTTTGGAAATCCAGGTATACTGCATTCACTGGGTCCCCGTTGTCCACCTTTCTCAAAATGCCTTCATAGAATTCCAAAAGATTTGTGAAGCATGACCTGCCCTACATGAACACATGCTCTGTCTGTCCAATGGGTCAATTTCAATTGAGATTCCCTGCTATTTCTTCCTTGAAAATAGACCCAAGCATCTTTCCCACTACAGAGAATAAGCTAACTTGTGTATAATTCCACACCTTTTATCCACCTCCTTTTTAAAAAAGTGGCGTCACTTTTGCTGCTATCCAATCTGCTGGGACTGCCACAGAGTCCAGTGAATTTTGGAAAATTACTGCCAGTGCATTTGCTATTTCTCCTGGCATCTCCTTTAGTACCCTGGGTTGCATTCCATCAGGGTGTGAAGACTTTTCTGTCATTAGCTCAATTACCTCCAACAGTCCAACACTAGCTGTTCCGTAATAATGATCGTTTCCAAATCCTCACCTATCTTTGTCTCTTTGCTAATTATCGGCAAGATATTAGTGTCCTCCACTGTGATATCCCATAATTAAATGTTCCTTCTCATTTTCCAAAGGACCAACATTAACTTTAGCCACTCTTTTCTCATTCAACATAAAATTTGCTATCTGTCTTTATAGCCTGTGCTAGTTTATTTTTCTCATGTTCTATCATACGTTTCTTTATAGCTCTTCTGTGGCTTTCTGTTGACCTTTAAAGTTTTCGCAGTTCTAGTTTCAGGCTGATTTTGGCCACTTTGCATGCCTTCTCTTTCAATTTGAACGCTTTCCTTAGATACCCATTGCAGAGTATGCCTTTTCTTAAAGTCCTTCCTTTTCACTGGAATATATCATTGCTGAGCACTTTGTAAAGTGTCTTTGAAAATCTTCCACTGCTCATCAACTGTTCCACCATAAAATCTTTGTTTCCAGTCTACTTTATCCAGGTTCGCCCTCATTCTATTGTAGTTCCCTGTGTTGAAGCACAGGACCCAGGTATTAGATTTTATCTTCACACTCTCCATATGTATTCTAAATTCAACCATACAGTGATCACTTCTTTCAAGCGGATCCCTAACTCCGAGGTCATTAATTATTCCTGTCTCATTGCACAGAGCCAGATCCTGGATAGATTGCTCCCTTGTCAGTTCCATTTCATACTGTTCAAGAAAACTATCATAGATATATTTAATAAACTCAAGGCTACCCTGACTGAGCTGGTTCGAAGAATCTACATGTAGATTAAAATCACCCATGGTAATCGCCGTACCATTCTTACAGGCAATAGTTTTTCTTTGTGTATTTCCCATCCCAATGTGATGCTATTATTTGGTGGCCTGCACACCACACCTGTCAGTGACTTTCTTGTTAGAATTTTGAATGCATCATTCCTGTTTCTCCTAATGTACAGCAATAACAACTACTTGCATTGTATGGAATCTTTTACAATGGCAAATCTCCTAAGGTGCTTCATGGATGATCAAAACATTGATTAAAGAGAATGATTGCAAAATATATCTTAAGGGAGGGTAGAGAAGGTTAGGGAGGGTATTCCACAGACTTCTACCCTTGACAGCACCATTTGTGGAGTGATGCAGGTGGGGTGGGTTGAAAAGATAACGTGCAAAGGGGAAATGGAGGAGCACAGGTAGTACAGAGGATCTTAAGGACAGAGGAGGTTCCAGACCGAGTCTGTCTGTCAGACAGTATGGCTGCCTCATGGAGTTTGAAGCTCTGCAATGGGTCCATACATGTCAAGAATGTCAAGGAGTGTATAACGGTGGCTGAGAGAACTTTAGATGAGGACTAGTCTCCTGAGGTAGTATGGGCTGAGGTAAGAAACAGAAGAGGAGAGTTCACACTGCTAGGAGTTTTTTTTATAGGCCTCCGCAGAGTTCCAGGGAGGTAGAAGAGAGGATTCGCAAAACTATTCTGGATAGGAGTGAAAGTAAAAGGGTGGCCATTATGGGGGACTTTAACTTCCCCAAAATTGACTGGAAATGCTATAACTCTAATACGTTGGATGAATCGGTTTTTACCCAATGTGTACAAGAGTTTCCTGACACAGTATGTTGAAGGGCCGACAAGAGGGGAGGCCACATTGGAACCGGTCCTTGGTAATGAACCAGACTAGGTGTTTGATTTAGTTGTAGGTGAGCACTTTGGAGAGTGTGACCATAATTCAGTTAAGTTTAGTTTAGCGATGGAAAGGAATTAGTACATGCCACAGGTAAAGAGTTATTGATGGGGCAAGGGCAATTATAATGCTATTAGGCAAGAATTAGATGCACAGAATGGGGTAGCAAAATGCAGGGAATGCAGACAATGGAAATGTGGAGCTGGTTTAAGGAACAGATATTGCGTGTCCTTGATAGGTATGTCCCTGTCAGGCAGGCGGAAGTAAAGGAACCTTGGTTTACTGCGGAAACTGCATCTCTTGTTACGAAGAAGAAGGAGGCTTAGGTGTTGATGAGGCAAGATGGTTCAGATGAGGTGATGGAGAATTAAGATCAGCTAAGAAGGATTTAAAGAGAGAGTTAAAAAGAGCAAAGAGAGGACATGAGCAGTCTTTAACAAATAGAATAAAGGAGAACCCTAAAGCTTTCTATAGGTATGTGAGGAATAAAAAGATGATTAGGGTAGGAACAGGGCCAATCACAGACAGACTGGGAAGATGGGTGTTGATCTTGTGGAGATTGGAGAGATGCTAAATGAACATTTCTCATCAGTTTTCACTCAGGAAAAGGAGAATATTGTGGAGGAGGAGAATGAAGTATGAGATATTAGACTCGAAATTATCAAGGTTAGTTACGAACATGTGTTATCAATGCTGGAAGGAGTGAAAATACACAAGTCCCCTGGGCTGGATGGGATTTATCCGAGGATTCTCTGGGAAGCTAGGGAGAAGGTAGCATAGCCTTTGGCTTGGATATTTGAGTTGCCATTGTCTGCAGATTTGGTACCAGAGCACTAGAAGATTGCAAATGTTGTGCCCTTGTTCAAGAAGGGCAGTAGAGAGCCTTACTTCTGTTGTAGGAAATGTTTAGGAAAGGATTATAAGAGATAAGATTTATAATCATCTGGCAAACATCAATTTGATTTCAGATAGCCAACTTGGCTTTGTCAAGGGCAGGTCATGTCTCACAAACCTCATTGAGTTTTTTGAGAAGGTCACCAAGCATGTAGAAGAGGGTAGGGCATTTGACATGATATACATGGACAAAAGTAAAGCCTTTGACAAGGTTCCACATGGTAGGCTGTTGGAAAAAATACAGAGACATAGAATTGAGGGTGATTTAGCACTTTCGATTCGAAACTTGCTTTCTGAAAGAAGGCAGCGAGTGGTGGTTGATGTAAAATATTCAGCCTGGAATCCAGTTACTAGTCACGTGTCACCAGGATCTATTTTGGAACCACTGCAGGTATAGGTGAATGGATTAGGAAATTTGCAGACGACACTAAAGCCAGTGTAGTAGTGGACAGTGTGGAAGAATGTTACAGGTTGCAAGGGGACTTGGATAAACTGCAGAATTGGGCTGAGAGGTGGCAAATCGAATTCAATGCAACTAAATGTGAGGTGATGCACTTTGAGAAGAATAACAGGAAGGCTGAATACTGGGTCAATGGAAAAATTCTTGGTAGTGTGGTATGCAGAGGGATCTTTGAGTCCATGTACATAGATCCCTGAAAGTTGCCACCCAGGTTGATAGTGCTGTTAAGAAGGCAAACGGTGTGTTAGGTTTCATTCGTGGAGGGATTGAGTTCCGAAGTTGAAATACCATACTGCAACTCTACAAAACACTGGTGCAGTCACACTTGGAATATTGTGTTCAATATTCCTCTAGCTTATCTCTCCATGCTTCAGGCTCTCTGCCTTTATACCTGATGAAGGGCTTTTGCCCGAAACGTCGATTTTACTACTCCTCGGATGCTGCATGAACTTCAGTGCTCTTCCAGCACCTCTAATCCAGAATCTGTACCCCACCACATCACTTTGCCCCACAATCGTGGTATCTGGTTGTACAGAAGGAGGAGTGGCACAGTCTGTACTGAGATGCAGTGGGGCCCTGAAACACATGGTAAAGACTAAAATCACCAGAGCATTGAGAGCCCAACCACATTGTTTGCATGTTCGATTGTTTTTACTCTGTTCCTGCCTTCCCTTGTTTTTTCTTAATCAAGTTGTTGTTACACACACCTGCACATGCTGTGAAATGAACTCAGCCCTCTCGATCCAAGATTCAGGATATTTTCACCACATCACAAGGCATCGACTCTAACCTCCCCTGTCCCTTAGCCTACTGAGTCGCGCCTGAATCAACTCCGCAATTGGGAGGAAGGGGCGGAACAGGAGGACCGAGCAGCGGCCGGTTGTCTAACCAGAGTGAGTGAGGAGCAGCGCCAAAGCATTCTCGGGAGTGAACGCTTCAGGATTGGTCAGAAAGCAAACTATTTTGCAGGATTGATCATTCTCACTACATAGTGGAGCATTAAACCTCTCTCATGAATCAATGTGAGATTTTTACAAAATAGTTGAGATGTAAATCTGATAACGTACATTAGGGAGATTTAAACAATCCTTGGATAAACACATGGGTGATTTTGCAAAAGTTTAGGGGGACGAGCTGAGAATAATTCACAGGTCGGCGTGAATAATTCACAGGTCGGTTTACACAATGCGAGTAAGAAACTTATTTTCAAACTCCCAGAACGATTGGTAATTTACATACCTGGCGAGTATGGTTAAGTTGGACCGAACAATCTATTTGCATACTAATAAGCTCGATGACTATAACTCGACAGAGCAATTGTTAATGACTAATATTTTACCCATGATCCTGTGTAGATATGAATATTCTCTATAAACTCACCGATAATCTCAGACGCACGCGCGGTTTGGTTTCTATGTGGAGCATGCGCAGTGTCACATTGATCTGGACACAAGAGAGAGCGACATGGAGCTGCTTTCTCCAGCAGCGGCTGCGATCGGCTTCAGAGAGCGGCGGTCAGAGCCGGTGTGTGGGAGCCTCGCTGGGAGAAAGGAGCGGAGAGAATTCACAATTACTGGATACAGGTTAAAAATAACTCGAAAAAGACCCTCTAGTCCCGGGTAAGGAGGCGGCGGTCTCTGATCAGGGAAGCGGCCCAGGGTTACAGCCGCCATTTGTTTGAGGGAAGAGGGAGCGCGGGCCTGGGCGCCGCCATCTTGAGAAGGTCAAGGTGCAGGAGGGCGGGGCTATCGGGGTCGGTAGAACAATCAGAGGAAAGGGAAGACCCATTGTTATTGATTAATTCCACGAACACAGCTTCACTGGGCGATCCTGCAGGAATATCCTCTCTCAGTCCTGCTGGGATGTTTCACCCAATCAGAACCAGCAGCTCTCCTCCTCTCTCAGCTCCCCTTTGTCCTTCCTGCAGCATCTGTCCCCTGGAACATTGATCTGCCTGTCCTGTCCCTCCCTCAGCTGTTGTTTCTGTAATACCTGTGATATCCCAGTCCCACCTTAGATTGCTTCACTAAAGACAGGAATGCACTCGATGGATTTTACTTAACATCAGCAATTGTTTAATACTCATTTACAGGTTTTTAATTACATTGTTTTTTAAGCATTTACTTCACATTCAATCATTTGCAATGGTGGGATTTGAACCTATGTCCAGAGAACACTTGCTGAGTTTCTGGATAAATTGTCACACAATAATGCCTCTAGGCCATCACTTCGCCTGCTCACAGTTTGTATATCCCAGTGCAACATGAATCAAAACTCTTTCTTCCAGTACAATTGTTTGACCCGGCACTCTGATAATGTGACTCGGTACCTCTCCATGTGGTATCCCTCACTGTGTGGGTCTAATTGCTGCCTCTGTCAGCGTCTCTCATCTCTCACTCTTGAAGCTACTCCAGATCCTGAGCCAACAGAATTCTCCACTCCAGAGAGATGAGGCAACACAGGTCAGGATTTTCCAGATCTCTGTGGGCTCGGTGCCATTCTATATGTGTAACCCTCAAAGCATTCGTCTAATTGCCCATTCTGCCCTTTTCTGTGTCTTCTACAGGTACTCATGAAGTTCCAGACTCAATAGACTTGCCAACTGCTGGTTGGGATGATGGTTCGTCAGCCAGAAAGACAGGGAGGTCGGAAGTCTTCAATAAATCCTGCTGCCAGGTAAGATCATTCCAGTGCACAGAGCAAAAAGTAATAAGGGGGATCCAAACATCAGCTAACAAGACGTGACATAGAGAAAGTGCTGGAGGGGGAGCACAGTACAGACACAACCCAGGCTGAATCACCACGCCTGCTGCAAGTTTTGTTGTAATGAGACAGCATCGGGAGTTCCCAGTTATCAGTCCAGGCCTGTGCTTTCTTAGGGAGCATCAGAACAACTGAGGGGAAAGCAGGCCTCCCACGAGAGGGTGGTAATGCTGCCTGGGATATTTCTATTCCCTATTCCCTCTCCAACACTGTATCTATGGCTTGTATTGAGGGCCAGTGTCTTCAATCATTCTGACTCCTATAACAGTTCCTATCTCTGTCATCTCCTCCCCTCTCACCAATTATTTCACATATTTGAAACCTCCAGTCCAGATGACCATCCGTATCACTGTAACTTGCTTCAGTCTCGACAACATGCCTTGTCTCGATAGTCTCCTCCTCCGATAACTGGAGACATTGGGTCTGTTTCTGTGCGGCATGACTCTTCGGCCGAGGTTTCCTGAATGGAATGAGTCGGAATTGCCTGTGTTTGGCTCATATCCCTTCAAACCTTCTCCTCTCCATGTACCTGCCCGAGTGTCTTTTCCATGTTGTAATTGTACTTGTTTTTACCAATTCCTCTGGCAGTCCATGCCGTCTTTGCCCCATCCTCTGTGGAAAATGTTGTCCCTCAGCTCCCTCTTTAAATCGTTGCTCTCACACCTCACCTTTATGCCTCTAGCTTTGGACTCACCTACCCTTGGCAATTCACCTTACATAGACCATACATGGTTTCATAAACTTGTATAAGGTCACCCCGTGGCCTCCTCTGCCCAGGAAAAATATTGACGACAGCGTTACCAATATCTCCAACTCATGTACTCAATGCTCTCACCAATGCTCTCACAAGTGTGCCAATTGCCGCTTTCAACACCCTTTTGCCCTGTGATGCCAGGGTGTGTAACTGCACTTTTCTACAACACTGTTCAGGGCCCAACCATTACCTGTGTTAGTCCTCCTTGGTTTGTCTGAACTAAATCCAACAACTGAATTAAACTCCATCTTTCATTCCTTGGCCCCTTCGTCTAACATTTTGGTCACATCTTGAGCAAACTCCAGTCAAGTTTGTGAGACATGTTTTCCTATGCACAAAGCCATGCTGGCTGTCCGTAATCAGGCCTTATCTTTCCAAATGACTGTAAGGCCTACCTCTCAGAATGACCTCCAACAACTGACCCACCCTGATGTCTCGCTCATCAGTCTGTAGTTCCCTGGCTTTCTCTTGCAGCCTTTCTTAATTAATGACACAACATTATAATCATAGTTGGAGTCATACTGCACTGTTCAGTTAACGCTAACCATACTCTAAAACAGATCTCATCCCACCTGCCTGTTTCTGGATCATATCCCTTCAAACCGTTCCTATTCCTGTACTAATCAAATGTCTGTTAAATATTGTAATTGTCCCCATGTTCTTGCGAAGTTCATTTCACACACAACCCACCCTCTGTGTAACAATGTGCCTCTCAAGTCTTTTTCTTTTAAATGTCTCTCCTCTAAACTTAAAAATGTAGTGCCTTGTCTTGAATCTCCCCTGTCCATGCGAAAAGACAACTCCCATTAACTCTATCTATCCCCCTCATGATTTTATAAACTTCTATGAGGTCATCTGTCAACATTCAGGCTTCAGTGAAAAATACCAACCTATTCAGCCTTTCTTTATACTGAAGCCTTTCGTACCCAGCCACATCCCAGTAAATCTCCTCCCAGCCCTATCCAACTTAATAATATCCTTCCTATAACTGGGCGACCAGAACTGGACACAGTATTCCAGAAGAGGACTCACCAATGGCCTGTATAATCTCAATGCGACTTCCCAACTCCTATATCCAAAGGACTGAGCAATGAAAGCAAGTGAGGCAAGCACCTTTTTTTAAACTATCCTGTCTCTCTATGTTGCAAACTTCAAAGAATTATGTAGCTGAACCCTGAGGTCCCTCTGTTCTACAACACTACTGAAGGTCTTGCCATTAATTGTATAAGCCCTACCCGGGTTTGTTGTACAAAATGCATTACCTCGCATTTATTCAGATTGAACTCCATCGACAGTTTTTCAGCCATTCATACCTTTCATCAGGATCCCTTTGTAATCTCAGAAAACCTTCTTCACTGTCCACAATGCCACCCTCCAGTCTAACAGCCTATCACATGCAGCTCTCTATGGTACAAATATCTCTGTTAGAGGCCCTACAATGTCTTCACCAGCTTCCCACAATGTCCTGAGATACATTTGATCAGGTCCTGGGGATTTATCTACCTTTGTGTTTTAAAACCTCCAGCACCTCCTTTTGTATAATGTGGACTCATTTCAAGACATTGAGTCATAGAGATGTACAGCACGGAAACAGGCCCTTCGGACCAACTCCTGCATGACGTTTCTGGTCACATTTGCCACAATTTTCCCAATATCCCTCTGAACCCTTTGCTATTCATACACCCATCCACATGCCTTTTAAATGTATTTCTATCAGCCTCCACTATTTGCTCTGGCAGCTTATTCCATCCACTCTGCGGGAGCCAATTATTCTTGAGGTTCCTTTGAAAAGTTTCCCTCGCCTGGGGAAACGACCTTGTCTATTGACCCTGTCGATGCCCATCATGATTTTAAACACCTTTTATCAGGTAACTCCTCAGCTTCCCATTTTCAAGTGAAAACAGTCCCAGCCTATTCAGGCTTTTCCCTGAATTACAAACCCTCCAACCCTGGCAACATCTTTGGTCATTTCTTCTGAACCATTTCATGTTCCACAACATCCTTCCGATGGCATTGAGACCAGAATTGCACACAGTATTCCAATAGTGGTCAGACCAAATACTGTTTAGTTCCCTGAGCACCCCAGTCTTTATCCACAGTAAGTTCCAAAGTGAAATATTTGTTTTGGATCTTGTAGTTTCACACATTGTTGCCTTCATTGATCATTAAGGAGACCGGGTTTGTCCCGAGCTCATGTTTTGCTCTTACTACACTTGTAGAGTCTCTTTGGATTCTCCTTAACTTTCTCTGCCAAAGCGATCTCGTGTCCCCTTTTTACATTCCTGATTTCCATCCTAAGTGTATTTCTACAGCCCCGGTGCTCCTGAAGGGATTCCCTTGAGTCAGCCAGTTATATCTGACATGTGACCCCTTTTTTCTTGATCACAGCCTCGAAACTCAGCCAGTGTTTCCTAATTCAGTCAGCATTGAGCTGCACACTAACAGGAACACGCTGGCGCTGAACGCTCCTTTTATCTCGATTTTAAAATATTCCTACTTGCCAGATTTCCCTTTATCTGCAAATAGCCTCCCCAGATCTACTTTAAAAATTCATGTCTAATACTATCTTGCTCCACTGAATAACTTTAAATTGTGGACCAGGCCTGTCCTTTTCCATCGCTATTTTCAAACGAATACAATTGTGGTAACTTTCCAAAGTGCTCCCCTATTAATACCTCAGTCCTGTTCCCTACCTTGTTTCCCAAGGGGAGGTCAGGTTTAGCCCCATTCTCCACTTAGGCCACTTACATAATGACTGGGAGTTTTCGGAACACACTTAACAAATTCCTTCCATTCAAATGCTTAACTTAGTAGCAATCCCAGTTCAGGTTTGGAATGGTGAAGATCCCCTATCATTACAACCCTATTATTCTAAGAGATATCTGAAATCTCCTGACGTGTTTGCTCCTCCATCTCCCATTACCTATCACTGTAGTACGACCGTGAAAACTAATGACCAATTTTTATTTCTCAGTTCCACTAATATCGTTTAACTGGGCGATCCTACATGAATCCTCCCTCTCGGTACTGCTGGGATGTTTCCTCCCCAATCAAACCCACCAGCTCTCCTCCTGTTTTCCCTCCTGTTCTATCCTTCCTGTAGTGTCTGTCTCCAGAACATTGAGCTGCTGCTCCTGTTGCTCCCTCAGCTGTGTTTCTGTAATATCTATGGGATCCCAGTCCCATGTTCCCATCCATGCTCTGGGTTCATCTGCCTTATCAGTCTGGCACTTTGCATTGAAATAACTGCAGTATAATTCACCAGTTTTCGCTAATTGTCTGCTATGTTCTTGCCTGCATTGTCTACTTATATTGCTCTCTTGAACATTTGTACCAGCTTCAACTTTCTTTCATGCCTTGCTTTGGGTCACACAGCCCTGCCAGATGAGTTTAAATCCTCTCGAGCAGCTCCAGCAACGTTCCCCACCAGGATGTGGGTCCCCCTCCTGCTCCCAGTTCAGGTGTATTCCCCACCCTGTCTACCTGTGCTGACACCTTCAGACATCCAGGGACTTGCCCACCAAGGTCCCTGTGTTCCTCAGTACTCCAGGAGGACCTACCATTCATGATGTATATCATCGTTTATTAGACTTCCCACAGTGCATTACCTCACAGTGATCAGAAGTAAACTCCATCTGCCATTACTCTGCTCTGTTTATCATCTGATCGATATCAGACTGCAGCCTGAGTCCATCCCCCTCACTGTGGACAACACCCTCACCTTTCATGTTATCTGCAAACCTACTAATGTTACCTTCTGCTTTCACATCTGAGTGATTAATGTCCATAATGAACAGCAATGGTTCCTGCACAGATCCCTGTGGTACACCCGCTGGGCAAAGGCTTTCAATCCCAAAACCAACTCTCCACCAATTGTGGACCCAATTTACCAACTTACCTTGGATCCCATGGGATCTTCCCTTTTGGAGCAGCCTTCCGTGTGGGACCTTCTCAAAGACCTTAATGCACTGCCCTCAACAATATCAGAGGACAGTCGTCGAGCAAATCCATACAGACAATCCCTAATGAAATTGCGGGGGTATCCGTTTTTGGCGAATACATTGTGTAGGTGTTCTTCTTCCTCTTTTTGTAGTTCTGGTGTGCTGCAGTGTGTTGTGGCCCTTTTGAATAGTGTCTTGATGCAACTTCTTTTGTGTGTGTTGGGGTGGTTGCTTTCGTAGTTCAGGACTTGGTCTGTGTGTGTGGCCTTCCTGTATTCCTTTTTGGTGAATTCTTAATTCGGTGTTCTCTGGACCAAAACGTCTAGGAATGGGAGTTGGTTGTCCTTTTCTTCCTCTCTAGTGAATCGGATTCCTGTGAGTGTGGCATTGATGATGCGGTGTGTGTTCTCTATTTCTGTGTTTTTACTGATTACAAAGGTGTCATCCACATATCTGACCCAGAGTTTGGGTTGAATTTGCGGTAAGACTGTTTGTTCTAATCTTTGCATTACCGCTTCTGCGGTTGTTGTCCAGAGATGGGTGAGCCCATGGGTGTGCCGTTGATTTGTTCATATATTTGATTGTTGAATGAGAAGTGTGTTGTGAGGCACAGGTCCAGTAGTTTGAGTTTGCCGTCTTTGTTGATAGGTTCCCCGTCCTGTTGTCTGTTCTGTGTGTCGAGCAGGTTGGCTATTGTTTCTCTGGCTAGGGTTTGGTCGATAGAGGTGAACAGTGCCGTGACATCGAGTAAGACCATAGTTTCTTCCTTGTCTATGTGTATATTTCTGATGATGTCCAAGAATTCCTGTGCTGACTGGACAAAGTGTCTGGATCCGCTGATCAGGTGTTTCAGTTTCTGCTGTAATTCTTTAGCCAGTTTGTGTGATGGTGTCCCTGGTAGTGATACCATGGGTCTGAGTGCGATGGCTGGTTTGTGCACTTTAGGTAGTCCATAGAATCTGGGGAGGAATCTGTTGCTTTCATTTTTCATTCTCTGTTGGTCAAACTTGGTTATCTGTCCTTTTTTTTTTGTAGGTTTCTCAGTGTGTTGTTTATCCTATTGGTGAGCTGCGGGGTGGGGTCAAACTCCACACAATTTCATCCACAGATGCCTCAGGGAAAGACAACGGAACGAGGACATGCCACGACCCAAAGAACTAGCCACACTACCATACATCAAGAACATTTCCGAACTGACAGCCAGACTACTGCGACCACTAGGACTCATAACAGCACACAAACCAACAACCACTCTCAGGCAACAACTCACCAGAACAAAGGACCCGATACCCAACATGAGCAAAACCAATGTAGTGTACAAATTCCCATGCAAGGACTGCACAAAACACTACATAGGACAAACAGGAAGACAGCTAACAATCTGTATCCATGAACACCAACTAGCCAAAAAACGACACGACTAGCTATCCTTAGTAGACACACACGCAGATGACAAGCAACGTGAGTTCGACTGGGACAACACTACCATTATAGGACAAGTCAAACAGAGAACAGCCAGGGAATTTCTGGAGGCATGGCACTCATTCACAGTTTCAATCAATAAGCACATCAACCTGGACCCAATATACCGGCCACTGGAGCGGACAATTGGAACTGACAACCAGAAGCGGCAGAGACAGGCCACTATAAATGCCGGAGGAAAGATCACAGAAACGCTTCACAGGAGGCTCCCAAGCACTGAGGATGTCACCTAGACAGGGGACGAAACATCTGCAACACAAATTCCCAACTCGGTGAACAGAACCACAACGAGCACCCGTGCTACAAATCCTCTCACAAACTTTGAAGCCCTGTTGACTCTACAAAGCTCCGTCATGAACAAGCCACCATCTCTCTCTTTCCTTTGCCTTCAGTGTCTGCAACTCTCTCTGTATCTTCCAGTAACGTTCTTTAGTTACTGCAGGTCAGCCTAGCTCCCCAGATAACCTGTTTCATCCCCTACAGCTCCCTCAACCACTGTAACACCCTCTGGTCTGTCTAATCCTCCTCTTTCCCACTGTCTTCCAGGCACAACGGCGATCCTGTAAGAGAGCAGTGCGGAATGGGATGTTATAAATCTCAGCTGAGTCTTGATGCCTACCTTTACCTGGGAGTCACAAGGGGAGAGAACCTGAGCGAGTACAGCACAAAGCAGGATAATATAAATCAGCAGCGAGGGTCAAGGCCGACTGGGACTTGGATTTGGATAAAAAGCAGAGCAGGAGGCTCGAAATCAGCACCGAGTCACAGAGGGAGTGACCGTGTGAGGGAGCAACTTGGAGCAGGAGCTTGAGGCTGACTCCCACCTGGGAGAATATAAATCCGCTCTGAGGATCGAGGCCGAGTTGTACCTGGGAGTCACAGAGATGGTGACCCTGTGAGGGAGCAGACTGGAGTGAGAGCTGGACGATTACACATCCGAGCAGACACATCACTGTGTGTGCACGTGTCCTCCATTGTTCTGTGTGTGTATGTGTGTGTGTGTGTGTCCCCTTCCCTCACTGTGTGTGTGTGTAACTCTCCTCACTGTGTGTGTGTGTCCCTCCCTCACTGTGTGTGTGTGTGTGTCCCTCCCTCACTGTGTGTGTGTGTGTGTGTGTGTGTGTGTGCGTGTGTGAGCGTGTCCCTCCCTCACTGTGTGTGTGAGCGTGTCCCTCCCTCACTGTGTGTGTGAGCGTGTCCCTCCCTCACTGTGTGTGTGTGTGCGCGTCCCTCACTCACTGTGTGTGTGTTTGTGTGTGCGTATGTCTGCGTGTCTCCCTCCCTCACTGTGTGTGTGTGTGTGTCTGTCCCCTCGCTGTGTGTGTATGTGTACCCTCTCGCTTTGTGTGCACATGTCCCACCCTCGCTGTGTCTGCGTGCCTCAACTTCGCTGCGTGTGTGCGTGTCCCACCCTCGCTGCGTGTGTGTGTGTCCCTCTTGCTGTGAGTGTGTGTGCCCCTCTTGCAGTGTGTGAGGGTGTCCTCCCCTCGCTCTGTATGTCTGTGTATGCGTATCACTCACTCACTTTGTGTCTGTGTGTCCCTCCTTCGCTGTGAGAGTGTGTGTGCGTGCGTGTCCCTTTCTCACTGTGTGCATGTCGCTCTTGCTGTGTGTCCCTCATGCTGTGTGTGTGGGTGTGCGTGTCCCTCCCTCGCTGTGTGTGTGCGTGTCCCTCCCTCGCTGTGTGTGTGTGTCCCTCCCTCGCTGTGTGTGTGTGTGTCCCTCCCTCGCTGTGTGTGTGTGTGTCCCTCCCTCGCTGTGTGTGTGTGTGTGTGTGTGTCCCTCCCTCGCTGTGTGTGTGTGTGTCCCTCCCTCACTGTGTGTGTGTGTGTCCCTCCCTCGCTGTGTGTGCGTGTGTCCCTCCCTCGCTGTGTGTGCGTGTGTCCCCCTCCCTCGCTGTGTGTGCGTGTGCCCGTCCCTCGCTGTGTGTGCGTGTGCCCCTCCCTCGCTGTGTGTGCGTGTGCCCCTCCCTCGCTGTGTGTGCGTGTGCCCCTCCGTCGCTGTGTGTGTGAGTGTGAGTGTCCCTCCATCACTGTGTGTGTGTGTGTCCCCTTGCTGTGTGTGTGCGCGTCCCTCCCTCGCCGTGTGTGTGTGCGTGTCCCTCCCTCGCCGTGTGTGTGTGCGTGTCCCTCCCTCGCTCTGTGCGTGTCCCTCCCTCGCTCTGTGTGTGTGTGCGTGTGCCCCTCCCTCGCTGTGTGTGAGCGTGTGTCCCTCCCTCGCTGTGTGTGCGTGTGTCCGTCCCTCGCTGTGTGCGCGCGCGTGTCCCTCCCTCGCTGTGTGCGCGTGTGTCCCTCCCTCGCTGTGAGCGCGTGTGTCCCTCCCTCGCTGTGAGCGCGTGTGTCCCTCCCTCGCTGTGAGCGCGTGTGTCCCTCCCTCACTGTGAGCGTGTGTGTCCCTCCCTCGCTGTGAGCGCGTGTGTCCCTCCCTCGCTGTGAGCGCGTGTGTCCCTCCCTCGCTGTGAGCGCGTGTGTCCCTCCCTCGCTGTGAGCGCGTGTGTCCCTCCCTCGCTGTGAGCGCGTGTCCCTCCCTCGCTGTGTGTGCATGTCTTTCACTCTTGCAGTGTTTGCGTGTATCCCTCGCTGCATGTGCGCATGGCTCTCCCTCACTGTGTGTGCATGTATCTCCCCCTCGTTGGGTGTGCGCTGTCCCTCTCTTGCTCTGTGTGTGTTTTTGTGTTTGTGTGTGTCCCTCCCTCACTGTGTGTGCATGTTCCTTCCTGGCTGTGTGTTCGTGACCTTCTCTCGCTGTGTGTGTCTGTAATATTGTGCTTGCGCATGCGTGTGTCCCTCCCTCGCTGTGTGTGCATGTCCCCCTCTTGCTGTGAGTATGTTTGTCCCTGTTGCAGTGTATGTGAGTGTCCTTCCCTTGCTGTGTGTGTGTGTGTGTGTGTCCCTCCCTTGCTCTTTGTGTATATCCCCCTCACTGTGTGTGCTCATCTCCCCTCGCTGTGTGTGCGTGTGTCCCTCCCTCGCCGTGTCTGCGTGTCCCCTCTCGCTGTGTGTGTGCATGTCCTTCCCTCACTGTGGATGATCGAGTCCTTCCCTCGCTGTCTGTGTGCGTGTCCCTACCTCGCTGCGTGTCTCAGCAAGCCTCTCGCTCGCTGTGTGTGTCCCTCGCTCGTTGTCTGTGTGTACGTGTCACACTGTTACAGTATGTGTTTGTGTGTTGCCCCTTTGAAGCATGTCCCTCACTTGGTGTATGTGTGTGTGACTCTCCCTCGCGTTGTGTGTATGTGTGTCTCTCTTGCTGTGTGTGTGTGCATGTCTCACCCTCCCTCACTGTGTGTTTGCGTGTGTGTCCGTCCCTCAATGTGTGTGTGCGTGTCCCCCTTTGCTGTGTGTGTGCGTGTCCCCCCTCGCTGTGTGTGTGTCCTTTCTTCGCTGTGTCTGTGTGTGTCCCTCCCTCGCTCTGTGTATGTGTGTGTCCCTCCCTCGTTGTTTGTGTATATGTGCCTCTCCCTCGCTGTGTGCGTGTGTGCAGTCCCACCCTCGCTGTCTGTGTGTGTGCGTGTGCCTCGCTGTGTTTGTGTCAGTTCCCACCTCTGTGTCTGTGTGTGTGTGTCCCTCTTGCTGTGCGTGTGTGAGTGCATGTCCCCCCTTGCTGTGTGTGCGTGTCCCTCCCACGCTGTGTGTGCATGTCCTTCTCTCCCTTGCTCTGTGTGTGTGTGTGTGTGTGCGTGTGCGTGTGCGCGCGCACGCGCATGCGTGTCCCTCCCTCGCTGTGTGTGCGTGTTCCCCTCTTGCTGTGAGTATGTGTCCCTTTTGATGTGTATGTGAGTGTCACTGCCTCACTGTATGTCTGTGTGTCCCTCCCTTGCTGTGTCTGTGTGTATACCCCTTAAATGTGTGTATGTCTGCGTGTCCGACCCTCGCTTTGTGTGTGTGTGTGTCCCTCTTGCTGTGTGTGCGCGTGTCACTCCCTCACCGTGAATGTGCGTGCTTCCTGTCAATTTCTGTGCACATGCCCTCCCCCTCGCCGTGTGTGTGCTTGTCCATCCTTCCCCGTGTGTGTGTGTGTGTGTGTGTGTGTGTGTGTGTGTGTGTGTGTCTGTGTGTGTCCCTCGCTTGCTGTGTGTGTGTCCCTCCCTCTCTCTGTATGTGCATCCCTCCCTCGCTGTGTGTGTGCGTCCCTCTGTCGCTGTGTGTGCGTATCCCTCCCTCGCTGTGTGTGTGCATGTCCCTCCCTTGCTGCATGTCTCAGCAAGTCCCTCGCTCTCTGCGTGTGTGTGTGTGTGTGTGTGTGTGTGTGTGCGTCTCTCGCTTGCTGTCTGTGTGTGTTTCCCTTCCTCTAGTGTGTACATGTCACACTCTCACATTATGTGTTTGTGTGTCCCCCCTTCGCTGTGTGTTCCTCACTCACTGTGTGTATGCGTGTCCCTCCCTCACTCTGTGTGTGTGAATGTGTCTCCCTCCCTTGCTGAGAGTGTGTGTCCCCTCCTCGCGCTGTGTGTGTGTGTATGTGTGCGTGTACCCCCCTCGCTGTGTGTGTCTCTCTCTCTCCCTCGCTGTGAGTGTGCGTGTCCCCCCTTGCCGTGTGTGTGTGTGTGTTTGTTCCTCCTCACTGTGCATGTGTGTGTGTGTGCGCGCCTGTCCCTCCCTTGCTGTGTATATGCTTGTCCCTCCCTCACTGGGTATGTGTGAGTTTCCCCCCCTTGCTCTGTGTGTGTGTGTGTGTGTGTGTGTGTGTGTGTGTTTGTGGCCCTCTTGGTGTGCGTGTGTGTGCGTGGCCCTCCCTCGCTGTATATGTCTGTGTTTGTGTGCTTCCTCATGCGCATGTTGCTCCCCCATTGTATGTGCGTGTCCCTGTCTCGCTGTGTGTGTGCGTGTGTGTGTGTGTGTGTGTGTGTGTGTGTGTGTCCCTCCCTCGCTCTGTGTATTTGTGTGTGTCCCTCCCTCGCTCTGCATGTGTGTTTTTGTGTGTGTATGTGTCCCGATTGCTGTGCGTGTGTGTGCATGTGTCGCCCCCTCGCTCTGTGTGTGTGTGTGTGTGTGTGTGTGTGTGTGTGTGTGTGGTCCCACCCTCGCTGTCTGTATGTGTGCGTGGCCCTCCCTCACTGTGTATGTGTGAGTTTCCCCCCCTTGCTCTGTGTGTGTCCCTCTTGCTGTGCGTGTGTGTGCATGGCCCTCCCTCGCTGTGTGTGCATGTGTCGCCCCCTCGCTGTGTTTGCGAGTGTCCTTCCCTCGCCGTGTCTGCATGTTCCCTCTCGCTGTGTGTACGTGTCCCCTCTCAATTTCTGTGCACATGCCCTCCCCCTCACCATGTGTGTGCTTGTCCCTCCTTCCTTGTGTGTGTGTCTGCCCCTCCCTCGCTGTGTGTGTATGTGTGTCCCTCCATCCCTGTGTGTGCGTGTCCCTCCCTCGCTGTGTGTGCTTGTGTATGACCCTCCCTCACTGTGTGTGTGCATGTCTTTCCCTCCCTCGCTGTGAATGTGTGTGTGTGTATACATTTCACTCCCTCGCTGTTTGTGTGTGTCTCGCTCGCTGTGTGTGTTTGTGTGTTTATGTGTGTGTGTGTGCGCGTGTGTCTCTCCCTCGCTATGTGCATGTGTCCCTCCCTCGCTGTGTGTGCGTGTCCCTCCCTCGCTGTGTGTGTGCGTGTCCCTCCCTCGCTGTGTGTGTGCGTGTCCCTCCCTCGTTGTGAGTGTGCGTGTCCCTCCCTCGTTGTGAGTGCGCGTGTCCCTCCCTCGCTGTGAGTGTGCGTGTCCCTCCCTCGCTGTGAGTGTGCGTGTCCCTCCCTCGCTGTGAGTGTGCGTGTCCCTCCCTCGCTGTGAGTGTGCGTGTCCCTCCCTCGCTGTGTGTGCGTGTCCCTCCCTCGCTGTGGGTGTGCGTGTTCCTCCCTCTCTGCGTGTCTCAGCAAGTCCCTCCCTTGCTGTGTTTGTCCCTTCCTCGTTTTGTGTGTGTATGTGTCACACCCTCACAGTATATGATTGTGTGTGTCCCCCTTCGCTGCGTGTCACTCACTCGCTGGTTGTGTATGTATCACTCCTTCACGTTGTGTGTATGTGTGTCTCTCTCTCTCGCTTTGTGTGTGCGTGTCCCCCCTCGCTCTGTGTGTGTGTCTCCATCCCTCCCTCTCTGTTTGTGTGTGTACGTGCGCGTGTCCTTCCCTTGCTGTGTATGTGTGTGTCCCTCCCTCGCTGTGTGGATGTGCATGTCCCTCCCTCGCTGTTTGCTTATGTCCCTCTCTCACTGTGTGTGCACGTGTTACTCCCTTGCTGTGTGTGAGTGTCCCTCCCTTGCTCTTTGTGTATATCCCCCTCACTGAATGTGCGCATCTCCCCTCGGTGTGTGAGTGCATGATCCCCTCGCTGTGTGTGCGTGCGTCTCTCCCTCGCTGCGTGTCTCAGCAAGTCCCTCGCTCACTGTGTGTGTGTGTCCCTTCCTTGCTGTTTGTGTGTACGTGTCACATCCTCACTTTATTGTGTTTGTGTGTCCCCACTTCACTGCGTGTCCCTCACTCACTGTTTGAGTGTATGTTTCTCTCTCTCGCTGAGTGTGTGCGTATCCCTCCCTCGTTCTGTGTGTGTGTTTACGTGCGTGTCCCTCCTCTGTGTGTGTGTGTGTGTAAGTGTGTCTCCCTCTCACGCTGTGAGTGTGCAGGTCCCCCTTGCTGTGTGTGTGCGCACATATCCCCCTTCGCTGTATCTGTGTGTGGGTGTCCGTCCCTCCCTCGCTTTGTGTGTGTGTGAGCTTGGCCCTCCCTCACTGTGTATGTGTGCGCATGTCCCCCTCACTGTATCTGTCTGTGTGTGTCCGTCCTTCCCTCGCTATGCGTGCGTGTGTGTGTGTCCCTCCTTTGCTTTGCTCTGTCTGTGAGTGTGTGTTTGTGTGTGTGCACGTGTCCCTCTCTTGCTCTGTATGTGTGTGTGTGTGTGTGTGTGTGTGTGTGTGTATGTGTGTGTGTCCGTCCCTCTTGCTGTGCGCGTGCGTGCGTGGCCCTCCCTCACTGTGTGTGCATGTGTCTCCCCCTTGCTGTGGGTGTTTCTGTTTGTGTGCTTGTGCATGCGCGTGTCCCTCCCTTGCTCTCTGTGTGTGTGTGTGTCCCTCTTGCTGTGAGTATGTGTGTCCCTCTTGCAGTGTATGTGCATATCCCACCCTCGCTTTGTGTGTGTGTGTGTCCCTCTGGCTGTGTCTGCGCGTGTCACTCCCTCGCTATTTGTGCATGTGTGTGCATCCCTTGTGTGTGTCTGTATGTGTGTGTGTGTGTGTGTGTGTGTGTGTGTGTGTCTGTGTGTCCCTCCCTTACTCTGTGTTTCTGTGTGTATGTATGTGTGCGTGCCCCTCCCTCGCTTTGCGTGTGTGTGTGTCCGTCCCTTGCTGTGTGTGCATGTCCCACCCTTGCCATGTCTGTGTGTGTCCCCTCTCACTGTGTATGTGTGTGTCCCCTCTCAATTTCTGTGCACATGCCCTCCCCCTTGTCATGTGTGTGTCCCTTCCTTCGCTGTATGTGTGTGTGTGTGTGTGTGTGTTTGCGTGTGTATCCCTCCCTCGCTGTGTGTCTGTGGGTAACCCCCTCACTGTGTATGTTTGTATGTCACTCCCTTGCTGTGTGTGCACACGTCCGTCCCTTGCTCTGTGCTTGTGTGTGTGTGTATCTGTGCGTATCCCTCCCTCGCTTTTCGTGTGTGTCCGTCCCTTGTGTGCGTGTGTGCATGTCCCTCACTTGCTCTGTGTGTGTGTGTGTGTGTGTGTGTGTGTGTGTGTGTGTGTGTCCCTCCCTCGCTTTGCGTGCGTGTCCGTCTCTTGTGCGCGTGTGCATGTACCTCCCTTGCTCTGTGTTTCTGTGTGTGTATGTATGTGTGTGTGTGACCCTCCCTCACTTTGTGTGTCCATTCCCTTGTGTGTTAGTGTGTGACCAACTTGCTGGGTCTGTGTGTGTCCCCTCTCGCTGTGTGTGTGTGCCCCCTCTCAATTTCTGTGCTTGTCCATCCCTTGCAGTGTATGTGCATGTCCCTCCCTCACTGTCTGTCTGTGTGTATTACCCTCACTGTAAGAGTGTGTGTTTGTCCCTTCCTCACTGTGTGTGCGCGTCTCTCCCTTGCTCTGTGTTTGTGTGTGTGTGTGTGTGCGCACGTGCGTCCCTCCTTTGCTTTGCGTGTGTGTCCCCATCCCTCGCAGTGTATGTGCGTGTCCCTCCCTCACTGTGTGTTTGTGTGTCCCTCCTTTGCTTTGCGTGTGTGTGTCCCTGTCCCTCGCTGTGTGTGTCCCTCCCTAGCCGTGTGTGTGTGTCTATCTTGCTGTGCGCGTGCGTGCATGGCCCTCCCTTGCTATGTGTGCATGTGTCTCCCCTTCGCTGTATTTGCAAGTGTCCCTCTCTTGCACTGTGCGTGTCTGTTTGTGTTTGTGTCCCTCCCTGGCTGTGTGTGCACATGTCCCTCTCTCGCCGTGTGTGTGCGTGTCTCTCTCTCGCTGTGTGTGTTTCTGTGTGTGTGCTTGCGCATGCACGTGTCCCTCCCTTGCTCTGTGTGTGTGTCCCTCTTGCTATGAGTATGTTTGTCCCTCTTGCAGTGTGTGCGTGTGTCACTCCCTCGCTCTTTGTGTGTGTGTGTCCCTCCATTGTACTTTGTGCATATGCCCCTGACACTGTGTGCGCTTCTCCCCTCACTGTGTGAGTACATGTCCCCCCTTGCTGTGTGTCCCTCCCTCGTCATGTCTGTGCATGTTCCCTCTTGCTGTGTGTGCGTGTCCCCTCTCAATTCCTGTACACATGCCCTCCCCCTCACCGTGTGTGTGCTTGTCCCTCCTTCCCTCTGTGTGTGTGTGTGTGTGTATATGCATGCAGGTGTGTGTGTCCCTCCCTTGCTGTGTATGTGCATGTCCCTCCCTCGCTGTGTGTGTTTGTGTATGTTCCTCCCTCGCTGTGTGTGCATGTCCTTCCCTTGCTGTGTTTGCTTGTCTCTCCCTCGCTCTGAGTGTTTGTATGTGTGTGTGTGTCTCTCGCTTGCTGCGCGTGTGTATCCCTCCCTCGCACTGTGTGTCCATGTGTCCGTCCCTTGCTGTGTGTGCATGTCCCACCCTTGCCCTGTCTGTGTGTGTCCCCTCTCGCTGTGTGTGTGTGCGCCCTCTCAATTTCTGTGCACATGCCCTCCCCCTCGATATGTTTGTGCTTGTCCCTCCTTCGTGGTGTATGCATGTCCCTCCCTTGCAGTGTATGTGCGTGTCCCTCCCTCGTTGTGTGTCTGCGTGTATTCCCCTCACCATAAGTGTGTGTGTTTGTCCCTTCCTCACTGTGTGTGTGTGCATGTCTCTCCCTTGCTTTGTGTTTGTGTGTGTGTGTGTGTGTGTATGTGCCCCTCCTTCGCTTTGTGTGTGTGTCCCCGTCCCTCGCAGTGTGTGTGTGTCCCTCCCTCGCCGTGTGTCTGCGTGTATCCTCCTCACTGTGTGTGTGTGTTTGTGTGTTCCTCCTTTGCTTTGCGTCTGTGTGTCCCTGTCCCTCGCTGTGTGTGTCCCTCCCTCGCCGTGTGTCTGCATGTATCCCCTTCACTGTGTGTATGTGCGTGTCCCTCCCTCCCACGCTGTGTGTGTCCCTCCCACGCTGTGTGTGTCCCTCCCACGCTGTGAGTGTGTGCGTGTCCCTCCCTCGCTCTGTGTGTGTCCCTCGCTCTCTGTGTATGTGCGCGTGCATTTCCTTCCCTCACTGTGTGTGTGTGTGTGTGTGTGTGTGTGTGTGTGTGTGTCCCTCCCTCGCTGTGTGTCTGCGTGTCCCTCCCACACTGTGTGTGTGTGTCCCTTCCTCACTGTGTGTGTCCCCCTCGCTCTCTGTGTATGTGTGCGTGCATTTCCTTCCCTCACTGTGTGTGTGTGTGTGTGTGTGTGTGTGTGTGTGTGTGTGTGCATTCCTTCCCTCGCTGTGTGTTTGCGTTTATCCCCCTCACTGTGTGTGTGTGTGTGTGTGTGCATTCCTTCCCTCACTGTGAGACTGCGTGCATCCCCCTCACTGTGTGTGTGTGTGTGTGTGTGTGTGTGTGTGCACGCGCATGTCCTTCCCTCTTTTTGTGTCTGTGGGTATCTCCCTCACTGTGTGTGTGTGCATGTCCTTCCCTCACTGTGTGTCTGTGGGTATCCCCCTCACTGTGTCTGTGTGCATGTCCTTCCCTCACTGTGTGTCTGCGTGTATCTCCCTCACTGTGTGTGTGTGTGTGTGTGTGCATTCCTTCCCTCACTGTGAGACTGCGTGCATCCCCCTCACTGTGTGTGTGTGTGTGTGTGTGTGTGTGTGTGCACGCGCATGTCCTTCCCTCTTTGTGTGTCTGTGGGTATCCCCCTCACTCTTTGTGTGTGCATGTCCTTCCCTCACTGTGTGTCTGTGGGTATCCCCCTCACTGTGTCTGTGTGCATGTCCTTCCCTCACTGTGTGTCTGCGTGTATCTCCCTCACTGTGTGTGTGTGTGCATGTCCTTCCCTCGCTGTGTGTCTGCAGGTCTCTCCCTCACTGTGTGTGTGTGTGCATGTCCTTCCCTCGCTGTGTGTCTGTGGGTATCCCCCTCACTGTGTGTATGTGCATGTCCTTCCCTCGCTATGTGTCTGCGTGTATCTCCCTCACTTTGTGTATGTGCATGTCCTTCCCTCACTGTGTGTCTGCGGGTATCTCCCTCACTGTGTGTGTGTGCGCATGTCCTTCCCTCGCTGTGTGTCTGCGTTTATCCCCCTCACTGTGTGTGTGTGCATGTCCTTCCCTCGCTGTGTGTCTGTGGGTATCTCCCTCAATGTGTGTATATGCATGTCCTTCCCTCACTGTGTGTCTGCGGGTATCTGCCTCACTGTGTGTGTGTGCATGTCCTTCCCTCGCTGTGTGCCTGCGTTTATCCCCCTCACTGTGTGTGTGTGCATGTCCTTCACTCGCTATGTGTCTGCATGTATCCCCCTCACTGTGTGTGTGTGTGTGTGCGTGTGTGTGCGCATGTCCTTCCCTCGCTGTGTGTATGCGCGTATCTCCCTCACTGTGTGTGTGTGCATGTCCTTCCCTCGTTGTTTGTCTGCGGGTATCTCCCTCACTGTGTGTGTGTGCGTGCATGTCCCTCACTCGCTGTGTGTCTGCGGCTATCCCCCTCACTGTGTTTGTCTGCGTGTATCCCCCTCACTGTGTGTGTATGCGCGTATCTCCCTCACTGTGTGTGTGTGCATGTCCTTCCCTCGCTGTGTGTTTGCGTGTCGCTGCCTTGCTGTGTGTGTCCAAAATTTGCACCATCAGTGGATTGGCCATCATAAATTGACTGTAGTATTCAGGAATGTGTGGTTTAAGTAAGTTCACCACGAAAAATGCAGAGTTTAATGTACAGGTAGAGGGGTGGGTCTGGGTAGGATGCTCTTCAGAGTTTTGGAATGGACTGGTTGGGCCGAATGACCTGGTTCCTCATGATGGCGATTCTATTCAGGTTATTGCCCAGCCCTGTCAACCATCACCATCTCTGAAACCTTGCCTAATCCCCAATATTCTCTTAACACAGCAATCTCTTCCAGACTCTAAAACACTCCTTGCCTATATAAGCTTCTCCAGTCCTACAAAAATCGATATGTCTGTCACCTCTTCCTGCTTTTAGAACCCTCCCTATAACTATTACCATTTGGTACAGCACTCCCAATCATTGTTCCCTCTCGAAGCTCTCACAAACATTTGTATCTCTGAAAACTCATCTGGACTGTCTCAACTCCCCTTTGACAGTTACATGCTGAGACCTGCTCTATATCAGTGAAGTAATTAAGTCTTGGTAACACTCACTGTTATAATCTCCCTTCAACCTTAAAGCACTGAGGATCGGTAGAAGGTCTTCTCAACCCGACAGCCATCTCTGTGTCTGTAATCTCCTCCACTCCCCATAATACATTCTCTCTGAGCTCTTCTGTAGTCCACTAAACACTCCCTAACACTGTCTGTATCAGTGTAACCTTCACCAAAAATACAACCTTCCCTCTGTGTAAATCCCTACACCAGTCCCTATCCCTCTCAGCTCCGTCTAACAATACAACCCTCCATGTCTGTGTATTCACCTTCATTCCCTACATCCCTCGATGGAGAGGGATAAGTGTGCACTGCAGGGCAACAGTTATAGCTGGGGGCAGGGAAATTATGATGCAGTGAGGCATGACTTAGGACATGTGAATTGGAAAAATAGGCTTCAAGGGAAGAACACAAATGATATGTGGAGATTGTTCAAGGAACAGCTAATGGGTGACCTTGATAAGTATGTACCAGTCAGGCAGGGAGTAAAGGGTCTTGTGAGGGAGCCGTGGTTTAATAAGGAATTGGAATCCCTTGTGAAAGGGAAGAGGGCGGCCTATGTAAAGATGAGGCGTGAAGGTTCATTTGGGGCGATTGAGAGTTATAAGGTAGCCAGGAAGGATCTGAAGAGAGAGCTAAGAGCAGCGAGAAGGGGACATGAAAAGTCCTTAGTTGGTCGGATTAGGGAAAACCCAAAGGCCTTCTATAGGTTTGTCAGGAATAAAAGGATGACTAGGGTAGGTATCGGTCCAGTCAAGGATAGTAGTGGGAGGTTGTGTGTGGAGGCGGAGGAGATTGGTAAGACACTAAATCAATACTTTTCGTCAGTATTCACTCAGGAACAGGACACTGTTGCTGATGTGAATATTGAGTCACAAGTGATTAGAATGGATGGCCTTTAGGTATGTAGGGAAGAGGTCTGGGGAATACTGGAAAGGATGAAAATAGATAAGTCCCCTGGGCCTGATGGCATTTATCCTAGGATCCTCTGGGAAGCTAGGGAGGAGATAGCGGAGCCATTGGCCTTGATTTTTAGGTCATCGTTGTCTTCGGGAATAGTGCCAGAAGACTGGAGGATAGCGAATGTGGTCCCCTTGTTCAAGAAGAGGAGCAGGGATAGCCCGAGTAACTATAGGCCGGTGAGTCTCACTTCTGTTGTGGGAAAAGTCTTAGAGAGAATTGTAATGGATAGGATTTATGAACATCTGGATAGGAATAATGTGATCAAGGATAGTCAGCATGGTTTTGTGAAGGGTAGGTCGTGCCTCACAAACCTTATTGAATTCTTTGAGAAGCTGACCAAGGAAGTGGACGAGGGTAAAGCAGTAGATATGGTGTATATAGATTTTAGCAAGGCGTTCAATAAGGTACCCCATGGCAGTCTAATGCAAAAACTACGGAGGTATGGCATTGAGGGTGCATTAGAGGTTTGGATTAGGAATTGGCTGACTGGAAGGAGACAGAGGGTAGTAGTTGATGGTATAGGATCATCTTGGAGCGCAGTTACTAGCGGTGTTCCACAAGGATCTGTTTTGGGACCATTGCTGAATGTAATTTTTATAAATGACCTGGAGGAGGGGCTTGAAGGCTGGGTGAGCAAGTTTGCGGATGATACGAAAGTCGGTGGAGTTGTGGACAGCGAAGAAGGATGTGGCAGGTTTACAGCGCTATATAGATAGGTTGCAGAGCTGGGCAGTAAGGTGGCAAATGGAATTCAATGTAGCGAAGTGTGAAGTCATTCACTTTTTGGTAGGAGTAACAAGAAGATGGATTACTGGGCTAATGGTAGACTACTTGGTAGTGTGGATGAGCAGAGGGATCTTGGTGTCCATGTACACAGTTCTTTGAAAGTTGCCACCCAGGTAAATAGTGCTGTGAAGAAGGCATACGGTGTACTGGGCTTTATTGGTAGAGGAATTGAGTTTCGGAGTCCTGAAGTCATGTTGCAGTTGTATAAGACTCTGGTGCGGCATCATCTGGAGTATTCTGTACAGTTTTGGTCCCCATACTATAGGAATGATGTGGAGGCATTGGAATGGAGGTTTACCAGGATGTTGCCTGGCATGGTAGGAAGATCGTATGGGGAAAGGCTGAGGCACTTGGGACTTTTCTCATTGGAGAAAAGAAGGTTTAGGGGAGATTTGATAGAGGTGTACAAGATGATTAGGGGTTTAGATAGGGTTGACAGTGAGAACCTTTTTCCGCGTATGGAGTCAGCTGTTACTAGGGGACACAGCTTTAAATTAAGGGGTGGTAGGGAGAGGACAGATGTTTGGGGTAGATTTTTTACTCAGCGGGTTGTGAGTTCATGGAATGCCCTGCCAGTATCAGCGGTGGACTCTCCCTCCTTATGGTCATTCAAGCGGGCATTGGATAAGCATATAGAAGTTATTGGGCTAGTGTAGGTTAGGTAGGCTTCGGTCGGCGCAACATCGAGGGCTGAAGGGCCTGTACTGCGCTGTATTTTTCTATGTTCTATGTTCTATCCCTCCCTATCTGTGTAACCTTCTCCATGCATTTTTGCTTCATTCTCTTCAACTGTCCCTGTCAGTGTAATATCTTCCAGACCCGAAAACTCCCCTCTCTTTAACTTCCTCAGGCCACATACCCCTCACTATCTAGAACCGACTCCTGTCTGAGAAACCTACCTCTGCAAATTGCTCCAACTCTTCAACTGTCCATAAGCTCCTGCAGCTCTTACATCCCTCCCTATCGACCAAGTCTCTTCCAGTCCCTAAACACCAACAGTCTGTGGAGACCCGACCACCATCCCTATCAGTGTAATCCTCTCAGGTCTCTGCAGTAATCCTGATCTGTCGAACTCACTCCATGCCTGTGCCTCTCCCAATCCAGTCCCTACAAAACCCACTCTCTATTTAACACCCTCCTGTCACTATCACCCCCATGTCAATGTAAGCTCCTCCTGTGTCTCCACCATCTACCCATCTCCATAACCTTGTCCAGCTCTTATACCACTATCTGTTTAAACGTCACCCTCCTCTACAACTTCCTCCTGTTTGTGCTATACTCCCTTATCTGTGAAACTGTTTCTGACCAAAATTGTTGTCATAGTCTCTGAAAAGAAATCCAGATTCCACAGCCTCCATAACCCCCAGAACCTAAGCCTTCCTATGTCTATAAACATCTTCAGTCACGACTACCCTGCATATCTCTGTTTGTTCTTCCAGTCGATACAAACATCTTGATCTCTGTAATCTGCTCGGCTCCCTAAAACGCTCCCTGTCACTGATCCAGTCCTGTCCTACTAACATCCTTATCCCTGTAAGCTTCTCCATCCCTCCCAACATTCCCAGCTCCATGAACACCAGCAAGCCCTATAGCTCTCCACATTTCTGTAATCCCCTGTGGGTCTACGGTCCTTCTTCTCTGTGTAACCTCATTCAGACCCCATACTCTCCTGCTTCCTGAATCCTCTTCCTGCATTGCAACCAAAACCACATGTTTATGTAATATCCACCAGTGCTTACATCCTCCCCAACTCAGTAACCACTTGCAGTCCTAACAAAGCATCTAAACTGTGAAACCTCTCATTTCCCTGAAATCCTCCCTCCCTCCTCAAATGCCTTCATCACCATGAAACCTCACAATTACTGAAGCCTCCTTTTGGTGCTGCAAACCTCCTAATGTCTGAAAAATCCTCCTGTCCTGATATTCCTCTCTATCTCTGTAATCCCCACCACCCTCCAGTGCCCTTCTGGGGAACATGGCAGAGGATGGAAGATTTGTAGAGTCTGGACCATATTATGGAGGTTGAATTCTGGGGAGTACAGATTTGGTCGAGTGTCTGTGGTGTGCAGATTATTGGCGAGGATTCTAAAGACAGGATTTAAGACTACTTGGAAAACCATAGTTACTTTAGAGACAGTCAGCATGGGTTTGTGAGGGGTCAGGTCATGCCTCACAAACCTTATTGAATTCTTTGAGGATATGTTATTATACGTTGATGGCTCATTCAAAAAAGAAGGATGATTGGGATACAGGGAAATCTGTCTGTCTGGATACAGGATTGGATACCCCAGAGTAGACAGAGTATGGTAGCAGATGGACAGTATTGATCTTGGAGCACATTAGCCTGAGTTTTTCTGTAACAGTCGGCTCTGGGACTTTGCTCTTTGGGATTTTTTTAAAGTGATGTGCATGTGGATGTTGGAGAGTGGGTTAGTAAGTTTGCCAATAACATGAAGGTTGGTGGAGTGGTGGGGAATGTGGAGGGCTGTTGCAGGTTGCAATGGGACATTGACAGGACACAGAGCTGGGCTGGAAGTGACAGATGGAGTTCAATCTGGAAAAGTGTGAAGTGATTCATTCTGGAAGTTCGAATTTGAATACAGAATACAGGGTGAAAGGCAGAATACTTGGCAGTGTGGAGGAACAGAGAGATCATGGGGTCCGTGTCCATACATCTCTCAAAATCGCCACGCACGTTGGTAGGGTTGTTAAAAAGGCATATGTTGTGTTGGCTCCCCTTAGAAGGGGATTGACGGTAAGAGCCGTGAGGTTTTACTGCATCTTTATAGCATCCTGGTGAGACCACACTTGGAATATTGTGTTCAGTTCTGGTCCCGTCTTTACAGGAAGGATGTGCAAGTTTTAGAGAGCGTACAGAGGAGATTTACCAAGATGCTGCCTGGAATGGAGGGCAGATCTTATGGAGAAAGTTTGAGGGAGCTAAGGCTTTTCTCATTGGAGTGAAGAAGGGGGCGGGGCGACTTTGTGGAGGTGAACAAGATGATAAGAGGCACAGAGTGAGTGAATAGTCAGAGACGTTTCCTCCTATGGCATAAATGGCTATTACAAGGGGGTGTAATTTTAAGGTGAATGGAGGATGGATAAGAGGATAGAGAATGGTAGGTGGTTGGATGGACTGATAATGGTGGTAGTAAAATTAGATACATCCAGGACATTTAATAGACTCTTGGACAGAGACATGGATAATAGTAAAATGAAGGGTATGTAGTTTACTTTGATCTTACAGTTGGATAAAACGTTTGCATGAAATCATGGCCGAAGGGCCTTGGACTGAACTGTTCTGCGTTCTGTGTTCTGTATGTTAAACTGGGTAATAAGCTCAGATCAGTGTTAAAAGGATATGGCATTCAGGAGGAGCGAGTGAACTGGATACAAAAGTTGCTTGATGGTAGGAGACAGAGTGTGATGGGAGACATGTTGTTTTCCTGACTGGAGGCATGTGACCAGCGGTGTAGTGGGTCCACTGTTGTTGGTCATTTGGATAAATGGTTTGGATGGGAATATTGGCTTCCTGGTCAGTAAGCTTCTTGGGTGACACTGACATTGGTGGTAAATTGGTTAGTGGAGAAGATTATATATGACACAACAAGATTAACAGGACTGCTGGGAGAGTGGGCTGAAGAATAGCAGATGGGGTTTAATTAGATAAATGTGAAGTGTGCCAATTTGGTGAAACAAACCAGGGTGGGACTTGTACAGTTAATGTTTGGACCCTCAGTCAGTGACCAGGGATGCAGGTACACAGTTCTTTGAAAGTGGCGTCACAGGTAGACTGGCTGGTGAAGCAGGCATTTGGGATGGTGACCTTCATTGGGGAGAGCATTGAGAGTAAGAGTTAGGATGTCATGTTGTATCTGTAAAAGACATTGGTGGGGCCACCATAAAAACATTGTTGATCAGTAGGAAGAACTCATCTAGTTCACTAACCTCCTTTAGGGAAGGACATCAAATATTCTAACCTGGTCTGACCGACATGTGACTCCAGAACCACAGCAATATGGCTGACTCTGAGCTACCCTCTGGGTAATTAGCAAAGGGGTCAAAGAACGTTGTTCCAGGCAGTGACACCCACATCCCATGAATGAATATATAAAAATACCTATGTCCCTCTGTACCTCTGCAAACCCCTCCAGCTGCAGCAATCCGTACTGGCTTTGTAACACCCTGACCACTCTCTGTAACACTCTCACCACCTCCAGCACCTTCACCTCTCCCTGTTCCTATTGTGTCAATGAACCCTGACCATGGCTCCCCTTCCCACAGCCCTCCTCCTTTGAGCAGACCCATTGTAATCCATTAACATTTACTCCTAAAACACACTCTCACTTCAGGATTTTAAGTACTTTTTGGAGATCTTCTCAGCCTCATAATCTCATATGATCCCTTTTGTCCTGAGTGAGGCATCAGTGGGAATTTCTTGCTGAGTTTTTTACTGTTTCAATTGAATGTCCTTTTGTTGAGTATTTTGCATTGTCCCTTGAAATGTTTTCCACTGTTCATTTACAGACACATATTTCAGTCTGTTTAGCCTGTTTACCTTGGTCAGTTCTCCTCTCAAACTCGTGTCATTGGCTATTTTTGTTTCTAGTTGTAGCTTGTCCTTTCTGGAATTCACTTTAAAACTTTATATTTATTTAAACTGCACTTTATCACAATTTCCCGAAGGATCTCTGCAGGTGACATTACTCATTCACTAAGTTTCACTACACGGTCGCTCTGCGATAATTATGTCCCTTAACAGTTGCACAATGTGTTTTTCAAAGAAACACTGAAAAAAAATTAACCGAACTCCTTCCAATATCAATGCTGTCCGTGTGATTGTCCCAGATTATACAAATATTGAAGTTTCCAAAATTATCACAGTGCCTTTGTTAAAAAATTGCAATGAGTTCCTGTTTAATGCAGTGATGAGCAATGAAATGCTGTTCATTGGCTAAAACTGTTCTGCTGCTTGTGTCCTTGGCAAGTAGTAGCAAGAATTTACATTCAGACTGACTCTACTTCATGATCTGCAGCCAAATGCTTTCTCAGTAATGCCTTTGTTATCCATTATTGTTAGCGTTGCCCATTTTGCCTGAGTTTGCACAAGATTACGAACCACTGAATATTTTTGTTCACCCTGTATCCATGTCTCCCTGGTGTCTAAATCTCTTTTATCTCGGTGTCACAAATCCATCGACCATATTGCAGCAACTTTGTCCATTCAAAAAAATCAGAATGTTCTCTCTTCCACAATTTTCTGTCACAAACCGATTCCCTGATGTACAATTTTAGTTAAACTCTGTCCCATCCTGTTCCTTTCTGCTTGTCTTCAGCCACATTCCCATGCTGTTCCATTGCTTCACCTTTTCCCTTTGGATTTGGAAAGCTCGTTTCACCTGCATCCTTTCTGTCAGTTTAATGCCCTGTCCATAAACCTACCGACATGATTGGCCAGGACACTGCTCCCAGCACAGTTCCAGGGGGACCATCCTAATAGATTTTTTAAAAATCAGGTATGGGATGTGTGAGTCTCTGGCTGACCAGCCTTTCTTGCCCAGCGCTAGAAGCCCTTGAACTGAGTGACTTGCTCGGCCATTTCAGAGGGTAATTGAGAGGCACTTTGCTGTGGGGATGTCGTGCAGACCACGTGAGGATGGGCAGATGTCCTTTTCTGAAGGACAAGTGTTTGGATTTGTTGTACATCAGTAATGGTTTCATAATTATTTGTGGATTGTAAATTATTATTTTTAAAATTATTGATTTCAAATGTCTCCTTTTCAGATGGTGGGATTCAATCCTGCCTCCCCTGAATATTAGCTGAGGTTTTGGATTCATTCTCTCGCAATAATATCACTAGGCCATTACTTCACCTGCTCACTGTGTGCTCATCCCTGATCACTGATACCAGGGCATCATGAAACTAAACCCATTCTTCCAACATGACTGTGTGATCCTGACATCGTCCAGCAATCTGGGACTATTACTTAATATCGCTCCGTTTTCCTGATCTCTGTGGAACTCAGTGCCATTCTCCATGTGTAACCCTCACTGCATCAGTCTAATTTCCCATTCTGTCTATTTCTCTTTCTCCTGTTGGAATTCAGGGAAGTCCTGACTCAATAGCCTTCCCAGCTGCTGGGTGGATCGTCCATCACCTCATTGAACGCAGTTGGTCTGCCAGAGAGAGACAAAGGGAAAGGAGATCTGGAGCCTTCAATAAATCCTGTAGTGAGGTAAGATCACCCACAGTGCACAGAGCAAAGAACAATGAGAGGGCTCCAAACATCTGTGAACACAACATGACATAGATACAGTGCTGGAGGGGAGCACAGTACACACACACACACCCTGGTGCTGGAAAAGCACGGCAGGTCAGGCAGCATCCGAGGAGCAGGAAAATCGATGTTTCGGGCAAAAGCCCTTCATCAGGAAGAGAGGCTGGGAGCCTGCAGAGTGGGGAGATAAATGAGAGGGGGGTGGGGATGGGGAGAAAGTAGCATAGAGTACAATAGGTGAATGGGGTGGGGAAGAGGTGGATAGGTCAGAGTCGAAGATGGGGGAAGGTAGCAAAGAGTACAATGGGTGAATGGGGGTGGGGATGGGGGTGATAGGTCAGAGAGGAGGGTGGAATGGATAGGTGGGAAGGGAGATAGGCCATTAGGACAGGTCATGAGGGCGGTGCTGAGCTGGAAGGCTGGAGGTGGGGTGAGATAGGGGAAGGGGAAATGAGGAAACTGGTGAAGTCCACATTCATGCCCTGGGGTTGAAGTGTTCCGAGGCAGAAGGTGCGGCGTTCTTCCTCCAGGCGTCGGGTGATGAGGAAGTAGTGGTGAAGGAAGCCCAGGACCTGCATGTCCTCGGCAGAGTGGGAGGGGGAGTTGAAATGAAGGGTCACAGGGCGGTGGGGTTGATTGGTGCGGGTGTACCAGAGATGTTCCCTAAAGTGCTCTGCTAGGAGGTGTCCAGTCTCCCCACTATAGACGAGACCACATCAGGAGCAACGGATACAATAAATGATATTGGTGGATGTGCAGGTAAAACTTTGGATGTGGAAGGCTCCTTGGGGGCCTTGGATGGTGGTGAGGGAGGAGGTGTGGGCGCAGGTTTTGCAATTCCTGCGGTGGAAGGGGAAGGTGCCAGGAAGGGAGGGTGGGTTTTTCGGGGGCGTGGAACTTACCAGGTAGTCAGGGAGGGAAAGAGGAGAGGGGTGGGGAGGGAAATATATCCCTGGTGGTGGGGTACGTTTGGAGGTGGAGGAAATGGCGGCAGATAATTTGGTTTATACGAAGATTGGTAGGGTGGAAGGTGAGCACCAGGGGCGTTCTGTCCTTGTTACGGTTGCAGGGGTGGGGTCTGAGGGCGGATGTGCGGGATGTGGACGAGATGCATTGGAGGGCATCTTTAACCACGTGGGAAGGGAAATTCCGATCTCGAAAGAAGGAGGCTATCTGATGTGTTCTGTGGTGGAAGTGGCCCTCCTGGGTGCAGGTACGGCGGAGGTGGAGGAATTGGGAATAGGGGTTGGGAATTTTGCAGGCGGTAGGGTGGGAAGATGTGTAATCTAGGTAGCTGTGGGAGTCGGTAGGCTTGTAAAAAATGTCGGTGTCAAGTCGGTTGTCATTAATGGGGATTGAGAGGTCCAGGAAGGGGAGGGAGGTATCAGAGATGGTCCAGGTAAATTTAAGGTCAGGGTGGAATGTGTTGGTGAAGTTGATGAATTGCTCAAACTCCTTGAGGGAGCACGAGGTGGTGCCAATGCAGTCATCAATGTTGCGGAGAAAGACGTGGGGAGTGGTGCCATTGTAACTACGGAAAATGGACTGTTCTACGTAGCCAACAAAGAGACAGGCATAGCTGGAACCCATACGGGAGCCCATGGCTACCCCTTTGGTTTGGAGGAAGTGGGAGGATTTGAATGAAAAATTATTAAGTGTGAGGACAAGTTCAGCCAAACGAATGAGAGTATCGGTGGAAGGGTACTGTTGTGGACGTTGGGAGAGGAAGAAACGGAGGGCTTGGAGATCCTGGTCATGGTGGATGGAGGTGTAGAGGGTTTGGATATCCATTGTGAAGATGAGGCGTTGGGGGCCAGGGAAACGGAAGTCTTGGAGGAGTGGAGGGTGTGAGTGGTGTCTCGAATGAATGTGGGTAATTCCTGGACTGGGGGATAGGACAATGTCGAGGTAGGTAGACATGCGTTTGATGGAGTAGGAGCATGCTGAGACAATGGGTCGGCCAGGTGGTCAGGCTTGTGGATCTTGGGAAGGAGGTAGAACCGGGCAGTGCGGGGTTCCCGGACAATGAGTTTGGAAGCTGTGGGTGGGAGATCTCCTCCTGAGGTGATGAGGTTCTGTATGCTCTGGGAGATGATGGTTTGCTGATGGGAGGTGGGTCATGGTAGAGGGGGTTGTAGGAGGAGGTGTCTTTGAGTTCGCATCATGGTTTCAGCGGTGTAGAGATCAGTGTACCAGACTACCACTGCACCCCCTTTATCTGCTGGTTTGATGGTGAGGTCGGTATAGGAGCAGAGGAAGTGGACGGCTGCACGTTGTGAGGGTGAGAGGTTGGAGTGGGGGAGGGGGTAGATAGGATAAGGCAGTTAATGTCCCGGTGGAAGTTGGAAATGAAGAAATCGAAGACAGGTAATAGGCCAGCGCGGGGTGTCCAGGTGGATGGAGTGTATTGGAGGCCAGCAAAGTGGTGCTCAGAAAATAGGCGGGAGTCTTCATTGTAAAAGTAAGCTCCGAGGCGGAGGTGGTGGAAGAAGTGTTCGATGTCACGGCGTATATTAAATTCATTGATGTGTGGACGGAGGGGAATAAACGTGAGGCCTTTGCTGAGGACTGATCATTCGTCCTCAGTGAGGGGGAGGTCAGGGGGATGGTGAAAACTCGGCAGGACTGGGAGCTGGGACCAGGCGTAGGTGTGGAGCTGGGGGAGGCGACGGAGCCTGTAACTGTAGTGGGTGTGGTGTTAGGGTGAATGGGGATAGAGTCATGAGCAGGGGTGGTGTTCCCCTCAGGGTTCTGGGGGCAGGGATGGTGACGGTGGGACCTGGGGGTGGTGTCAGCAGAATGCAGATGAGTGGCGTTGGTGGGGGCGGAAGTGGTGGCAAACACGGCAGTGGGGGAGGGGGGGACGTGGAAGTCACTGAGTATGTGACATCAGCGATGATGTGAGGGGTGGAAGTGATGTCACTTGCAGTGTATGAGGAATTGTGAGCGGCAGAAATGGCATTTACTTTATTTTAACCAATAATTTCCCGTCACAAATCTATTTGACAATGTCGTTTTTAATTAAATTCAGTCCCTTACTGTTTCTTTCTTTTGGTCTTCATTCACATCTCCATGGTGTTCCAATATTTCAACCTTTCTCTTTGGACTTAGGAATTTCCATTCACCTCAGACCTGTCCCCCTCCTCATCTGTGTCCATTTATAGCACACTGCATAATCCTGGTACCAGAGGAGCCTATCCCAATAAAATAGCTCAGTCCTCCCTGAGTACTGGTAGCAGTGCTCACTGGTCAGAACCACTTCTGTTGATACCATTGTGTGATCCTGACACCTTCCAGCACACTGCTGATATCACTCAGTCTCTCTCCATGTGGTATCCCTCACTGCGTGGGTCTAATTGCTGCCTCTGTCAGCGTCTCTCACTCTTGCAGCTACTCCAGATCCTGAGCCAACAGCATTCTCCACTCCAGAGGGAAGCAACTGCACAGGCCATGGATGGAGACTGGGAATTTCCGGATCTCTGTGGGACTCAGTGCCATTCTCCATGTGTAACCTTCATTGCATTAGTCTAATTTCCCATTCTGTCTACTTCTCTGTCTCCTGTAGGTATTCCTGATGTCCCTGACTCAGCAGAATTCCCAATTCCTGTCTTGTCCATCACCACATTGAAGACAGTTGGTCAGCCAGAGAGAGATGGAGAGTGAGATCTGGAGCCTTCAGTAAATCCTGCAGCCGGTAAGATCACTCACAGTAAACACCACAGGGAGGAGTTAGTGGACTTTAATTCAGATCCTGAGGGTATGATGTAGGAACAATGCTGGGCAAGGAGAATGAGAAAATTCTCAGGCTTCATTATCACCATCTTGTCTGTAAATTCATTGTTCCACAGAACCCTCCCTATGTCTGTCAGTTTCTCCATTGTCTGTTTCATCTATACCACTTCCCCTATCTCTATCAGCCCCTACAATCCTGCTTATCCCTGTAAGTTCCTCCGACCAGTACAACTCTCCAAGTTTCTGCCTTTGCCTTTAGTGCCGGGTTCTGTCACATCTCTCCTAAACTCAAGAAAAACAACTGTTCAGTTCCTCAAGCCATCCTGGTCAGTGTAGTCCTTTCCAGACCTGAAAAACCTCCCTGTCTTTATGACTTTTTTGAACTCCGACTACCTTCATGATCTCTGTAACCTTCCCGTCACGACAAAAAAAAGCTGTGTACCTTAGTAACCTCCTCCAGCTGTTAGACTCCTCCTTGTCTCTGGGCACAAATCAGAGTGACCCTGCTTCTCTCATCAATTAGTTTCTCCATTTCTAATGATGACTATGAACTCTTCCTGTCTCTAAAACGCACTCAGTCTCTGTAAACTCTGCTGGTCCCGATTGATGGAATTTCCTTCGGTAACTACAAACCTTTATACCTTTAACCTCCTCCAGACGCAACCACACAGTTTATTTCTAAAACCTCTGAGTGATAGAGTCATAAAGATGTACAATTTGGAAACTGACCCTTCGGTCCAACCCGTCCATGCCGACCAGATGTCAAATTCAATCTCGTCCCACCTGCCAGCACCTGGCCCATATCCCTTCAAACCCTTCCTATTCATATACCCTTCCAAATGCCTCTTAAATGTTGCAATTGTACCAGCCTCCACCACATCCTCTGGCAGCTCATTCCATACAGGAACCACCCTCTGTGTAAAAGTTGCCTCTTGGGTCTCTTTTATATCTTTCCCCTCTCACCATAAACCTATGCCCTCTATTTCTGGACTCCCTGACCCCAAGGGAAAAGACTTTGATTATTTATCCTATCCATACCCCTCATAATTTTGTAAACCTCTGTAAGGTCACCCCTCAGCCTCCGATGCTCCAGTGAAAATAGCCCCGGCCTGTTCAGCCTCTCCCTGTAGCTCATATTCTCAAACCCTGGCAACATACTTGTAAATCTTTTCTGAACCATTTCAAGTTTTACAAACCTTTCCGATAGGCAGTCTACCAAAATTGCACACAATATTCCAACAGTGGCCGAATCAATGTCCTGTCCAGCACAACATGACCTCCCAACTCCTGTACTCAATACTCTGACCAATAAAGGAAAGCATACCAAATGCCGCCTTCACTATCCTGACTACCTGTGACTCCTCATTCAAGGAACTATGAACCCACACTCCAAGGTATCTTTGTTCAGCCACACACCCTAGGACCTTACCATTAAGTGGATAAGTCCTGCTAAGATTTGCTTTCCCAAAATGCAGCACCTCGCATTTATCTGAACTTAACTCCATCTGCGAGCTCTCAGCCCATTGGCTCAGCTGGTTCAGATCCTGTTGTCATCTGAGGTAACATTCTTCGCTGTCCACTACACCTCCTCCAATTTTGGTGTTATCTGCAAACTTACTAACTGTACCTCTTCTGCTTAACATCCAAATCATTTATGTAAACGACAAAAAGTAGAGGACCCAGCAACGATCCTTGTGGCACTCCACTGGTCACAGGCCTCCAGACTGAAAAACAACCCTCCACCACCACCCTCTGTCTTTTACCTTTGAGCCAGTTCTTTATCCAAATGGCTAGATCTCCCTGTATTCCTGAGTTCTAACCTTGCTAATCAGTCTGCCATGGGGAACCTTTTCGAACGCCTTCCTGAAGTCCATATGGATCACATCTACTGCTCTGCCCTCCTCAATCTTCTTTGTTACTTCTTCAAAAAACTCAAACAAGTTTATGAGACATGAATTCCCACACACAAAGCCATGTTGACTACCCCAATTAGTCCTTGCCTTTCCAAATACATGTACATCCTGTCCCTCAGGATTCCCTAACAACTTGCTCACCGCCGAGGTCAGGTTCACCGTCCTGTCATTCCCTGGCTTGTCTTTACTATCCTTCTTAAACAGTGGAACCACTTTTGCCAACCTCTAGTCTTCTGGCACCTCACCTGTGACTATTGATGATACAAATATCTCAGCAAGAGATCCAGCAATCACTTCTCTAGCTTCCCACAGAGTTCTCGGGTACACCTGATCAGTTCCTGGGGATTTGTTCACCTTTAACCATTTCAAGACATCCAGCACTTCCTCCACTGTAATCTGGACGTTTTGCAAGATGTCACCATCGATTTCCCTACAGTCTATATCTTCCATATGCTTTTCCACGGTAAATACTGATGCAAAATATTCATTTAGTATCTGCCCCATTTTCTGTGGCTCCACACAGTGGCCGCCTTGCTGATCTTTGTGGGGCCCTATTCTCTCCCTAGTTACCCTTTTTTCCTTAATATATTTTTTAAAAACCCTTTGCATTCTCCTTAATTCTATTTGTCAGACCTATCTCATGTCCGCGTTTGCCCTCCTGATTTCCCTCTTAATTATAGTCCTACTTCCTTTATACTCTTCTAAGGATTCACTTGATCTATCCTGTCTATACCTGACATATGCTTCCTTCTTTTTCTGAACCAAACACTCAATTTCTTTAGTCATCCAGGATTCCCTCTACTTACCAGCCTTCCCTTTCACCCTGACAGGAATATACTTTCTCTGGACTCTTGTTATCTCATTTCTGAAGGCTTCCCATTCTCCAGCCATCCCTTTACCTTCGAACATCTGCCGCCAATCGGTTTTCAAAAGTTCTTGCTTAATACCGTCAAAATTGGCCTTTCTCCAATTTAGAACATCAACTTTTAGATCTGGTCTATCCTTTTCCATCACTATTTTAAAACAAATAGAACTATGGTCGCTGGCCCCAAAGTGCTCCCCACACTGACACCTCAGTCACCTGCCCTGCCTTATTTGCCAAGAGTAGGTCAAGTTTTGCACCTTTTCTAGCAGGTATATCCACATACTGAATCAGTAAATTATCTTCTACACACTTAAAAAATTCCTCTCCATCTAAACTTTTAACACTATGGCAGTCCCAGTCAATGTTTGGAAAGTTAAAATCCCCTACCATAACTACCCTATTATTCTTACAGATAGCTGAGATCTCCTTCCAAGTTTGTTTGGCAATTTCCCTTTGACTGTTGGAGGGTCTGTAATACAATCTCAATAAGGTGATCATCCCTTTTTATTTCCCAGTTCCACCCAAATAACTTGCCTGGATGTATTTCTGGGAATATCCTCCCTCAGCTCAGCTGTAATGCTATCCCTTATCAAAAATACCACTCCACCTCCTCTCTTGTCTCCCTTTCTATCCTTCCTGTAGCATTTGTATCCTGGAACATTAAGCTGCCAGTCCTGCCCATCCCTGAGCCATGTTTCTGTAATTGCTCTGATATCCCAGGCCCATATTCCTAACCATGCCCTGAGTTAATCTGCCTTCCCTGTTAGGCCCCTTGCATTGAAATGAATGCAGCTTAATTTATTAATCCTACCTTGTCCCTGCCTGTCCTGACTGTTTGCCTCACTTCTGTTCTCAGTTGTACCCATCTCAGAACAAGTTCCCAAAATCTTCACTGTGATTGTTACCACGTCCCATCCCTGCATTCCTCAAAATTCCTGGAAAAATCCTCCCATTCCTAAAACCCGCCCTGTATCTATCAGCTGTTCCATCTTCCACAACCCTCCCTATCACTGTAAGACAGCCCCCCCGTCCCAGTTACTACAGCCCGCTGCATCACTAAATGCCAGTAGTCACTGTGCATCTCTATAAACTTACTATCTATATAACCTCCTTCAGTCCCCACAGCCCTCCCTATCTCCATACAATCCTTCAGTCCTCACAACTCTTCCTATCCATGTAACCTGAATCATTCCCCACAAACCTCCCTAACTCCATAAACTCCAAAAGGCCCCACGACCCTCCCTATCTCCATAATCTCATCCTGACCCAATGACACTCCCGCTCAGAGTAACCTCCTTCAATCCCCATGATCCTCCTGATCTGTGCAACCTCATTCAGGCCCAACAGCCCTGCAGATCTCTTTGGCCCCTTTCAGGCCCCACAGCACTCCCTATCTCCATAATGTTCTTCAGTCACCACTGCACTCTCTGTGTCCATAATCTCATACAGTCCCCACATCATTACCTCCTTAATTCCAAAGCCTCAATTACCTGTTGAACCTGTAAACTACCTTTTTCAGACTAAGAAACAAGAACTCCCATACCCATTTCTGCTGCCAGTCTTAAACCGAACAGTGTCAGCCTGACAGTAGGTCGGGAGCTGAAATATGTTTGAAATGATATGTCAATATTCAATAACTGGACCCTTAGAAACACATTTAATAAAAAGACAATGTGGATTTGAGCCTGTTGGATTGTATTTATATTGGTGTGAGTATAAATGGCAGAGTAGATAAGGGTGAAGGAGTGACTGTAGTGAGGATACGGTGTATTTGAATTATCAGAAGCCGTTACACAAGTTTCAATAAGGGCTAAGGAGTAACTTGGTAGAGAATAGGGCACCTTAACTATCAGGAGGTGGGTGAGATATTGGACAAGATAGTGTTGTCAGAAGTTACTGTGGAGAAAGACATGGAAGCTCGGGAACTTGGGGAAATAAAGAGTGATGTGTTGGAAAGAATCCTCAACAGAGAAGAGAAAGTGTTGGAGTCTTAAAACAAATAAAGGTCGATCAATCCTCAGTAGCTCATTATGTCTATCCTAGAATATTGTGGGAAGCTAGGGAAGAGGTTGCGGTGTCCCTAACAGAGATATTTATATTATCCACAGACACAATGAGTTACCAGAAGACTGGAAGGTGGCTAATGTTATTCCATCACTTAAGGGTTGCAGGGAAAAGCAAGGAAATTACAGTCCCGTGAGCCCAGTGTTGGGGAAGTTGTTGGAGGAGATTCTGAGAGAAAGGAGCTATATATATTTGGAAAGGCAAGGGCTGATTCAGAGATAGTCAGCATTGCTTTGTGAGTGGAAAACCGTGTTTCACAAACTGGATTGATTCTTCGAGGAGTTGGCCAAGAGATAGATGAAGGCAGAGCAGTCACCGTTGTCTACATGAGCTTGAGTAAAGCATTTAACAAGGTTCCAAGGGATGTAGAACATCTAGTGAAGAGGAGGAAGGAAGCTAACCTCAGGTTGAGGAACCAAGAATCAGAAGCAGGGCTCTAGAGGGTTACATGGGCCAGCACGGTGGCTCAGTGGTTAGCACTGCTGCCTCACAGCAGCAGGGACGCGATTTTGATTCCAGCCCCAGGCAATTGTCTGTGTAGAGTTTGCACATTCTCCCCATGTCTGTGTGAGTTTCCAATAGGTGCTTAGGTTTCCAAAGCCCAAAGATGTGCAGGTTTGGCGAATGAGCCAGAAGTTTTTCAAGAAAGGGAATCGAGATAATCCTGGGAATCACAGACCTGTCAGTCTTCTCTTTGTGATGTGCAGATTGTTGGAGAGGACTCTGAGAGATGAGATTTGTGATTCCTTGGAAAACCATAGTTTGATTAGAGAAAGCCAGCATGGCTTTGTAAAGGACAGGTCATGCCTCACAAATCTTATTGAATCCTTTGAGAATGTGACAAAACACATTTATGGCTCATTGAGAAAGTACAGAGCATGGGATACAGGGAAACCTGCCAGTCTGGATACAGAATTCCTGGCCCATAGAAGACAGAGGGTGATGACAGATGGAAATCATTCAGCCTGGAGCTCAGTGACCAGTGGTTTTCTGCAGAGAGACGTTACAGGACCTCTGCTCGTTGTGATTTTATGAATGACTTGGATGTGTGAATGAAAGAGTGGGTTAGTAAGTTTGCCAATGACACGAAGGTTGGTGGAGTAGTGAAGAGTGTGGAACGGGACATTGACTGGATGTAGAGCTGGGCTGAGAAGTGGTAGATGGAGTCAAATCAGGAAAAGTGTGAAGTGATTCATTTTGGAAGGTGAGACTTGAATGCAGAATACAGGGGTAAAGGCAGAATACTGGATAGTGTGGAGGAACAGATGGATCTTGGATTTCATGACCTGAGATCCGTCAAATTTGCCACCCAAGCTGATAATGTTGTTAAGAAGGAATATGTTGTATTCGCTTTCGTTAGCTGCGGGATTGAGTTTTAAAGCGTGAGGTTATGCTACAGGTCGGTGCAGCCCTGTTTAGATCCCGATTAGAATATTGTGTTCAGGCTTCGTCCCTTCATTTCAGGAAGGATATGGAAGCTTTAGAGAGGGTAAAGAGGAGATTTACCAGGATTCTGCCTGGACTGGAGGGCATGTCTTATGAAGAAAGGTTGAGGAAACTAAGGCTTTTCTCCATTGGAATGAAGAAGAGTGAGGGGTGACTTGGAAGAGGTGAACAAGATGGTGTCAGGCATAGATAGAATGAATAGTGAGAGACCTCTTTATTCCATGGCATACATAGTACCAGGGGCATAATTTGAGGGTGATTGGAGGATGGGTAAGGGGAGAATTCAGATGTAGGTTCTACACGCAGAGAGTGGTGGGTGGGTGGAACGGGACATTTTAACAGACTCTTGGATAGGCACATGCATAATAGCAAAATGAAGGGTATGTAAGTTAGTTTGATCTTACAGTCGGGTAAAAGATGTGCATGGCATGTGCGTGGCCGAAGGGTCTTGTGCTGTACTGTTCTGTGTTCTACGATCCGTATGGTAAACTGGGTAATATGGTCAGATCAATGTAGAAGGATATGACATTCAGGAGGAGCTAGTCAACTGGATACAAAATTGGCTTGATGGTAGGAGACAGAGGGTGATGGGAGACTTATTGTCTTTCTGACTGGAGACATGTGACCAGCGGTGAAGTGGGTACCCTGTTGTTTGTCATTTGGATAAATGGTTTGGATGGGAATATTGGTTTCCTGGTAAGTAATTGTTTTGGGTGATACTGAAATTGGTGGGAAAGTGGAGAGTGAAGGTTATCTGTGATACAAAAGGATGAACAGTCCTGCTGGGATAGTGGGCTGAAGAATAGCAGATGGAGTTTAATTAGATAAATGTGAAGAGTTCCATTTTAGTGAAACAAACCAGGGTGGGACTTGTACAGTTAATGTTCGGGCCCTGGGTCGTGTTGTCAGTCAGAGACGCAGGAATGCAGGTAGACAGTTCTTTGAAAGTGGTGTCACAGGCAGACAAGTTGATGAAGCAGGCGTTTGGGATGGTTACCTTCTTTGTGCAGAGCATTGAGAGTAGAAGTTGGGATGTCATGTTGTGGCTGTACAGGACATTGGTGAGGCCACCATAAAAGCATTGTTGATCACTAGGAAGTACTCATCTGGTTCACTTACGTCCTTGAGAGAAGAACATCTGACATTCCAACCTGGTCTGGCCTACGCGTGACACCAGACCCACAGCAATATGGTTGACTCTGTGCTATGCTCAGGGTAATTAGCAGTGACACCCTCATCCCATGAATGAATCAATAAAAATACATATGTCCCTCCCTACCTCTGTAAACCCCTCCAGCTGCAGCAATCCGTACTGACTTTGTAACACCGTTCAGACCCTGACCCCTCTCTGTAACACTCTCACCACGTCCAGCACCTTCACCTCTCCCAGTTCCTTTTGGGACATAAAACCTTGACAATTATTCCCTCTTCCATCTGACCTCCTCCTGTGAGCAGACCCTTTGCAATCCCTTTAAAACTTACTCCTAAAACATTCTCTCACTTCAGGATTTTAAGTACGTTTTGGTGATCCTCTAAGCCCGATAATCTAATATGATCCTTTTTACTTGAGTGTGGGACCGGTGGGGATTTCTTGCTGAGGATTTGTCTGTTTCAATGGAATGTCCTTTTGTTGAGTGTTTTACACTGTTCCTTCAAATGTTTTCCACTGTTCATTGACAGGCACATATTTCAGTCTGTTTAGCCTATTTACCTTGGTCAGTTCTCCTCTCAAACCCATGTTATTGGTTATTTTTGTTTCTAGTTGTAGCTTGTCCTTTCTGTGATTCACTTTAAACCTTTACATTACTTTAAACTGCACTTTATCACAATTTCCATGAAGATCTCTCCAGGTGACATGACTCATTCACTCAGTTTCATCACACAATGGTCGCTCTGAGACAGTTACGTCCCTCACCAGTTGCACAATTTGTTATTCAAAGAAACACTGGAAAAAAAATTTTCTGAACTCCTCTTCCAATATCACTGTTGTCAGTGTGACTGTCCCAGATTATGTGAATATTGAAGTTTCCGAAAATTCCAATGATTTCCTGTGTAATGCAGTGATGAGCAATGGAATGCTGTTCGGTGGCTAAAACTGTTCTGCTGCTTGTGTCCTTGGCAAGTAGTAGCCAGAATTTACATTCAGACGGACTCTCCTTCATGATCTGAGACCAAATGCTTTCTCTGTAATGTCTTTCTTACCCATTATTGTTAGCGTTACCCATTTTGCCTGAGTTTCTGCAAGGTTGTGATCCATTGAATATTTATGTCCACCTTTTGTTCGCCCTGTAACCACGTCTCTCTGGTGTCTAAATATTTTTTTATCTCAGTGTCAGAAATCCATTTACCTTATTGATAAGACTTCGTCCATTCAAAAAAAAATCATAATTTACTCTTTCCCTCAATTTTCTGTCACAAACCTATTCACTGATGTACAGTTTTAGTTAAACTCTGTCCCCATTCTGTTCCTTTCTGATTGCCTTCAGCCACATTCTCATGTTGCTCCATTACTTCACCTTTTCTCTTTGTGTTTGGAAAGCTCCTTTCACCTGGACCCTGTCCCAGCATTCTCTCTGTCAGTTTAAAGCCCTATCCATAAACCTACAGACATGATTGGCGAGGTCACAGGCCCTAGCACAGTTCCAGTAGGACCATCCTAATGGATTTTTTTATAAATCAGGTATGGGATGTGGGTGTCCCTGGCTGACCAGCCTTCATGGCCTATCCCTAGCTGCCCATGAGCTGAGTAGCTTGCTCGGCCATTTCAGAAGGCAATTGAGAGGCAAACACTTTGCTGTGGGTATGTCATACAGACCACGTGAGGATGATCAGATTTTGTTGTCGCAAGGGCAAGTGGGCGGCACGGTGGCTCAGTGATTAGCACTCCTGCCTCACAGCACCAGCGTCCCAGGTTCAATTCCAGCCCCGGGCGACTTTGTGGAGTTTGCACATTCTCCACACGTCTGCGTGAATTGCCTCCGGATGATCCGGTTTCCTTCCACGGTCCCAAGATGCGCAGGTCAGGCGAATTGGCCATGCTACATTGCCCCTAATGTTAGGTGTATTAGGTCGAGGGTGATGGGTCTGAGTGGGTTACTCTTGGGTCGAAAGGCCTGTTTCCACACTGTAGGTGATCTAACGGATTGTGTGTTTTGTACATCAGCAATGGTTTCATATTTGTTTATGGGTTGTTAATTGATATTTTTTAAATTATTGATTTTAAATTCCACCATATCTTGTGATGAGATTCAAACCTGCCTCCCCTGAGCACTAACTGAGGTTTTGGACAAATGCCCTAACAATAATGTTACTCGGCCATCACTTCACCTGCTCACTGGTTGCTCATCCCTGAGCACTGATACATGAAGCTAAACCCATTCTTCTAACATAACTGTGTGATCCTGATACCTTCCTGCACTCTGGTGATATCACTCAGTCTCTCTCCATGTGCTATCCCTCACTGTGTGGGTCTAATTGCTGCCTCTGTCATTGTCTCTCGCTATTGCAGCTACTCCAGATCCTGGGCCAACAGAATTCTCCACTCCAGAGAGACACAACAGTGCAGGCTAGGGATGGAGTTTGGGATTTTCCAGATATCTGTGGGGCTCATTTCCATTCTCCTTGTGTAACCCTCTCTGCATCAGTCTAATGTCCCATTCTGTCTATTTCACTGTCTCCTGTCGATACTCAGGAAGTTGCTGACTCAATAGACTTCCCAACTGCTGTGTGTCTCATCCATCACCTCATTGAAGATGGTTGGTCAGGCAGAGAGACAAAGGGAAGGGAGATCTGCAGCCTTCAATAAATCCTGCAGTGAGGTAAGATCACTGATAGTGCACAGAGCAGGGAGCAATGAGAGGGCTCCAAACATCGCTAACAAGACATGATATAGATACAGTGCTGGATGGGGAGCACAGTATAGACACACCCCATGCTCAATCACCACGTCCACTTTAACTTATGTTGCACTGAGAAAGCATCGGGAGTTCATAGTTATCAATCCAGTCCTGCGCTGTCTAAGTGAGCATCAGGACAACAGACGTTAAAGCTGGCTTCCGACGAGAGGTTGGGAATGCTGCCTGGAATCTTTCTGTTCTGTGTTCTTCCTCCAACACTGTACTAAGTCTCACTACTCTGCAACACTGTATCTATGGCATGGCTTGTGCACCAGTGCCTTCAGTCATTTTTAACTCCTATAACAGTAGTTGTCCCTGTAACCTGCTCCATTCCCGACAGTCCCTCCACATATTTGAGACGTACTGCATTCCAGACTACCATCCCTATCGCTGTAACTTGTTTCAGTGTCTACAACATGCCTTATTTTGGTACACTAATCCTCTTTAACTGGATACAGAGTGATAAAGCACGGAAACAGAACCTGAGGTCCAACCCCTCAATGCTGACCATATTATCTAAACTGAATGAGTCTCATTTGCCTCCATTTGGCCCTTATCTCTTCAAACCTTCTCCTCTCCATGTACCTGCCCAAATGTCTTTTCCATGCTGTAATTGTTCTTTTTTCTCCCATGTGCCTGAGGCAGTCTGTTCCGTTTATGCACCATCCTCTGTGGATAATGTTCCCCCTCAGCTCCCTCTTTAAATCCTTTCTGTCTCTCACCTCCTGTTCATACCCTCTAGTTTTGGACTCACATACCTTTGGTTATTCACCATTCTTAGCGTCACCCCGTGGCCTCCTCTGCCCAAGTGAAATATTTAGGGCAATGTTACAAGTATCTCCAACGTATGAAACAAAGTGCTGGCGAATGTTGGCAAATGTGCCAAATGCTGCTTTCCCCACCCTGTCCACCTGTGATCCCACTTCCGAGGAACAATGTAACTTGCACCCCCTGGTCTCTCTCTCTCTCTCTCTCTCTCTCTCTCTTCAACAACCCTGGCCAGAGCCCTTCCATTAACTGTATTAGTCCTCCCTGGTTTGTCTTAACAAAATCCAACACCTGAATTAAACTCCATCTTTCATTCCTTTGTCCACTGGCCCAGTTGGTCAGTATCCCCTTTGATAACCGTATTTACTGCCCACTACACCATTCATTTGATCATCAACAAACTTTCGCACAATCACTCCTATATTTTCACCCAAATCGTTTATGTCGATGATGCACATCAGTGGACCCAGCCCTGATCCTTTCTTCAATAATGGAATCAAACCATATTCTTGTCATAGAGCCATACAGCATGGAAACTGACCCTTCAGTTGATACCCACCATAATCTAAAATTAAACTCTTCCCAGCTGCCTGTTGCTGGCCCATATCACTCCAACCCTTCCCTATTCACCTGTTTATCCAAATATCTTTTAAACGTTGTAATTGTACCCACATCAACCCCTTTCTTAGGAAGCTCATTCCACACTCAAACCACCCTCTGTGTAGCAAATTGCCCCATATCTTTTTTTTGAACATCTCTCTCCTCTAACCTTAAAAATGTGGCCCCTCCTCTTGAGACTCCCCCGTCCTGAGGAAAAGGCAACTACCATTAAATTGATCTATGTACCTCATTTTTTTTCATAAACCTTTATAGCATCATGTCTCAACCTCCAGGCTCCAGTGAAAAAAGACTTAGCCTATCCAGCCATTTTTCAGAACTCAAGCCTTCCATACCCAGCAATATCCTGTTAAATCTCTTCTGAATGCCCTGCAGCTTAATAATATCCTCCCTGTTAACTGGGCGACCAGAACTGGACAGAGTATTGTAGAACAGGCCTCGCAAATGTCTGTGCAATCTCAACATGACGTCCCAAATCCTCCACTCAATGGACTGAGCAATAGTCAGGCATGCAAAGCACTGTCTTATCCATCCTGTGATGCAAGCTTCAAGGATTATGTACCTGAACCCAGAGGTCCCTCTGCTCTGAAACACTAACTGAAGCCTGAACATTAACTGTATAGGCTCTACCCTTGTTTGTTTTACAAAATGCATAATCTCGTATTTATTCAGATTGAATTCCATCTCTAGTTTTTCAGCCCATTCACTCCCTTCATCAAGATCCCTTTGTAATCTCAGAAAACCTCCTTCACTGTCCATGATGCCACCCTCCAGCCTGCCAGCCCATCACTCATGGCTGTCAGTAGTACACATACCTTTGCTAGGGGCTCCACAATTTCTTCCCTAGCATCCCTCAGTGTCCTGTGATACACTTAATCAGGTTCTGGGACTTGCTATAGCTTTGTGTTTTAAAACCCCCAGCACCACCTCTTCTATAACATGCACTCTTTTCAAGTCATAGAGATACACAGCATAGAAACAGACCCTACGGTCCCCAACTCGTCCAGGCTTACCAGCAGATCTAAATAAATCCATTCCCTTTTCCAGCATTTGGCCCATATACGTCTACACCCTTACTATTCAGATACCTTTTAAATGTTGTATCAGTCTCCATTACTTTCTCTCTCAGCTCATTCCATACACCCATCACCATGTGTGTGAAGAAACTGTCCCTTCAGTCCCTCTGTAAACTATTCACCTCTAACCTTAAACTTATGCCCTCTAGTTTTGGGCTCCCCAACTTCTGGGAAAAGACCTTGAATGCGTACCCTATTCATGCCCCTCATGTTTATATAAACCTCTGTAAGGTCATCCCTCCGTCTCCGATTCTCCAGTGACAGTAACCCCAGCTTATTCAGCAACAACCCGGGCAATATCTTGTTAATCTTTTCTGAGCCCTTTCAAGTTTCACAACATCCTTCCTGTAGCAGACAGACTGGAATTGCAGAGTACTCCAATTGTGGTCTAACGTATTACTCTTGTTCCCCAGTCTTTCTCCACAGGAAGTTCTGGAATGAAAAAAATGTTTAGGATCTGAGAAAATATCCTACAGTTCCACACATCGATGGCCTCATTGATCTTTAAAGGACACTATTTTGTCCTGAGTTACTTATGCACTCTTAATGTACTGATACAATCACTTTTGGATTCCCCTTTCCTTTTCTGCTGAGGCTATTTCATTTAGCCTTTCTCCATTCCTGTTTACTTCTCAAAGTGTATTCCTACAGCCCCTGTATATCCTCAGGGATTCCCTTGATCCAGCTGGCTATTCCTGACATGTTGCCCCCTTTTCCTTGACCAGACCCTCAATAGACAGCCAGTGTTTCCGAATGCTGTCAGCATTGACCTGCACACAAACAGGAAAATGTTGGCACTGATCGATCAGTTTATCTCACTTTTAAAATATTCTCACTTGCCAAACTTCCCTTTCCCTGTAAATAATTCCCTTCCCCAATCACATTTTTAAAATTCCTGGCTAATACGATCAAGATTTGTCAGGCTCCATTTTATAACTTGCACTTGTGGACCAGGACTGTCCTTTTCCAAGGCTGTTTTCAAACTACTAGAACTGTGGTCACTTTGACAAAATGCTTTCCCACTCACATCTCAGTCCCTTTCCCTACCTTAATTCCCAAGGGGAGGTCAGGTTTTGCCCCTTTCTCTTTTCAGGTCATTTACATATTGTTTGGCAGTTTTCTGGAACACAATTACCAAATTCCTCCCTTGCAACCACTGAACACTGGCAGTCCCAGTCGAGGTTTGGAAAGTTCAAAAACCCCAACCATAACAGCCCATTATTTTTGTTTGATATTTAAGATGTCCCGACATGTCTGCCACAGATTATTCTGGGTCAGCAGTCCGATCGTATCAAAGTGATGACCCATTCTTATTTCTCTGTTCCACTAACATAGCTTCACTGGACGATCCCACAGGAATATCCTCTCTAAGTACTGCTGTGATGATTCATGCAATGAAAACCCACCACCACACGTCCTCTCTTGCCTCCCCTTCCTGTAGCATCTCCACCTTGAAACAATGAACTGCCAGTCCTGTCCCTCCATCAGCTTTGTTTCTGTAATAACTATAATATCCCAGTCCCATGTTCCAATCCATGCCCTGAGTTCATCTTCCTTAGCTGTCAGGCCCCTCGCATTGAAATAAATGCAGTTTAATCATCAGTTTTCCCCCATTCCCTGCTATGTTCTTGCCTGCCCTGTCGGCTGAAATTCCTGTCTTTAACTTGTGTACCAGCCTCAATCTTCTTTCTGGCCTTACGTTTATTTAAGATCCAAAACCCTGCCAGACTGGGTTATATCCTCTCAAGCAGCTCCAGCAATTCACCCCACCAGGATATGGGTCCCTCTCCCGCTCCCAGTTGAGGTGCCTTTCCCACCCTGTCAACCTGTGCTGACACCTTCAGCTGTCTATGGACCTTCTACTTTCATATCTGAGTTATTAATGTTCAATGGTTCCTGCACAGATCTCTGTGGTACACCCGCTGGTGAAAATATTCTATCCACTAATTTTGCACTTTAAAACTTTATAGTTCTTTAAACTGCACTTTATCACAATTTCCCAGACGATCTCTCCAGGTGACGTTACTCATTCACTAAGTTTTATCAAACAACAGTCGCTCGGAGACAGTTACGTCCCTCACCAGTTGCACAATGTGTTATTCTAAGAAACACTGAAAAAAATTCTCTGAACTCTTCTTCCAATATCACTGTTGTCAGTGTGATTGTCCCAGACTTTGCGAATATTGACGTTTCACTAAATGTTCACCATGCCTGTATTAAACATGCCAATGAATTCCTATTTATTGCAGTGACGAGCCATGAAATGCTGTTCGGTGGGTGGTCTAAATCTGTTCTGCTGCTTGTGTCCTTGGCAAGTAGTAGCCAGAATTTATATTCAGACTGACTCTACTTCATGATCTGAGACCAAATGCTTTCTCTGTAATGACTTTCTTATCTATTATTGTTAGCCTCGTCCATTTTGCCTGAATTTGCACAAGGTTGTGAACCATTGAATATTTATGTTCCACCTTTTGTTCACCCTGCAACCACATCTCTCTGGTGTCTAAATCCCTTTTATCTTTGTCACAAATCCATCTACCTTATTGCAGAGACTTTGTCCATTAATAAAAAACATAATTTACTCATTCCCACAATTTCCTGTCACAAATGGATTTGCTGATCTACAGTTTAGTTAAACTTTGTCCCATCCTGTTCCTTTCTGTTGTCTCCGGTCACATTCCCACGATACTTCACGTTTTCTCTTTGGATTTGAAAAGCTCCTTTAACCTGAAGCTTGTCCCTGCATCCTCTCTATCAGTTGAAAGCTCTGTCCATAAATCTACCAACATGATTGGCCAGGACATTGTTCCACTGGAACTGTGCTGGGACAAATCTGAATGGATTTTTTAAAAAATCAGGTATAGGATGTGGGTGTCTCTGTCTGACTAGCCTTTATTGCCCATCCCTTGCTGCCCTTGAGCTAAGCAGCTGGCTCGCCCATTTCACAGGGTAATTGAGAGGCAAACACTTTGCTGTGGGTATGTCGTGCAGACCACATGAGAGTGAACTGTTGTCTTTCTCTGAAGGTCAAGTATTTGGATTTTTATCAATACTTATTTATGGATTGTTAATTCCAATTTTTAAAACATATATTCATTTAAAATTCCACATGGTTAGAAGTTAGAAAGAAGAAGGGGGTGGTCACTTTGTTGGGACTGTATTGTAGACTGTTGTAGACCCAACAGATACCAGAGGAGCAGCTGTGTAGAGAGATTGCAGATAACTATAGGAATAATAGAGGAGTGCAGGCTGGAGATTTTAATATTCCCTGTACTGACTGGGCCACCTCGAGTATAAAAAGAACTGGACGGAGAGCAATTTTTCAAATGTGACCAAGGAAGGTTCCTAAATCAATATGCAGAGGGTCCTACTCTACTCAGGCGGGTGCAACACTGGACCTCCCCTCAGAAAACGTGGTCGGGCAAGTGACTGAAGTGTCATTCAGAGAGCACTTTGGGTCCAGTGACCACAACTGTCTTCGTTTTAACATAGTTATGGAAAAAGATCAGCAGGTCCACAGATTGAAGAGGAAAACTGGAACAGGGCCAGATTTGGGGCCATTCTGCAGGATCTGGCCAGCGTCAATGAAGTGAATATAAAATTGCACAACGTCCAGTTATAATCCAACTCGCTTTGGAAGCGCTGGTGATCACTGTAACAGATGAAAGGCTTAAACTAAATTTGTTTGATATTATATTCCATGACACTGCCATCCTGTTGCTATAAATTCTGTAGCTTAGGATTGTGCTCCCCAACCACCTGATGAAGAAGCAGTGTTCTGAAAGCTAGTGCTTTCAAATAAACCGGTTGGACTGGAACCGAGTGTCGGGTGATTTTTAACTTTGTACACCCCCAGTCCGACACCAGCGCCTCCACATTATGATTCTAATCGATTGGGTGAGTCTGTTTGAAGGAAAAGGAACAACTGGCAAATGGGAGGCTTTTCAAAGTGTGATCTCAATTATCCAGGGCCAGTATGCCCCATTGGGGTAAAGGGAAAAGCTGGCAGGGTTAGGGATCCTTGGCTGATGAGGGATAATAAGGCTCTGGTCTTGAAATGAAGACTGCATGCATTTCCGTATCTACATATTCTTAAAGACACGATCAATCTGTGGAGACCCTACAATCCTCTCAGTCCCTGTTATACTCCCAATCTGCAGAAGTCATTCCAATACCTGTGACTCTTTCAATACAGTTCCTACAAGACCCACTATCGATGTGATATCTTTTCATTGCCAGCACCCACCCTGTCAATGTCAGCTCCTCCAGTGTCTCCATCCATCTACTCATTTCCACAATCTTCTCCAGCTCTTCCATGTGTAAACATCACCCTCCCCTACAACCCTTCCCACTCTGACCAAACTGGAGGAGGTTCCTAATGCTCCCTAATCTGTGAAACTGTCTCCAACCAAAATTGCTGTCTTTATCACTTGGAGAATCTGTCTGATTCCACACCCCCTTTATCTAAATAACCTGCAGAACCTAAGCCTTCCTGTGCCTATAAACATCTTCAGTCACGACGACCCTCCGTACGTCTATGTGTTTTTCCAATCTGTACAGCCTACTTTAACTCTGTACCCAGCTCCATTCACCTGAAACATTCCTGTCTGTGTAAACACCCCATCCTACCAACATCCTTATCCCTGTAAACTGCTCCATTCCTCCCAACCTCCCCATCTCCATGAACTCCTGTAGGCCCGACAGCTCTCCACATTTCTGTAACCTCCTGTGGCTGTATGCTCCTCCCTCCCTGTGAAAGCACCTCCAGTCCCCACAATTCTCCCAGTCTGGTCATCTGCTCCAGATCAGACCATTGATGTCTCTGTTACCTCATAAAACCTGAGCAACGCCTCCTATTTGTGTCACTTCATTCAGATCGCATCCTCTCCCGCTTCCCGAAACCTCTTGCTGCCATCATAACCCTTGCTATTTAGAACATGGAATAGCACATTCCAGTACAAGCCCTTCTGCCCTCAATATTGTGCTGACCTTTTATCTTACTCTGAAGATGAAACGAACCTACATACCTTACATTTTACTATCATTGATGTGCCTATCCAAGAGTTGCTTAGATGTCTGTAATGTGTCTGAATCTACTACCATGGCTGGCAGTCCATTCCACGCACCCACCACACTCTGTGTAAATAACGTACCAGTCCCTTCCATACCGACAGGATATCCCAACCCAATCTAGTCCTACCTGCCAGCACCTGGCCCATATCCCTCTGATGTCTAAGCTAAACCTTCCGCCAGTCCCCTTGTGATAGCCATTTCCCCATGGGAAGTAGTCTCTGGTTATCCACTCTATCTATCCCTCTCATTCCCTTGTACACCTCTATCATGTCACCATTCTTCCTCCTTCGCTGTGATCAGAAAAGCCCTCGCTTCCACAACCTCCCTTCTATGGGCATGCCCTCCAGTCCAGGCAGCATCCTGCTCAATCTCCTCTACACTGTCTTTAAAGCTTCCACATCCTCCCTATAATGAAGCGAACAGAACTGTTCACAATATTCGAAGTGTGGTCTAACTGGGGTTCTGTAGAGCTGCATCAAAATCTCACATCTCTTAAATTCAATCCCCCTGCTAATGAAAGCCAACACACCATCCGCCTTCTTAACAGCCTGTCAACTTGGGTGGGAACCTGAGGGACACAGGATCCCTTTGTTCCTGCACGCTGCAGAGAATCCTGCCTTTAACCACGTAAAGGTTTTCTGCAGAATCCTCCAATCTAAAACTATCCCTATCTTTGTAAGTTCCTCCAGTTCCTACAACACTTATAAACTGTGAAACCTCCTCAAGTCCATATATTCCTAATGTCCGCAAAATCCTCCCGTCCTGATGTCCCTCCATATCTCTGTAACCCCCACCATCCTCCAGTGCTCATTGCAGAGGAAGGAGGAGTTGTAGAGTCTGGGACATGTTACGAGGTATGAAGGGCTGCAGAACCTGGAGGATGGTACAAATGTCGGAAGGGACGTGGGACTTCTAGAAGGTTAGAGGTTCCGGGATTCCTTGAACCTGCAGGATGGGACAGGGGATGGCTTGTGGAACCTGGAGGATATTATGATTTGAACCACAGGTAATTTTTGATTGGACCATTCAGCCGATCTTACAGTCATGGAGATGTACAGCATGGAAACAGACCCTTCATTCCAACCCAGCCATGCCGACAGGATATTCCAACCCAATCTAGTCCCACCTACCAGTACTTGGCCTATCTCCCTCCAAACCCTTTCTATTCATATATCCATCCAAATGTTTCTTAAATGTTGCAATTGTACCATCTGTAAGATTGGCTGAAAGATCCAATCAAACATTACCTGTGGTTCAAATCATAACATCCTCCAGGTTCCAGAACCCATTCATGGTCCCATCCTGCAGATCAGATATCCCAACCCAATGTAGTCCCACCTGATAGCACCCGGCCCATCTCCCTCTAAACCCTTCTTATTCAGATACCAATCCAGGTGCCTTTTAACTGTTGCAGTTGTACTAGCCTCCACCACTTCCTCTGGCAGCTCATTCCATATATGTACTATCCTCTGCGTGAAAAAGTTGCCCCTTTTTATCTTCTATATCTTTCTACTCTCGCCCTAAACCTCGCCCTATAATTCTGGATTCGCACACCCCAGGAGAAAGCCTTTGTCTCTTTACCCTATCCATGCCCCTCTTGATTTTATAAATCTCTATAAGGTCACCCTCAGCCTCCGACTCTCCAGGAAAAACAACCATCACCTGTTCAAACTCTCCCTATAGCTCATCCCTGGCAACGTTGTTGTAAATCTTTTGTGGACCCTTCCAAGTTTCACAAAATCCTTCCGATCGGAAGTAGAACAGAGTTGGCATGCAGCATTCCAAAAGTGGCCTAACCACTGCCCTGTACACCCTCAACATGACCTCCCAACTCCTGTACTCGATACTCTGACCAATAAAAGAATGTATACCAAGCGCCTTCTTCTCTATCCTAACTACCTGTGACTCTACTGTCAAGGAACTCTGTATTTCATTTGAATAATTGCATAGACAGGTAGAGTGGCCCGAGGTCTTCTGGGTGATGCTAGTTCAGTCTAAGCTAGTCGGCAGAGCCAGTGAAATATTTGCAGCACTGTCTGATGGATGGTCGAGAGATAATGCACATGTCAAACAGGCTATTTTAAGTGCTTATGGATTGCTTATGAAAGGGAAGCCACTACAATTCCCTTTACTGTACCATCACTATCTGTCAAAGCTCCTTCAGGTCTATATCCTCCGAATTGTTGAAACCTGCTCTCACCATTACAACTCCCATTATTTCCTAACATTGTTGAGTCTCTAAAAGCTTCCCTATCAGGTAAATCTCCTTCACTGCATACAACACTCCTAGCCTGTGTAATCTCTTCAATTCCTTCAGTTCCTATATACCGATGTATAGGTGTGACTGCTTTGTGGTCATTGTATCCTAATTTATATCTGCAAAAGGCTCCGCTCACTGTAGCACATCCTATGCTCCTAAGTGAATCTGATCTCTCACAAGACTCTCTATCACTCTCTCCTCCAGTCTCGACAAGCTTCCCTATCCCTGTCATATCTTGCAGCACTCACTCACTCTCACTGATATACCTTCCAGTGCATAAATTCACCTCTCCTTCTAACTGTGCCCAGTCTACAACTTCATCCCTGTCTGTGCAAAATCCTCCAGTCCATATTCTCCTCTCTATTGCTGCAGCATTCTCCAGCTTATATCATCTTCCATGTGCTTGCAAAATTCTCCAGTCCATACTACCCAACCTTTCCTTGTAATATTTTCCAGTCCACACCATCCTCCCTATCACTGATATTCTCCAGATCCCACACCTGTTGTTAAATGTACGACATCCTGGAATCCTGTGAATGTTTCTACGCACTGATCAACATAGTCCATGTAACAATCCAAAACCTTATACCCATCCCTATCTCTGGAATCTAATCAAAGACGCTTTATCTCACTAACTTCCTCCAAACAATAAAATGTTTTCTCCTGCGAACATTCTGTAGCAACTGTAGCTATGATTAACCTTGCAACATTGTCGCGCCCCCGAACATCTCTCCCACTCTCTAGCCTCTGTCCATCCCTCCAAGGCCCTCTCTCGGTGACACGCGCCATGCATTTGCAACAAGGCAGATGGAATGACAGCATTAACTGAAGAGAACAGATATGATCGAACTGTTATTGTGAGGTGTGGCTGCAGAATGATCATGACAGCAATGTGATTATTGAGGTGTTGTAGGGATTTAGGCAGGATTAGCAAAAAACCAAACAAGGTCCCTTTTTATTGTGAAGAAAGGACGCAGTTAGTGCATTAGTGAGACAGCCAATTTAATCTGGGAATCAAAAATTAGAGTTATTTTGAATGGACAGCTTCCAAATAGCAAGGGAGATCTGGAAGATCAAATCACAATCCATGCTCATTAGTAAGTTGGATACAATATTTTCTTGGTGATAGTAGACAGAGGTATGTCGAGTGGTCATTTTCTGATTGGACATCTGTGGCCAATGATGTTTCACAAGGATCAGTGCTGCGATGTCTGTGTGTAATTTATATCTGTGATTCAGGTGAAAAGGTCAGCAGTTTGAGTGGTAATTTTGCAGACGACATTTGAAAAGGCATATAATGATTAGGGATAGTTAGGGGAATTGTGGATAGTGAGGAAGAGTGTTAAAGGTTGCAGCAGTATGTAGATCAGCTGGAACGTTGGACAGAGATATGGCAAATTGAATTTCATCGGGACAGGTGTAAAGTGATGCATTTATGAAGTCAAATGGAAGAGAGAAGTACACTAATTGACTAGTTGGAAACATTGATAAACAGAGAGGCATTGGAAGCAAATCCGTAGCTCCCTCAAAATAACAACACAACAGGATGCGGTGGTAGAGGGGGAGTATGGTATGCTTACATTTATTGGGCACAGTATTGAGTACAGACGTTTGCATGTCATGTTGTGACTGAATGAAACTTCAGTCGGCCACGTTTGGAAGATTGCGTGTCATTCTCGTTGACACACCATAGGAAGGATGTGAAGGTTTTGGGGAGGGTGTAACAGAGGGTTGGCAGAATGATGCCTGGATGAGAATGTGTTTACTGTATGGAGGTTGGACACAGTTGGATTGTTTTGCGAGAATATCCGAGTCTGAGGGGTGACCTGGTACAGGTATATAGCATTAGGAGAGGCGTGAACAGTGTGGATAGTTGGAATCCTCTTTCCAATGTAGAAATATCAAATACTAGGGCGCATCGGTTTAAGGTGAGAGTGAGAAGTTTTAAGTGAGATGAATGAGGCCAGTTGTCTTTACCGAGAGGGTAGAAGCTGCTCAGGAGGTGGGAGAGGTGGCAACAAGAGCAAACATTTGAAGGGCATTTAGACAGAAACATGAACAGACAGAGAATAGAGAGATATCGCCCATGTGCAGGCAGATGGGATTAGTTTAGAATACCATCATGGTCAGCACAGCCATGGTGGGCCGAAGGGCCTATTACTCTGCTGTACTGTTCGATTTTCTAACTTAACGACATCTCATTGGAAAATCCCGCCATCTCCAGGATCAGCCGAGTGAACCTTCCCTGGCCTGCCTCCAACACAAGAATGTCTTTCCTTAGGGCACGCATACTGTTCAATATAATCTAGGTGTGGCCTGACTTGTACCTTGTATCGTTTTAGCAAGACCTCCCTATTTTTAGACTCCATTCCCTTTGCCTTCTCGATTACCTGCTGATCCTGTAAGCTACCTGTTTCAGATTGATCCACAAGGATTCCCAAAACCCTTTGTGCAGTCAGTCTGAAACCAAACGGTGTTAACCTGAGAGTAAGTCGGGAACGTGCTGGAATGTGCTATAAAGAATATGACAATAAATGATAACTAGATACTTAGAAACAATGGGAGATGTATGACTTTATAAAAGGGGAATATTTTAAATCTGTTGGATTCTATATTTTGGTGTGGCCATAAATGGCAGAATAGATAAGGGTGGGGGAGGTTAGTTGCGGTAGAGGAATATTTGAAATTTCAGAAGCATTTTGACAAGTTTCAACCAGGGCTAAAAATTAGCTCGTGAGAGAATAGGGCCCCTGAAAGGTCAATGAGGCTGTCTATGTGGAATCACTGCTGATCGGGGAGATACTGAACAAATATTTTGTGTTCGGATTTACTGTGGAGAAAGACATGGAAGCTCGGGAAGTTAGGAAAATACATAGGGATGTCTTGAAAAGAGTTAACATTGGAGAACAGGAGGTGCTGGATGTCTTAAAATGCAATAAGTTAGATAGAACCTTTGGACATGATCAGATGTATCCCAGCGCCTCGTGAGAAGCGAGGGAGAAAATTACAGGCCCCCTCCCAGAGATATTTGCATCATCAACAGCCACTACAGACCAGTAAGACTGATGGCAGGGGTGGTAAGTTGTTGGAGGAGATTCTGAGGGAAACGATCATCGTGCCTTTGGAAAGGTAAGGACAGATTAACGATCGTCAGCATGGCTTTGTGCATGGGAAATCATGCCTCAAATGTGAGTGTGGAGATAGACAAGTGAGAGATCAAAGCAGAGCAGTACACGATGTCCACATGAACTTTATCAAGGCCTTTGACAAGGTTCTGCATGAATGATTGGATAGTAAGTTTAGATCAAGCATTACCAGGGAGCGCTCACCAACTGGATACAAAACAGATTGACGGTAGGAGACAGAGCATGTTCATAGAGGGTTACTGCTCAAACTGCAGGCCTGTGACTAACGGTGTGCCGTGGGGTTCGGTGCTGGGTCACTGTTGTGCATCATTTATATAAATGTTCTGGATGAAAATACAGGAGCCATAGTTAGCAAGTTTGTGAGTGAGACTGAAATTGGTGGGAAAGTGAACAGTGAAGAGGGTTATCGAAGAGTACAATGGGATCAACACTACTGCTAGGCCAGTGAGGTTAGGAATAACAGGTGGAGAAATGCACAGTGTTGTATTGTGGTAAAGCAGACCAGGCTGGACTTGTACAATTAATGTTCGGGCCCTGTGTATTGTTGTCAATCATTTCAGTGACCCAGGGAGTCAGGTACACAGTTTTTTAAAAGTAGTGTCACGGGTAGACAGGCTGGTGAAGCAGGCGTTTGGGATGGTTCCCCTTCATTGGACAGAGCATTGAGAGTAGGAGTTGGGATGTCATGGTGTATCTGTACAGGACATTAGTGAGGCCTCTGTATAAGCATTGGTGATAATCTGGTAAAAATCAACATGTTCACGTATGTCCTTTAGGGAGGGATATCTGACATTCTTACCTGGTCTGGCTCACATGTGACTCCAGTCCCACAGCAATATGGCTGACTCTGAGCTGCCTCTGGGCAATTAGCAGTGGGGTAATGTATGCTGGTCCATCCGGTGACATCCTCAGGCCATGAATGAATCAATGAAAATACAGATGTCCATCCCTACCTTTGCAAACAGCTCTAGTTGCAGCAATTCGTACTGGCTTTGTAACATTGTTCAGGCCTTTGCCCCTCTCTGTAACACCCTAACCATCTCCAGCACCTTCAATTCTCCCTGTTCCGATCATCTGATTAAACGCTGACAATGTTTCCTCTTCCTACTGCACTCCTCCTGCTAGGAGACTCCCTCGCGATCTCTTTAACAAATGTGTCCCCATTTCTAAACATTGGCTTCTTCGGAATTGATCATTTTTTTTTCATCTCTTATTCAAATCTGGTAAGTCCTGGACCAAGATCTTCTGAAGTGGGGAATGAGCATAGGGAAGCACTTCGAGACTTGGTGTGGGGAAAATGGGAATCCAGGAGAAAAAAACACAAGGAGCCTGCTGTCACATCAATGCCCCACCCACCCCCTTCTCATGTCCACCTTCTGCCACAAGTGGAACAGAGTCTGTAGAAGGCCAAATCGGTTTGTCCAGCCAACTCCAGCCTCCCACCCCCCACTGAGAGTGGCAGAGAGTCAGCCTCTTCTGTGATGTGATAGGAAGGTTGTATCCCCTCAATTATCCCAGTGCCTTTGTTACAAATTCAAACAATTCCCTGTTAATACAGTGTCTAATAATGTGATATCACTCAGTATCTCTCCATGTGGTATCCCTTGCTGTGTCGGTCTATGTTCTGTCCTAACAGCATTTCTCCCTCTTACAGATGGTCTGAGATCCTGACTCAACAGAATTGTCCACTCCAGAGAGACGCAGCAGCACAGGCAAAGGATGGAGGCTGGGATTTTTAAGATCTCTGCTGGACTCAGTTCCACGCTGCATGAGTTAATCTCATTGCATCAATCTAATTTCCCATTCTGTCTCATGCAGGTAATCAGGATGTTCCTAACTTCTGTCTCATCCATCACCTCATTGAAGCTGGTTAATCAGCCAGAGAGAGGGAGATCTGGAGCCTTCAGTACATCATACAGCCAGTAAGATCACTCACAGTAAACAGCACAGGGTGGAGGTAGTAGACTTCTATATTCAGACCTGGAAGAGCGGACATCGATACAGAGCTGGGAAAGCAACATTCTAGGCTTCATTCCCACCATCTTGTGAGGGTCCTGCTTTCACCTCTGCTGTACTGGTCCTCAATGCAACAGCACAACGGATCGCAGGCATCAATCCTGACCCATGCTTTATTCGTGATCTCTGTAATATTCTCCAGTCCTGATAATCCTTCCTCGGTTTGGAATCTCCTCTAGTCCACACCACACCTCTGTCTTTGTCTCTGTCAGGTTCTCCAGTCCCTAACACATTAATCCCAAGCTCCTCCAGTAGATACTAAATTCCTTCATCCCTGTAAACCCTGACAGCCCTGTCTATCCTTGTAAGCTCCTCCTACCAATATTCCATGTCAATGTATTTGTCTTTAACCTCTCCATCGGTCCCTACCTATGTAATCTTCTCCAGCTCCTACAACCCTTCCTTAGCTGTGAAAAATTTCTAATCTCCTTATCCTTCTCCAATTCTTTGATCTTTATCTTGTTAAATTTCATCCTCATTCCTGACACCATACCCCTCGCGACCACAGGAACCTCTTTCAGTTTGTGCAACCCTCCCCATCTGTGTAACTGTCTCCAACCCAGTAACCTGGCATTTTCCATTGCCTTCCTATCTCTGTAGCCTCCAGACCCTAGAAGCCGCCTTATATCTGTAAATGTCCTCAGTCACGTCAACCTTCCATATCTCTGTTAGTATACACAATAATCTCCGAGATGAAACAGCTCCCTGTTTGTGCCTCTTCGTCTGCCTACCTCTTCCTTTCTCCATCCCTATCCTTATCTCCGGGATCTAATCCAGTTCCCTCTATCTCTGAAAATTCCTTTAATCCCCAAACTGCTTTGTCCCACTGACATTCTTGACCAGATGTAACTCTGTTTAACTCTAGCATCCTCGAGTCCCTGTAAGCCTCCCTATCTCTGTAACCTCTACACATCTGTTCAACTCCCCACTACCGAGGAATGACTCCCTGTAATCGCCATAAGGGAGAAGGAATGACAGTGATCAGATATGATGGAACTGTCATTCCGGTGATTTAGCTGCATAATGACCATCGCTGGGAAGTGAGTACTGAAGGGTTGTTGGGATAGAGTCAGAGAGATGTACAGCATGGAAACCGACCCTTCGGTCCAACCCATCCATGCTGAGCAGATATTCCAACCCAATCTAGTCCCAATAGGCAGACTAGGCAAAAAGCCAACAAGTTGTGAAGGAAGGATGAGATTAATGCATTAATGAGACAGTCATGTGGATCTGAATATAAAAAGTGTAACTGAGAATAAGCAAACAGCAGCAACCGTTAGCAGGAATTCTTTTGCAGGCACCAGACAGTGATGGGAATGTCAATATGGTTACAGTCAGGACACTGAATGTACTTGTAGCAAGGGCAGTACTGTAGCTGTGTGTGACAGTGGTCTCCATGCCGACTCATACAGCAATGGGTATCAGTGCTGTAACGGATAGAATCCTGGATTGTATGTGAGATAGTTTTCTATCATATCATATTTGTAGATCAAATACTGTAGATCAAATAAATATCCAAGAATCCCATTATAAAGGAGTTTTGTGAGCAGAGACACATAATATTATGCAGGACATTTTGAGTTTGTGCTCAGACCTTGAGATTTAGGAGGGGAATGAGGCCATTTGGCCCATTGAGTATGCTGTGTCCTTCAATCAGATCATGGCTGTTCAACTCTACTTTCCTGCCTTTTCCACAAAACCCTTGTTTCCCTGATTAACTAAAATCTGCAGGAGGTGACAGAACAGTTGGAGAGATAGACAGAAATGGCAAATTGAGTTTAATCTGGACAAGTGTGAGATGATGTCAAATTCAAGAAGAAAGTTATCATACTAATGGATATTGATATACAGAAGGATCTTGGTGCAAGTCAGTAACTCCCAGAAAATGGCAACAGAAGTGTTTCAGATGGGACAGAAAGCAAATGGAGCACTGACCTTCATCAGTCACAACATTGGGTATAGTGGTTTGCATCTGATGTTGTATTTGTATCAAATGGTCGTTTGGCCACATTTGGAGTACTGGGTGCTGGTCTCATCTCCACACAATAGGAAGGATGTAGAGGCTTTGGAGAGGGGACAAAAGGGGTTTATCAGCACGTTGCCTGTGTTCGGGTTTTTAAGAGTGTGTTTGGTGAAAGAGGAAATTAAATAAAGTTGGATTGTTTAATGAGAGTATAAGAGGCTGACAGGTGACCAGGTACAGTAATATAACATTTGGAACAGGGTTAGATAATGTAGAAAATCAGAATCTCTTTTCCAGTGTGTAAGTTTCAAATGCAAGAGTGCATAGGTTTAAGGTGAGAAAGAGGAAGTTTAAACGAGATGTGTGAGGCAAGTTTTTTTAACGTAGAGTGGATTTTACTGAGGGAGGTCGTAGAAGCAGAAATGTGAGTAAAGGTTTCAAGTGGGATTTAGACAGAAACATGAACAGGTAGAGAATAGAGGGATATGGACCATGTGCAGGCAGATGGTATGAGTTAGAATAGTATCTTAGACAGCATAGACGTGGTGGGCCGAATGGCCTGTTTCTGTGCTGCACTGTTAAGTTTTCTAACTTCCCAGCATCTGACCCAGCATGCTGAAATTGTTAGAAAGGATATGACAATATACAATAAATGGCCACTTAGAAACACATTTGATAACAGAGAATTTGTTTTTGAGCCTGTTGGATTTAATTTGTTGGTGTGAATATAAATGGCAGAATTGTAAGGGTGTAGGAGGGGTGTAGTGGTATAGGGGATATGGTGTATTTGAATTATCAGAAACCTTTACACAAGTTTCAATAAGGGCTAAGGAGTAACTTGGTAGAGAATAGGGCCCCTTAAAGATCAATAAGGTCACCCAAGTGTGGAACCAGAGGGGTTGAGTGAGATATTAGACAAAATAGTCTTGTCAGTATTTACTGTGGCGAAAGACATGGAAGCTCGGGAACTTGGGGAAATAAATAGTGATGTCTTGGAAAGAATCCTCACCAGAGAAGCGAAAGTGCTGGAATCTTACAACAAATAAAGGTAGATCAATCCTCAGTAGCTCATTAGGTCTGTGCTCGAATTTTGTGGGAAGCTCAGGAAGAGATTGCAGTGTCCCTAACAGAGATATTTATATTATCAACAGACACAGTAACGTGTCGGAAGGGTTGCTAATGCTGTTCCATCACTTAAGGGCTGCAGGGAAAAGCCAGGAAATTACAGCCCCGTGAGCCCAGTGATGGGGAAGTTGTTGGAGGAGATTCTGAGAGAAAGGAGCTCCTTAATGAGAGGTCCTTAATGAATACTATGTCTCAGTATTCACTGCTGAGAAGGGTCTTGTCGTTTGTGAGGACAGCGTGAAACAGGCTGATGTACGTGAACAGGTGGATGTTAAGAAGGAGGATGTGCTGAGAATTTCGTAAAAGATAAGGATAGATACGTCGCTGAACCAGACGAGATGCGTCCAAAGTTAGTACACGAAACGAGGGAATCGATTGCTGTGCACCTGGTGATGACCTTTGCGCCCTCACTGTCCACTGGAGTTGGACTAGATGATTGGAGGCAGGAAAATATTATTCCCTTGTTCAGGAAAGTGAATAGGGATAATTCTGGGAATTGCACACCTGTCAGTCTTGTGTCTGTGGTGTGCAGATTATTGGAGAGGACTCTGAGAGACAGGATTTATTATTCCTTAGGAAACCATAGTTTGATTAGAGGTAGTCAGCATGGTTTTGTAAGGGGCAGGTTATGCCTTTCATATCTTCTTGAATCTTTTGAGAATGTGATGAAACACCTTTATGGCTCATTCAGAAAGTATGGAGACATGGGATACAGGGAAACCTGTCTGTCTGGATACGGGATTACTGGCCCACAGAAGGTATAGGGTGATGATAGTTAGAAACAACTCATCCTGGAGCTGAGTGACCTGTGGTTTTCTGCAGGCAGTTGTTACAGGATCTCTGCTCTTTGTGATTTTATGAATAAGTTGGATGTGTGAGTAGAAGAGTTGGTTAGTAAGTTTGCCAATGACGCGAAGGTTGGTGGAGTGGTGGATAGTGTGGAGGGCTGTTGTAGGTTGCAATGGTGCAATGACAGGATGTAGAGTTGGGCGGAGAAGTGGCAGATGGAGTTCAATTTGGAAAAGTGTGGAGTCATTCATTTTGAAGATTGAATTTGAATGCAGGATACAGGGTTAAAGGTAGGATCTTTGGCAGTGTGGAGGAACAGAGGGATTTCTGGTTCCAAATCCATAGATCCCTCAAGGTTGCCACCCAAGCTGATTGGCTTGTTAAGAAGGAATATATTGTGTTGGATTTCATTAGTTTGAGAATTGAGTTTTAAAGTTGTGAGGTTATGATGCAGCTCTATAGAGCCCTAGTTCGACCCCACTTGGAATATTGTGTTCAGTTCTGGTCCCTTCATTACAGGAAGGATGTGGAAGCTTTAGAGAGGGTAAAGAGGAGATTTACCAGGATGCTACCTGGACTGGAGAGCATGTCTTATGAAGAAAGGTTGAGGGAGCTAAGTCTTTTCTCATTGGAATGAAGAAGAGTGAGGGGTGACTTGGTAGAGGTGAACAAGGTGATGAGAGTCATAGAGCGAATAGAGAGAGATTTTTTTACCCTGACATAAATAGCTATGACAAGGGGGTATAATTTTCGGGTGATTAGCAGATGGTTAAGCGGAGATCTCAGAGGTAGGCTCGTTCCATATGAAGTGGTGAAACTGGAATGCACTGCCAGCGGTGGCAGTAAAATTAGATGCATTAGGGACATTTAATATCCTTCTGGATAGGCACATGGATGATAATAAAATGAAGGATATGGAAGTTAGAGTCATAGAGATGCACAGCACGGAAACAGACACTTCGGTCCAACCCGTCCATGCCCACCAGATGTCCCAACCCAATCTAGTTCCACCTGCCAGCACTCGGCCCATATCCCTCCAAACCCCTCCAATTCATATACACATCCAAATACCTCTTCAATGTTGCCATTGTACCAGCCTCCACCACTTCTTCTGGCCGCTCATTCCATACACATACCGCCCTCTGCGTGAAAAAGTTGCCCCTTAGGTCTCTTTCATATCTTTCCCCTCTCACCCTAAACCTATGCCCTCTAGTTCTGGACTCCCCCACCCCATGGCAAAATACTTTGTTTATTTACCCTATCCATGCCCCTCATAATTTTGTAAACCTCTATAAGGTCACCCCTCAGCCTCTGACACTCTCCCTGTAGCTCAAATCCTCTAACCCTGGCAGCATTCTTGTAAATCTTTTCTGAACCCTTTCAAGTTTCCCAACACCTTTCTGATATAAGGAGACCAAAATCGCACGCAATATTCCAACAATGGCCTAACTAATGTGCTGTACAGTCGCAACATGACCTCCCACCTCCTGTACTTGGTACTCTGACCAATAAAGGAAAGCATACCAAACACCCTCTTCACTATCCTATCTACTTGCGACTTCACTTTCAAGGTGCTATGAACCTGGACACCAAGGTCTCTTTGTTCAGCAACACTCCCTAGGACCTTACCATTAAGTGTTTGAGTCCTGTTAAGATGTACTTTCCTAAAATGGAGCACCTCGCATTTATCTGAATTAAACTTTATCTGCCACTCTTTTTTTATCTTACGGTCGGATAAAGGATTGGCATGTCACCATGGCCAAAGGGTCTTGTTCTGTACTGTTCTGCGTTCTACCTGTAGTATCTTAAACTTGGTAATAAGCTCAGATCAGTGTAAAAGGATACGGCATTCAGGAGGAGCTAGTCAACTGGACTGAAAATTGGGCTTGATGGTAGGAGACAGAGGGTGATGGGGGACATGCTGTTTTTCTGACAGGAGGCATGTGACCAGCGGTGGAGTCGGTCCACTGTTGTTTGTCATTTGGATAAATGGTTTGGATGGGAATATTGGTTTCCCATTAAGTCAGTTTTTTGGTTGACACTGGAATTGGTGGTAAAGTGGACAGTGATGAAGGTTATCTGTGATACAACAGGATGAACAGCACTGCTGGGATAGTGGGCTGAAGAATAGCAGATGGAGTTTAATTAGATAAATTTGAAGTGTTCCATTTTGGTGAAACAAACCAGGGTGGGACTTGTACAGTTAATGTTAGAGCCCTGGGTCGTGTTGTCAGTCAGTGACCCAGGTACACAGTTCTTTGACAGTGGTGTCACAGGTAGACAGGCTGGTGAAGCAGGTGTTTGGGGTGGTTTCCTTCATTGGGCAGAGCATTAAGAGTGTGAGTTGGGATGTAATTTTGTACAAGATATTGGTCAGACCACCATAAAAGCATTGTTGATCAGTGGGAAGAACTCATCTGGTTCACTGACCTCCTTTAGGGAAGGACATCTGACATTCTAACCTGGTTTGGCCGACATGTGACTCCAGACCCACTGCAATATGACTGACTCTGAGCTGTCCTCTGGGTAATTAGCAGTGACACCCACATCCCATGAATGAATAAATAAAAATACATATGTCCCTCCCTACCTCTGCAAACCCCTCCAGCTGCAGCAATTCAGACTGGCTTTGTAACATCGTTCAGGCCCTGACCACTCTCTGTAACACTCTCACCACCTCCAGCACCTTCACCTCTCCCTGTTCCTTTTGTGACAATAAACCCTGACAATGATTCCCCTTCCCATTGCCTTCCCCCTGCTAGCAGACCCTTTGCAATCCCTTTAACACTTACTCCTTCAACACGCTCTCATTTTAAGATTTTAAGTACTTTGTGATGATCTTCTCATCCTCATAATCTAATATGATACATTTTGTCCTGAGTGAGGGGCCGGTGGGAATTTCGTGCTGTCTGCTTCAATGGAATGTCCTTTTGTTGAGTGATTTACACTGTTCCTTCAAATGATTTCCACTGTTCATTTACAGGCACATGTTTCAGTCTGTTTAGCCTGTTTACCTTAGTCCGTTCTCCTCTTAAACCCATGTAATTGGCTGTTTTTATTTCTAGTTGTAGCGTGTCCTTTCTGTGATTCACTTTAAAACTTTATATTTCTTTAAACTGCACTTTATCACAATTTCCTGAAGGATCTCTCCAGGTGATATTACTTATTCACTAAGTTTCATCACACAAGGATCGCTCTGAGATAGTTATGTCCCTAGCCAGTTGCACAATCTTATTCAAAGCAACACTGAAAAAAGTTCTCTGAGCTCCTCTTCCAATATCACTGTTGTCAGTGTGACTGTCCCAGATTATGGCAATATTGAAGTTTCCCAAAATTATCATAATGTGCTTGTTAAAAAATTCCAATGAGTTCCTGTTTAATACAGGGATGAGCAATGAAATGCTGTTCAGTGGCTAAAACTGTTCTGCTGCTTGTGTCCTTGGCAAGTAGTAGCCAGAATTTACATTCAAACTGACTCTACTTCATGATCTGAGGTCAAACGTTTTCTCTGTAATTTGTAATCCATTATTGTTAGCGTTACCCATTTTGCCTGAATTTCCATAAGGTTGTGATCCATTGAATATTTATGTCCACCTTTTGTTCGCCCTGTAACCACGTCTCTCTGGTGTCTAAATCTCTTTTATCTCTGTGTCACAAATGAATCTACTTTTTTGAAGAGACATTATCCATTCCAAAAAAAAACATAATTTACTCTTTCCCACAATTTTCTGTCACAAATCTATTTGCTGATCTACAGTTTTAGTTAAACTCTGTCCCATCCTGTTCCTTTCTGCTTGTCTTCAGTCACATTCCCATGTTGCTCCCATACTTCACCTTATCCCGTTGGATTTGGAAATCTCCTTTCACCTGAACCCTGTCCCTGCATCTTCTCTGTCAGTTTAAAGCCCTGTCCATAAACCTACTGACATGATCGGTCAGGACACTGGTCACAGCACAGTTCCAGTGGGACCATCCTAATGGATTATTTATTAAAACAGGTATGGGATGTGGGTGTCTCTGGCTGACCAGCCTTTCTTGCTCAGCCCTAGCTGCCCTTGAGCTGAGTAACTTGCTCGGCCATTTCAGAGTGTAATTGAGAGGCAAACACTTTTCTGTGGGTATGTCTTGCAGACCACATGAGGATGGGCAGATGTCCTTCTCTAAAAGACAAGTGTTTGGGCTTTTCTTTGTACATCAGCAATGTTTTCATACGTATTTACGGATTGTTAATTACCATTTGTTTTAGTTATTGATTTCAAGTTTCTCCATTTCTGATGGTGGGATTTAAACCTGCCTCCACAGAACATTCACTGAGGTTTGGCATACATGCTCTCGCAATAATACCAAGCCAGCACGTCACCTGCTCACAGGTTGCTCAACCCTGAGCACAGATACATTATGAAGCTAAACCCGTTCTTCCTACACACTTGTTTCATCCTAAAATCATCCTGCACTCTGGTGATATCACTCAGTCTCTCTCTATGTGGTATCCCTCACTGTGTGGATCTAATTGCTGCCTCTGTCAGCATCTCTCAATCTTGCAGCTACTCCACATCCTGAGCCAACAGGATTGTCCACTCCAGAGGGATACAACAGCGCAGGCCAGGAATGGAGACTGGGATTTTCCAGATATCTGTGGGACACAGTATCATTCTCCCTGTGTAACCCTCACTGCTTCTGTCTAATTTCCTATTCTATCTATATTTCAGTCTCCTATACGTACTCAGGAAGTTACTGACACAGTGGAAGTCCCAGCTGCTGGGTGTTTCGTCCATGACGACATTGAAGATGTTTGGTCAGCCAGAGAGACAAAGTGCAGGGAAATCTGGAGTCTACAATAAATCTGCAGTGAGGTAAGGTCACTCACAGTGCACAGAGCAGGGAGCAATGAGAGGGCTCCAAACATCGGTTAACAAGACATGACATCGATACAGTGCTGGAGGGGGAGCACAGTACAGACACACCCCAGGCTCAATCACTGCCCCTACTTTAACTTACTTTGTACTGAGTCAGCATCGGGAGTGTCACAGTTATCGATCCAGGGCTCTGCTGTCTTAGTGAGCATCAGTATAATAGAGAGGAAAGCAGGCCTCCCACGAGAGGGTGGGACTGCTGCCTGGGGTCATTCTGTTCTGCGCTCCCTCTCTATGTCATGTCTCTATGTCATGTCTCCTTGACCAGTGTCTTCAACAGTGTGTAACTCCTACATCCGTTCCAGTCCCTGTAACCTCCTCCCTTCCCTTTCGTCCCTCCACATATTTGAAATGTACTGCATTCCAGCCTACCATCCCTGTCTCTGTAACTTGCTTCAGTGTCTACACCATGCCTTATCTCAGTAGTCTCCTCCTCCAACAACTGGAGACCGAGTCATGAGGCACGGAAACAGAACTTATGGTCCGAATAAGCCGTGCTGACCAGGATTACCAAACTGAACAAATCGCTTCAGCCTGTGTTTGGCCCATATCCATTCAAACCTTTCCCTCTCCATGTAGCTGCCCAAATGTCTTTACCATGTTGCAATTGTTCTTGTTTCTCCATGTGCCCCTGGCAATTCGTTCTGTCTATGCATCACACTCTGTGGATAATGTTGGCCCTCCGCTCCCTCTTTAAATCCTTGCTCTCATTCCTCCCATTTATGCCCTCTAGTTTTGGACTCACCTACCCTTGGCTATTCACCTTACTCAGGGCCCGCAAGGTTTTGTAAACCTTGATAAGTTCACCCCATAGCCTCCTCTGCCCAAGGGAAATATTTTGGACAATGTTACAAATATCTCCAACTCATATAGCAAAGTGCAGGCCAATGAAGGAAAGTGTACCAAATGCTGCTTTCTCCTGTGATGCCACTTCCAAGGAACAATGTAACTGTAGCCCTTGGTCTCTCTCTGTTCGACAACACTGCCCAGGGCCCTGCCATTGACTATGTTAGTCCTGCCTGGTTTGTCTTAACAAAATCCAACATCTGAATTCAACTCAATCTTTCATTCCTTGGTCCACTGCCCCCCTTGGATGAGATCCCCTTTGATAACCCTATTTACTGCCCACTACACCATTAATTTGATCATCCATAAAATTACAAACAAAGGCTCCTCTATTCTCAACCAAATCGTTTATGTAGATGATTCACATCAGTGGACCCAGCCCTCATCCTTATGGCACACCGCTCGTCACAGGCTTACAGTCTGAACAACAACCCTCTCCCAACTCCCTCTGTCTCCAACTGTGAAGCCAATTTTGTATCCAGTTGGCGAGCTCTCCCTGATCCCATGTGATCTAACCTTACTAACCAGTATATTAAGCTAAACCCTGTCAAAGGCCCTTCTGGCGTTGGTGTAGACAATGTATGGTCACCACTTCTACGAAAACAATCAAGTTAGTGAGCCCTGAATTTGTCTGCACCATGCCCTGCTGACTATCTTTCATCAATCTTTGCTTTTCCAAATGAATGTGACCCCTGTCTGGCAGAATCACTTTCACAACTTACCCACCACTGACGTTGGGCTAATTGGTCTTTAGTTCCCTGGCTTTCCATTGCAGCCTTTCATAAATAATGGAATAAAATATATTCTTGTCATAGAACGATACAGCATGGAGACTGACCCTTCAGTTGGTACCAAACGTAACCTAAAACTAAACACATCCCAGCTGCCTGTTGCTGGCCCATATCCCTCTAACCCCTCCCTATTTCTGTACTTAATCAAATGTGTTTTAAACATTGTATTTGTACCCACATTCCCCCCTTCCTCAGGAAGTTTATTCCACTCACAAACCACCTTCTGTGTAACAATTAGCCCCCATGTCTTTTTTTTTAACATATCCCTCTTCTCACCTTAAAAATGTGGCCCTTCCACTTGAGACTCCCCCATCCTGTGGAAAAGGCAACTGCTATTAACTCTATCTATATCCCTCAACTCTTTCATAAACTTCCATCAGGCCATCTCTCATCCTCCAGGCTCCAGTGAAAAAAGACTGGCTGGATAGGCTTTTTTTCAGAACTCAAGACTTCCATACTCAGCCACATCCTGGTAAATCTCTTTTGAAACCCCTGAAGATTAATAATATCCTCACAATAACTGGGCGACCAGAACTGGACAGAGTACTGCAGAACAGGCCACACCAATATCTGTGCAATCTCAACATGATGTCCCAAATCCTACACTCAATGGACTGAGCAATAGTCAGGCATGCCAAGCAGTGCCTTGTCCATCCTGTGATGTAAACTTCAAGAATTATGTACCTGAACCCGGAGATCCCTCTGCTCTAAAACACTAAATGAGGCCCGAACATTAATTGTATAAGCTCTACCCTTGTTTGTTTTACCAAGTGCACTACCTCGCGTTTATTCAGATTTAATTCCATCCATGGTTTTTCAGCCCATTCAGCCATATTATCAAGATCCATTTTAGCAAACCTCCCTCACAGTCCACGATTCCACCCTCCAGTCTTCCAGCACATCACACTTGGCTGTTAATTGTACAAATACCTTTGCTCGCTGCTCCACAATTTCTTGCCTAGCATCCCACAATGTCCTATGATAAACTTAATGAGGTCATGGTGCTGTCCATACCTTTGTGTTTTAAAACCTCCAGCACCACCTCTTCTATAATATGCCCTCTTTTCAAGTCATAGAGATAAATACCATGGAAGCAGAGCCTTCGGTCCAACTCATCCATGCTGACCAGAAGATCTAAATGTATCCATCCCATTTATCAGCATTTGGCCCACGTACCTCAAAACACTTGTTATTGATATACCCAACCAGATACCTTTTAAATGTTATAATTGTATTTGTCTATGTTACTTTCTCTCTCAGCTCATTCCATACACGTATCACCATGTGATTGAAAAAGCTGTCCCTTCAGTCCCTTTGAAATCTTTCCCCTCTAACCTTAAACCTATGCCCTCTAGGTTTGGACTCTCGAACCCCTGGAAAAAGACCTTGAAAGTTTACGCAATCCATACCCCTCATGTTTATATAAACCTCTGTCAGGTCACCCCTCAGTCTCTGATTCTCCAGTGACAGTAACCCCAGCTTATTCAGCAACAACCCGGGCAATATCTTGTAAATCTTTTCTGAGCAAATTCAAATTTCACAACGTCATTCCTATAGCAGGGTGACTGGAATTGCAGAGAACTCCATTTGCGGTCTAACATATTAATCTTGTTCCCTGAATTCCCCAGTCTTTCTCAACAGTAAGTTCTGGAGTGAAAAAATTGTTTAGGGTCTTAGGAAGTATGCTGCAGTTCCACACATCGATGGCCTCATTGATCTTTAAGGGCCCTTATTTTGTCTCGAGTTTCTCTTTTACACTTAATATATTTATACAATCACTTTTGGATTCTCCTTATGCTTCTCTGCCGAGGCTATTTCATGTACCCTTTCTGCATTCCTGATTTCCACCCAAAGTGTATTCCTACAGCCCCTGTGATCCTCGTGGATTCCCTGGATCCAGCTGACATGTGCCCCCTTTTCCTTGACCAGACTCTCAACAGACAGTCAGTGTTTCCGAATGCTGTCAGCATTGACCTGCACACAAACAGGAAAATGCTGGCACTGAAGGCTCAATTTATCTCACTTTTAATATATTCTCATTTGCCAGATTTCGCTTTCCCTGTAAATAGACTCTCCAATCACCTTTTGAAAGTTCCTGGCTGATACGGTCAATATTAGTCTGGCCCCATTTTACAATTTGAACTTGTGGACCAGGCCTGTCCTTTTCCATAGCCATTTTCAAACTCATACAACTGCCTCAGTCCCTTTCCCTACCTTGTTTCCCAAGTGGAGGTCAGGTTTTGCCCGTTTCTCTTTTCAGTCCATTTATATATTGATTGGGAGTTTTCTGGAACGCAATTACCAAATTCCTCCCTTGCAAATGCTGAACACTGGCAGTCCCAGTCTCAGTTTGGAAAGTTTAAAAACCCCTGCCAGAACAGCCCTATTATTGTGATCGATATTTGAGATCTCCTGAAATATTTGTTTCTCAGTCTGCCACGGATTATTCGGGGTCAATAGGACAATTGTGTCAGAGTGATGACCCATTCTTATTTCTCTGTTCCACTAACATAGCTTCACTGGGCAATCCCACAGGAATATCCTCTCGACGTACTGCTGTGATTATTCTTGCAATCGAAGCCCACCACCACACATCCTGTCTTGCCTCCCCTTCGATGCTTCCTGCAGTCCCTCTACCTTGAAACAATGAGTTGCCAGTCCTGTCCCTCCCTCAGCTGTGTTTCTGTAATAACTATAATATCCCAGTCCCATGTTCAAATCCATGTCCTGAGTTCATCTTCCTTAGCTGTCTGGCCCCTTGCACTGAAATAAATGCAGTTTAATCATCGGTTTTCCCCTATTCTCTGCTATGTTCTTGCCTGCCTTGTCTGTTGAAATTGCTGTCTTTAACTTGTGCAACAGTCTCAATCTTCTTTCTGACCTTACGAGTGTTTAAGGTCCAACACCCTGCCAGATTAGATTATATCCTCTCAAGCAGCTCTAACAATTCGCCCCACCAGGATATGGGTCCCCCTCCTGCTCCCAGTTCAGGTGCCTTCCCTACCCAGTCCACCTGTCCTGACACCTTTAGGGATATTTGGATTGTCCACTCAGGTCCCTGTGTTCCTTAATAGTCGGCAAGAACCAACCATTCATTATGTCTGCCCTTCGCTTATCATACCTCCCACAGGGTATGACCTCACATTGATCAGAACTAAACTCTGCTCAGATTATCATCTGATGGTCATCAGACTGTAGCGAGAGACTATCCCCCTCACTGTGAACAACATCTTCATCTTTCATATCGTCTGCAAACCTATGAATGATAACCTTTGCTTTCACATCGAAGTTATTATTCGACAGACTAACCAACAATGGTTCCTGCACAGATCCCTGTGGTACACCCGCTGGTGAAAGAATTTCAAACACGAAGAGATTTATCCACGAATTTTGTATCCAATTTACCAACTTGCCTTGAATCCCAGTGGCTCTTCCCTTTTGGACCAGCCTTCCATGTGGGACCTTGTCAAAGCCCTTATTCAGGTCCACGTAAACCACATCATCTGCACTGCCCTCATCAATATTTTGAGAGATCATTTAAAAAAACACGCAACTGAATTCCTCAGACAGTATCTTCCTCTGCCAAATCCGTGATGACTCAGCCGAGTTAATCCCTGCCTTTTCAAGTGTTGATTCATCCTCAGAATTGTTCCCAGAAATTTCCCTCCCCCTGCTGTCAGACTATCTGCTCTGTAATTACCTGACCTATCCCTGCTGCCCTTCCTGAACAAAGGACCCACATTAGATATCCCCCAGTCATTCGACACTTCACCTGTGTCCAGCAAAGTATTAAATATATCCACCAGGGCCCCAGCAGTCTCCTCCCTTACCTCCCATAGCAGCCTGGGATACATTTCTTTGGGCTCTGGGGATTGCTCCACCTTTATGCCTGTGAAGACATTTAATACTTGCTCCTTATTGATCTTACCATGTTGTAGAACCTCACCATCCCAACTGAAATCCCCGGCTAAAATGTCTTTCTCCTGTGTGAATACAGATGGGAAGTATTCATTGAAGACCTCACCTACTTCCTCTGGCTCCATGCACAGATTATTCCTTTGGTTTCTAATAGGCGCAACTATTTAACTAGTAATCTTCTTCCTCTAACTGTATTGATAAAATACCTTGTGGCCTTTTCTTAACAGTATCTCCCAAGGGTATTTCAAGCCCATTCTTTGCTCCTCATTTTTAAGGACCCCTTGCACTCTCTATACTTTTGAAGTGCTTCCCCTGTTTTCATCGCACTGTACTTACTTTATCCAGCTCACGATATCGCTTGACCAGTATTCACTGGAGTTACTGCCTTTGTCTTTCACTCTTCTCTTCTGGGAGCACACTAGTCCTGAATTTTCACTGTATCACTTTAACTTTCTTCCTTTATCCGAATATGAACCCAACTGCAAATAGTTCCTCCCAGTCTGTGTTTGCCAGATCCTGTCTCGTGATAGTGATAATGCCTAGTAACAGTAACATTCTAATGATTAGGGGGCTTCTCCAAATTTGGCACCTTCACTTCTGCACTCTCCTTATCTCTTTCTAAAATGACTTTGACACTTAGTGTTGTGTCCACTATCCCCAAAACGCTACAAAAATCCTTATGTCTGTCATCCTATCCAGCACCTACAACCCACTCTGTCTGTAACATCCAGCCCTTACTGATCTACCCTCCAGCCTCTCCAACACATGATATCACTGCAACCTTCTCCAGTCCCCACAGCACTTCTCCATCCTTTCATACAGCACCTCATTACCTCTAACTATTCAGAGAGTGTGGAGGCATGGGATACAGGGAAACCTATCTGTCTGGATGCAGAATTCCTGGCCTATAGAAGACAGAGGGTGATGTTAGATGGAAAACATTCAGCCTGGAGTTCGGTGACCAGTCGTATTCTGCAGGGATCAGTTCCCGGAACCATGCTCTTTGTGATTTTTGTAAATGACTTGGATGTGGGAGTGGAAGATTGGGTTAGTAAGTTTGCCAATGACACAAAGATTGTTGGAGTGGTGGGTAATGTGGAGATCTGTTGCTGGTTGCAACGGGGCATTGACATGATGGGGAGCTGGGCTGAGAGGTGGCAGAAAGAGTTCAACCTGGAAAAGTGTGAAGTGATTCGTTTTGGAAGGTCGATCTTGAATTTAGAATATTGGGTTAAAAGTAGGATTCTTGGCAGTGTGGAGTAACAGTGGTATGTTTGGTTCCACGGCCATAGATCCCTCAAAGTTGCCACACAGGCAGATAGGGTTGTTAAGAAGGAATACGTTGTGTTGGCTTTCATTAGCTGGGGGATTGAGTTTCAGAGCCGTGAGGCTATGCTGCAGCTCTATGGAGCTCTGCTTAGACCACACTTAGATATTACATTCAGTTCTGGCTCTCCCCCTCAGGAAGGATTTGGAAGCTTTAGAGATGGTAAAAAGAAGATTTACAAGGATGCTGCCTGTACTGGAGGCATTTCTTATGAAGAAAGGTTGAGGGAGGTAAGGCTTTCCTCATTGGAGTGAAGAAGGATGAGGGACGTCTTGGTAGAGGTGAACAAGATAATAAGAGGTGCAGACACAGTGAACTGTGATTATTTTTTCCCCCATGGCAGAAATGGCTATCAGAAGGGAGTATAATATTAAGGTCACTGGAAGAAGGCTAAGGTGAGATTTCAGAGTTTGGTTCTCCACAGAGTGGTGGGTGTGTCGAATGTACTGCAGTGGAGGTAGTAGAGTTAGATACATTAGGGGCATTTAATAGACTCTTGGAAAGGCACATGGATGATAGTGCAAAATGAAATGTATATAGGTTAGTTTGATCTTGGAGGAGGATAAAAGGTCGGCAGAACATTGAGGGCTCAAGGGCCTTATACTGTACTGTTTTATGTTCTACGTTCCGTATGGAAAACTGGGTAATATGTTCTGATCAAGGTAAAAGGATACGGCATCCAGGAGGAGCTAGTCAACTGGATATACAATTTACCTCAAGGTCGGAGACAGAGGGTAGTTGGAGACATTTTGTTTTTCTGACTGAGGGTGTTTGTCATTTGAATAATTGATTTGGCTGAGAATATTAGTTTCCTGGTAAATACGTTTGTAGGTGGCACTAAAATTGGTGATATACTGGACAGTGAAGAAGGTTAACTATGATAAAACAGGATGAACAGTCCTGCTGGGATAGTGGGCTGAAGAATAGCAGATGGAGTTTAATTAGATAAATGTGACGTGTTCCATTTTGGTGAAACAAGCCATGGCAGGATTGTACAGTTAATGTTCGGGCCCTGGGTAGTGTTGTCAGTCAGCGAGCCAGAGATGCAGGTACACATTTCTTTGAAAGTGGTGTCACAGGGAGACAGGCTGGTGAAGCAGGCGTTTGGGATGGTTTCCTTCATGGGTCACAGCATTGAGAGTAGGAGTTGGGATGTCATGTTGTAGTGGACACTGGTGAGGTCACCATAAAAGCATTGCTGATCAGGAGGAGAAATACATCTGGTTCACTTACATCCTTTAGGGAAGGACATCTGACATTCTAACCTGGTCTGGCTGTCATGTTACTCCAGGCCCACAGCAATATGGCTGATTTGGAGCTGCCCTCTGGGTAATTAGCAGTGGGGCAAAGAATGCTGGTTCTGGTAGTGACACCCACATCCCATGAATGAATAAGTTAAATACATATGTCCCTCCATTCCTCTGTGAACCCCTCCAGCTGCAGCAATCCATACTGGCTTTGTAACACCATTCAGGCCCTGACCACTCTCTGTAACACTCTCACCACCTCCAGCACCTTCACCTCTCCCTGTTCCTATCATCTCATCAAACCCTGACAATGATTTCCCTTCTCACTGCCCCCCTCCTGCTAGCAAACAGTTCACAATCGCTCTAACACTTACTGCATAAACACTGTCTCACTTTAGAATTGTTTGTACTTTTTGGTGATCTTCTAAGCCTGATAATCTAATAAAATCCATTTGTCCTGAGTGAGGGACAGCAGGAAATTTCTTGCTGAGGTTTTGACTGTTTCAATGGAATGTCCTTTTGTTGATTGTTGTACACCATTCTTCAAGTGTTTTCAACTGTTTGCTTACAGACACACATTCTAGTCTGTTCATCCTGTTAACCCTTGGTCAGTCCTCCTCTCAAACCCATGTAAATGGGCTATTTTGTTTCACATTGTGTCTTGTCCATTCTGTGATTCATGTTAAAGCTTTAGAATTAATTAAATTTCACTTTATCCCAGTTTCCCAGAGGATCTCTCTGTGTGCCATTACTCATTCACTCAGCTTCATCAGACAACAGTCGCTCTGAGATAGCTGCGTCCTTCGCCAGTTGCACAATGTGATATTCAAAGAAACACCGATGGGAAAAAAAAATTCTCCTCTTCGAAAATCACTCTTGTCAGTGTGATTGTGCTAGATTATGCGAATATTGAAGTTTCCCAAAATTATCTCAATGCCTTTGTTAAAAATTCCAATGAGTTCCGGTTTAATGCAATGATGACCAAGGAAATCCTGTTCGGTGGCTAAAACTGTTCTGCTGCTTGTGACCTTGGCAAGTAGTAGCCAGAATTTACATTCAGACAGATTCTACTTCATGATCTGTGGCCAAATACTTTCTCTGTAATGCCTTTGTTACCCATGTCTGTCAGCGTTACCCAACCGTCCTTTCCCATTCTGCCTTAGACCCCGCAAGATTGTGAACCATTGAATATTTATGTTCCACCTTTTGTTCGTCCTGTAACCATGTCTCTCTAGTGTCTAAATCCCATTTATCTCTGTGTCACAAATCCATCTACCTTATTGAAAATACTTTGTCCATTCCAAAATAAAACATAATTTAATCTTTCCCATAATCTCCTGTCACAAACCTGATGTACAGTTTTAGTTAAAGTTTTTCCATCCTGTTCCTGTCTGCTTGACTTCAGTCACATTCCCATGCTGTTCTGATGCTTCACTTTTTCTCTTTGGATTTGGAAAGCTCCTTTCACTTGAACCCTGTCCCTGCATCCTCTCTATCAGTTTAAAGATCTGTCCATAAACCTGCCAACATAATTACCAACACTCCGTTCTCATCATGCTTCCATCGGGTCCCAGTACAATGGGATTGTTTTTATTTACTTGTGGGATATGGGTGTCTCTGGCTGACCAGCCTTTCTTGCCCAGCCCTAGCTGCCTTTGAGTTGAGTAACTTGCTCGGCCATTTCAGAGGGAAATTGAGAGACAAACACTTTATTGTGGGTATGTCGTGCAGACCACGTGAGGATAGGCAGATGTTCTTCTCTAAAGGACCAGTGTCTTTTTGATGAACAAAGATTATTTTGGACATCAGCAATGGTTTCATACTTATTCATGAATTTGTAATTGCAAGTTGTTTTTAATTATTGATTTAAACTTCCCCCATTTCTGTTGGTGGGATTCAAACCTGTCTCCCCTGATCATTAGCTGAGGTTTGGGAGACATGCTCTAGCAATAATACCACTCGGCCATCACTTCACCTGCTCACAGGTTGCTCATTCCTGATCGTTAATGCCAGTGCATACTGAAGCAAAACCCGTTCTTCCTACACAATTATTTGATACTGACATCTTCAAGCAGTCTGGTGATATCACTCAGTCTCTCTCCATGTGGTATCCCTCACTGTGTGGGTCTAATTGCTACCTCTGTCAGTGTCTCTCACTCTTGCAGCTACTCCAGATCCTGATCCAATAGAATTCTCCACTCCAGAGAGGTGAGGCAGAACAGGCTAAGGATCCAGACTTGGATTTTCCAGATCTCTGTGTGACTTAGTGCCATTCTGTATGTGTAACCCTCAATTCATCCGTCTAACATCCCATTCTGTCTATTTCTCTGTCTCCAGTAGGTTCCTGACTCAATAGACTTCCCATCTGCTGGGTGTCCCGTCCATCACCACATTGAATATAGTTGGTCAGCCAGAAAGACAAAGGGAAGGGAGATCTGGAGTCTTCAATAAATCCTGCATAAGGTAAGATCACTCACAGCCCACAGAGCAGAGAGCAAGAGTGGGCTCCAAACATCGGCTAACAAGACATGACATAGATACAGTGCTGGAGGGGGAGCACAGTACACACACCCCTCAGGCTCAATCCCCACCCCTGGGCGGCACGGAGGCACAGTGGTTAGCACTGCTGCCTTACAGCACCAGAGACCTGGGTTCAATTCCCGCCTCAGGCGACTGACTGTGTGGAGTTTGCACATTCTCCCCGTGTCTGCGTGGGTTTCCTCCGGGTGCTCCAGTTTCCTCCCACAGTCCAAAAATGTGCAGGTCAGGTGAATTGGCCATGCTAAATTGCCCATAGTGTTAGTTAAGGGGTAAATGTAGGGGTATGGGTGGGTTGCGCTTCGGCGGGGCGGTGTGGACTTGTTGGGCCGAAGGGCCTGTTTCCACACTGTAAGTAATCTAATCTAATCTAATCTAATCTACTGTAAGTTCTGTTGTACTAAGACTCATTACTCTGCAACACTGTATCTGTGGCATGTCTTGTGCACCAGTGTCTTCAATAATTTGTAACTCCTATAACAGTTCCTGTCTCTGTAACCTCCTCCCTTCCCGATAGCCCCTGCACATATTTGAAATGTACTGCATTCCAGACTACAATCACGATCACTGTGACTTGCTACAGTGTCTATCACATGCCTTATCTCCTCACCCAATAACTGGAGACAGAGCCATGCAGCATGAAAACGGTTCCTTGGGTCCAACTAGTCCATGCTGACCAGAGTCCCTGAACAAGTCATGTTTCCCTGCACTTGACCCATATCCCTTCAAACCTTCTCCTCTCCATGTACCTGCCCAAATGTCTTTTACATGTTGTTATTGTACTTTTCTCTACCACTTCCCCTGGCAACCCATTCCATGCCTGCACCATCCTCCGTGTGAAAAATGTTCTCCTCCAATCCCATCTAAGTCTTTCCTCTCCCATCTCATATTTGTGCCCTCTAGAACACAGATCATGACAGTGCAGTACTGGCCTTTCAGCTCTCGATGTTGCGCTGACCTGTGGAACTAATCTGAAGCCCAAGTAGCTAACACTAGTCCATTCTTGTCCATATGCCTATCCAATGACCATTTAAATGCCCTTAAAGTTGGCGAGTCTACCACTGTTGCCGCCAATGCATTCCATGGCCCGGCTATTCTGAGTAAAGAACCTACCTCTGGCATCTGTCCCATATCTATTTATTAATATTAGTATCTACCTCAATTTACTGTCTCCCCTCGCATTAGGCATCGCGATCCAAGACAAAAGGCTCTCACTGTCCAACTCATCTAACTCTCTGTTTATGTTATATGTCTCAATTAATTGGCCTCAAATGTCTTCTCACGAACAGAAACAGATTCAAGTCTCTCAGCGTTACTCGTAAGTCCTTCACTCCAGACCCGGTAAAATCTTAGTAAGTCTCCTCTGAACCCTATCCAAATCTTCAACATCCTTCCTGTAATGCGTTAGTCTGAACCATAGTCAAAACTCCAAATGCGGCTGCACCAGAGTTTTGAACAGCTGCAGCATTATCTCATGGTTCTGAAACTCAATCCCTGTACCAATAAAAGCTCACACGCTGAATGCCTTCTTAATAACTCTTTCAACCTGGGTGGCGACTTTCAATGAATCCATGTACATAGACACAGTGATCTCTCTGTTCATCTGCATTACCAATATCTGCTTTACCCACATTCACCTGTTAGGTCACCTTCTCAAATACGTCAATAAGGTTTGTGAGGCATGACCTACCCTTCACAAAACCGTGCTGACTATCCCTCATCAACGTATTCACCTCCAGATGATTGTAAATGCTAGCCTCTTTTACAAGCCTTTCCAACACTTTACCCAGAATCGGAGTAAGGCTCACAGGTCTATAATTACCCAGGGTTGTCTTTACTTCCCTTCTTGGTCAAGGGGTCAACATTTGCTATCCTCCAGCCATCTGGCCCTATTCTTGTACATAATGATGACAAAAAGATCAAAGCCAAAGGCTTGGCAATCTCCTTCCTGGCTTACCAGAGAATCCAAGGATCAATCCTATCTAGTGCAAGGCACTTACAAATTTTAACACTTTCCAGAATTGCTAACACCTTCTCCTTTTGCAGTTCAATCCCATCTATTTATGGACCCCACTACACTGGGGTAAAGACGTTGGCTAATCAACTTTCCTGTACCCTTCATGGTTTTCTAAACCTTGATAAGGTCACCCCTCAGCCACCTCCACCCAATGGGAATGAGAAAGACAATGATATAAATATCCCTGCTCATGTCCCTGGCACTACATTGTCACAATGTTCTGGGATACACTTGTTTAGGACCTAGGGCTTTCTCTCCCTTTCTGTTCTAAGACCTCCAGTGCCACCTCTTCTGTAATAGGGACTCTTTACAAGCCATCACTGTTTCTTTCCTTTGTTTCCTAGTTTTTGTTCACAGTACGTTCTGACATGAAATGCTCATTTTGGCTCTTGCCCATCTCCTGTGGTTCCACACATCGATGGCCTCACTGATCTTTGAGGGGCCCTAGTGTCTCTCCAGTTGCTTTTTTGTACTTTTGTGCTGTAGAAAACTCGTTGCATTCTCCTTTACCTTATCTGCCAAAACTATCTCATCCCCCCCACCCCCATGTTACTTTCCAGCTTATTCAGCCTCTCCGTTTCTGTCACACCGTATCAGTAACATCTTCATCAATCCTTGCAGCATTTACAGTTTCGGAAAATGCTTCCTAAATCAGGATGATCAGCATTCTACGCAGTATTCCAAAGCTGTGCTGACTATCCCTAATCAATCCTTGTCTTTGGAATGCATATAACTCCTGACCTGCAGACTTGCTTCCAACAATGTATGCACCACTGACATCAAGCCAATTGGTGTTGATGTCCGTGGCTTTCCCTCGTAGCCTTTCCTAAGCACTGGCACAACATTAGCCCCCCTCCAGGCTCCCTGGAGACACTGATAACTTCCAGCTATCAGTGATAGAAAAATCTCTTTTTGGGACTCCCCAATTTCTTCCTGAGCTTCTCACAATATCCTGAGATATACTTCATTAGTTCCCAAGGACTTGTCTCCCTTATATGCATTTTAATACCTCTTAGTACCTCCTGTTATCTGGAGTCTTTTGAAGACATCACATTTTTTCCCCCTGACTTCACCAGTCTTCCTCCACAGTAAGTTCAAACATGACATTTTCGTTTAGTATTTCACCCATCTCCTGTGGCTGGCTCCATTAATCTTCAAGGAGCCGTATTCTCCCCCTAGTTAATCTTGTGTTGTTAATATACATGTAGAATCAATTTGGATTTTCCTCAGCCTGATTTGCCAAAGCTTTCTCAGGTCCCCTTTGGGCCCTCGTGATTTCCCTCTTAAATGTATTACTCCACCCGCAATGTTCTTCAATGAATTCCCTTAATCCAGCTGGCTATATGTGACATGTGCCCACTTTTGTTGACCAGAGCCTCAATACCCCCCCTTATCCAATGTTTCCTACTTGTGTCAGCATTGTCATTCACACTAACAGGAATATGATGGCCCTGACCTTTCATTTTATCTCTCTTTTGAAAGTTTCCCACCTGCCTGACGTCCCTTTACCTGCAAATATCCTCCACAATCAATTGTTAAAAGCTCTTGAAGCAAGGCCAGTATTGATCTTTAACTTGTGGATCAGGCTTATCCTTTTCCATCGCTATTTTCAAACTAATAGAATCGTGAGAACTTTGCGAAAGTGTTGCCCCACTAATGACTCAGTCCCTTTCCTTTCCTTGTTTCCCAAGGGGAGGTCAGGTTTTCCCCCTTTCTGCAGTCTGACCATTTACATTCTGACTGAGACAGTTTTCTTAAATATGACAAACAAATTCTTCGCACCCAAGCTCTGAACACTCTAGCAGTCCGGGTCTTGGTTTGGAAAGTTAAACTCCCCGACCATTACAATCCTATCATTTTTATAGATCTCTGAGATCTCCCGACATATTTGCTGCTCAAATTCCCGCTGACTACTGCGGGCCTGTAGTACAGTCATATCAAACTGATGACCCATTCTCATTTCTCAGTTGCACCATTATGGCTTCACTGGGCGTTCTCTGGAATATCCTCTGGAAGTCCTGCTGTAATGTTTTCATTGATCAAAAACTCCACTCCCCCTTCTCTCTCACCTCCTGTTCTCTCCATCCTGTAGAATCTGTACCCTGGAACATTGAGCTCCCAGTCCTGCCCCTCCCTCAGCTGTGTTTCTGTCATACTATGGTACCCCAGTCCCATGTTCCCGTCCATGCACTGAGTTCATCTGCCTTAACTGTTAGGCTTTTTACTTTGGAATAAATGCACTTTAATGAATCATTTTTCCCTCTATTTAAATTCCTGTCTTGAAATTCTGTCCCAGCCTCAATCTTCAGACTGTAGCCTGAGACCATCTCCCTCACTGTGGACAACACCCTCACCTTCACGTCAGCTGCAAACTTACTAATGATACCTTCTGCTTTCACATCCAACTCATAAATGTATATAATACTGTACAAAATAATGAGAGGAATGCATAGAGTAAATAGCCAGAGACTTTTTTCCCCAGGGCAGGATTGACTGGTACGAGAAGTCATAGTTTGAAGATATTAGGAGGGAGGTATAAAGGAGACATCAGAGGTAGGTTCTTTACGCAGAGAGTTGTGAATGCATGGAATGCGTTGCCAGCGGTGCTGGTGGAAGCGAAGTCATTGCGGACATTTAAGCGACTGCTGGACATGCACATGGATAGCAGTGAGTTGAGGGGCGGCACGGTGGCACAGTGGTTAGCACTGCTGCCTGATAGCGCCAGAGACCTGGGTTCAATTCCCGACTCAGGTGACTGTCTGTGTGGAGTTTGCACGTTCTCCCCGTGTCTGTGTGGGTTTCCTCCCACAGTCCAAAGATGTGCAGGTCAGGGTGAATTGGCCATGCTAAATTGCCCGTAGTGTTAGGTAAGGGATAAATGTAGGGGTATGGGTGGGTTGCGCTTTGGCGGGTCGGTGTGGACTTGTTGGGCCGAAGGGCCTGTTTCCACACTGTAATATAATCTAATCTAAGGGTCCGTAGGTTAAGTTACTATATTTTACATTTGGATTAAATCTCAGCACAACTTCGTGGGCCTATGGGCCTGTTCTGTGCCGTACTTTTCGATGTTCTATTTTCTATAATAAACAGCAATGGTTGCTGCACAGATCCCTGTGGTACACCCGCTGGTGAAAGAATTTCAAACACAAAACTTACCCTCCACCGTTGTGGATCCAGGTTGCCAAATTGCCTTGGATCCCATTGGTCTGTTGGACCTGCATTCCATGAGGGACTTTGTCAAGCTCCTTAATGAACTCCATGTAACCTACATCTTCTGCACTGCCCTCATCAAAATCCTCAATCATAATTTCAAACAAAAATCTCAGCTGAATTTGGGACAGGATCTTTATCAAATTCGTGATGAGTATCCAAAATCGATCTCTGCCTTTCCAAATGTTGATTCATTCTGTCAATCAGAATTGTTTCTAATGATTTCCCTACCCCTGCTGTCAGACTCTCTGCTCTGTAATTACCTGGCCTATCCCTGCTGCCCTTCTTGAATAAAGGAACCACATTAGCGATTCTCCAGTCATTCAGCACTTCACCTGTGGCCAACAAAGTATTAAACATATCCATCAGGGCCCCAGCAATCTCCTTCCTTACCTCCCATAGCAGCCTGGAATACATTTCATTGGGCACTGGGGATTCCTCCAACTTTATGCATGTGAAAAAATGGATCATGTTCGAGAAACTTGCCATCCCAACTGAAATCCCCGGGTACAATGCCTTTCTCCTGTGTGAATACAGATGGGAAGTATTAATTGAAGACCTCACCTACTTCCTCTGGCTCCATGCACAGATTGGTCCTTTAGTTTCCAACTCTTCCCTCAGTAATTTTCCTATCCTTACTATACTGCTAAAATACATTTATTTTTCTGGAGCCCAACTTGCAGTCCCTATACTTTTGAATGGCTTCACTTGTGTTTATTGCAGTGTATTTTCTTTATCAAACTCACAATATCACTTGATTAGTATTTGCTGGACTTGCTGTCTTTGCTATTCCCTCGTCAGGAACACACTGGCCCTGAACTCTCACTGCATCGCTTTAACGTACTCCCACTTTCCAAATATAGACCCAACTGCAGATAGTCCTCCCAATCTCTGTTTGTCAGATCTTCTCTATTGATAGTGATACTGATAGGAGATTCAGTTGTGAGGGGGACAGACAGGAGGTTGTGTGGCTGCAGAAGAGACCCCAGGATGGTGTGCTGCCTACCTGGTATGAGGGTCAAGGATGTCTCTGAGCAGTTACAGAACATTCTGAAGTGGCAGGATAAATATTCAGAGATTATTGTTCACATTGGTCCACATGACACAGTTAGTCAAAGGGATGGTATCCTGTGAAATACATACAGGGAGTGCGGAAAGAAGTTAAGAAGTATTACCTCAAGGGTTGTGATCTCCAGAATACTCCCAGTGCCACATGCCAATAAGGGTAGAAATAGAAAGATCGGCTAGATGGATACGTGGCTGAGGAGCTGGTGGAGGGGGCAGGGTTTTCAGTTCTTGGATCATTGGGATCTCTTCTGGGGTAGAGGTGACCTGAAAAAGGGGGGCAGGTTAGACTTGAACCAGAGGTGCACCAGTATCCCTGGGGGGAGATTTGTTTGTCTTACCCCAGAGGGTTTAAACTAGTTTGGCAGGGTTTTGGACGACCCATTGATCAGTCAAGGGAAAAATGCATCAGCCATCGAGAGCATGTTTTCTATCCAGGATATCTCGGGGCACAGTAAAGGGAGGGAAAAGACTTCTGGTTTAAAGGACATTTATTTCGAGTCATGAGACCTGACAGGTAAGGCAGACGAGATCAGAGCATGGATTGGCTCTGGGGACTAGGATATTATAACCATAACAGAAACATCGCTGGGAGAAGGCCAGGACTGGCAACTCAGTGTTCCAGGACACGGAAGCTACAGGCGTGATAGAAGGGCAAGTATGTGAGGAGGGGGAGTTGTCCCTTTTGGTAAGGGAGGACATAACAGTGCTGAGAGAGGATACTCTTTCGGGGTGATCAAATGAGGTCATATGGTTAGCATTTAGAATCAAAAAGGGGTTGGTCAGTCTGCTGGGATTGTGTTCTGGACCCACAAATAGCCAGCGGGTATGAGAGGAGAAAATGTGTAGAGAGATTGCAGGTACATATAGAAATAATGGAATAGTATTGGTTGGAGATTTTACCTTCCCCTAGATTGCCTGGACCACCCGGAGTGTAAAAAGTCCTGTATGGGGTGGAATTTGTCAAATGTGTCCAAGAAAGTTTCCGAGATCAAAATGGAGAGGGCCCCACTCTACTCAGGCAGCTGAAAACGAGACCTCCCCTCAGAAAACGAGTTCAGTCATTTACTGAAGTGTCAGTCGGTGAGCACTTTGGGTCCAATGACCACAACTGTCTTCGTTTTAACATAGTTATGGAAAAAGTTCAGGCAGGTCCACAGATTAAGGTCTTAATCTGGAGCAGGGCCAATTTTGGGGCTATTTGGCAGATTGAGCAGAGGTCGATTGGGTGAATTAAAAATCACACAACACCAGGTTATAGTCCAACAGATTTAATTCAAAGGACCAGCTTTCGAAATCCAGGTAATCATTCTTAAAGATGAAAACTTCAACTAAATGTGTTTGATATTACATTCCATGACACTGCAATCCTGTTGCTATAAATTCTGGGCATGTTTATTGAGCTCCACAACCACCTGCTGAAGGAGCAGCGCGATGAAACCCAGTGCCTCTAAATAAACCCGCTGGACTGTAAGCTGGGGTTGGGTGGTTTTTAACGTTGTCCACCCCAGTCCAACAGCAGCTCCTCCACATCATGCACCCATCCACTGGGTGAGTCTGTTTGAAGGAAATGGAATGACTGGCAAATGGGAGGATTTTAAAAGTGTGATCTCTGTTAGAGTGACGGGAAAAGCTGGCAGGTTTAGGGATCCCTGGCTGATGGAGGATATTGAGGCTCTGTTCAAGAAAAAGAAGGCGGCACACATTGTCTTCAATGTTTCCGTATCTACGTAACCTCTTCCAGTCCTAAAGACCCGATCACTCGGTGGAGACACAACAACCCTCTCAGGTCCCTGCAGCACTCCCGATCTGTCGAACCCACTGAAAGCCTGTGATTCTCCCGAACCAGTTCGGACAAGACTCACTCTCTGTGTAACATCATCCCATCGCTAACACCCACCTTTTCAATGTAAGCCCCTCCTGTATCTCCATCCATTTACTCATCTCTATAACATTCTCCAGCATTTACGCCCCTACTTGTGTAAATGTCACCCTCCCCTACAACCCTTCCCACTTTGACCATTCAGGAGGAGTTTCCTAATGCTCCCTTATCTGTGAAAATGTCTCCGACCAAAATTACTGCCCTTCTGGAAAATCTGTCAGACTCCACACTCTTCATATCTAAATAATCTGCAAAGTTAAACGTCCTATATCTGTAAACATCTTCAGTCACGACTACCCTCCATATCTCTGTTTGGTCCTCCAGTTTATACAATCCACTTTATCTCTGTAATCTGCTCCATTCACCGAAAATCCTCCCTGTCTGTGTGAACCGCTCCATCCGACTAACATCCTTCTCTCTGTAAGCTGCTCCATCCCTCCCAACCTCTCCATCTTCATGAACACATGTAGACAGTACAGCTCTCCACATTCCTGTAACATCCTGTGGCTCTATGTGCTCCCCGTGAAACCACCTCCAGTGCCCACAACCCTCCCAGTCTGGGTCGTCTTCTCCAGATCAGATCATTGCTGTCTCTGTTACCTCCGACAATCCTAGTAAACCCTTCGTAATGTGTCTATTCATTCAGATCCCATCCTCTCCAGCCTCCTGAAACCTCTTCCTGCCATCGGAACTCTCCCTATTTAAAACAAGGAACAGTACAGCACAGTACAAGCCCTTCAGCCCTCAGTTTTGTGCCAATCTTTTATCCTACTCTAAGATCAATTTAACCTGCAGACCATTGAAAGAACAAAGAAAATCACAGCACAGGAACAGGCTCTTCAGCCCGCTAAGCCTCCGCTGATCCAGATTCTATGTCTAAACCCTTCACCTATTTTGTGAGCATCTGCTCCCTGCCCATTCAGGCATCTGTGTGGATACATCTTAACTGACATTATCATTCCTGCCTGTTCCTCCTCCGCTGGCAAAGTGTTGCAGGCCCCCATCACTCTCTGCGTATGGGGGCCTGCCACGCATATCTGCCCTAAATCTTTCCTCTCTTACTGTGAACTCGTGACCCCTAGTAATTGAGTTTCGCACTCTGGGGAAAAAAGCTTCTTGCTATTCACCTTGTCTATAAATCCCATGATTTTGCAGACCTCAATCAGGTCCCCAATCAAACTTTGTATTTCTAATGAAAATAATCCAAAACTATTCAATCTCTCCAAATTGCTAGCGCCCTCTATGCCAGGCAACATCCTGGTGAACCTCCTCTGCACCCTCTCCAAAGCATGCACATCCTTTTGGTAATGTGGAGACCAGAACTGTACGTAATATTCTAAACCAAACTCCTAAGCAACTGTAACATGACCTGCCAACTCTTGTACTCAATACCCCGTCCAATGAAGGAAAGTATGACTTATGCCACCTTGACCACTTTACTGACCTGCGTTACCACCTTCAAGGAATAATAGACCTGAATACCCAGACATCTCTGTACATCAATTTTCCCCAGGACTTTTCCATTTACTGTGGGTTCACTTTTGAATTGGAACTTCCGACATGCATCACCTTGCATTTGCCAAGATTGAACTCCATCTGCCGTTTCTCTGCCCGCCTCTCCAATCCATTTATATTCTGTAGTATTCTCTGACAGTCCCGTTCACTGTCTGCTACTCCACTAATCTTAGTGTCATCTGCAAACTAATCAAGGAACCGATACCTTCTTCCAAATCATTGATATGTATCGAAAGCAACAGTGGTCCCAGCACGGATCCCTGTGGAATACCACTGGTCACAGGTCTCCATTTTGAGAAATTAATTTTGCTGTCATTCATGTGCCTATCCAAAATGTATTCAAATGTCCTAATGTATCTGACTCTACCACCAATACTGGCAATACATTCCACTCATCCACCACACTCTGTCTAAAGTACCTCCCTCTGACATCACCCCTCAACCTTCCTCCAATTACCTTACAATTTTGCCTCCAAGATATAGCCATTTTCGCAATTGGAAAAAAAACTCAGGCCACCCACTCTACGTATGCCTCTCATCATCTCATACACCTCTATCAAGTCACTTCTCATCCTTTTTTATTCCAAACAGAAAAGCCCTGGCTCCTCAACCTTTCTTCATAAGTCCTCCCCTCCAGTCCAGGCTGAATCTTGATAAATCTCCTCTGCACCATCTCCAAAGCTTCCACGTTTTTCCTGAAATGAGGCAACCAAAACTAAGCACAATATTCCAATCGTGGTCTAACCACAGGCTGTATCAAGCTGCAGCATAACCTCACAGCTCTTAAACTCAATCCCCTACTAAGGAAAGCTGACACATCATTGGCTTTCTTAACAACCCTAACAACTTGGTTGGCAACTTTGAAGAATCTCTGGACGTTGACCCCAAGAATTTTCTGTTACTCCTCACTGTCAAGAATCCTGGCTTTAACCTTGTAACATTTCTCTGCAGAATCCTTCAATCTTAAACCCTCCAGATTTTGGTATTTTCCTCCAGTCCCCACTACACTCTTAAACTGTGAAACCTCTTCCAGTCCCTACAATCCTCCTTAGCTCTGTATCCTCTGTAAGCATGCGGTGGTAGACGTGTGGTTTAGGCGATGGGTTAGAAATCCATTGGGGCTTGCCCACACAGGTATGAATCCAACAGGGCGGTGGGGTTGATTGGTGCAGGTGTTAGGAGATGTTCTCTAAAGTGCTCTGCGAGGAGATGAGGAAACTGATGCCTTCTCACATCTTGCTTCACAGAACATCTCCACGACACCTGAAAATCAACTCACCGCCCTGTGGCCAAACATTTGAACTCCCCCTCCCACTCTGCCGAGAACTTCGCCACTCCCTCACCACCTGAGGAAGGAAGAGAGAAGAACGTCTTATCTTCTGCCTTGGGACCCTTCAACCCCATGACATCAATGTGGACGTCACCAGTTTCCTCATTTCCCCTCCCCCCTTACCCGAGTTCCAACCATCCAGCTCAGCGCTACCCTCATGACCTGTCCCACCTGTCAATCTTCCTTCCCACCTATCCACTCCACCGTCCTCTCTGACCTAACAATCTTATCCCCATCAACAACCACCTATTGCACTCTCAGTGACCTTTCCCCCAACTCCCCTTCCCATTTATCTCTCCACCCCCGAGGCTCCCAGCCTCATTCCTGAGGGAGGGCTCCAGCCCAAAACATCGACTATCCTGCTACTCAGATGGTGCCTGACTTGTGCTTTTCCAGCAATACACACTCAACTCTGATCTCCAACATTTGTAGACCTCACTGTCTCCTCTTTATCAGATGAGCCAATGGAGTGAAGAGTGTCAGCTGGCGAGAAAGGCACAACAGAAGAACTTTTATTTATAAGGCTCCCTAGCAGCATTTCATTGTTCATCACTGCAATAAACAGGAATTTGTTGCAATTTGTAACAAAGACTCAAGGGAAAACAGTCGAGTGTCAGAGGCTGAGGGGGTGGCCTTATCGAGGTTTATAAAATCATGTGGAGCATGGTTAGAATAAACAGACAAGGTCTTTTTCCTGGGGTAGGGGAGTCCAGAACAGAAGGCATAAGTTCAAGTGAGAGGTGAAAGATTTAAAAGGGACCTAAGGGGCAAATATTTCACGCAGAGGGTGTTGTATGTACAGAATCAACTGCCAGAGGAAGTGGTGGAGGCTAGTATAGTTGCAACATTTAAAAGGCACCTGGATGGCGATATGAATAGGAAGGGTTTAGTGGGATATGGGCTAAATGCCGGTAAATGGGACAAGAATGGTTATGACATCTGGTCGGCGTGGATGAATTGGACTGAGGGGCTTATTTCTCAGCTGTATATCTCTATGACTGTATGACACTAATTGTTTTCCACTGTTCACTTACAACCATATATTTTAGCCGGTTTCCCCTGTTTACCTTGGTCAGTTCTCCACTCGCACTCATGTAATTGGCTTTGTTTCTGATGCTCGGGTGTGTTTTATGGTCACTTGAAAACTTGATAATCTCTTTGAATTCCACCATATTGCAATCTCCTGGAGGATCTCTGTGTTACATCACTCCTTCAGTCAGCTTCATCACTCAACGGTTGATCTGAGATAGTGACATCCCTAGCCATTTGCACAATATGTTACTCAAAGAAACACTGACAAAAACATTCAAACAGGAGCTTGCAGAATATCATTCTTGCCAGTGCGACTGTCCTAGATCATGCAGATATTGAAGTCTCTCAAAATTATCACACCACCTTTGTTACAAATTCCAACAAATTCCTGTTTATTGCAGTGATGAACAACGAAATGCTGCTAGGGAGCCTTAAAAATAAAAGTTCTTCTGTTGTGCTTTTCTCTCGTAGGACATAGAATTCACATTCAGGCTGATTAAGCCACATCATCTGAGGCCAAATGCTTTCTCTGTACTGCCGTTGTTCCACATCACTGTCAGGTGTTAGGCTCCTGCGCTCCTATTCGGCCTGAGATCCATTAAGGTTGTTTACCATTAAATATTTATGTTCCACCTTTTGTTCAAACTGTAATTATGACTGTCTGGTGACTAAATCTCAGCTATCTCTATGTCACTAGTCTATTAACTTATTGCAGATACTTTGGCAATTCCAGAAAAGAACATTATAATTTCCTCTTTCCCACAATGTCCTGTCACAAACCTATTCACTGATGTACAGTTTTAGTTCAACTCTGTCCCTTCCCGTTCCTTTCTGCTTGTCTTCAGCTCCATTCCCCATGCTGTTCCGATGCTTCACCTTTCGTCTCTGAATTTGGAAAGCTCCTTTCACCTGAACCCTATCCCCGAATCCTCTCTGTAAATAAACCTACTGACATGACTGGCCAGGATACTGCTCCCAGCAGGGTTAGTTTGAAAGCATTCATGGGATGTTGCTGTCTTTGGCTGGCCAGCACGTCATGCCCACCCCGAGCTGCCCTTGAGCTGAGTGGCTTGCTAGATCATGTCAGAGGGCAGTTGAGTGTCAGTCCCATTGTTGTGGGTCTGAATTCATATGTAGGCCAGACCAGCTGCCTACAACAGATTTCCTTCCTTAAAGGCTATTGAGTATTCACATGGGTATGCCTGACACCGGCATTAAATTCTGGATGAACAGTCTAGTGAGAGTAACACCAGACCATTGCCTGGCTCACTGATAGCTCCCTCATCCCTGAGTACTGATCCCAGTGCACCATGAATCAAACACTCTTCTTCCTGACTGTGGTTTGATCCTGATGCCTTCCTGCACTCTGGTGATATCACTCAGTATCTGTCCATTTGGTATCTGTCACTGTCAGGGTCTAATTCCTGTCTCTGACTCCACCTTTTGCAGCTACTCCAGATCCTGAGCCAACAGAATTCTCCACTTCAGAGAGTCCAGGCAGCACAGGCCAGAGATGGAGACTGGGATATTTCAGATCTCTGGGACTCAGTGTCATTCTCCATGTGTAACCCTCAATGCATCAGTCTAATTTCCCATTCTGTCTATTTCTCTGTCTCCTGTCGGTACTCAGGATATTCCTGACTCAGCAGAATTCCCAACCCCTATCTCGTCAATCACCTCATTGAGGATGGTTAGTCAGCCAGTGAGAGATGGAGTGTGATATCTGGAACCTTCAGTAAGTACTGCAATGAGGTACGATCACTTACAGTGAACAGAGCAGAGTGTATTTAAGGGATTGAAGTTTGATCCAGAAGACACAACACAGATACAGTGTTGAAGGGTGAACACAGACCATGAAGATTCCAGGCTCAATCCTCACCCTCTTGTTTACTTTCATCTCTGCTGTACTGAGCCTTCCTCTGACAATATAGGAAGTTCACAGTTATCAATCCAGGCCTGTGCTGTCTTAGTGAGGATCAGTACAACAGAGGGGAAAGCAGGCCTCCCTTAGGAAGGTGGTATTGAAACCTGGGATCTTTCTGTTCTATGTTCCCCTCTCACACTGTCTCTTGTCGTGTGATAGCGTCATACAGCAAAGAAACATACCTTTTGGTCCAACTCATCTGCACGGGTGTCTTGAATGCTTTTAATTCCCAGAAAATGTCTTATTTCTGTAACCTCCACCCCTCCCATAATCCTGCTATATATTTGAAACCTACTCCAATGCTGACGACTCTCCCTATTTGTAAATTGCTCTGGTCTCAATAACATGCCCAATCTCAATAACCTCATCCTGGACTCAGTACAATAATCCCTATTCCTGTAGTCTTGCAAAACAACTACAGTCCACCCTGTCTCTGTAAAGTCCTCTAGCCCGGACCAAAATACCGACCTGTTATCTTTCTCAAGCCCCAAGAGACCATGATATCACTGTAACCTTCTGCAGGCCCGATCATATTCCTGCCTCCTGGCCTATAGCACCACACGACCTCAGTAACCATCTCCCATCCCTAAAGACCTCCTTATCTATATAAACACCTACAGACCCTTTTCCAGCTGAAACAACACCATATACCTCTATTTGCTCCTCCACATCCTACAACCCTCCCACCATCGCAAACTCTCTCTTTGTGTAACTCTGCAATTTGGGGCATCATGGTGGCTCCGTGATGAACACTGATGCCTGACAGTGGCAGGGACCGAGATTTAATTACAGGCTTGGGTGACTGTCTGTGTGGAGCTTGCACATTCTCCCCATGCCTGCGTGGATTTCCTTCAGGGACTCTGGTTTCCTCCCACAGTCCAAAGATATTCAGATTACGTGAATTGGCCATTCTAATTTGTCCATCGTGTTAGGTTGGTGTGGACTTGTTGGGCCGAAGTGCCTGTTTCAGTACTGCAGGGGATTTGGTCGAATCTAAACTCTACCTCTGCGTTCCATATTAAAGTCCCTAAAAATATATCTCTATCCATAAATAACCCCAAACCCTCCAAACCTCCCAGTCTCTGTAAACTCCGACAGCTCCAACATTCCTCCTTTTCTATGTAAACTCTTCCAGTCCTAAAACCCTCTGATAATGTGGAGATCTTACCATCCTCCCTATCTGCGTCATCCTCTGCGTAAGGTTGCTGCACCACTCGCAATCTGTAGAACCCACTCCAATGCCTGTGACTCTCAATCCAGTTCGTTCAAAACTCTCTATCGATGTAACCTCCTCCCGTCACTTCACCCGCCCTGTCAATGTAAGCTCCGGCTGTCTCTTTATCTTTCTAATCATATCCATAATCTTCTCCAGCTCTTACACCTCTATCTGTGTAAACGTCACCATGGCCCAGAACCCCCTCTACCGCAGGAACCTCCTCCAGTGTTTGCAATGCTTCCTAATATGTGTTATTGTCACCAAGCTCTATTGATGTTCCTGTCTCTGTAGGCTCTGCCAGACTGTCCAGCTCTCACGTCCATTTAATTTCCAGAACTTTCGTATCCGACATTAACTACAGCCTTTCACATTTCTGTTCGTTCCTCAATTCTATACAACTTTGTAATCTCAGTAACTAGTACCATTCCATAAAATACTCCCTCTCTGTGTAAACTGCCCCATCCTACGCTGAGAAGCCTCACTGTCCTTTTGATAACCTATGGTCCATTCAGATCTCCCTGTATCTTCCCTGACTCCATTGAATACAGCCCATCTCATGTTGTAATCCTCATATGTTACTCCCTATCTCAGTGATATTCTTCATTCCATGCAATTCTCGTTCTCTATCTCCACACCTTCCAACCCCCCTGATCGAGGTAAGGTTATTGATCCCTTGCAGCATGTTTAATACCTGTAGCAGACTCCAGCTCCTCAATGCACTCTGTCGCTGTAACCTCCTCAAATACTACAGCTCACTGTCTTTGTAACATCTTCCAGCATCTCCAACCCTCTTGATTTCTGTAACCTCCTCCATAGCAGCACTCCACATCTCTGTAACTGATGGGAATGCTGCAAACCTGCCTTCATAGACCCCACTAACTCTCTGAACTCCTGCGGCCTTACAATCCTCAGTATCTCTTGACTTCTTCAATCGCGACAATTCTCCTTGGCTCAGTGAACTTATCCAGCCCCTTTGAACCTCCCTATCTCACTGATCCCTGCAGATCCAAGTACTGTCCTTGTTAGTGTATGCCCCAGCACTAATAAGCCTCCCTATCCTATAATCTCCATGAGCTCCAACCACCATCCCTATCTGTGTACACTCCAGTCCCTACAACCGTCCCCATTTCTGTAAGTCCTGCAGCTCCAGTTGTCACCCTTTTCTGTGCAATCTCCAGTCCCTCGAATCTTCCCTTTCTCTAAAAACTCCTGCAGCTCTGACCACCACCACTATCTGTGTAATTTCCACTGCCTACGCCCCTCCTTTTCTCCAAAACCTCCAGTCACTCCAACTGCCACCCATATCTGTGTAATCTCCAGTCCCGACCACCTTCCAGTCTCTGTATCTCCTGGAGCTCCACCTACCAGCCCTATCTGTGTAATCTCTCCCTATCGCTGTAACTTCTTCCGGACTGATAATCTTCTACCTCTATGAGACATGTTTCATCCCGACAACCTATCTGATCTCTTACCACCAACAGTGATCTCAAACCATCCGAACTCTATAACATCCTCCAGTCTCCCTGCTTTTCTCTGTAAGCTTCCCTAGTGCCGGCATTCCCCATTATCTCCGGTTACAGATTCTTGCTCAGGGGAACAACATCTCAGTACCGAACCTGTAAGAACACAAGGATATTCGGTGTATGAATAATTTTGCCTTATTTTCTACAATCTAATAAGTTCAAGTACAACCTTTTTCACCTACTCTCATCAATATCCTTCCATTTTGAGCAACAGTCTGTTGAACCTTCTCTGGGCTGCCTCCAATGCAAGAACATTCCCCCTCAAGATAGGGGACCGAACCTGTTCACAGTATTCTCAGTGTGAGCTGACTGGAACCCTCTATAGTTGTTACAGGCTTTCCCTACTTTTATTCTCCATTTCCTTTGGAATCAATCCCAGCATTCCACTTGCCTTCTTTATGACCTGCTGACCTTGTATACCACCTTTCTGAGGTTTATACACAAGGCTCCCCACCTTACTCTGTGGTGCAGCTTTCTGCAGTCTGTCTGAAACCAAGAGGTGACTGCAAAAACTTGGAAAATGCCGGAGTGCATGGTAAACGATATGGCAGAAAGGACAAATGCATACTTAGAAACCTATGGAATAAGCACTGTCCACAAGACCATCGGATACAAGCATAGAATTAGGCCATTCAGTCTATCAAATCTGCCACACCATTCAATTGTGGCTGTATTTTGTCTGAGCCCCATTCTCTCAGCTACTCCCTGTAACCATTGATCTCTTCGTTCATGAACAGCCTATCTATCTATGAGTTAAATGCACTGAATTACTTACCTCCACAGCCCTATGAGGTAGTGAGTTACACTGATCCATCACCCTCTGGCTGAATAAATTCCTTCACATCTCCATTCGAAAGGGTCGTACCTTCACACGGAAGATGTGCCCTTGGCCCCTAGTCTCTCTGCCTAGTGGAAACATCTTCCCCACATCATCTCCATTTAGGCCCCTCAGTATTGTGTAAGTTTGAATGAGTTTCAGCCACTGCCTCCTAAACTTCATCGAGTACAGATCCAGAGACTTTACCTGCTCCTCATATGACTAGCATTTCATTCTGGGCTCATTCTTGGAGAACTAGTTCTTGTACCCCTTCACATTTTTTTCCAGACTGTTAATGCATGACATGTACAGCGTGGTCCCAACACTGACCCCTGCGGCGTTCCCCTCATCACCAGATCCCATTGTGAAAACAACTCCTTTATACTCACTCCCTGTCTTCTGTCAATCAGCCAATCCTCTATCCATGCCAAGCATGTTGTTCTGAACCTGAAATTCCATTTCATAAACCCTGCCGGATTTGATTTCCTGTCTGGCTGTAAACAGCAGAGTAGATAAAAGGGAGGAACGGTTTGTCGGGAATTTTATAAATATTTCAACAAGGTCCCAATGAAGAGGAGGATAAGCAAAATTAACATGTGTGGGGTTGGAGGGAATGTACTGGCATGGTATGGGAATTCTTTAACTGAAAACTAAGCGGGAATAAATGGATTAGTGCTTGACCCCTAACTATTCACATAGGGATTCGATACATTTGATGGATGGACAAAATCGACTGATTCCATGTTTGTTGCTGACATCGAACTCGATAGGAATGTGGGTTGTGTGGAGGAAGCAAAGGGGACATGAACAGTCCATGAGTTTCCCTTGTTCAAATTCATTGATGGGATGTGGCCATCACTTGCTCGGCCATCATTATCTTCCCATTTGTACTTCCCTGGAGAAGGTGATGGTAACCTGCCTTCCTGATGCACTGCAGTCCTTTTAGGTGCAGGGACAGATACAGCGCTGGGAGGATGGAGTGTGGCTTGGCAGTCACTTTGGAAATGCTGGTGTTCCCGTGCACCTGGAACTAATGTACTTCCAGGGTATAGTGGTTCTGGGTTTGTGAAGGACTGTTGAAAGAGCCTTCCTGAGTGACCTCCGTGCTGCTTGAAGATCTTTTATTTATTTATTCACTCGTGGTCATGAGCATTGCTGGATGTATTGTTGATTTGGAGTTGTCCCTGATAATGTGATGGTGAGCTGCCTTCCTGAGCCACTGCACCAGCCGATGGAAATGCTGTTATCAGTATCCCCTCCAGCAGGCGCCACAACACTCCTCATGTCTGTAAATGCATACAGACAATGCAGCTCTTCCTGTATATGTGACATCTTCCTCTACCGACAACACTTATTGTTCATCAGAATGTCTCACCACCTCCATTCCCATCTACACTCATGATCTCTCAATTTTTTTTATTCTTGTTTAAACTTCTGATCATCTATAACCTCTTCCTTTCTAAATTTGTAACCCCTAGGTATCTGCAACTCTCCATATAACTGTAATCAATGACAGCACAGATTCCCTTCCTTAAATCACTGTGAATTACAGCGGCTGGTTGTGCTAAATTGGTACTTTTCATCCCCCTTATCTATCTTAGCTCTTCCAGCCGCTGCAATCCCACTAATTTGCAATGCTCCCATTCTCTGTACCTCCTTATGTCCTGAGGGTCCTTGAATATCACGAGTGCTTCAAACATCTGTAACCCCCCCAGTTACTGCGAGTCTTCTAACTCTGTAACATCGAACAGTCTCCAGTACCGTACAACACTTACTGGCTGTCAATTTGAATTTGTTGAAGTCTTCACATCTCAGTAAGTAGCTCACAAAAAGCCCTTTAGAGTCTACAAGGCTCCGTAACCAACAAGCCATCATCTCTCTATTTATTTTGCCTCCCTCAGTGCTTACAACCCTCCCTGTATCTTCCAGTAACCTGCTTTAGACACTGCAGGTCTGCCTACCTCTCCAGATAACCTGTTCCATCCCCGACAGCTCGCTCAATCACTGTAACACCCTCTGTATACTCTCAACCTCCTCTTTTCCTCTGTCCTCCAGGCACAGCTGCGATCCTATGTGGGAGCAGTGTGGAGTGGGATATTATACATCTCAGCTGAGGCTTGAGGCCTACCATTAGCTGGGAATGACAAAGGGAGAAAACCTGACCTTGAGAAGCACAAAGCTGGAGAATATAAATCAGCAGCGAGGATCGAGGCCGACTGGGACTTGGTGTTGGAGAAACAGCAGAACAGGAGGCTCTAAATCAGCACCAAGTCACAAGGGAGTGACCACGTGAGGGAGCAACTTGAAGCAGGAACATGAGGCTCACACTCACCTGGGTGTTACAGAAGCACCAAAGTGGGAGGATATAAATCAGCACTGAGGATCAAGGCCTAATCGTGCCTGGGAGTCACAGAGACGGTGACCCTGTGAGGGAGCAGAGTGGAGTGGGAGCTGGAGGATTACACGTACCTGGGAGGCACAGAGATGGTGACCCTGTGAGGGAGCAGAGTGGAGTGGGAGCTGGAGGATTACACGTACCTGGTAATCACAGAGACGGTGACCCTAAGAGGGAGCAGAGTGGTGTGGGAGCTGGAGGATTACACGTACCTGGGAATCACAGAGACGGTGACCCTGTGAGGGAGCAGAGTGGAGTGGGAGCTGGAGGATTACACGGACCTGGGAGTCACAGAGACGGTGACCCTGTGAGGGAGCAGAGTGGAGTGGGAGCTGGAGGATTACACGTACCTGGGGGTCACAGATACGGTGACCCTGTGAGGGAGCAGAGTGGAGTGGGAGCTGGAGGATTACACGTACCTGGGAGTCACAGAGACGGTGACCCAGTGAGGGAGCAGAGTGGAGTGGGAGCTGGAGGATTACACGTACCTGGGAGTAAGAGAGATAACTTTCTGCTACTTGGACCTGCCTGCACCGAGTTTGACAGAAGGGCTCGAGCCATCACAGAAAAGGCTATAAGTTTCATTGGCTTATAATGACGCCGTTATTAGCGACTGTCAGTTAACTGCTGTAAGTCAGCAAATGTATTTTGTCAACTTCTGAAATAAGAGTTGAACTCACAACTAAGAGGAAGAAGTGAAATTCTGAGCCAATATAATAAATTATCCTCAGTAAGCCATAGTGGAATTAGAGAGTTAACCATATTGTTATTTCCCTGATATTAACTTAATTAATTACTAAGAATGAAGTTACTCTAGACATGTTGCATTTTAAGACATGACAAGACATGTTTGTCAGATGGAAAATGTGTTCTGTTACATTGGGATGTTATAGCACCTGCTCGTGTCCTAGTTGGACACTGGGTGTTGGAGTTCAGACAGTGACTAGAGACTCAATGGGACATCTGTGATGCTGAGAATTAGGGGGATAGCACATACACAGAGCAGATCACCCTGCAGACATGACAGCTGAGAAGAAGAAAGGGAACAGGGGAATAGACAATCGAAGAGAAACATTCAAGGAATGGGATAATATCCTGATATCTCCGTCCCAATTCAGTTTCCTGGTTTGGAAGCTGATGAAGGTGCTGGATGCTCAGGGAGGGCAGTCGGAGCCATGTCTGCTGCACCACAAGCAGCCTGACTCTACAGGAGGTGGGGGGGGGGGATGTGGGGGATAAAGAAGGGGGAGTAATAGGCACAGGGGAGTCAGGAAATTGAAGAAGGTGTCAGTATTCCTGTAATTCCAGGATAGTGGAGTGAAGAATGTCGCGGTGTCTGCAGGACATTCGTCTGATGGACAGTGAGCAGCCATGTTGGTAGGAATGACCTGGGAGGGAAGGTTGAAGTGGTCTGGGAATCAGAATTTAGGGAGCTTGGTGGATGGTAAGCAAGCAGGACCTCAAATTTAGCAGTCCCTTGGTTAATGCCAGTGCCGTGTCCAAGTGAGAACAGAACTCGGAGTTTTAGGTAAATGAGAGTGTGACTGGAACGATGGTGCAGCAGGAAGGGCTTCAGATTCCTGGGACATTGGGACTGATTCTGGGGAAGGCAGCAGCTGTACAAGCTGGATGAGCTAACGTGACAGAAACAGGACTAAATCTCTTACGGGGTGTTTGGGAGTGATTGAAAATAACTTGGCGTCTGCTTAGGATCCAAAAAGGAATAGTAGAGGAGTCTACCAGGAATCTCAAAATAATGGGAGATATAGTTGGTACGAATTTACAACAACAAGTTTATCAGTGCAAGATGGAATGAGAAAGAAAGCCTTATGGACATGGACATGAATACTCGGGATGTAGGGCGTTCCAGGTGCAGATTGGTGTGTGGAAATCTGATGTACTGATCACAGAGAGCTGGCTCAGGGAATGGCAGGCCTTTGTGTTAAATATTGCCAGGTATAAAGGATTCCAAAATAATAGTAGGGAAAGGAATAGATGAAGGTTGAAGTACTGGTTGAGATTAGCGTTAGTTAAGGGGTCCAAGAGAATGAGGATCCATCCAAGGACGGAATGAATTTGGCTGGAGCTACAGAACAAAATGTGTACAATTACACTGAGGTACAGTCTATCAGCCAGCCACCATTGGAAAGGATGGAGAGAATAAATATGCAGGGGCATTTGAGAGCGATGATAATACTACAGAATAGTTATACTGAGAAACTTTATTTATCCAGATATTGACTGGGTTATTGGTGGTGTTGGGTCATGAGGGGCCAGTATCCCTGGATTATATGGAGGAGAGCTCACTTCAGGAGTATGTGTCCAGCCTAAGAGAGTATGCACTGTTGGACCTGGTCCTTGGGAAAGAGATGGGGCAAGTGGATGCAGTGTCAGTAGGGGAACGTTTTGGGGTGCAGCGATCATTTTATTGTAAATTTCAGAATGATGATAGAGAATGATATACAATAATTGAGAGTGAGAAACATTAGTTGACTGCGATCAGCCTTCAATAGGGCAAGAATGAAGCTGGGAACCTTTCAACAAGGCCAGTGAAATGATAGTTTTAAATAGCTAGATCAGATGGAGCTGGGATTGTGGAGATGTGGCTGCAGTGTGCCCACGACTGAGAACTCGATAATCAAAGGTTTTCCCCATTTCTACAGGAAGGATAAGCAGGCCAACACAGTGAAGTAGCATTGTGTAAAATGATGGGATCAGAATTATTGTGATGCTAATCAATTCGCACACTGCTACTCCCTGCCCTCACCCCTCATCCCTGTGTATTGATCCTATCAGATGTTGGTAACCTTTGAAAACTTCAGAAAATAGCACAGTACAGAGGAGATTACTCTGTCCACTGTCTGCATTGGACAAGATATAACGTTGTTTGAAGCCCCAGTTCTGTCTCCCCAGACAGTGTCGGACTTCAGCTGTAGATCCCGGCACCTTTTTAAAATGGTTTGAGAGTTTCTGCCTCTACTCCACTTCCATGTGTGACTCCCAGATCCCGACCATACTCTGGGTGAAATAACAACTTTCCTCACAACTTCGCTAATATTTCAACCAATTACATTAAATATACACCACTGGTAACTGAGCTCTCCAACAGGAACAAGGTGTTCTCTCCCTTTCTACCCAGGCTCCTGACAATATGTGCACCCCAATCAAATCTCCTCTGAGCATCCTCCGTTCCAATCGTTCCCCATAACTGCACTTCCACTGTCACAGGGAGGAGAATCTCCTCTGGACCGTCTCCAGTCCAAAGCCATCCTTCTATGTGATGGGGTGACCAGAAATGTACACAGTCTCCAAGCTATGACTGGGCTCATTATTTATACAGTTCCAGGATAAGCTTCCTACTCTGAAGTTCCGTATTTTGTCTGATAGAGGAAATAATGCCAATTGTTGCATTAACGAGATGATTGATGTTTCCAGCTACCTTCATTTATCCGACCACACAGACTATTCTCTCATTTATTGTCCATTCCTCTCTTTTGTTGATGTCCCCAAATGCATTGCCTTGCACTTCTCTGGGTTGTTTGCTCCATTCACCTGGACCCCATAGTTGCTGTTTTTAAATAGGCTCCCATGGGATCTCTCGTCAAATCCATGTAAGTCACATGCAGTTACAAGTTACTGCCTCAAACCAACACAGTCAGATTAATTACACAGAATCTTCCTTGAACAAATCCCGGGACTTTCTCAGTGACCGTTCATCCACTGTCTCAGAATTCCAGCCGCGACCTATTGTCAGTCCCTTGCTCGACATTAAACAAAGCTGCAGTGTTAGCCATTCTCTAGGCTTCCGGCACCATCCCTGCATCCAGTGAGGATTGGATAATGTGGGTAACTATAAGGCAGGGCATTTTCCTCGGCTTTATTTAACAGTTTGGAACATTGTGTTACCCCTTTTTGAGGATTTGAATCTCCTTATGATTCTCCGCTCCAAGTTTGTTGCTCCCAATATTTCACACTGCATCCCTATTTTGGTTCAGACAGACAGGGGTCTAAACCATCTTTTGATTTGGTCAAGTCCGATTTTAATCGGGTTTCCTGGAGGGTATCTCTCCACAAGGTGAAGTGCATTTTCTCATGATGCCATCCACAATCTGCTTCATTAACTACCCTTCCTGACCGTGTGCTCTTCCGCTCATCTGACACTAAGGTGATGATTTTTCCCTTTGTCATAACAACCACCCACTGCCTGGATTTCCCAGAATGCACCAGCCTCCCTGTTCCAGTGGCCATCTTTAAAAAGTCATTACACACTTGGATTATCACTCCGAAACTGCCCTGGACATGGCAGAGAGGGTAAAACTGGAGCTTCACTTTGTGGCCAAGCCTCAGAGGTTTTGGTGTATGACATGGTGCAGGAGAGGATCATTATCTTCCTCCAGGACTGGCAGGGGAGCCCATGACATTATACCCTGCCAGCTTGGTCCGAGGGGGTTCCCTGGTCAGTGCGGTGTCAGCCTTCTTGGTGAATGCCCAGCAGTGTAGGAAGCAGGTCAGTGACCGTCTCCCCTCCACCATGGTAAGTGCCACCATCTGCACTTAATGACCTCGCCCTCATGCTCTCTCTGTTACTGCACCCACCTCCCACCAAGGCTTATGTTCTCCCACTCTCACTGAATGCAGCATCTTCTCTCAGTCTTTCTCTAACCGCTTCTCTGTCACTCTGTGTTGGTGTTTGTGCTGCCCACTCACTCACTCAGGATACCTTGCCACCTTTCCCCAGCTGTCCCAGCACTAACAGCTGTACTAACCTTTTCCATCTCCCTTTATAACATTTGTTAATTTTCACATTCCAGAAGGAACCATTCCACAATCGGAGAGAAAGAGCCAAACGAGGCATGGCTCTCCCCAACATTCAGCTCCTTATTCCCCTCACAGGGGAAGGAGCCTGACTGACCACATACAAGCTCCCGGACTGGGATCTGAGTGTCCCCTTGTCTCACTACTGGGCACCGTGACAATGATATTGAGCTTCCTGGGTTTGTGTCTGTGCTAAACACCAAAACAATACAGCAGGAGGGTGAGCCTGGTAGCTCTGGCTGAGGGGTAACACTGCTAAAGACAGGGTAAGGCAAGGCAATAATTCTGTCAGCATTCAAATCAGCTCAAAGTGAATGTGTACAAACACAGAGTCAGTAGCCCAGACGGATGGTCCATGAGCTGGGTGTGTGCCTAAGCTCAGTGTCCTTGCAGCATCATTGAGTGTGTACAAACACGGAGTGAGCAGCCCAGAGGGATAGTCCATGAGCTGGGTGTGTCCCTGAGCACAGTGGCCTTGCAGCAGCATTGCAATGAGAGTTGTCAGTGGACCCTGAGCTGCAGCATTGAAGTACAAATGTATACTGTCAGTGGGACGGAGATATTCTGGGATGGCGTTGTGAGGCTGACGTGTCAGATGTCAGCATTAGTGAGTGTGGATTACATGCAGCTTCTCTCAGTGCAGTGTCCACCGAGACGTTGATGTCCAAGATAGAAGGCCGTAGGAGCGCGGGGCGAGATGGAGTCACCAGTTACCAGCTCGGACTTTCACGTCAAATTCTCCATATTGAGTTTCCCTACTGTGGGAGGGAGGATATGAAACTGCAAGTTGTTGAGGATAGACCCACTGAATGTGGCTGTTGATCATCAGTAATCATTCAGTCAACATCTCGCCACTCCCTTGTTTTCGAGATCGGTCCAGCACAGGAACAGGCCCTTCATCCCACACTGACACATGATGCCGTTCTAAAGTTAAAAAGAACGCTTTTGCTCCGACACCCCCATGTCATTCTATTCCCTACTTACTCATATTTGTGCCAAGATCCCTCTTAAACCTTGCTATATTGGCTTCTTCCCCTCTATCACTGCATTCCAGGCACTTACACATTCTGTCTGGAACAGCAAAAATAAACCTTGCCGATCATATCTCCTGAACTTTCTCCCCTTTACCAAAAACCTACGGTCTTGAGTAATTGAAATTTCTACTCTGGGAAAAAAAGCTTCTAACTGTCCTATGCCTCTGATAATTGTGTAAATATCTATCAGGTAGCCCCATAGCCAATGATACCCAGGTGCAAACAAACCATGTTTGTTCAATTTCTCCTTCTGACTAACACCCTCCAAACCAATCAACATCCTGGGAAACCTTTTCCATACCCTCTCCAACACTTCCACATCGTTCTGCTGGTGTGGCAACCAGTACTGTACACAATATTCTAAATGTTCCCGAACTAAGCTTCTCTACAGCTGCAATATGACCTGCTAATTTTCATTCTGGATGTTCCGATGCCTGTCTGCAAGTTTGCCGTCAGTCTTCTTGATCACCCTATCCACCCGTGTTACCACTTTCAGGGAACTGTGGAGCAGTACACCAAGATCCTTTCGGATGCTGATGCAATCAGTAGTTTTTCCATCCACTGTACACTTCCCTCCTGCATTAGACCTTCTAAAACACATCACGTCACAGTTGTCTAGGTAAAGTTACATCTGTGTTTTCTCTGTCCAAGTCTGCAGCCCACCTATATCCTACTGTATTCTCTGGCAATGATCCTCACAATATGCAACTCCGCTAATCTATTTACAGGTCTCCAATCACAAAACACTGTTCCACCATTACTCTTTAGTCTATGACCAAGCAGTTCTCTATCCATCTTACTAACTTACCGCTGATCCCCTTTCACTTCACCTTCCTGCCATAAGGAACCATATCAAACGCCTTGCTAAGGTCCAAATGGCAACATCCAGCCCCATGTCCTCATCAATCAACTTTGTCACTTCCTCAAAATGTTCAATCAAGTTTGTGAGACATGATGTTCCCCACACAACTGCCTATCACGAATAAGTCCATATTAGAGTACTGTTGGAGCTGCACTCATTCAGACAAATGATTATTCCATCATATTCCTGAATTGAACCTTGGAGAGTAGATTAGATTCCCTACAGTGTGGAAACAGGCCCATCAGCCCAAATAGTCCACACCAACCCTCAGAGGAGTAATCCACCCAGACCCATTTCCCTCTGGCTAAAGCACCTAATACTACGGGATATTAATTATGGCCAATTCACCTGAACTGCACATCTTTGGACTGTGGGAGGAAACCCACACAGACACAGGGTGAACGTGCAAACTCCACACAGACAGTCACCCCAGGACCTTGGTGCTGTGAGCTAGCAGTGCAATCCACTGAGCAACCGTGCTGCTCGTGATGGTTACAGTACAGTGGGAGTTATATCGGGCCGTGGTGGTTACTGTACAGTGGGAGGGATCTCGGGCCGTGATAGTTACTGTACAGTGGGAGGTATGTCGGGGTGTGATGGTTACTGTACAGTGGGAGGTATGTCGGAACGTGATGGTTACTGTACAGTGGGAGGTATGTCGGGCCGTGATGGTTACTGTACAGTGTGAGGTATGTCGGAGTGTGATGGTTACTGTACAGTGGGAGGTATGTCGGGACGTGATGGTTACTTTACAGTGTGAGGTATGTCGGGGTGTGATGGTTACTGTACAGTGGGAGGTATGTCGGATCGTGAAGGTTACTGTACAGTGGGAGGTATGTCGGGCCGTGATGGTTACTGTACAGTGGGAGGTATGTCGGGACGTGATGGTTACTTTACAGTGTGAGGTATGTCGGGGTGTGATGGTTACTGTACAGTGGGAGGTATGTCGGATCGTGACGGTTACTGTACAGTGGGAGGTATGTCGGGCCGCGATGGTTACTGTACAGTGGGAGGTATGTCGGGGTGTGATGGTTACTGCACAGTGGGAGGTATGTCGGGGTGTGATGGTTACTGTACAGTGGGAGGTATGTCAGACCGTGATGGTTACTGTACAGTGGGAGGTATGTCGGGGTGTGATGGATACTGTACAGTGGGAGGTATGTTGGACCGTGATGGTTACTGTACAGTGGGAGGTATGTCAGGGTGTGATGGTTACTGTACAGTCGGAGGTATGTCGGATCGTGACGGTTAATGTACAGTGGGAGGTATGTCAGACCGTCATGGTTACTGTACAGTGGGAGGTATGTCTGGGTGTGTTGGTTACAGTAGAGTGGGAGGTGTGTCAGGGGTGTGATGGTTACTGTACAGTGGGAGGTATGTCGGGGTGTGTTGGTTACTGTATACTGTGAGGTATGTCGGGGTGTGTTGGTTACTGTACAGTGGGAGGTATGTTGGGTCGTGATGGTGACTGTACAGAGGGAGGTATGTCGGGTTGTGATGGTTACTGTACAGTGGGAGGTATATCAGGCCGTGATGGTTTCTGTACAGTGGGAGGTATGTCGGACCGTGAGGGTTACTGTACAGTGTGAGGTATGTCGGAACGTGATGGTTACTGTACAGTGGGAGGTATGTCGGATCGTGATGGTTACTGTACAGTGGGAGGTATGTCTGGGTGTGTTGGTTACAGTAGAGTGGGAGGTGTGTCAGGGGTGTGATGGTTACTGTACAGTGGCAGGTATGTCGGGTTGTGATGGTTACTGTACAGTGGGAGGTATGTCGGGTTGTGATGGTTCCTGTACAGTGGGAGGTATGTCGGGTTGTGATGGTTCCTGTACAGTGGGAGGTATGTCGGGGTGTGATGGTTACTGTACAGTGGGAGGTATGTCGCGCAGTGATGGTTACTGTACAGTGGGACGTATGTCGGGGTGTGATGGTTACTATACAGTGGGAGGGATGTCGGTGTGTGATGGTTACTGTACAGTGGGAGGTATGTCGGACCGTGATGGTTACTGTACAGTGGGAGGTATGTCTGGGTGTGTTGGTTACAGTAGAGTGGGAGGTGTGTCAGACCGTGATGGTTACTGTACAGTGGGAGGTATGTCGGGGTGTGATGGATACTGTACAGTGGGAGGTATGTTGGACCGTGATGGTTACTGTACAGTGGGAGGTATGTCAGGGTGTGATGGTTACTGTACAGTCGGAGGTATGTCGGATCGTGACGGTTAATGTACAGTGGGAGGTATGTCAGACCGTCATGGTTACTGTACAGTGGGAGGTATGTCTGGGTGTGTTGGTTACAGTAGAGTGGGAGGTGTGTCAGGGGTGTGATGGTTACTGTACAGTGGGAGGTATGTCGGGGTGTGTTGGTTACTGTATACTGTGAGGTATGTCGGGGTGTGTTGGTTACTGTACAGTGGGAGGTATGTTGGGTCGTGATGGTGACTGTACAGAGGGAGGTATGTCGGGTTGTGATGGTTACTGTACAGTGGGAGGTATATCAGGCCGTGATGGTTTCTGTACAGTGGGAGGTATGTCGGACCGTGAGGGTTACTGTACAGTGTGAGGTATGTCGGAACGTGATGGTTACTGTACAGTGGGAGGTATGTCGGATCGTGATGGTTACTGTACAGTGGGAGGTATGTCTGGGTGTGTTGGTTACAGTAGAGTGGGAGGTGTGTCAGGGGTGTGATGGTTACTGTACAGTGGCAGGTATGTCGGGTTGTGATGGTTACTGTACAGTGGGAGGTATGTCGGGTTGTGATGGTTCCTGTACAGTGGGAGGTATGTCGGGTTGTGATGGTTCCTGTACAGTGGGAGGTATGTCGGGGTGTGATGGTTACTGTACAGTGGGAGGTATGTCGCGCAGTGATGGTTACTGTACAGTGGGACGTATGTCGGGGTGTGATGGTTACTATACAGTGGGAGGGATGTCGGTGTGTGATGGTTACTGTACAGTGGGAGGTATGTCGGACCGTGATGGTTACTGTACAGTGGGAGGTATGTCTGGGTGTGTTGGTTACAGTAGAGTGGGAGGTGTGTCAGGGGTGTGATGATTACTGTTCAGTGGGAGGTATGTCGGGGTGTGTTGGTTACTGTATAATGGGAGGTATGTCAGGGTGTGTTGGTTACTATACAGTGGGAGGTATGTTGGGTCGTGATGGTGACGGTACAGAGGGAGGTATGTCGGGTTGTGATGGTTACTGTACAGTGGGAGGTATATCAGGCCGTGATGGTTACTGTACAGTAGGAGGTATGTCGGGGCGTGATTGTTACTGTACAGTGTGAGGTATGTCGGATCGTGATAGTTCCTGTACAGTGGGAGGTATGTCGGATCGTGATGGTTACTGTACAGTGGGAGGTATGTCGGGTTGTGATGGTTACTGTACAGTGGGAGGTATGTCGGGGTGTGATGGTTACTGTACAGTGGGAGGTATGTCGGGTTGTGATGGTTCCTGTACAGTGGGAGGTATGTCGGGTTGTGATGGGTCCTGTACAGTGGGAGGTATGTCGGGGTGTGATGGTAACTGTACAGTGGGAGGTATGTCGGGTTGTGATGGTTCCTGTACAGTGGGAGGTATGTCGGGGTGTGATGGTTACTGTACAGTGGGAGGTATGTCGCGCAGTGATGGTTACTGTCCAGTGGGAGGTATGTCGGGGTGTGATGGTTAATATACAGTGGGAGGGATGTCGGGGTGTGATGGTTACTGTACAGTGGGAGGTATGTCGGACCGTGATGGTTACTGCACAGTGGGAGGTATGTCTGGGTGTGTTGGTTACAGTAGAGTGGGAGGTGTGTCAGGGGTGTGATGATTACTGTACAGTGGGAGGTATGTCGGGGTGTGTTGGTTACTGTATAATGGGAGGTATGTCAGGGTGTGTTGGTTACTATACAGAGGGAGGTATGTCGGATTGTGATGGTTACTGTACAGTGGGAGGTATATCAGGCCGTGATGGTTACTGTACAGTAGGAGGTATGTCGGGGCGTGATTGTTACTGTACAGTGTGAGGTATGTCGGATCGTGATGGTTCCTGTACAGTGGGAGGTATGTCGGATCGTGATGGTTACTGTACAGTGGGAGGTATGTCGGGTTGTGATGGTTACTGTACAGTGGAAGGTATGTCGGGGTGTGATGTTTACTGTACAGTGGGAGGTATGTCGGGCCGTGATGGTTACTGTACAGTGGGAGGTATGTCGGGGTGTGATGGTTACTGTACAGTGGGAGGGTTGTCGGGGTGTGATGGTTACTGTACAGTGGGAGGTATGTCGGACCGTGATGGTTACTGTACATTGGGACGTATGTCAGACCGTGATGGTTACTGTACAGTGGGAGGTATGTCGGGGTGTGATGGTTACTGTACAGTGTGAGGTATGTCGGAACGTGACGGTTACTGTACAGTGGGAGGTATGTCGGGCCGTGATGGTTACTGTACAGTGGGAGGTATGTCGGAGTGTGATGGTTACTGTACAATGGGAGGTAAGTCGGGGTGTGATGGTTACTGTACAGTGGGAGGTATGTCGGATGGTGACGGTTACTGTACAGTGGGAGGTATGTCGGGGTCTGATGGTTACTGTACAATGGGAGGTATGTCGGGGTGTGATGGTTACTGTACAATGGGAGGTATGTCGGGGTGTGATGGTTACTGTACAGTGGGAGGTATGTCGGGCCGTGATGGTCACTGTACAGTGGGAGGTATGTCAGGCCGTGATGGTTACTATACAGTGGGAGGTATGTCTGGGTGTGATGGTTACTGTACAGTGGGACGCATGTCGGGGTGTGTTGGTTAATGTCCAATGGGAGGTATGCCGGGGTGTGTTGGTTACTGTACAGTGGGAGGTATGTCGGGTCGTGATGGTGACTGTACAGTGGGAGGAATGTCGGGTTGTGATGGTTACTGTACAGTCGGAGGTATGTCGGATCGTGACGTTTACTGTACAGTGGGAGGTATGTCGAGCCGTGACGGTTACTGTACAGTAGGAGGTATGTCGGGGTGTGATGGTTACTGTAGAGTGGGAGGTATGTCGGGACGCGATGGTTACTGTACAGTGTGAGGTATGTCGGGGTGTGATGGTTACTGTACAGTGGGAGGTATGTCGGATCGTGACGGTTACTGTACAGTGGGAGGTATGTCGGGTCGTGATGGTGACTGTACAGTGGGAGGTATGTCGGACCGTGATGGTTACTGTACAGTGTGAGGTATGTCGGGGTGTGATGGTTACTGTACAGTGGGAGGTATGTCGGGGTGTGATGGTTACTGTACAGTGGGAGGTATGTCGGATCGTGACGGTTACTGTACAGTGGGAGGTATGTCGGATCGTGATGATTACTGGACAGTGTGAGGTATGTCGGGGTGTGATGGTTACTGTACAGTGGGAGATATGTCGGACCGTGATGGTTACTGTAGAGTGTGAGGTATGTCGGGGTGTGATGGTTACTGTACAGTGGGAGGTATGTCGGGCCGTGATGGTTACTGTACAGTGGGAGGTATGTCGGGGTGTGATGGTTACTGTACAGTGGGAGGTATGTCGTGGTGTGATGGTTACTGTACAGTGGGAGATTTGTCGGGGTGTTATGGTTACTGTACAGTGGGAGGTATGTCGGGGTGTAATGGTTACTGTACAGTGGGGGGTATGTCGGGGTGTGATGGTTACTGTACAGTGGGAGGTATGTCGGGCCGTGATGGTTACTGTACAGTGGGAGGTGTGTCGGGGTGTGATGGTTACTGTACAATGGGAGGTATGTCGGGCCGTGATGGTTACTGTACAGTGGGAGGTGTGTCGGTCCGTGATAGTTACTTTACAGTGTGTGGTATGTCGGGCCGTGATGGTTACTGTACAGTGGGGGGTATGTCGCGGTGTGCTGGTTACTGTACAGTGGGAGGTATGTCGGGCCGTGATGGTTACTGTACAGTGGGAGGTATGTCGGGCCGTGATGGTTACTGTACAGTGGGAGGTATGTCGGGGTGTGATGGTTACTGTACAGTGGGTGGTATGTCGGGCCGTGATGGTTACTGTACAGTGAGAGGTATGTCGTGGTGTGTTGGTTACTGTACAGTGGGAGGTATGTCGGGCCGTGATGGTTACTGTACAGTGGGAGGTATGTCGGGCCGTGATGGTTACTGTACAGTGGGAGGTATGTCGGGGTGTGATGGTTACTGTACAGTGGGAGGGATGTCGGGGTGTGATGGTTACTGTACAGTGGGAGGTATGTCGGACCGTGATGGTTACTGTACAGTGGGAGGTATGTCTGGGTGTGTTGGTTACAGTAGAGTGGGAGGTGTGTCAGGGGTGTGATGATTACTGTACAGTGGGAGGTATGTCGGGGTGTGTTGGTTACTGTACAATGGGAGGTATGTCAGGGTGTGTTGGTTACTATACAGTGGGAGGTATGTTGGGTCGTGATGGTGACGGTACAGAGGGAGGTATGTCGGGTGAGATGGTTACTGTACAGTGGGAGGTATATCAGGCCGTGATGGTTACTGTACAGTAGGAGGTATGTCGGGGCGTGATTGTTACTGTACAGTGTGAGGTATGTCGGATCGTGATGGTTCCTGTACAGTGGGAGGTATGTCGGGTTGTGATGGTTACTGTACAGTGGGAGGTATGTCGGGGTGTGATGGTTACTGTACAGTGGGAGGTATGTCGGGTTGTGAAGATTCCTGTACAGTGGGAGGTATGTCGGGTTGTGATGGTTCCTGTACAGTGGGAGGTATGTCTGGTTGTGATGGTTACTGTACAGTGGGAGGTATGTCGGGTTGTGATGGTTCCTGTACAGTGGGAGGTATGTCGGGGTGTGATGGTTACTGTACAGTGGGAGGTATGTCGCGCAGTGATGGTTACTGTACAGTGAGGGGAAGGCCGGGGTGTGATGGTTACTATACAGTGGGAGGGATGTCGGGGTGTGATGGTTACTGTACAGTGGGAGGTATGTCGGACCGTGATGGTTACTGTACAGTGGGAGGTATGTCTGGGTGTGTTGGTTACAGTAGAGTGGGAGGTGTGTCAGGGGTGTGATGATTACTGTACAGTGGGAGGTATGTCGGGTCGTGATGGTGATGGTACAGAGGGAGGTATGTCGGGTTCTGATGGTTACTGTACAGTGGGAGGTATATCAGGCCGTGATGGTTACTGTACAGTAGGAGGTATGTCGGGGCGTGATTGTTACTGTACAGTGTGAGGTATGTCGGATCGTGATGGTTCCTGTACAGTGGGAGGTATGTCGGATCGTGATGGTTACTGTACAGTGACAGGTATGTCGGGTTGTGATGATTACTGTACAGTGGAAGGTATGTCGGGGTGTGATGGTTACTGTACAGTGGGAGGTATGTCGGGCCGTGATGGTTACTGTACAGTGGGAGGTATGTCGGGGTTTGATGGTTACTGTACAGTGGGAGGGTTGTCGGGGTGTGATGGTTACTGTACAGTGGGAGGTATGTCGGACCGTGATGGTTACTGTACATTGGGACGTATGTCAGACCGTGATGGTTACTGTACAGTGGGAGGTATGTCGGGGTGTGATGGTTACTGTACAGTGTGAGGTATGTCGGAACGTGACGGTTACTGTACAGTGGGAGGTATGTCGGGCCGTGATGGTTACTGTACAGTGGGAGGTATGTCGGGTCGTGATGGTGACTGTACAATGGGAGGTATGTCGGGGTGTGTTGGTTACTGTACAATGGGAGGTATGTCGGGGTGTGATGGTTACTGTACAGTGGGAGGTATGTCGGGCCGTGATGGTCACTGTACAGTGGGAGGTATGTCAGGCCGTGATGGTTACTGTACAGTGGGAGGTATGTCTGGGTGTGATGGTTACTGTACAGTGGGACGCATGTCGGGGTGTGTTGGTTAATGTCCAATGGGAGGTATGCCGGGGTGTGTTGGTTACTGTACAGTGGGAGGTATGTCGGGTCGTGATGGTGACTGTACAGTGGGAGGAATGTCGGGTTGTGATGGTTACTGTACAGTCGGAGGTATGTCGGATCGTGACGTTTACTGTACAGTGGGAGGTATGTCGGGCCATGACGGTTACTGTACAGTAGGAGGTATGTCGGGGTGTGATGGTTACTGTACAGTGGGAGGTATGTCGGGACGCGATGGTTACTGTACAGTGTGAGGTATGTCGGGGTGTGATGGTTACTGTACATTGGGAGGTATGTCGGGTCGTGATGGTGACTGTACAGTGGGAGGTATGTCGGACCGTGATGGTTACTGTACAGTGGGAGGTATGTCGGGGTGTGATGGTTACTGTACAGTGGGAGGTATGTCGGATCGTGACGGTTACTGTACAGTGGGAGGTATGTCGGGTCGTGATGGTGTCTGTACAGTGGGAGGTATGTCGGACCGTGATGGTTACTGTACAGTGGGAGGTATGTCGGGGTGTGATGGTTACTGTACAGTGGGAGGTATGTCGGATCGTGACGGTTACTGGACAGTGTGAGGTATGTCGGGGTGTGATGGTTACTGTACAGTGGGAGATATGTCGGACCGTGATGGTTACTGTAGAGTGTGAGGTATGTCGGGGTGTGATGGTTTCTGAACAGTGGGAGGTATGTCGGGCCGTGATGGTTACTGTACAGTGGGAGGTATGTCGGGGTGTGATGGTTACTGTACAGTTGGAGGTATGTCGGGGTGTGATGGTTAATGTACAGTGGGAGGTATGTCGGGGTGTGATGGTTACTGTACAGTGGGGGGTATGTCGGGGTGTGATGGTTACTGTACAGTGGGAGGTATGCCGGGCCGTGATGGTTACTGTACAGTGGGAGGTGTGTCGGGGTGTGATGGTTACTGTACAGTGGGAGGTATGTCGGGCCGTGATGGTTACTGTACAGTGGGAGGTATGTCGGGGTGTGATGGTTACTGTACAGTGGGAGGTATGTCGGGGTGTGATGGTTAGTGTACAGTGGGAGGTATGTCAGATCGTGATGGTTACTAAACAGTGGGAGGTATGTCGGGGCGTGTTGGTTACTGTACAATGGGAGGTATGTCGGGCCGTGATGGTTACTGTACAGTGGGAGGTGTGTCGGTCCGTGATGGTTACTGTACAGTGTGTGGTATGTCGGGCCGTGATGGTTACTGTACAGTGGGGGGTATGTCGGGCCGTGATGGTTACTGTACAGTGGGAGGTATGTCGGGGTGTGTTGGTTACTGTACAGTGGGAGGTATGTCGGGCCGTGATGGTTACTGTACAGTGGGAGGTATGTCGGGCCGTGATGGTTACTGTACAGTGGGTGGTATGTCAGACCGTGATGGTTACTGTACAGTGGGAGGTAGGTCGGGCCGTGATCGTTACTGTACAGTGGGAGGTATGGCGGGCCGTGATGGTTACTGTACAGTGGGAGTTATGTCGGGGTGTGATGGTTACTGTACAGTGGGAGGTATGTCAGACCGAGATGGTTACTGTACCGTGGGAGGTATGGCGTGCCATGATGGTTACTGTACAGTGGGAGGTATGTCGGGTTGTGATGGTTAATGTACAGTGCGAGGTATGTCGGGTTGTGATGGTTAATGTACAGTGCGAGGTATGTCAGACCGTCATGGTTACTGTACAGTGGGAGGTATGTCTGGGTGTGTTGGTTACAGTAGAGTGGGAGGTGTGTCAGGGGTGTAATGGTTACTGTACAGTGGGAGGTATGTCGGGGTGTGTTGGTTACTGTATACTGTGAGGTATGTCGGGGTGTGTTGGTTACTGTACAGTGGGAGGTATGTTGGGTCGTGATGGTTTCTGTACAGTGGGAGGTATGTCGGACCGTGAGGGTTACTGTACAGTGTGAGGTATGTCGGATCGTGATGGTTACTGTACAGTGGGAGGTATGTCGGATCGTGATGGTTACTGTACAGTGGGAGGTATGTCTGTGTGTGTTGGTTACAGTAGAGTGGGAGGTGTGTCAGGGTGTGATGGTTACTGTACAGTGGGAGGTATGTCGGGTTGTAATGGTTACTGTACAGTGGGAGGTATGTCGGGTTGTGATGGTTCCTGTACAGTGGGAGGTATGTCGGGTTGTGATGGTTCCTGTACAGTGGGAGGTATGTCGGGGTGTGATGGTTACTGAACAGTGGGAGGTATGTCGCGCAGTGATGGTTACTGTACAGTGGGAGGTATGTCGGGGTGTGATGGTTACTATACAGTGGGAGGGATGTCGGGGTGTGATGGTTAATGTACAGTGGGAGATATGTCGGACCGTGATGGTTACTGTAGAGTGTGAGGCATGTCGGGGTGTGATGGTTACTGTACAGTGGGAGGTATGTCGGGCCGTGATGGTTACTGTACAGTGGGAGGTATGTCGGGGTGTGATGGTTACTGTACAGTGGGAGGTATGTCGGGGTGTGATGGTTACTGTACAGTTGGAGGTATGTCGGGGTGTGATGGTTACTGTACAGTGGGAGGTATGTCGGGGTGTGATGGTTACTGTACAGTGGGGGGTATGTCGGGGTGTGATGGTTACTGTACAGTGGGAGGTATGCCGGGCCGTGATGGTTACTGTACAGTGGGAGGTGTGTCGGGGTGTGATGGTTACTGTACAGTGGGAGGTATGTCGGGCCGTGATGGTTACTGTACAGTGGGAGGTATGTCGGGGTGTGATGGTTACTGTACAGTGGGAGGTATGTCGGGGTGTGATGGTTACTGTACAGTGGGAGGTATGTCAGATCGTGATGGTTAATGAACAGTGGGAGGTATGTCGGGGCGTGTTGGTTACTGTACAATGGGAGGTATGTCGGGCCGTGATGGTTACTGTACAGTGGGAGGTATGTCGGGCCGTGATGGTTACTGTACAGTGGGAGGTATGTCGGGCCGTGATGGTTACTGTACAGTGGGAGGTGTGTCGGGGTGTGATGGTTACTGTACAATGGGAGGTATGTCGGGCCGTGATGGTTACTGTACAGTGGGAGGTGTGTCGGTCCGTGATAGTTACTTTACAGTGTGTGGTATGTCGGGCCGTGATGGTTACTGTACAGTGGGGGGTATGTCGCGGTGTGTTGGTTACTGTACAGTGGGAGGTATGTCGGGCCGTGATGGTTACTGTACAGTGGGAGGTATGTCGGGCCGTGATGGTTACTGTACAGTGGGAGGTATGTCGGGGTGTGATGGTTACTGTACAGTGGGTGGTATGTCGGGCCGTGATGGTTACTGTACAGTGGGAGGTATGTCGTGGTGTGTTGGTTACTGTACAGTGGGAGGTATGTCGGGCCGTGATGGTTACTGTACAGTGGGAGGTATGTCGGGCCGTGATGGTTACTGTACAGTGGGAGGTATGTCGGGGTGTGATGGTTACTGTACAGTGGGAGGGATGTCGGGGTGTGATGGTTACTGTACAGTGGGAGGTATGTCGGACCGTGATGGTTACTGTACAGTGGGAGGTATGTCTGGGTGTGTTGGTTACAATAGAGTGGGAGGTGTGTCAGGGGTGTGATGATTACTGTACAGTGGGAGGTATGTCGGGGTGTGTTGGTTACTGTACAATGGGAGGTATGTCAGGGTGTGTTGGTTACTATACAGTGGGAGGTATGTTGGGTCGTGATGGTGACGGTACAGAGGGAGGTATGTCGGGTTGAGATGGTTACTGTACAGTGGGAGGTATATCAGGCCGTGATGGTTACTGTACAGTAGGAGGTATGTCGGGGCGTGATTGTTACTGTACAGTGTGAGGTATGTCGGATCGTGATGGTTCCTGTACAGTGGGAGGTATGTCGGGTTGTGATGGTTACTGTACAGTGGGAGGTATGTCGGGGTGTGATGGTTACTGTACAGTGGGAGGTATGTCGGGTTGTGATGGTTCCTGTACAGTGGGAGGTATGTCGGGTTGTGATGGTTCCTGTACAGTGGGAGGTATGTCTGGTTGTGATGGTTACTGTACAGTGGGAGGTATGTCGGGTTGTGATGGTTCCTGTACAGTGTGAGGTATGTCGGGGTGTGATGGTTACTGTACAGTGGGAGGTATGTCGCGCAGTGATGGTTACTGTGCAGTGAGGGGAAGGCCGGGGTGTGATGGTTACTATACAGTGGGAGGGATGTCGGGGTGTGATGGTTACTGTACAGTGGGAGGTATGTCGGACCGTGATGGTTACTGTACAGTGGGAGGTATGTCTGGGTGTGTTGGTTACAGTAGAGTGGGAGGTGTGTCAGGGGTGTGATGATTACTGTACAGTGGGAGGTATGTCGGGTCGTGATGGTGATGGTACAGAGGGAGGTATGTCGGGTTGTGATGGTTACTGTACAGTGGGAGGTATATCAGGCCGTGATGGTTACTGTACAGTAGGAGGTATGTCGGGGCGTGATTGTTACTGTACAGTGTGAGGTATGTCGGATCGTGATGGTTCCTGTACAGTGGGAGGTATGTCGGATCGTGATGGTTACTGTACAGTGACAGGTATGTCGGGTTGTGATGATTACTGTACAGTGGAAGGTATGTCGGGGTGTGATGGTTACTGTACAGTGGGAGGTATGTCGGGCCGTGATGGTTACTGTACAGTGGGAGGTATGTCGGGGTTTGATGGTTACTGTACAGTGGGAGGGTTGTCGGGGTGTGATGGTTACTGTACAGTGGGAGGTATGTCGGACCGTGATGGTTACTGTACATTGGGACGTATGTCAGACCGTGATGGTTACTGTACAGTGGGAGGTATGTCGGGGTGTGATGGTTACTGTACAGTGTGAGGTATGTCGGAACGTGACGGTTACTGTACAGTGGGAGGTATGTCGGGCCGTGATGGTTACTGTACAGTGGGAGGTATGTCGGGTCGTGATGGTGACTGTACAATGGGAGGTATGTCGGGGTGTGTTGGTTACTGTACAATGGGAGGTATGTCGGGGTGTGATGGTTACTGTACAGTGGGAGGTATGTCGGGCCGTGATGGTCACTGTACAGTGGGAGGTATGTCAGGCCGTGATGGTTACTGTACAGTGGGAGGTATGTCTGGGTGTGATGGTTACTGTACAGTGGGACGCATGTCGGGGTGTGTTGGTTAATGTCCAATGGGAGGTATGCCGGGGTGTGTTGGTTACTGTACAGTGGGAGGTATGTCGGGTCGTGATGGTGACTGTACAGTGGGAGGAATGTCGGGTTGTGATGGTTACTGTACAGTCGGAGGTATGTCGGATCGTGACGTTTACTGTACAGTGGGAGGTATGTCGGGCCATGACGGTTACTGTACAGTAGGAGGTATGTCGGGGTGTGATGGTTACTGGACAATGGGAGGTATGTCGGGGTGTGATGGTTACTGTACAGTGGGAGGTATGTCGGGACGCGATGGTTACTGTACAGTGTGAGGTATGTCGGGGTGTGATGGTTACTGTACAGTGGGAGGTATGTCGGGTCGTGATGGTGACTGTACAGTGGGAGGTATGTCGGACCGTGATGGTTACTGTACAGTGGGAGGTATGTCGGGGTGTGATGGTTACTGTACAGTGGGAGGTATGTCGGATCGTGACGGTTACTGTACAGTGGGAGGTATGTCGGGTCGTGATGGTGACTGTACAGTGGGAGGTATGTCGGACCGTGATGGTTACTGTACAGTGGGAGGTATGTCGGGGTGTGATGGTTACTGTACAGTGGGAGGTATGTCGGATCGTGACGGTTACTGGACAGTGTGAGGTATGTCGGGGTGTGATGGTTACTGTACAGTGGGAGATATGTCGGACCGTGATGGTTACTGTAGAGTGTGAGGTATGTCGGGGTGTGATGGTTTCTGAACAGTGGGAGGTATGTCGGGCCGTGATGGTTACTGTACAGTGGGAGGTATGTCGGGGTGTGATGGTTACTGTACAGTTGGAGGTATGTCGGGGTGTGATGGTTAATGTACAGTGGGAGGTATGTCGGGGTGTGATGGTTACTGTACAGTGGGGGGTATGTCGGGGTGTGATGGTTACTGTACAGTGGGAGGTATGCCGGGCCGTGATGGTTACTGTACAGTGGGAGGTGTGTCGGGGTGTGATGGTTACTGTACAGTGGGAGGTATGTCGGGCCGTGATGGTTACTGTACAGTGGGAGGTATGTCGGGGTGTGATGGTTACTGTACAGTGGGAGGTATGTCGGGGTGTGATGGTTAGTGTACAGTGGGAGGTATGTCAGATCGTGATGGTTACTAAACAGTGGGAGGTATGTCGGGGCGTGTTGGTTACTGTACAATGGGAGGTATGTCGGGCCGTGATGGTTACTGTACAGTGGGAGGTGTGTCGGTCCGTGATGGTTACTGTACAGTGTGTGGTATGTCGGGCCGTGATGGTTACTGTACAGTGGGAGGTATGTCGGGGTGTGATGGTTACTGTACAGTGGGGGGTATGTCGCGGTGTGATGGTTACTGTACAGTGGGAGGTATGTCGGGCCGTGATGGTTACTGTACAGTGGGAGGTATGTCGGGGTGTGATGGTTACTGTACAGTGGGAGGTATGTCGGGGTGTGTTGGTTACTGTACAGTGGGAGGTATGTCGGGCCGTGATGGTTACTGTACAGTGGGAGGTATGTCGGGCCGTGATGGTTACTGTACAGTGGGAGGTATGTCAGACCGTGATGGTTACTGTACAGTGGGAGGTAGGTCGGGCCGTGATCGTTACTGTACAGTGGGAGGTATGGCGGGCCGTGATGGTTACTGTACAGTGGGAGTTATGTCGGGGTGTGATGGTTACTGTACAGTGGGAGGTATGTCAGACCGAGATGGTTACTGTGCCGTGGGAGGTATGGCGTGCCATGATGGTTACTGTACAGTGGGAGGTATGTCGGGTTGTGATGGTTAATGTACAGTGCGAGGTATGTCGGGTTGTGATGGTTAATGTACAGTGCGAGGTATGTCAGACCGTCATGGTTACTGTACAGTGGGAGGTATGTCTGGGTGTGTTGGTTACAGTAGAGTGGGAGGTGTGTCAGGGGTGTAATGGTTACTGTACAGTGGGAGGTATGTCGGGGTGTGTTGGTTACTGTATACTGTGAGGTATGTCGGGGTGTGTTGGTTACTGTACAGTGGGAGGTATGTTGGGTCGTGATGGTTTCTGTACAGTGGGAGGTATGTCGGACCGTGAGGGTTACTGTACAGTGTGAGGTATGTCGGATCGTGATGGTTACTGTACAGTGGGAGGTATGTCGGATCGTGATGGTTACTGTACAGTGGGAGGTATGTCTGTGTGTGTTGGTTACAGTAGAGTGGGAGGTGTGTCAGGGTGTGATGGTTACTGTACAGTGGGAGGTATGTCGGGTTGTAATGGTTACTGTACAGTGGGAGGTATGTCGGGTTGTGATGGTTCCTGTACAGTGGGAGGTATGTCGGGTTGTGATGGTTCCTGTACAGTGGGAGGTATGTCGGGGTGTGATGGTTACTGAACAGTGGGAGGTATGTCGCGCAGTGATGGTTACTGTACAGTGGGAGGTATGTCGGGGTGTGATGGTTACTATACAGTGGGAGGGATGTCGGGGTGTGATGGTTAATGTACAGTGGGAGATATGTCGGACCGTGATGGTTACTGTAGAGTGTGAGGCATGTCGGGGTGTGATGGTTACTGTACAGTGGGAGGTATGTCGGGCCGTGATGGTTACTGTACAGTGGGAGGTATGTCGGGGTGTGATGGTTACTGTACAGTGGGAGGTATGTCGGGGTGTGATGGTTACTGTACAGTTGGAGGTATGTCGGTGTGTGATGGTTACTGTACAGTGGGAGGTATGTCGGGGTGTGATGGTTACTGTACAGTGGGGGGTATGTCGGGGTGTGATGGTTACTGTACAGTGGGAGGTATGCCGGGCCGTGATGGTTACTGTACAGTGGGAGGTGTGTCGGGGTGTGATGGTTACTGTACAGTGGGAGGTATGTCGGGCCGTGATGGTTACTGTACAGTGGGAGGTATGTCGGGGTGTGATGGTTACTGTACAGTGGGAGGTATGTCGGGGTGTGATGGTTACTGTACAGTGGGAGGTATGTCAGATCGTGATGGTTAATGAACAGTGGGAGGTATGTCGGGGCGTGTTGGTTACTGTACAATGGGAGGTATGTCGGGCCGTGATGGTTACTGTACAGTGGGAGGTGTGTCGGTCCGTGATGGTTACTGTACAGTGTGTGGTATGTCGGGCCGTGATGGTTATTGTACAGTGGGTGGTATGTCGCGGTGTGATGGTTACTGGACAGTGGGAGGTATGTCGGGCCGTGATGGTTACTGTACAGTGGGAGGTATGTCGGGCCGTGATGGTTACTGTACAGTGGGAGGTATGTCGGGCCGTGATGGTTACTGTACAGTGGGAGGTATGTCGGGCCGTGATCGTTACTGTACAGTGGGAGGTATGTCGGGCCGTGATTGTTACTGTACAGTGGGAGGTATGTCGGGGTGTGATGGTTACTGTACAGTGGGAGTTATGTCGGGGTGTGATGGTTACTGTACATTGGGAGGAATGTCAGACCGAGATGGTTACTGTACCGTGGGAGGTATGGCGTGCCATGATGGTTACTGTACAGTGGGAGGTATGTCGGGTTGTGATGGTTAATGTACAGTGCGAGGTATGTCGGGTTGTGATGGTTGCTGTACAGTGGGAGGTATTTCGGGTTGTGATGGTTAATGTACAGTGCGAGGTATGTCGGGTTGTGATGGTTAATGTACAGTGCGAGGTATGTCAGACCGTCATGGTTACTGTACAGTGGGAGGTATGTCTGGGTGTGTTGGTTACAGTAGAGTGGGAGGTGTGTCAGGGGTGTGATGGTTACTGTACAGTGGGAGGTATGTCGGGGTGTGTTGGTTACTGTATACTGTGAGGTATGTCGGGGTGTGTTGGTTACTGTACAGTGGGAGGTATGTTGGGTCGTGATGGTGACTGTACAGAGGGAGGTATGTCGGTTTGTGATGGTTACTGTACAGTGGGAGGTATATCAGGCCGTGATGGTTTCTGTACAGTGGGAGGTATGTCGGACCGTGAGGGTTACTGTACAGTGTGAGGTATGTCGGATCGTGATGGTTACTGTACAGTGGGAGGTATGTCGGATCGTGATGGTTACTGTACAGTGGGAGGTATGTCTGGGTGTGTTGGTTACAGTAGAGTGGGAGGTGTGTCAGGGGTGTGATGGTTACTGTACAGTGGGAGGTGTGTCGGGTTGTGATGGTTACTGTACAGTGGGAGGTATGTCGGGTTGTGATGGTTCCTGTACAGTGGGAGGTATGTCGGGTTGTGATGGTTCGTGTACAGTGGGAGGTATGTCGGGGTGTGATGGTTACTGTACAGTGGGAGGTATGTCGCGCAGTGATGGTTACTGTACAGTGGGAGGTATGTCGGGGTGTGATGGTTACTATACAGTGGGAGGGATGTCGGGGTGTGATGGTTACTGTACAGTGGGAGGTATGTCGGACCGTGATGGTTACTGTACAGTGGGAGGTATGTCTGGGTGTGTTGGTTACAGTAGAGTGGGAGGTGTGTCAGGGGTGTGAAGATTACTGTACAGTGGGAGGTATGTCGGGGTGTGTTGGTTACTGTATAATGGGAGGTATGTCAGTGTGTGTTGGTTACTATACAGTGGGAGGTATGTTGGGTCGTGATGGTGACGGTTCAGAGGGAGGTATGTCGGGTTGTGATGGTTACTGTACAGTGGGAGGTATATCAGGCCGTGATGGTTACTGTACAGTAGGAGGTATGTCGGGGCGTGATTGTTACTGTACAGTGTGAGGTATGTCGGATCGTGATGGTTCCTGTACAGTTGGAGGTATGTCGGATCGTGATGATTCCTGTACAGTGGGAGGTATGTCGGATCGTGATGGTTCCTGTACAGTGGGAGGTATGTCGGGTTGTGATGGTTACTGTACAGTGGGAGGTATGTCGGGGTGTGATGGTTACTGTACAGTGGGAGGTATGTCGGGTTGTGATGGTTCCTGTACAGTGGGAGGTATGTCGGGGTGTGATGTTTACTGTACAGTGGGAGGTATGTCGCGCAGTGATGGTTACTGTACAGTGGGAGGTATGTCGGGGTGTGATGGTTACTATACAGTGGGAGGGATGTCGGGGTGTGATGGTTACTGTACAGTGGGAGGTATGTCGGACCGTGATGGTTACTGTACAGTGGGAGGTATGTCTGGGTGTGTTGGTTACAGTAGAGTGGGAGGTGTGTCAGGGGTGTGATGATTACTGTACAGTGGGAGGTATGTCGGGGTGTGTTGGTTACTGTATAATGGGAGGTATGTCAGGGTGTGTTGGTTACTATACAGTGGGAGGTATGTTGGGTCGTGATGGTGACGGTTCAGAGGGAGGTATGTCGGGTTGTGATGGTTACTGTACAGTGGGAGGTATATCAGGCCGTGATGGTTACTGTACAGTAGGAGGTATGTCGGGGCGTGATTGTTACTGTACAGTGTGAGGTATGTCGGATCGTGATGGTTCCTGTACAGTGGGAGGTATGTCGGATCGTGATGGTTCCTGTACAGTGGGAGGTATGTCGGGGTGTGATGGTTCCTGTACAGTGGGAGGTATGTCGGGTTGTGATGGTTCCTGTACAGTGGGAGGTATGTCTGGGTGTGATGGTTACTGTACAGTGGGAGGTATGTCGGGTTGTGATGGTTCCTGTACAGTGGGAGGTATGTCGGGGTGTGATGGTTACTGTACAGTGGGAGGTATGTCGCGCAGTGATGGTTACTGTACAGTGGGAGGTATGTCGGGGTGTGATGGTTACTATACAGTGGGAGGGATGTCGGGGTGTGATGGTTACTGTACAGTGGGAGGTATGTCGGACCGTGATGGTTACTGTACAGTGGGAGGTATGTCTGGGTGTGTTGGTTACAGTAGAGTGGGAGGTGTGTCAGGGGTGTGATGATTACTGTACAATGGGAGGTATGTCGGGGTGTGTTGGTTACTGTATAATGGGAGGAATGTCAGGGTGTGTTCGTTACTATACAGTGGGAGGTATGTTGGGTCGTGATGGTGACGGTACAGAGGGAGGTATGTCGGGTTGTGATGGTTACTGTACAGTGGGAGGTATATCAGGCCGTGATGGTTACTGTACAGTAGGAGGTATGTCGGGGCGTGATTGTTACTGTACAGTGTGAGGTATGTCGGATCGTGATGGTTCCTGTACAGTGGGAGGTATGTCGGATCGTGATGGTTACTGTACAGTGGGAGGTATGTCGGGTTGTGATGGTTACTGTACAGTGGAAGGTATGTCGGGGTGTGATGGTTACTGTACAGTGGGAGGTATGTCGGGCCGTGATGGTTACTGTACAGTGGGAGGTATATCGGGGTGTGATGGTTACTGTACAGTGGGAGGGTTGTCGGGGTGTGATGGTTACTGTACAGTGGGAGGGATGTCGGACCGTGATGGTTACTGTACATTGGGATGTATGTCAGACCGTGATGGTTACTGTACAGTGGGAGGTATGTCGGGGTGTGATGATTACTGTACAGTGTGAGGTATGTCGGAACGTGACGGTTACTGTACAGTGGGAGGTATGTCGGGCCGTGATGGTTACTGTACAGTGGGAGGTATGTCGGAGTGTGATGGTTACTGTACAATGGGAGGTATGTCGGGGTGTGATGGTTACTGTACAGTGGGAGGTATGTCGGATGGTGACGGTTACTGTACAGTGGGAGGTATGTCGGGGTGTGATGGTTACTGTACAATGGGAGGTATGTCGGGGTGTGATGGTTACTGTACAATGGGAGGTATGTCGGGGTGTGATGGTTACTGTACAGTGGGAGGTATGTCGTGCCGTGATGGTCACTGTACAGTGGGAGGTATGTCAGGCCGTGATGGTTACTGTACAGTGGGAGGTATGTCTGGGTGTGATGGTTACTGTACAGTGGAACGCATGTCGGGGTGTGTTGGTTAATGTCCAATGGGAGGTATGCCGGGGTGTGTTGGTTACTGTACAGTGGGAGGTATGTCGGGTCGTGATCGTGACTGTACAGTGGGAGGAATGTCGGGTTGTGATGGTTACTGTACAGTCGGAGGTATGTCGGATCGTGACGGTTACTGTACAGTGGGAGGTATGTCGGGCCGTGACGGTTACTGTACAGTAGGAGGTATGTCGGGGTGTGATGGTTACTGGACAATGGGAGGTATGTCGGGGTGTGATGGTTACTGTACAGTGGGAGGTATGTCGGTACGCGATGGTTACTGTACAGTGTGAGGTATGTCGGGGTGTGATGGTTACTGTACAGTGGGAGGTATGTCGGATCGTGACGGTTACTGTACAGTGGGAGGTATGTCGGGTCGTGATGGTGACTGTACAGTGGGAGGTATGTCGGACCGTGATGGTTACTGTACAGTGTGAGGTATGTCGGTACGCGATGGTTACTGTACAGTGTGAGGTATGTCGGGGTGTGATGGTTACTGTACAGTGGGAGGTATGTCGGATCGTGACGGTTACTGTACAGTGGGAGGTATGTCGGATCGTGATGGTTACTGGACAGTGTGAGGTATGTCGGGGTGTGATGTTTACTGTACAGTGGGAGATATGTCGGACCGTGATGGTTACTGTAGAGTGTGAGGTATGTCGGGGTGTGATGGTTACTGTACAGTGGGAGGTATGTCGGGCCGTGATGGTTACTGTACAGTGGGAGGTATGTCGGGGTGTGATGGTTACTGTACAGTGGGAGGTATGTCGGGGTGTGATGGTTACTGTACAGTTGGAGGTATGTCGGGGTGTGATGTTTACTGTACAGTGGGAGGTATGTCGGGGTGTTATGGTTACTGTACAGTGGGAGGTATGTCGGGGTGTGATGGTTACTGTACAGTGGGGGGTATGTCGGGGTGTTATTGTTACTGTACAGTGGGAGGTATGTCGGGCCGTGATGGTTACTGTACAGTGGGAGGTGTGTCGGGGTGTGATGGTTACTGTACAGTGGGAGGTATGTCGGGCCGTTATGGTTACTGTGCAGTGGGAGGTATGTCGGGGTGTGATGGTTACTGTACAGTGGGAGGTATGTCGGGTTGTGATGGTTAGTGTACAGTGGGAGGTATGTCAGATCGTGATGGTTACTGAACAGTGGGAGGTATGTCGGGGCGTGTTGGTTACTGTACAATGGGAGGTATGTCGGGCCGTGATGGTTACTGTACAGTGGGAGGTGTGTCGGTCCGTGATGGTTACTGTACAGTGTGTGGTATGTCGGGCCGTGATGGTTACTGTACAGTGGGGGGTATGTCGCGGTGTGATGGTTACTGTACAGTGGGAGGTATGTCGGGCCGTGATGGTTACTGTACAGTGGGAGGTATGTCGGGGTGTGATGGTTACTGTACAGTGGGAGGTATGTCGGGGTGTGTTGGTTACTGTACAGTGGGAGGTATGTCGGGCCGTGATGGTTACTGTACAGTGGGAGGTATGTCGGGCCGTGATGGTTACTGTACATTGGGAGGTATGTCAGACCGTGATGGTTACTGTACAGTGGGAGGTATGTCGGGGTGTGATGGTTACTGTACAGTGGGAGGTATGTCGGGCCGTGATGGTTACTGTGCAGTGGGAGGTATGTCGGGGTGTGATGGTTACTGTACAGTGGGAGGTATGTCGGGTTGTGATGGTTAGTGTACAGTGGGAGGTATGTCAGATCGTGATGGTTACTGAACAGTGGGAGGTATGTCGGGGCGTGTTGGACACTGTACAATGGGAGGTATGTCGGGCCGTGATGGTTACTGTACAGTGGGAGGTATGTCGGGGTGTGATGGTTACTGTACAGTGGGAGGTATGTCGGGGTGTGTTGGTTACTGTACAGTGGGAGGTATGTCGGGCCGTGATGGTTACTGTACAGTGGGAGTTATGTCGGGCCGTGATGGTTACTGTACAGTGGGAGGTATGTCAGACCGTGATGGTTACTGTACAGTGGGAGGTAGGTCGGGCCGTGATCGTTACTGTACAGTGGGAGGTATGGCGGGCCGTGATGGTTACTGTACAGTGGGAGTTATGTCGGGGTGTGATGGTTACTGTACAGTGGGAGGTATGTCAGACCGAGATGGTTACTGTACCGTGGGAGGTATGGCGTGCCATGATGGTTACTGTACAGTGGGAGGTATGTCGGGTTGTGATGGTTAATGTACAGTGCGAGGTATGTCGGGTTGTGATGGTTAATGTACAGTGCGAGGTATGTCAGACCGTCATGGTTACTGTACAGTGGGAGGTATGTCTGGGTGTGTTGGTTACAGTAGAGTGGGAGGTGTGTCAGGGGTGTAATGGTTACTGTACAGTGGGAGGTATGTCGGGGTGTGTTGGTTACTGTATACTGTGAGGTATGTCGGGGTGTGTTGGTTACTGTACAGTGGGAGGTATGTTGGGTCGTGATGGTTTCTGTACAGTGGGAGGTATGTCGGACCGTGAGGGTTACTGTACAGTGTGAGGTATGTCGGATCGTGATGGTTACTGTACAGTGGGAGGTATGTCGGATCGTGATGGTTACTGTACAGTGGGAGGTATGTCTGTGTGTGTTGGTTACAGTAGAGTGGGAGGTGTGTCAGGGTGTGATGGTTACTGTACAGTGGGAGGTATGTCGGGTTGTAATGGTTACTGTACAGTGGGAGGTATGTCGGGTTGTGATGGTTCCTGTACAGTGGGAGGTATGTCGGGTTGTGATGGTTCCTGTACAGTGGGAGGTATGTCGGGGTGTGATGGTTACTGAACAGTGGGAGGTATGTCGCGCAGTGATGGTTACTGTACAGTGGGAGGTATGTCGGGGTGTGATGGTTACTATACAGTGGGAGGGATGTCGGGGTGTGATGGTTAATGTACAGTGGGAGATATGTCGGACCGTGATGGTTACTGTAGAGTGTGAGGCATGTCGGGGTGTGATGGTTACTGTACAGTGGGAGGTATGTCGGGCCGTGATGGTTACTGTACAGTGGGAGGTATGTCGGGGTGTGATGGTTACTGTACAGTGGGAGGTATGTCGGGGTGTGATGGTTACTGTACAGTTGGAGGTATGTCGGGGTGTGATGGTTACTGTACAGTGGGAGGTATGTCGGGGTGTGATGGTTACTGTACAGTGGGGGGTATGTCGGGGTGTGATGGTTACTGTACAGTGGGAGGTATGCCGGGCCGTGATGGTTACTGTACAGTGGGAGGTGTGTCGGGGTGTGATGGTTACTGTACAGTGGGAGGTATGTCGGGCCGTGATGGTTACTGTACAGTGGGAGGTATGTCGGGGTGTGATGGTTACTGTACAGTGGGAGGTATGTCGGGGTGTGATGGTTACTGTACAGTGGGAGGTATGTCAGATCGTGATGGTTAATGAACAGTGGGAGGTATGTCGGGGCGTGTTGGTTACTGTACAATGGGAGGTATGTCGGGCCGTGATGGTTACTGTACAGTGGGAGGTGTGTCGGTCCGTGATGGTTACTGTACAGTGTGTGGTATGTCGGGCCGTGATGGTTATTGTACAGTGGGGGGTATGTCGCGGTGTGATGGTTACTGGACAGTGGGAGGTATGTCGGGGTGTGATGGTTACTGTACAGCGGGAGGTATGTCGGGGTGTGATGGTTACTGTACAGTGGGGGGTATGTCGGGGTGTGTTGGTTACTGTACAGTGGGAGGTATGTCGGGCCGTGATGGTTACTGTACAGTGGGAGGTATGTCGGGCCGTGATGGTTACTGTACAGTGGGAGGTATGTCAGACCGTGATGGTTACTGTACAATGGGAGGTATGTCGGGCCGTGATCGTTACTGTACAGTGGGAGGTATGTCGGGCCGTGATTGTTACTGTACAGTGGGAGGTATGTCGGGGTGTGATGGTTACTGTACAGTGGGAGTTATGTCGGGGTGTGATGGTTACTGTACAGTGGGAGGAATGTCAGACCGAGATGGTTACTGTACCGTGGGAGGTATGGCGTGCCATGATGGTTACTGTACAGTGGGAGGTATGTCGGGTTGTGATGGTTAATGTACAGTGCGAGGTATGTCGGGTTGTGATGGTTGCTGTACAGTGGGAGGTATTTCGGGTTGTGATGGTTAATGTACAGTGCGAGGTATGTCGGGTTGTGATGGTTAATGTACAGTGCGAGGTATGTCAGACCGTCATGGTTACTGTACAGTGGGAGGTATGTCTGGGTGTGTTGGTTACAGTAGAGTGGGAGGTGTGTCAGGGGTGTGATGGTTACTGTACAGTGGGAGGTATGTCGGGGTGTGTTGGTTACTGTATACTGTGAGGTATGTCGGGGTGTGTTGGTTACTGTACAGTGGGAGGTATGTTGGGTCGTGATGGTGACTGTACAGAGGGAGGTATGTCGGTTTGTGATGGTTACTGTACAGTGGGAGGTATATCAGGCCGTGATGGTTTCTGTACAGTGGGAGGTATGTCGGACCGTGAGGGTTACTGTACAGTGTGAGGTATGTCGGATCGTGATGGTTACTGTACAGTGGGAGGTATGTCGGATCGTGATGGTTACTGTACAGTGGGAGGTATGTCTGGGTGTGTTGGTTACAGTAGAGTGGGAGGTGTGTCAGGGGTGTGATGGTTACTGTACAGTGGGAGGTGTGTCGGGTTGTGATGGTTACTGTACAGTGGGAGGTATGTCGGGTTGTGATGGTTCCTGTACAGTGGGAGGTATGTCGGGTTGTGATGGTTCCTGTACAGTGGGAGGTATGTCGGGGTGTGATGGTTACTGTACAGTGGGAGGTATGTCGCGCAGTGATGGTTACTGTACAGTGGGAGGTATGTCGGGGTGTGATGGTTACTATACAGTGGGAGGGATGTCGGGGTGTGATGGTTACTGTACAGTGGGAGGTATGTCGGACCGTGATGGTTACTGTACAGTGGGAGGTATGACTGGGTGTGTTGGTTACAGTAGAGTGGGAGGTGTGTCAGGGGTGTGAAGATTACTGTACAGTGGGAGGTATGTCGGGGTGTGTTGGTTACTGTATAATGGGAGGTATGTCAGTGTGTGTTGGTTACTATACAGTGGGAGGTATGTTGGGTCGTGATGGTGACGGTTCAGAGGGAGGTATGTCGGGTTGTGATGGTTACTGTACAGTGGGAGGTATATCAGGCCGTGATGGTTACTGTACAGTAGGAGGTATGTCGGGGCGTGATTGTTACTGTACAGTGTGAGGTATGTCGGATCGTGATGGTTCCTGTACAGTGGGAGGTATGTCGGATCGTGATGATTCCTGTACAGTGGGAGGTATGTCGGATCGTGATGGTTCCTGTACAGTGGGAGGTATGTCGGGTTGTGATGGTTACTGTACAGTGGGAGGTATGTCGGGGTGTGATGGTTACTGTACAGTGGGAGGTATGGCGTGCCATGATGGTTACTGTACAGTGGGAGGTATGTCGGGTTGTGATGGTTAATGTACAGTGCGAGGTATGTCGGGTTGTGATGGTTGCTGTACAGTGGGAGGTATTTCGGGTTGTGATGGTTAATGTACAGTGCGAGGTATGTCGGGTTGTGATGGTTAATGTACAGTGCGAGGTATGTCAGACCGTCATGGTTACTGTACAGTGGGAGGTATGTCTGGGTGTGTTGGTTACAGTAGAGTGGGAGGTGTGTCAGGGGTGTGATGGTTACTGTACAGTGGGAGGTATGTCGGGGTGTGTTGGTTACTGTATACTGTGAGGTATGTCGGGGTGTGTTGGTTACTGTACAGTGGGAGGTATGTTGGGTCGTGATGGTGACTGTACAGAGGGAGGTATGTCGGTTTGTGATGGTTACTGTACAGTGGGAGGTATATCAGGCCGTGATGGTTTCTGTACAGTGGGAGGTATGTCGGACCGTGAGGGTTACTGTACAGTGTGAGGTATGTCGGATCGTGATGGTTACTGTACAGTGGGAGGTATGTCGGATCGTGATGGTTACTGTACAGTGGGAGGTATGTCTGGGTGTGTTGGTTACAGTAGAGTGGGAGGTGTGTCAGGGGTGTGATGGTTACTGTACAGTGGGAGGTATGTCGGATCGTGATGGTTCCTGTACAGTGGGAGGTATGTCGGGTTGTGATGGTTACTGTACAGTGGGAGGTATGTCGGGGTGTGATGGTTACTGTACAGTGGGAGGTATGTCGGGTTGTGATGGTTCCTGTACAGTGGGAGGTATGTCGGGGTGTGATGTTTACTGTACAGTGGGAGGTATGTCGCGCAGTGATGGTTACTGTACAGTGGGAGGTATGTCGGGGTGTGATGGTTACTATACAGTGGGAGGGATGTCGGGGTGTGATGGTTACTGTACAGTGGGAGGTATGTCGGACCGTGATGGTTACTGTACAGTGGGAGGTATGTCTGGGTGTGTTGGTTACAGTAGAGTGGGAGGTGTGTCAGGGGTGTGATGATTACTGTACAGTGGGAGGTATGTCGGGGTGTGTTGGTTACTGTATAATGGGAGGTATGTCAGGGTGTGTTGGTTACTATACAGTGGGAGGTATGTTGGGTCGTGATGGTGACGGTTCAGAGGGAGGTATGTCGGGTTGTGATGGTTACTGTACAGTGGGAGGTATATCAGGCCGTGATGGTTACTGTACAGTAGGAGGTATGTCGGGGCGTGATTGTTACTGTACAGTGTGAGGTATGTCGGATCGTGATGGTTCCTGTACAGTGGGAGGTATGTCGGATCGTGATGGTTCCTGTACAGTGGGAGGTATGTCGCGTTGTGATGGTTACTGTACAGTGGGAGGTATGTCGGGGTGTGATGGTTCCTGTACAGTGGGAGGTATGTCGGGTTGTGATGGTTCCTGTACAGTGGGAGGTATGTCTGGGTGTGATGGTTACTGTACAGTGGGAGGTATGTCGGGTTGTGATGGTTCCTGTACAGTGGGAGGTATGTCGGGGTGTGATGGTTACTGTACAGTGGGAGGTATGTCGCGCAGTGATGGTTACTGTACAGTGGGAGGTATGTCGGGGTGTGATGGCTACTATACAGTGGGAGGGATGTCGGGGTGTGATGGTTACTGTACAGTGGGAGGTATGTCGGACCGTGATGGTTACTGTACAGTGGGAGGTATGTCTGGGTGTGTTGGTTACAGTAGAGTGGGAGGTGTGTCAGGGGTGTGATGATTACTGTACAATGGGAGGTATGTCGGGGTGTGTTGGTTACTGTATAATGGGAGGAATGTCAGGGTGTGTTCGTTACTATACAGTGGGAGGTATGTTGGGTCGTGATGGTGACGGTACAGAGGGAGGTATGTCGGGTTGTGATGGTTACTGTACAGTGGGAGGTATATCAGGCCGTGATGGTTACTGTACAGTAGGAGGTATGTCGGGGCGTGATTGTTACTGTACAGTGTGAGGTATGTCGGATCGTGATGGTTCCTGTACAGTGGGAGGTATGTCGGATCGTGATGGTTACTGTACAGTGGGAGGTATGTCGGGTTGTGATGGTTACTGTACAGTGGAAGGTATGTCGGGGTGTGATGGTTACTGTACAGTGGGAGGTATGTCGGGCCGTGATGGTTACTGTACAGTGGGAGGTATATCGGGGTGTGATGGTTACTGTACAGTGGGAGGGTTGTCGGGGTGTGATGGTTACTGTACAGTGGGAGGGATGTCGGACCGTGATGGTTACTGTACATTGGGATGTATGTCAGACCGTGATGGTTACTGTACAGTGGGAGGTATGTCGGGGTGTGATGATTACTGTACAGTGTGAGGTATGTCGGAACGTGACGGTTACTGTACAGTGGGAGGTATGTCGGGCCGTGATGGTTACTGTACAGTGGGAGGTATGTCGGAGTGTGATGGTTACTGTACAATGGGAGGTATGTCGGGGTGTGATGGTTACTGTACAGTGGGAGGTATGTCGGATGGTGACGGTTACTGTACAGTGGGAGGTATGTCGGGGTGTGATGGTTACTGTACAATGGGAGGTATGTCGGGGTGTGATGGTTACTGTACAATGGGAGGTATGTCGGGGTGTGATGGTTACTGTACAGTGGGAGGTATGTCGTGCCGTGATGGTCACTGTACAGTGGGAGGTATGTCAGGCCGTGATGGTTACTGTACAGTGGGAGGTATGTCTGGGTGTGATGGTTACTGTACAGTGGAACGCATGTCGGGGTGTGTTGGTTAATGTCCAATGGGAGGTATGCCGGGGTGTGTTGGTTACTGTACAGTGGGAGGTATGTCGGGTCGTGATCGTGACTGTACAGTGGGAGGAATGTCGGGTTGTGATGGTTACTGTACAGTCGGAGGTATGTCGGATCGTGACGGTTACTGTACAGTGGGAGGTATGTCGGGCCGTGACGGTTACTGTACAGTAGGAGGTATGTCGGGGTGTGATGGTTACTGGACAATGGGAGGTATGTCGGGGTGTGATGGTTACTGTACAGTGGGAGGTATGTCGGTACGCGATGGTTACTGTACAGTGTGAGGTATGTCGGGGTGTGATGGTTACTGTACAGTGGGAGGTATGTCGGATCGTGACGGTTACTGTACAGTGGGAGGTATGTCGGGTCGTGATGGTGACTGTACAGTGGGAGGTATGTCGGACCGTGATGGTTACTGTACAGTGTGAGGTATGTCGGTACGCGATGGTTACTGTACAGTGTGAGGTATGTCGGGGTGTGATGGTTACTGTACAGTGGGAGGTATGTCGGATCGTGACGGTTACTGTACAGTGGGAGGTATGTCGGATCGTGATGGTTACTGGACAGTGTGAGGTATGTCGGGGTGTGATGTTTACTGTACAGTGGGAGATATGTCGGACCGTGATGGTTACTGTAGAGTGTGAGGTATGTCGGGGTGTGATGGTTACTGTACAGTGGGAGGTATGTCGGGCCGTGATGGTTACTGTACAGTGGGAGGTATGTCGGGGTGTGATGGTTACTGTACAGTGGGAGGTATGTCGGGGTGTGATGGTTACTGTACAGTTGGAGGTATGTCGGGGTGTGATGTTTACTGTACAGTGGGAGGTATGTCGGGGTGTTATGGTTACTGTACAGTGGGAGGTATGTCGGGGTGTGATGGTTACAGTACAGTGGGGGGTATGTCGGGGTGTTATTGTTACTGTACAGTGGGAGGTATGTCGGGCCGTGATGGTTACTGTACAGTGGGAGGTGTGTCGGGGTGTGATGGTTACTGTACAGTGGGAGGTATGTCGGGCCGTGATGGTTACTGTGCAGTGGGAGGTATGTCGGGGTGTGATGGTTACTGTACAGTGGGGGGAATGTCGCGGTGTGATGGTTACTGTACAGTGGGAGGTATGTCGGGTTGTGATGGTTAGTGTACAGTGGGAGGTATGTCAGATCGTGATGGTTACTGAACAGTGGGAGGTATGTCGGGGCGTGTTGGTTACTGTACAATGGGAGGTATGTCGGGCCGTGATGGTTACTGTACAGTGGGAGGTGTGTCGGTCCGTGATGGTTACTGTACAGTGTGTGGTATGTCGGGCCGTGATGGTTACTGTACAGTGGGAGGTATGTCGGGCCGTGATGGTTACTGTACAGTGGGAGGTATGTCGGGGTGTGATGGTTACTGAACAGTGGGAGGTATGTCGGGGTGTGTTGGTTACTGTACAGTGGGAGGTATGTCGGGCCGTGATGGTTACTGTACAGTGGGAGGTATGTCGGGCCGTGATGGTTACTGTACATTGGGAGGTATGTCAGACCGTGATGGTTACTGTACAGTGGGAGGTATGTCGGGCCGTGATCGTTACTGTACAGTGGGAGGTATGTCGGGCCGTGATGGTTACTGTAAAGTGGGAGGTATGTCGGGGTGTGATGGTTACTGTACAGTGGGAGTTATGTCGGGGTGTGATGGTTACTGTACAGTGGGAGGTATGTCAGACCGAGATGGTTACTGTACCGTGGGAGGTATGTCGGGGTGTGATGGTTACTGTACAGTGGGAGTTATGTCGGGGTGTGATGGTTACTGTACAGTGGGAGGTATGTCAGACCGAGATGGTTACTGTACAGTGGGAGGTATGTCGGGTTGTGATGGTTAATGTACAATGCGAGGTATGTCGGGCCGTAATGGTTACTGTACAGTGGGAGGTATTTCAGGTTGTGATGGTTAATGTACAGTGGGAGGTATGTCAGACCGTGATGGTTACTGTACAGTGCGAGGTATGTCGGTCCGTGATGGTTATTGTACAGTGGGTGCTATGTCGGGCCGTGATGGTTACTGTACAGTGGAAGGTATGTCAGACCGTGATGGTTACTGAACAGTGGGAGGTATGTCGGGCCGTGATGGTTACTGAACAGTGGGAGGTATTTCGGGTTGTGATGGTTAATGTACAGTGCGAGGTATGTCGGGCCGTGATGGTTAATGTACAATGGGAGGTATGTCAGACCTTGATGGTTACTGGACAGTGGGAGGTATGTCGGGGTGTGATGGTTACTGTACAGTGGGGGTTATGTCGGGGTGTGATGGTTACTGTACAGTGGGAGGTATGTCGGGGTGTGATGCTTATTGTACAGTGGGAGGTATGTCGGGCCGTGATGGTTACTGTACAGTGGGAGGTATGTCAGACCGTGATGGTTACTGGACAGTGGTAGGTATGTCGGGGTGTGATGGTTACTGTACAGAGGGAGGTATGTCGGGCCGTGATGGTTACTGTACAGTGGGAGGTATGTCGGGTTGTGATGGTTACTGTACAGTGGGAGGTATGTCGGGCCGTGATGGTTACTGTGCAGTGGGAGGTATGTCGGGGTGTGATGGTTACTGTACAATGGGAGGTATGTCGGGGTGTGATGTTTACTGTACTGTGGGAGGTATGTCGGATCGTGACGGTTACTGTACAGTGGGAGGTATGTCGGGCCGTGATGGTCACTGTACAGTGGGAGGTATGTCGGGGTGTGATGGTTACTGTACAGTGGGAGGTATGTCAGACCGTGATGGTTACTGTACAGTGGGACGCATGTCGGGGTGTGTTGGTTACTGTCAATGGGATGTATGTCGGGGTGTGATGGTTACTGTACAGTGGGAGGTATGTCGGATCGTGACGGTTACTGCACAGTGGGAGATACGTCGGACCGTGATGGTTACCGTACAGTGGGAGGTATGTCGGGCCGTGATGGTTACTGTACAGTGGGAGGTATGTCGGGCCGTGATGGTTACTGTACAGTGGGAGGTATGTCGGGGTGTGATGGTTACTGTACAGTGGGAGGTATGTCGGGGTGTGATGGTTACTGTACACTGGGAGGTATGTCAGACCGTGATGGTGCCTGTACAGTGGGAGGTATGTCGGGGTGTGATGGTTACTGTACAGTGGGGTGTATGTCGTGGTGTGATGGTTACTGTACAGTGGGAGGTATGTCGGGCCGTGATGGTTACTGTACAGTGGGAGGTATGTCGGGGTGTGATGGTTACTGTACAGTGGGAGGTATGTCGGTGTGTGATGGTTACTGTAGAGTGGGAGGTATGTCGGGGTGTGATGGTTACTGTACAGTGGGAGGTATGTCAGACCGTGATGGTTACTGTACAGTGCGAGGTATGTCGGGGCGTGTTGGTTACTGTACAATGGGAGGTATGTCGGGCTGTGATGGTTACTGTACAGTGGGAGGTATGTCGGGCCGTGATGGTTACTGTACAGTGGGAGGTATGTCGGGCCGTGATGGTTACTGTACAGTGGGAGGTATGTCAGACCGTGATGGTTACTGTACAGTGGGATGTATGTCGGGCCGTGATGGTTACTGTACAGTGGGAGGTATGTCGGGCCGTGATGGTTACTGTACAGTGGGTGGTATGTCGGGTTGTGATGGTTACTGTACAGTGGGAGGTATGTCGGGGTGTGATGGTTACTGTACAGAGGGAGGTAAGTCAGACCGAGATGGTTACTGTACCGTGGGAGGTATGTCGTGCCACGATGGTTACTGTACAGTGGGAGGTATGTCGGGCCGTGATGGTTACTGTACAGTGGGAGGTATGTCAGACCGTGATGGTTACTGTACAGTGGTAGGTATGTCGGGGTGTGATGGTTACTGTACAGTGGGAGGTATGTCGGGCCGTGATGGTTACTGTACAGTGGGAGGTATGTCGGTGTGTGATGGTTACTGTACATTGGGAGGTATGTCGGGCCGTGATGGTTACTGTACAGTGGGAGGTATGTCGGGCCGTGATGGTTACTGTACAGTGGGAGGTATGTCGGAGTGTGATGGTTACTGTACAATGGGAGGTATGTCGAGGTGTGATGTTTACTGTACAGTGGGAGATATGTCGGATCGTGACGGTTACTGTACAGTGGGAGGTATGTCGGGCCGTGATGGTCACTGTACAGTGGGAGGTATGTCGGGGTGTGATGGTTACTGTACAGTGGGAGGTATGTCAGACCGTGATGGTTACTGTACAGTGGGACGCATGTCGGGGTGTGTTGGTTACTGTCAATGGGAGGTATGTCGGGGTGTGATGGTTACTGTACAGTGGGAGGAATGTCGGATCGTGACGGTTTCTGTACAGTGGGAGATCCGTCGGACCGTGATGTTTACTGTACAGTGGGAGGTATGTCGGGCCGTGATGGTTACTGTACAGTGGGAGGTATGTCGGGCCGTGATGGTTACTGTACAGTGGGAGGTATGTCGGGATGTGATTGTTACTGTACAATGGGAGGTATGTCAGACCGCGATGGTGCCTGTACAGTGGGAGGCATGTCGCGGTGTGATGGTTACTGTACAGTGGGAGGTATGTCGGTGTGTGATGGTTACTGTACAGTGGGAGGTATGTCGGTGTGTGATGGTTACTGTAGAGTGGGAGGTATGTCGGAGTGTGATGGTTACTGTACAGTGGGAGGTATGTCAGACCGTGATGGTTACTGTACAGTGGGAGGTATGTCGGGGCGTGTTGGTTACTGTACAATGGGAGGTATGTCGGGCTGTGATGGTTACTGTACAGTGGGAGGTATGTCGGGCCGTGATGGTTACTGTACAGTGGGAGGTATGTCGGGCCGTGATGGTTACTGTACAGTGGGAGGTATGTCAGACCGTGATGGTTACTGTACAGTGGGATGTATGTCGGGCCGTGATCGTTACTGTACAGTGGGAGGTATGTCGGGCCGTGATGGTTACTGTACAGTGGGTGGTATGTCGGGGTGTTTTGGTTACTGTACAGTGGGTGGTATGTCGGGGTGTGATGGTTACTGTACAGAGGGAGGTATGTCAGACCGAGATGGTTACTGTACCGTGGGAGGTATGTCATGCCACGATGGTTACTGTACAGTGGGAGGTATCTCGGGTTGTGATGGTTAATGTACATTGTGAGGTATGTCGGGCCGTGATGGTTACTGTACAGTGGGAGGTATTTCGGGTAGTGATGGTTAATGTACAGTGGGAGGTATGTCGGGGTGTGATGGTTACTGTACAGTGGGAGGTATGTCGGGGTGTGATGGTTACTGTACAGTGGGAGGTATTTCGGGTAGTGATGGTTAATGTACAGTGGGAGGTATGTCGGGGTGTGATGGTTACAGTACAGTGGGAGATATGTCGGGGTGTGATGGTTACTGTACAGAGAGAGGTATGTCGGGGTGAGATGGTTACTGTACAGTGGGAGGTATGTCGGGGTGTGATGGTTACTGTACAGAGAGAGGTATGTCGGGGTGAGATGGTTACTGTACAGTGGGAGGTATGTCGGGGTGTGATGGTTACTGTACAGTGGGAGGTATTTCGGGTAGTGATGGTTAATGTACAGTGGGAGGTATGTCGGGGTGTGATGGTTACTGTACAGTGGGGGGTATGTCGCGGTGTGATGGTTACTGTACAGTGGGAGATATGTCGGGGTGTGATGGTTACTGTACAGTGCGAGGTATGTCGGGGTGTGATGGTTACTGTACAGTGGGAGGTATGTCGGACCATGATGGTTACTGTACAGTGCGAGGTATGTCGGGGTGTGATGGTTACTGTACAGAGAGAGGTATGTCGGGCAGTGATGGTTACTGTACAGTGGGAGGCATGTCAGACCGTGATGGTTACTGTACAGTGGTAGGTATGTCGGGGTGTGATGGTTACTGTACAGTGGGAGGTATGTCGGGCCGTGATGTTTCCTGTACACTGGGAGGGATGTCGGATCGTTACGGTTACTGTACAGTGGGAGGTATGTCGGGGTGTGACGGTTACTGTACAGTGGGAGGTATGTCAGACCGTGATGGTTACTGTACAGTGGGACGCATGTCGGGGTGTGTTGGTTACAGTAGAGTGGGAGGTATGTCGGGGTGTGATGGTTACTGTACAGTGGGAGGTATGTCAGACCGTGATGGTGCCTGTACAGTGGGAGGTATGTCGGGGTGTGATGGTTACTGTACAGTGGGGTGTATGTCGCGGTGTGATTGTTACTGTACAGTGGGAGGTATGTCGGGCCGTGATGGTTACAGTACAGTGGGAGGTATGTCGGGGTGTGATGGTTACTGTACAGTGGGAGGTATGACGGTGTGTGATGGTTACTGTAGAGTGGGAGGTATGTCGGGGTGTGATGGTTACTGTACAGTGGGAGGTATGTCAGACCGTGATGGTTACTGTACAGTGGGAGGTATGTCGGGGCCTGTTGGTTACTGTACAATGGGAGGTATGTCGGGCTGTGATGGTTACTGTACAGTGGGAGGTATGTCGGGCCGTGATGGTTACTGTACAGTGGGAGGTATGTCAGACCGTGATGGTTACTGTACAGTGGGAGGTATGTCGGGCCGTGATGGTTACTGTACAGTGGGTGGTATGTCGGGTTGTGATGGTTACTGTACAGTGGGAGGTATGTCGGGGTGTGATGGTTACTGTACAGAGGGAGGTAAGTCAGACCGAGATGGTTACTGTACCGTGGGAGGTATGTCGTGCCACGATGGTTACTGTACAGTGGGAGGTATGTCAGGCCGTGATGGTTACTGTACAGTGGGAGGTATGTCAGACCGTGATGGTTACTGTACAGTGGTAGGTATGTCGGGGTGTGATGGTTACTGTACAATGGGAGGTATGTCGAGGTGTGATGTTTACTGTACAGTGGGAGGTATGTCGGATCGTGACGGTTACTGTACAGTGGGAGATATGTCGGGCCGTGATGGTCACTGTACAGTGGGAGGTATGTCGGGGTGTGATGGTTACTGTACAGTGGGAGGTATGTCGGGGTGTGATGTTTACTGTACAGTGGGAGGTATGTCGGTGTGTGATGGTTACTGTCGAGTGGGAGGTATGTCGGGGTGTGATGGTTACTGTACAGTGGGAGGTATGTCAGACCGTGATGGTTACTGTACAGTGGGAGGTATGTCGGGGTGTGATGGTTACTGTACAGTGGGAGGTATGTCGGGCCGTGATGGTTACTGTACAGTGGGAGGTATGTCGGGCCGTGATGGTTACTGTACAGTGGGAGGTATGTCGGGCCGTGATGGTTACTGTACAGTGTGAGGTATGTCAGACCGTGATGGTTACTGTACAGTGGGAGGTATGTCGGGGCGTGTTGGTTACTGTACAATGGGAGGTATGTCGGGCTGTGATGGTTACTGTACAGTGGGAGGTATGTCGGGCCGTGATGGTTACTGTACAGTGGGAGGTATGTCGGGGTGTTTTGGTTACTGTACAGTGGGTGGTATGTCGGGGTGTGATGGTTACTGTACAGAGGGAGGTATGTCAGACCGAGATGGTTACTGTACCGTGGGAGGTATGTCATGCCACGATGGTTACTGTACAGTGGGAGGTATCTCGGGTTGTGATGGTTAATGTACATTGTGAGGTATGTCGGGCCGTGATGGTTACTGTACAGTGGGAGGTATTTCGGGTAGTGATGGTTAATGTACAGTGGGAGGTATGTCGGGGTGTGATGGTTACTGTACAGTGGGAGGTATGTCGGGGTGTGATGGTTACTGTACAGTGGGAGGTATTTCGGGTAGTGATGGTTAATGTACAGTGGGAGGTATGTCGGGGTGTGATGGTTACAGTACAGTGGGAGATATGTCGGGGTGTGATGGTTACTGTACAGAGAGAGGTATGTCGGGGTGAGATGGTTACTGTACAGTGGGAGGTATGTCGGGGTGTGATGGTTACTGTACAGAGAGAGGTATGTCGGGGTGAGATGGTTACTGTACAGTGGGAGGTATGTCGGGGTGTGATGGTTACTGTACAGTGGGAGGTATTTCGGGTAGTGATGGTTAATGTACAGTGGGAGGTATGTCGGGGTGTGATGGTTACTGTACAGTGGGGGGTATGTCGCGGTGTGATGGTTACTGTACAGTGGGAGATATGTCGGGGTGTGATGGTTACTGTACAGTGCGAGGTATGTCGGGGTGTGATGGTTACTGTACAGTGGGAGGTATGTCGGACCATGATGGTTACTGTACAGTGCGAGGTATGTCGGGGTGTGATGGTTACTGTACAGAGAGAGGTATGTCGGGCAGTGATGGTTACTGTACAGTGGGAGGCATGTCAGACCGTGATGGTTACTGTACAGTGGTAGGTATGTCGGGGTGTGATGGTTACTGTACAGTGGGAGGTATGTCGGGCCGTGATGTTTCCTGTACACTGGGAGGGATGTCGGATCGTTACGGTTACTGTACAGTGGGAGGTATGTCGGGGTGTGACGGTTACTGTACAGTGGGAGGTATGTCAGACCGTGATGGTTACTGTACAGTGGGACGCATGTCGGGGTGTGTTGGTTACAGTAGAGTGGGAGGTATGTCGGGGTGTGATGGTTACTGTACAGTGGGAGGTATGTCAGACCGTGATGGTGCCTGTACAGTGGGAGGTATGTCGGGGTGTGATGGTTACTGTACAGTGGGGTGTATGTCGCGGTGTGATTGTTACTGTACAGTGGGAGGTATGTCGGGCCGTGATGGTTACAGTACAGTGGGAGGTATGTCGGGGTGTGATGGTTACTGTACAGTGGGAGGTATGACGGTGTGTGATGGTTACTGTAGAGTGGGAGGTATGTCGGGGTGTGATGGTTACTGTACAGTGGGAGGTATGTCAGACCGTGATGGTTACTGTACAGTGGGAGGTATGTCGGGGCCTGTTGGTTACTGTACAATGGGAGGTATGTCGGGCTGTGATGGTTACTGTACAGTGGGAGGTATGTCGGGCCGTGATGGTTACTGTACAGTGGGAGGTATGTCGGGCCGTGATGGTTACTGTACAGTGGGAGGTATGTCAGACCGTGATGGTTACTGTACAGTGGGATGTATGTCGGGCCGTGATCGTTACTGTACAGTGGGAGGTATGTCGGGCCGTGATGGTTACTGTACAGTGGGTGGTATGTCGGGTTGTGATGGTTACTGTACAGTGGGAGGTATGTCGGGGTGTGATGGTTACTGTACAGAGGGAGGTAAGTCAGACCGAGATGGTTACTGTACCGTGGGAGGTATGTCGTGCCACGATGGTTACTGTACAGTGGGAGGTATGTCAGGCCGTGATGGTTACTGTACAGTGGGAGGTATGTCAGACCGTGATGGTTACTGTACAGTGGTAGGTATGTCGGGGTGTGATGGTTACTGTACAATGGGAGGTATGTCGAGGTGTGATGTTTACTGTACAGTGGGAGGTATGTCGGATCGTGACGGTTACTGTACAGTGGGAGATATGTCGGGCCGTGATGGTCACTGTACAGTGGGAGGTATGTCGGGGTGTGATGGTTACTGTACAGTGGGAGGTATGTCGGGGTGTGATGTTTACTGTACAGTGGGAGGTATGTCGGTGTGTGATGGTTACTGTCGAGTGGGAGGTATGTCGGGGTGTGATGGTTACTGTACAGTGGGAGGTATGTCAGACCGTGATGGTTACTGTACAGTGGGAGGTATGTCGGGGTGTGATGGTTACTGTACAGTGGGAGGTATGTCGGGCCGTGATGGTTACTGTACAGTGGGAGGTATGTCGGGCCGTGATGGTTACTGTACAGTGGGAGGTATGTCGGGCCGTGATGGTTACTGTACAGTGTGAGGTATGTCAGACCGTGATGGTTACTGTACAGTGGGAGGTATGTCGGGGCGTGTTGGTTACTGTACAATGGGAGGTATGTCGGGCTGTGATGGTTACTGTACAGTGGGAGGTATGTCGGGCCGTGATGGTTACTGTACAGTGGGAGGTATGTCGGGCCGTGATGGTTACTGTACAGTGGGAGGTATGTCAGACCGTGATGGTTACTGTACAGTGGGAGGTATGTTGGGTCGTGATGGTGACGGTACAGAGGGAGGTATGTCGGGTTGTGATGGTTACTGTACAGTGGGAGGTATATCAGGCCGTGATGGTTACTGTACAGTAGGATGTATGTCGGGGCGTGATTGTTACTGTAAAGTGGGAGGTATGTTGGGTCGTGATGGTGACGGTACAGAGGGAGGTATGTCGGGTTGTGATGGTTACTGTACAGTGGGAGGTATGTTGGGTCGTGATGGTGACGGTACAGAGGGAGGTATGTCGGGTTGTGATGGTTACTGTACAGTGGGAGGTATATCAGGCCGTGATGGTTACTGTACAGTAGGATGTATGTCGGGGCGTGATTGTTACTGTAAAGTGTGAGGTATGTCGGATCGTGATGGTTCCTGTACAGTGGGAGGTATGTCGAATCGTGATGGTTACTGTACAGTGGGAGGTATGTCGGGTTGTGATGGTTACTGTACAGTGGGAGGTATGTCGGGGTGTGATGGTTACTGTACAGTGGGAGGTATGTCGGGTTGTGATGGTTCCTGTACAGTGGGAGGTATGTCGGGTTGTGATGGTTCCTGTACAGTGGGAGGTATGTCTGGTTGTGATGGTTACTGAACAGTGGGAGGTATGTCGGGTTGTGATGGTTCCTGTACAGTGGGAGGTATGTCGGGGTGTGATGGTTACTGTACAGTGGGAGGTATGTCGCGCAGTGATGGTTACTGTACAGTGAGGGGAAGGCCGGGGTGTGATGGTTACTATACAGTGGGAGGGATGACGGGGTGTGATGGTTACTGTACAGTGGGAGGTATGTCGGACCGTGATGGTTACTGTACAGTGGGAGGTATGTCTGGGTGTGTTGGTTCCTGTACAGTGGGAGGTATGTCGGGTTGTGATGGTTACTGTACAGTGGGAGGTATATCAGGCCGTGATGGTTACTGTACAGTAGGAGGTAGGTCGGGGCGTGATTGTTACTGTACAGTGTGAGGTATGTCGGATCGTATGGTTCCTGTACAGTGGGAGGTATGTAGGATCGTGATGGTTACTGTACAGTGATAGGTATGTCGGGTTGTGATGATTACTGTACAGTGGAAGGTATGTCGGGGTGTGATGGTTACTGTACAGTGGGAGGTATGTCGGGCCGTGATGGTTACTGTACAGTGGGAGGTATGTCGGGGTTTGATGGTTACTGTACAGTGGGAGGGTTGTCGGGGTGTGATGGTTACTGTACAGTGGGAGGTATATCGGACCGTGATGGTTACTGTACATTGGGACGTATGTCAGACCGTGATGGTTACTGTACAGTGGGAGGTATGTCGGGGTGTGATGGTTACTGTACAGTGTGAGGTATGTCGGACCGTGACGGTTACTGTACAGTGGGAGGTATGTCGGGCCGTGATGGTTACTGTACAGTGGGAGGTATGTCGGGTCGTGATGGTGACTGTACAATGGGAGGTATGTCGGGGTGTGTTGGTTACTGTACAATGGGAGGTATGTCGGGGTGTGATGGTTACTGTACAGTGCGAGGTATGTCGGGCCGTGATGGTCACTGTACAGTGGGAGGTATTTCAGGCCGTGATGGTTACTGTACAGTGGGAGGTATGTCTGGGTGTGATGGTTACTGTACAGTGGGACGCATGTCGGGGTGTGTTGGTTAATGTCCAATGGGAGGTATGCCGGGGTGTGTTGGTTACTGTACAGTGGGAGGTATGTCGGGTCGTGATGGTGACTGTACAGTGGGAGGAATGTCGGGTTGTGATGGTTACTGTACAGTCGGAGGTATGTCGGATCGTGACGTTTACTGTACAGTGGGAGGTATGTCGGGCCATGACGGTTACTGTACAGTAGGAGGAATGTCGGGGTGTGATGGTTACTGGACAATGGGAGGTATGTCGGGGTGTGATGGTTACTGTACAGTGGGAGGTATGTCGGGACGCGATGGTTACTGTACAGTGTGAGGTATGTCGGGGTGTGATGGTTACTGTACAGTGGGAGGTATGTCAGATCGTGACGGTTACTGTACAGTGGGAGGTATGTCGGGTCGTGATGGTGACTGTACAGTGGGAGGTATGTCGGACCGTGATGGTTACTGTACAGTGGGAGGTATGTCGGGGTGTGATGGTTACTGTACAGTGGGAGGTATGTCGGATCGTGACGGTTACTGTACAGTGGGAGGTATGTCGGATCGTGATGGTTACTGGACAGTGTGAGGTATGTCGGGGTGTGATGGTTACTGTACAGTGGGAGATATGTCGGACCGTGATGGTTACTGTAGAGTGTGAGGTATGTCGGGGTGTGATGGTTTCTGAACAGTGGGAGGTATGTCGGGCCGTGATGGTTACTGTACAGTGGGAGGTATGTCGGGGTGTGATGGTTACTGTACAGTGGGAGGTATGTCGGGGTGTGATGGTTACTGTACAGTTGGAGGTATGTCGGGGTGTGATGGTTAATGTACAGTGGGAGGTATGTCGGGGTGTGATGGTTACTGTACAGTGGGGGGTATGTCGGGGTGTGATGGTTACTGTACAGTGGGAGGTATGCCGGGCCGTGATGGTTACTGTACAGTGGGAGGTGTGTCGGGGTGTGATGGCTACTGTACAGTGGGAGGTATGTCGGGCCGTGATGGTTACTGTACAGTGGGAGGTATGTCGGGGTGTGTTGGTTACTGTATTTTGGGAGGTATGTCGGGGTGTGATGGTTACTGTACAGTGCGAGGTATGTCAGATCGTGATGGTTACTGAACAGTGGGAGGTATGTCGGGGCGTGTTGGTTACTGTACAATGGGAGGTATGTCGGGCCGTGATGGTTACTGTACAGTGGGAGGTGTGTCGGTCCGTGATGGTTACTGTACAGTGTGTGGTATGTCGGGCCGTGATGGTTACTGTACAGTGGGGGGTATGTCGCGGTGTGATGGTTACTGTTCAGTGGGAGGTATGTCGGGCCGTGATGGTTACTGTACAGTGGGAGGTATGTCGGGGTGTGATGGTTACTGTACAGTGGGAGGTATGTCGGGGTGTGTTGGTTACTGTACAGTGGGAGGTATGTCGGGCCGTGATGGTTACTGTACAGTGGGAGGTATGTCGGGCCGTGATGGTTACTGTACAGTGGGAGGTATGTCAGACCGTGATGGTTACTGTACAGTGGGAGGTATGTCGGGCCGTGATCGTTACTGTACAGTGGGAGGTATGTCGGGCCGTGATGGTTACTGTACAGTGGGAGGTATGTCGGGGTGTGATGGTTACTGTACAGTGGGAGTTATGTCGGGGTGTGATGGTTACTGTACAGTGGGAGGTATGTCAGACCGTCATGGTTACTGTACTTTGGGAGGTATGTCTGGGTGTGTTGGTTACAGTAGAGTGGGAGGTGTGTCAGGGGTGTAATGGTTACTGTACAGTGGGAGGTATGTCGGGGTGTGTTGGTTACTGTATACTGTGAGGTATGTCGGGGTGTGTTGGTTACTGTACAGTGGGAGGTATGTTGGGTCGTGATGGTTTCTGTACAGTGGGAGGTATGTCGGACCGTGAGGGTTACTGTACAGTGTGAGGTATGTCGGATCGTGATGGTTACTGTACAGTGGGAGGTATGTCGGATCGTGATGGTTACTGTACAGTGGGAGGTATGTCTGTTTGTGTTGGTTACAGTAGAGTGGGAGGTGTGTCAGGGTGTGATGGTTACTGTACAGTGGGAGGTATGTCGGGTTGTGATGGTTACTGTACAGTGGGAGGTATGTCGGGTTGTGATGGTTCCTGTACAGTGGGTGGTATGTCGGGTTGTGATGGTTCCTGTACAGTGGGAGGTATGTCGGGGTGTGATGGTTACTGTACAGTGGGAGGTATGTCGCGCAGTGATGGTTACTGTACAGTGGGAGGTATGTCGGGGTGTGATGGTTACTATACAGTGGGAGGGATGTCGGGGTGTGATGGTTACTGTACAGTGGGAGATATGTCGGACCGTGATGGTTACTGTAGAGTGTGAGGTATGTCGGGGTGTGATGGTTACTGTACAGTGGGAGGTATGTCGGGCCGTGATGGTTACTGTACAGTGGGAGGTATGTCGGGGTGTGATGGTTACTGTACAGTGGGAGGTATGTCGGGGTGTGATGGTTACTGTACAGTGGGGGGTATGTCGGGGTGTGATGGTTACTGTACAGTGGGAGGTATGCCGGGCCGTGATGGTTACTGTACAGTGGGAGGTGTGTCGGGGTGTGATGGTTACTGTACAGTGGGAGGTATGTCGGGGCGTGTTGGTTACTGTACAATGGGAGGTATGTCGGGCCGTGATGGTTACTGTACAGTGGGAGGTATGTCGGGGTGTGATGGTTACTGTACAGTGGGAGGTATATCAGATCGTGATGGTTAATGAACAGTGGGAGGTATGTCGGGGCGTGTTGGTTACTGTACAATGGGAGGTATGTCGGGCCGTGATGGTTACTGTACAGTGGGAGGTGTGTCGGTCCGTGATGGTTACTGTACAGTGTGTGGTATGTCGGGCCGTGATGGTTATTGTACAGTGGGGGGCATGTCGCGGTGTGATGGTTACTGTACAGTGGGAGGTATGTCGGGGTGTGATGGTTACTGTACAGCGGGAGGTATGCCGGGGTGTGATGGTTACTGTACAGTGGGAGGTATGTCGGGGTGTGTTGGTTACTGTACAGTGGGAGGTATGTCGGGCCGTGATGGTTACTGTACAGTGGGAGGTATGTCGGGCCGTGATGGTTACTGTACAGTGTGAGGTATGTCAGACCGTGATGGTTACTGTACAGTGGGAGGTATGTCGGGCCGTGATCAATACTGTACAGTGGGAGGTATTTCGGCCGTGATTGTTACTGTACAGTGGGAGGTATGTCGGGGTGTGATGGTTACTGTACAGTGGGAGTTATGTCGGGGTGTGATGGTTACTGTACAGTGGGAGGTATGTCAGACCGAGATGGTTACTGTACCGTGGGAGGTATGGCGTGCCATGATGGTTACTGTACAGTGGGAGGTATGTCGGGTTGTGATGGTTAATGTACAGTGCGAGGTATGTCGGGTTGTGATGGTTACTGTACAGTGGGAGGTATTTCGGGTTGTGATGGTTAATGTACAGCGCGAGGTATGTCGGGTTGTGATGGTTAATGTACATTTCGAGGTATGTCACACCGTCATGGTTACTGTACAGTGGGAGGTATGTCTGGGTGTGTTGGTTACAGTAGAGTGGGAGGTGTGTCAGGGGTGTGATGGTTACTGTACAGTGGGAGGTATGTCGGGGTGTGTTGGTTACTGTATACTGTGAGGTATGTCGGGGTGTGTTGGTTACTGTACAGTGGGAGGTATGTTGGGTCGTGATGGTGACTGTACAGAGGGAGGTATGTCGGTTTGTGATGGTTACTGTACAGTGGGAGGCATATCAGGCCGTGATGGTTTCTGTACAGTGGGAGGTATGTCGGACCGTGAGGGTTACTGTACAGTGTGAGGTATGTCGGATCGTGATGGTTACTGTACAGTGGGAGGTATGTCGGATCGTGATGGTTACTGTACAGTGGGAGGTATGTCTGGGTGTGTTGGTTACAGTAGAGTGGGAGGTGTGTCAGGGGTGTGATGGTTACTGTACAGTGGGAGGTATGTCGGGTTGTGATGGTTACTGTACAGAGGGAGGTATGTCGGGTTGTGATGGTTCCTGTACAGTGGGAGGTATGTCGGGTTGTGATGGTTCCTGTACAGTGGGAGGTATGTCGGGGTGTGATGGTTACTGTACAGTGGGAGGTATGTCGCGCAGTGATGGTTACTGTACAGTGGGAGGTATGTCGCGCAGTGATGGTTACTGTACAGTGGGAGGTATGTCGCGCAGTGATGGTTACTGTACAGTGGGAGGGATGTCGGGGTGTGATGGTTACTGTACAGTGGGAGGTATGTCGGACCGTGATGGTTACTGTACAGTGGGAGGTATGTCTGGGTGTGTTGGTTACAGTAGAGTGGGAGGTGTGTCAGGGGTGTGATGATTACTGTACAGTGGGAGGTATGTCGGGGTGTGTTGGTTACTGTATAATGGGAGGTATGTCAGTGTGTGTTGGTTACTATACAGTGGGAGGTATGTTGGGTCGTGATGGTGACGGTTCAGAGGGAGGTATGTCGGGTTGTGATGGTTACTGTACAGTGGGAGGTATATCAGGCCGTGATGGTTACTGTACAGTAGGAGGTATGTCGGGGCGTGATTGTTACTGTACAGTGTGAGGTATGTCGGATCGTGATGGTTCCTGTACAGTGGGAGGTATGTCGGATCGTGATGATTCCTGTACAGTGGGAGGTATGTCGGATCGTGATGGTTCCTGTACAGTGGGAGGTATGTCGGGTTGTGATGGTTACTGTACAGTGGGAGGTATGTCGGGGTGTGATGGTTACTGTACAGTGGGAGGTATGTCGGGTTGTGATGGTTCCTGTACAGTGGGAGGTATGTCGGGGTGTGATGGTTACTGTACAGTGGGAGGTATTTCGCGCAGTGATGGTTACTGTACAGTGGGAGGTATGTCGGGGTGTGATGGTTACTATACAGTGGGAGGGATGTCGGGGTGTGATGGTTACTGTACAGTGGGAGGTATGTCGGACCGTGATGGTTACTGTACAGTGGGAGGTATGTCTGGGTGTGTTGGTTACAGTAGAGTGGGAGGTGTGTCAGGGGTGTGATGATTACTGTACAGTGGGAGGTATTTCGGGGTGTGTTGGTTACTGTATAATGGGAGGTATGTCAGGGTGTGTTGGTTACTATACAGTGGGAGGTATGTTGGGTCGTGATGGTGACGGTTCAGAGGGAGGTATGTCGGGTTGTGATGGTTACTGTACAGTGGGAGGTATATCAGGCCGTGATGGTTACTGTACAGTAGGAGGTATGTCGGGGCGTGATTGTTACTGTACAGTGTGAGGTATGTCGGATCGTGATGGTTCCTGTACAGTGGGAGGTATGTCGGATCGTGATGGTTCCTGTACAGTGGGAGGTATGTCGGGTTGTGATGGTTACTGTACAGTGGGAGGTATGTCGGGGTGTGATGGTTCCTGTACAGTGGGAGGTATGTCGGGTTGTGATGGTTCCTGTACAGTGGGAGGTATGTCTGGGTGTGATGGTTACTGTACAGTGGGAGGTATGTCGGGTTGTGATGGTTACTATACAGTGGGAGGTATGCCGGGGTGTGATGGTTACTGTACAGTGGGAGGTATGTCGCGCAGTGATGGTTACTGTACAGTGGGAGGTATGTCGGGGTGTGATGGTTACTATACAGTGGGAGGGATGTCGGGGTGTGATGGTTACTGTACAGTGGGAGGTATGTCGGACCGTGATGGTTACTGTACAGTGGGAGGTATGTCTGGGTGTGTTGGTTACAGTAGAGTGGGAGGTGTGTCAGGGGTGTGATGATTACTGTACAGTGGGAGGTATGTCGGTGTGTGTTGGTTACTGTATAATGGGAGGTATGTCAGGGTGTGTTGGTTACTATACAGTGGGAGGTATGTTGGGTCGTGATGGTGACGGTACAGAGGGAGGTATGTCGGGGCGTGATTGTTACTGTACAGTGTGAGGTATGTCGGATCGTGATGGTTCCTGTACAGTGGGAGGTATGTCGGATCGTGATGGTTACTGTACAGTGGGAGGTATGTCGGGTTGTGATGGTTACTGTACAGTGGAAGTTATGTCGGGGTGTGATGGTTACTGTACAGTGGGAGGTATGTCGGGCCGTGATGGTTACTGTACAGTGGGAGGTATGTCGGGGTGTGATGGTTACTGTACAGTGGGAGGGTTGTCGGGGTGTGATGGTTACTGTACAGTGGGAGGTATGTCGGACCGTGATGGTTACTGTACATTGGGACGTATGTCAGACCGTGATGGTTACTGTACAGTGGGAGGTATGTCGGGGTGTGATGGTTACTGTACAGTGTGAGGTATGTCGGAACGTGACGGTTACTGTACAGTGGGAGGTATGTCGGGCCGTGATGGTTACTGTACAGTGGGAGGTATGTCGGAGTGTGATGGTTACTGTACAATGGGAGGTATGTCGGGGTGTGATGGTTACTGTACAGTGGGAGGTATGTCGGATGGTGACGGTTACTGTACAGTGGGAGGTATGTCGGGGTGTGATGGTTACTGTATAATGGGAGGTATGTCGGGGTGTGATGGTTACTGTACAATGGGAGGTATGTCGGGGTGTGATGGTTACTGTACAGTGGGAGGTATGTCGTGCCGTGATGGTCACTGTACAGTGGGAGGTATGTCAGGCCGTGATGGTTACTGTACAGTGGGAGGTATGTCTGGGTGTGATGGTTACTGTACAGTGGAACGCATGTCGGGGTGTGTTGGTTAATGTCCAATGGGAGGTATGCCGGGGTGTGTTGGTTACTGTACAGTGGGTGGTATGTCGGGTCGTGATCGTGACTGTACAGTGGGAGGAATGTCGGGTTGTGATGGTTACTGTACAGTCGGAGGTATGTCGGATCGTGACGGTTACTGTACAGTGGGAGGTATGTCGGGCCGTGACGGTTACTGTACAGTAGGAGGTATGTCGGGGTGTGATGGTTACTGGACAATGGGAGGTATGTCGGGGTGTGATGGTTACTGTACAGTGGGAGGTATGTCGGATCGTGACGGTTACTGTACAGTGGGAGGTATGTCGGGTCGTGATGGTGACTGTACAGTGGGAGGTATGTCGGACCGTGATGGTTACTGTACAGTGTGAGGTATGTCGGGGTGTGATGGTTACTGTACAGTGGGAGGTATGTCGGATCGTGACGGTTACTGTACAGTGGGAGGTATGTCGGATCGTGATGGTTACTGGACAGTGTGAGGTATGTCGGGGTGTGATGTTTACTGTACAGTGGGAGATATGTCGGACCGTGATGGTTACTGTAGAGTGTGAGGTATGTCGGGGTGTGATGGTTACTGTACAGTGGGAGGTATGTCGGGCCGTGATGGTTACTGTACAGTGGGAGGTATGTCGGGGTGTGATGGTTACTGTACAGTGGGAGGTATGTCGGGGTGTGATGGTTACTGTACAGTTGTAGGTATGTCGGGGTGTGATGTTTACTGTACAGTGGGAGGTATGTCGGGTGTTATGGTTACTGTACAGTGGGAGGTATGTCGGGGTGTGATGGTTACTGTAAAGTGGGGGGTATGTCGGGGTGTGATTGTTACTGTACAGTGGGAGGTATGTCGGGCCGTGAAGGTTACTGTACAGTGGGAGGTGTGTCGGGGTGTGATGGTTACTGTACAGTGGGAGGTATGTCGGGCCGTGATGGTTACTGTACAGTGGGAGGTATGTCGGGGTGTGATGGTTACTGTACAGTGGGAGGTATGTCGGGTTGTGATGGTTACTGTACAGTGGGAGGTATGTCAGATCGTGATGGTTACTGAACAGTGGGAGGTATGTCGGGGCGTGTTGGTTACTGTACAATGGGAGGTATGTCGGGCCGTGATGGTTACTGTACAGTGGGAGGTGTGTCGGTCCGTGATGGTTACTGTACAGTGTGTGGTATGTCGGGGTGTGATGGTTACTGTACAGTGGGAGGTATGTCGCGGTGTGATGGTTACTGTACAGTGGGAGGTATGTCGGGGTGTGTTGGTTACTGTACAGTGGGAGGTATGTCGGGCCGTGATGGTTACTGTACAGTGGGAGGTATGTCGGGCCGTGATGGTTACTGTACATTGGGAGGTATGTCGGGCCGTGATCGTTACTGTACAGTGGGAGGTATGTCGGGGTGTGATGGTTACTGTACAGTGGGAGGTATGTCGGGCCGTGATGGTTACTGTACAGTGGGAGGTATGTCGGGCCGTGATGGTTACTGTACATTGGGAGGTATGTCGGGCCGTGATCGTTACTGTACAGTGGGAGGTATGTCGGGCCGTGATGGTTACTGTACAGTGGGAGGTATGTCGGGGTGTGATGGTTACTGTACAGTGGGAGTTATGTCGGGGTGTGATGGTTACTGTACAGTGGGAGGTATGTCAGACCGAGATGGTTACTGTACCGTGGGAGGTATGGCGTGCCATGATGGTTACTGTACAGTGGGAGGTATGTCGGGTTGTGATGGTTAATGTACAATGCGAGGTATGTCGGGCCGTAATGGTTACTGTACAGTGGGAGGTATTTCGGGTTGTGATGGTTAATGTACAGTGCGAGGTATGTCGGGCCGTGATGGTTACTGTACAGTGGGAGGTATGTCAGACCGTGATGGTTACTGTACAGTGCGAGGTATGTCGGGCCGTGATGGTTACTGTACAGTGGAAGGTATGTCAGACCGTGATGGTTACTGTACAGTGTGAGGTATGTCGGGGTGTGATGGTTCCTGTACAGTGGGAGGTATGTCGGGCCGTGATCGTTACTGAACAGTGGGAGGTATGTCGGGCCGTGATGGTTACTGTACAGTGGGAGGTATTTCGGGTTGTGATGGTTAATGTACAGTGCGAGGTATGTCGGGCCGTGATGGTTAATGTACAATGGGAGGTATGTCAGACCTTGATGGTTACTGGACAGTGGGAGGTATGTCGGGGTGTGATCGTTACTGTACAGTGGGGGTTATGTCGGGGTGTGATGGTTACTGTACAGTGGGAGGTATGTCGGGGTGTGATGCTTATTGTACAGTGGGAGGTATGTCGGGCCGTGATGGTTAATGTACAGTGGGAGGTATGTCAGACCGTGATGGTTCCTGTGCAGTGGTAGGTATGTCGGGGTGTGATGGTTACTGTACAGTGGGAGGTATGTCGGGCCGTGATGGTTACTGTACAGTGGGAGGTATGTCGGGTTGTGATGGTTACTGTACAGTGGGAGGTATGTCGGGCCGTGATGGTTACTGTGCAGTGGGAGGTATGTCGGGGTGTGATGGTTACTGTACAATGGGAGGTATGTCGGGGTGTGATGTTTACTGTACTGTGGGAGGTATGTCGGATCGTGACGGTTACTGTACAGTGGGAGGTATGTCGGGCCGTGATGGTCACTGTACAGTGGGAGGTATGTCGGGGTGTGATGGTTACTGTACAGTGGGAGGTATGTCAGACCGTGATGGTTACTGTACAGTGGGACGCATGTCGGGGTGTGTTGGTTACTGTCAATGGGAGGTATGTCGGGGTGTGATGGTTACTGTACAGTGGGAGGTATGTCGGATCGTGACGGTTACTGCACAGTGGGAGATACGTCGGACCGTGATGGTTACCGTACAGTGGGAGGTATGTCGGGCCGTGATGGTTACTGTACAGTGGGAGGTATGTCGGGCCGTGATGGTTACGGTACAGTGGGAGGTATGTCGGGGTGTGATGGTTACTGTACAGTGGGAGGTATGTCGGGGTGTGATGGTTACTGTACACTGGGAGGTATGTCAGACCGTGATGGTGCCTGTACAGTGGGAGGTATGTCGGGGTGTGATGGTTACTGTACAGTGGGGTGTATGTCGTGGTGTGATGGTTACTGTACAGTGGGAGGTATGTCGGGCCGTGATGGTTACTGTACAGTGGGAGGTATGTCGGGGTGTGATGGTTACTGTACAGTGGGAGGTATGTCGGTGTGTGATGGTTACTGTAGAGTGGGAGGTATGTCGGGGTGTGATGGTTACTGTACAGTGGGAGGTATGTCAGACCGTGATGGTTACTGTACAGTGCGAGGTATGTCGGGGCGTGTTGGTTACTGTACAAAGGGAGGTATGTCGGGCTGTGATGGTTACTGTACAGTGGGAGGTATGTCGGGCCGTGATGGTTACTGTACAGTGGGAGGTATGTCGGGCCGTGATGGTTACTGTACAGTGGGAGGTATGTCACACCGTGATGGTTACTGTACAGTGGGATGTATGTCGGGCCGTGATGGTTACTGTACAGTGGGAGGTATGTCGGGGTGTGATGGTTACTGTACAGTGGGAGGTATGTCGGTGTGTGATGGTTACTGTAGAGTGGGAGGTATGTCGGGGTGTGATGGTTACTGTCAATGGGAGGTATGTCGGGGTGTGATGGTTACTGTACAGTGGGAGGTATGTCGGATCGTGACGGTTACTGCACAGTGGGAGATACGTCGGACCGTGATGGTTACTGTACAGTGGGAGGTATGTCGGGCCGTGATGGTTACTGTACAGTGGGAGGTATGTCACACCGTGATGGTTACTGTACAGTGGGATGTATGTCGGGCCGTGATGGTTACTGTACAGTGGGAGGTATGTCGGGCCGTGATGGTTACTGTACAGTGGGTGGTATGTCGGGTTGTGATGGTTACTGTACAGTGGGAGGTATGTCGGGGTGTGATGGTTACTGTACAGAGGGAGGTAAGTCAGACCGAGATGGTTACTGTACCGTGGGAGGTATGTCGTGCCACGATGGTTACTGTACAGTGGGAGGTATGTCGGGCCGTGATGGTTACTGTACAGTGGGAGGTATGTCAGACCGTGATGGTTACTGTACAGTGGTAGGTATGTCGGGGTGTGATGGTTACTGTACAGTGGGAGGTATGTCGGGCCGTGATGGTTACTGTACAGTGGGAGGTATGTCGGGGTGTGATGGTTACTGTACATTGGGAGGTATGTCGGGCCGTGATGGTTACTGTACAGTGGGAGGTATGTCGGAGTGTGATGGTTACTGTACAATGGGAGGTATGTCGAGGTGTGATGTTTACTGTACAGTGGGAGGTATGTCGGATCGTGACGGTTACTGTACAGTGGGAGGTATGTCGGGCCGTGATGGTCACTGTACAGTTGGAGGTATGTCGGGCCGTGATGGTTACAGTACAGTGGGAGGTATGTCAGACCGTGATGGTTACTGTACAGTGGGAGGTATGTCGGGATGTGATTGTTACTGTACAGTGGGAGGTATGTCGGGGTGTGATGGTTACTGTACAGTGGGAGGTATGTCGCGGTGTGATGGTTACTGTACAGTGGGGGGTATGTCGCGGTGTGATGGTTACTGTACAGTGGGAGGTATGTCGGGCCGTGATGGTTACTGTACAGTGGGAGGTATGTCGGGGTGTGATGGTTACTGTACAGTGGGAGGTATGTCGGTGTGTGATGGTTACTGTAGAGTGGGAGGTATGTCGGAGTGTGATGGTTACTGTACAGTGGGAGGTATGTCAGACCGTGATGGTTACTGTACAGTGGGAGGTATGTCGGGGCGTGTTGGTTACTGTACAATGGGAGGTATGTCGGGCTGTGATGGTTACTGTACAGTGGGAGGTATGTCGGGCCGTGATGGTTACTGTACAGTGGGAGGTATGTCAGACCGTGATGGTTACTGTACAGTGGGATGTATGTCGGGCCGTGATCGTTACTGTACAGTGGGAGGTATGTCGGGCCGTGATGGTTACTGTACAGTGGGTGGTATGTCGGGGTGTGATGGTTACTGTACAGTGGGAGGTATGTCGGGGTGTGATGGTTACTGTACAGAGGGAGGTATGTCAGACCGAGATGGTTACTGTACCGTGGGAGGTATGTCATGCCACGATGGTTACTGTACAGTGGGAGGTATCTCGGGTTGTGATGGTTAATGTACATTGTGAGGTATGTCGGGCCGTGATGGTTACTGTACAGTGGGAGGTATTTCGGGTAGTGATGGTTAATGTACAGTGGGAGGTATGTCGGGGTGTGATGGTTACTGTACAGTGGGAGGTATGTCGGGGTGTGATGGTTACTGTACAGAGGGAGGTATTTCGGGTAGTGATGGTTACTGTACAGTGGGAGGTATGTCGGGCCGTGATGGTTACTGTACAGTGGGAGGTATTTCGGGTAGTGATGGTTACTGTACAGTGGGAGGTATGTCGCGGTGTGATGGTTACTGTACAAAGAGAGGTATGTCGGGCAGTGATGGTTACTGTACAGTGGGAGGCATGTCAGACCGTGATGGTTACTGTACAGTGGTAGGTATGTCGGGGTGTGATGGTTACTGTACAGTGGGAGGTATGTCGGGCCGTGATGTTTCCTGTACACTGGGAGGGATGTCGGATCGTGACGGTTACTGTACAGTGGGAGGTATGTCGGGGTGTGACGGTTACTGTACAGTGGGAGGTATGTCAGACCGTGATGGTTACTGTACAGTGGGACGCATGTCGGGGTGTGTTGGTTACAGTAGAGTGGGAGGTATGTCGGGGTGTGATGGTTACTGTACAGTGGGAGGTATGTAAGACCGTGATGGTGCCTGTACAGTGGGAGGTATGTCGGGGTGTGATGGTTACTGTACAGTGGGGTGTACGTCGCGGTGTGATGGTTACTGTACAGTGGGAGGTATGTCGGGCCGTGATGGTTACTGTACAGTGGGAGGTATGTCGGGGTGTGATGGTTACTGTACAGTGGGAGGTATGTCGGTGTGTGATGGTTTACTGTAGAGTGGGAGGTATGTCGGGGTGTGATGGTTACTGTACAGTGGGAGATATGTCAGACCGTGATGGTTACTGTACAGTGGGAGGTATGTCGGGGCCTGTTGGTTACTGTACAATGGGAGGTATGTCGGGGTGTGATGGTTACTGTACAGTGGGAGGTATGTCGGGCCGTGATGGTTACTGTACAGTGGGAGGTATGTCGGGCCGTGATGGTTACTGTACAGTGGGAGGTATGTCGGGGTGTGATGGTTACTGTACAGTGGGAGGTATGTCAGACCGTGATGGTTACTGTACAGTGGGAGGTATGTCGGGGCCTGTTGGTTACTGTACAATGGGAGGTATGTCGGGGTGTGATGGTTACTGTACAGAGGGAGGTATGTCGGGCCGTGATGGTTACTGTACAGTGGGAGGTACGTCAGACCGTGATGGTTACTGTACAGTGGGATGTATGTCGGGCCGTGATCGTTACTGTTCAGTGGGAGGTATGTCGGGCCGTGATGGTTACTGTACAGTGGGTGGTATGTCGGGTTGTGATGGTTACTGTACAGTGGGAGGTATGTCGGGGTGTGATGGTTACTGTACAGAGGGAGGTAAGTCAGACCGAGATGGTTACTGTACAGTGGGTGGTATGTCGGGCCGTGATGGTTACTGTACAGTGGGAGGTATGTCGGGCCGTGATGGTTACTGTACAGTGGGAGGTATGTCAGACCGTGATGGTTACTGTACAGTGGTAGGTATGTCGGAGTGTGATGGTTACTGTACAATGGGAGGTATGTCGAGGTGTGATGTTTACTGTACAGTGGGAGGTATGTCGGATCGTGACGGTTACTGTACAGTGGGAGGTATGTCGGGCCGTGATGGTCACTGTACAGTGGGAGGTATGTCGGGGTGTGATGGTTACTGTACAGTGGGAGGTATGTCGGGGTGTGATGGTTACTGTACAGTGGGAGGTATGTCGGTGTGTGATGGTTACTGTAGAGTGGGAGGTATGTCGGGGTGTGATGGTTACTGTACAGTGGGAGGTATGTCAGACCGTGATGGTTACTGTACAGTGGGAGGTATGTCGGGGTGTGATGGTTACTGTACAGTGGGAGGTATGTCGGGCTGTGATGGTTACTGTACAGTGGGAGGTATGTCGGGCCGTGATGGTTACTGTACAGTGGGAGGTATGTCAGACCGTGATGGTTACTGTACAGTGGTAGGTATGTCAGACCGTGATGGTTACTGTACAGTGGGTGGTATGTCGGGGCGTGTTGGTTACTGTACAATGGGAGGTATGTCCGGCTGTGATGGTTACTGTACAGTGGGAGGTATGTCGGGCCGTGATGGTTACTGTACAGTGGGAGGTATGTCGGGCCGTGATGGTTACTGTACAGTGGGAGGTATGTCAGACCGTGATGGTTACTGTACAGTGGGATGTATGTCGGGCCGTGATCGTTACTGTACAGTGGGAGGTATGACAGGCCGTGATGGTTACTGTACAGTGGGTGGTATGTCGGGTTATGATGGTTACTGTACAGTGGGAGGTATGTCGGTGTGTGATGGTTACTGTACAGAGGGAGGTAAGTCAGACCGAGATGGTTACTGTACCGTGGGAGGTATGTCGTGCCACGATGGTTACTGTACAGTGGGAGGTATGTCGGGCCGTGATGGTTACTGTACAGTGGGAGGTATGTCAGACCGTGATGGTTACTGTACTTTGGTAGGTATGTCGGGGTGTGATGGTTACTGTACAGTGGGACGTATGTCGGGCCGTGATGGTTACTGTACAGTGGGTGGTATGTCGGGTTGTGATGGTTACTGTACAGTGGGAGGTATGTCGGTGTGTGATGGTTACTGTACAGTGGGAGGTATGTCGGGCCGTGATGGTTACTGTACAGTGGGAGGTATGTCGGAGTGTGATGGTTACTGTACAATGGGAGGTATGTCGAGGTGTGATGTTTACTGTACAGTGGGAGGTATGTCGGGGTGTGATGGTTACTGTACAGTGGGAGGTATGTCAGACCGTGATGGTTACTGTACAGTGGGACGCATGTCGGGGTGTGTTGGTTACTGTCAATGGGAGGTATGTCGGGGTGTGATGGTTACTGTACGGTGGGAGGAATGTCGGATCGTGACGGTTACTGTACAGTGGGAGATCCGTCGGACCGTGATGTTTACTGTACAGTGGGAGGTATGTCGGGCCGTGATGGTTACTGTACAGTGGGAGGTATGTCGGGGTGTGATGGTTACTGTAGAGTGGGAGGTATGTCGGGGTGTGATGGTTACTGTACAGTGGGAGGTATGTCAGACCGTGATGGTTACTGTACAGTGGGAGGTATGTCGGGGCGTGTTGGTTACTGTACAATGGGAGGTATGTCGGGCTGTGATGGTTACTGTACAGTGGGAGGTATGTCGGGCCGTGATGGTTACTGTACAGTGGGAGGTATGTCGGGCCGTGATGGTTACTGTACAGTGGGAGGTATGTCAGACCGTGATGGTTACTGTACAGTGGGATGTATGTCGGGCCGTGATGGTTACTGTACAGTGGGAGGTATGTCGGGGTGTGATGGTTACTGTACAGAGGGAGGTATGTCAGACCGAGATGGTTACTGTACCGTGGGAGGTATGTCATGCCACGATGGTTACTGTGCAGTGGGAGGTATGTCGGGTTGTGATGGTTAATGTACAGTGTGAGGTATGTCGGGCTGTGATGGTTACTGTACAGTGGGAGGTATTTCGGGTAGTGATGGTTAATGTACAGTGGGAGGTATGTCGGGGTGTGATGGTTACTGTACAGTGGGAGGTATGTCGGGGTGTGATGGTTACTGTACAGTGGGGGGTATGTCGGGGTGTGATGGTTACTGTACAGAGAGAGGTATGTCGGGCAGTGATGGTTACTGTACAGTGGGAGGCATGTCAGACCGTGATGGTTACTGTACAGTGGTAGGTATGTCGGGGTGTGATGGGTACTGTACAGTGGGAGGTATGTCGGGCCGTAATGGTTCCTGTACACTGGGAGGTATGTCGGGGTGTGATGGATACTGTACAGTGGGAGGTATGTCGGGCCGTGATGGTTACTGTTCAGTGGGAGGTATGTCGGGGTGTGATGGTTAATGTACAGTGGGAGGCATGTCGGGCCGTGATGGTTACTGTACAGTGGGAGGTATGTCGGGGTGTGATGGTTACTGTACAGTGGCACGGATGTCGGATCGTGACGGTTACTGTACAGTGGGAGGTATGTCGGGGTGTGACGGTTACTGTACAGTGGGAGGTATGTCGGATCGTGACGGTTACTGTACAGTGGGAGGTATGTCAGACCGTGATGGTTACTGTACAGTGGGACGCATGTCGGGGTGTGTTGGTTACAGTAGAGTGGGAGGTGTGTCAGGGGTGTGATGGTTACTGTACAGTGGGAGGTATGTCGGGGTGTGTTGGTTACTGTACAATGGGAGGTATGTCGGGGTGTGTTAGTTACTGTACAGTGGGAGGTATGTTGGGTCGTGATGGTGCCTGTACAGTGGGAGGTTTGTCGGGTTGTGATGGTTACTGTACAGTGGGAGGTATATCAGGCCGTGATGGTTACTATACAGTGGGAGGTATGTCTGGGTGTGAAGGTTACTGTATAGTGGGAGGTATGTCGGACTGTGAGGGTTACTGTACAGTGTGAGGTATGTCGGGGTGTTATGGTTACTGTACAGTGTGAGGTATGTCGGATCGTGACGGTTACTGTACAGTGGGAGGTATGTCGGATCGTGATGGTTACTGTACAGTGGGAGGTATGTCGGACCATGATGGTGACTGTACATTGTGAGGTATGCCGGGGTGAGATGGTTACTGTACAGTGGGAGGTATGCGGGCCGTGATGGTTACTGTACAGTGAGAGGTATGTCGGGGTGTTATGGTTACTGTACAGTGTGAGGTATGTCGGGGTGTGATGGTTACTGTACAGTGAGAGGTATGTCGGGCCGTGATGGTTACTGTACAGTGGGAGGTATGTCGGGGTGTGATGGTTACTGTACAGTGGGAGAAATGTGGGCCGTGATGGTTACTGCACAGTGGGAGGTATGTCGGACCATGATGGTTACTGTACAGTGTGAGGTATGTCGGGGTGTGATGGTTACTGTACAGTTTGAGGTATGTCGGGCCGTGATGGTTACTGTACAGTGGGAGGTATGTCGGGGGGTGATGGTTACTGTACAGTGGGAGGTATGTCGGGCCGTGATGGTTACTGTACAGTCGGAGGTATGTCAGACCGTGATGGTTACTGTACAGTGGGAGGTATGTCAGGGTGTGATGGTTACTGTACAGTGGGGGGTATGTCGGGCCGTGACGGTTAATGTACAGTGGGAGGTATGTCGGGGTGTGATGGTTACTGGACAGTGGGAGGTATGTCGGGGTGTGATGGTTACTGTACAGTGGGAGGTATGTCGGGATGCGATGGTTACTGTACAGTGTGAGGTATGTCGGATCGTGACGGTTACTGCACAGTGGGAGGTATGTCGGGTCGTGATGGTGACTGGACAGTGGGAGGTATGTCGGGGTGTGATGGTTACTGTACAGTGGGAGATATGTCGGACCGTGATGGTTACTGTACAGTGTGAGGTATGTCGGGGTGTGATGGTTACTGTACAGTGGGAGGTATGTCGGATCGTGACGGTTACTGTACAGTAGGAGGTATGTCGGAGCGTGATGGTTACTGGACAGTGTGAGGTATGTCGGGGTGCGATGGTTACTGTACAGTGGGAGATATGTCGGACCGTGATGGTTACTGGACAGTGTGAGGTATGTCGGGGTGTGATGGTTACTGTACAGTGGGAGGTATGTCGGATCGTGACGGTTACTGTACAGTGGGAGGTATGTCGGGGCGTGATGGTTACTGTACAGTGGGATGTATGTCGGGGTGTGATGGTTACTGTACAGTGGGAGGTATGTCGGGGTGTGATGGTTACTGTACAGTGGGAGGTATGTCTGGGTGTGATGGTTACTGTACAGTGGGAGGTATGTCGGGCCGTGATGGTTACTGTTCAGTGGGAGGTATGTCGGGGTGTGATGGTTTCTGTACAGTGGGAGGTATGTCGGGGCGTGATGGTTACTGTACAGTGGGAGGTATGTCGGGGTGTGATGGTTACTGTACAGTGGGAGATATGTCGGGCCGTGATGGTTACTGTACAGTGGGAGGTATGTCGGGGTGTGATGGTTACTGTACAGTGGGAGGTATGTCGGGCCGTGATGGTTACTGTTCAGTGGGAGGTATGTCTGCGTGTGATGGTAACTGTACAGTGGGAGGTATGTCGGGCCGTGATGGTTACTGTTCAGTGGGAGGTATGTCGGGGTGTGATGGTTACTGTACAGTGGGAGGTATGTCGGGCCGTGATGGTTACTGTACAGTGGGAGGTATGTTGGGGTGTGATGGTTACTGTACAGTGGGAGGTATGTCGGATCGTGACGGTTACTGTACAGTGGGAGGTATGTCGGGGTGTGACGTTTAGAGTACAGTGGGAGGTATGTCGGATCGTAACGGTTACTGTACAGTGGGAGGTATGTCAGACCGTGATTGTTACTGTACAGTGGGGGGTATGTCTGGGTGTGTTGGTTACAGTAGAGTGGGAGGTGTGTCAGGGGTGTGATGGTTACTGTACAGTGGGAGGTATGTTTGGGTGTGTTGGTTACTGTACAATGGGAGGTATGTCGGGGTGTGTTGGTTACTGTACAGTGGGACGTATGTTGGGTCGTGATGGTGCCTGTACAGTGGGAGGTATGTCGGGCCGTGATGGTTACTGTACAGTGGGAGGTATGTCGGGCCGTGATGGCTACTGTACAGTGGGAGGTATGTCAGACCGTGATGGTTACTGTACAGTGGGAGGTATGTCGGGGTGTGATGGTTACTGTACAGTGGGGGGTATGTCGCGGTGTGATGGTTACTGTACAATGGGAGGTATGTCGGGCCGTGATGGTTACTGTAGAGTGGGAGGTATGTCGGGGTGTGATGGTTATTGTACAGTGGGAGGTATGTCGGGGTGTGATGGTTACTGTACAGTGGGAGGTATGTCGGGGTGTGATGGTTACTGTACAGTGGGAGGTATGTCAGACCGTGATGGTTACTGTACAGTGGGAGGTATGTCGGGGCGTGTTGGTTACTGTGCAATGGGAGGTATGTCGGGCTGTGATGGTTACTGTACAGTGGGAGGTATGTCGGGTCGTGATGGTTACTGTACAGTGGGAGGTATGTCGGGCCGCGATCGTTACTGTACAGTGGGAGGTATGTCGGGCCGTGATGGTTACTGTACAGTGGGTGGTATGTCGGGCCGTGATCGTTACTGTACAGTGGGGGGTATGTCGGGGTGTGATGGTTACTGTACAGAGGGAGGTATGTCGGGCCGTGATGGTTACTGTACAGTGGGAGGCATGTCAGACCGTGATGGTTACTGTACAGTGGTAGGTATGTCGGGGTGTGATGGTAACTGTACAGTGGGAGGTATGTCGGGCCGTGATGGTTACTGTACAGTGGGAGGTATGTCGGGGTGTGATGGTTACTGTACAGTGGGAGGTATGTCAGACCGTGATGGTTACTGTACAGTGGGAGGTATGTCGGGCCGTGATCGTTACTGTACAGTGGGAGGTATGTCGGGCCGTGATGGTTACTGTACAGTGGGAGGTATGTAGGTGTGTGATGGTTACTGTACAGTGGGAGATATGTCGGGGTGTGATGGTTACTGTACAGTGGGGGGTATGTCGGGGTGTGATGGTTACTGTACAGTGGGAGATATGTCGGGGTGTGATGGTTACTGTACAGAGGGAGGTATGTCGGGCCGTGATGGTTACTGTACAGTGGGAGGCATGTCAGACCGTGATGGTTACTGTACAGTGGTAGGTATGTCGGGGTGTGATGGTTACTGTACAGTGGGAGGTATGTCGGGCCGTGATGGTTACTGTACAGTGGGAGGTATGTCGGGGTGTGATGGTTACTGTACAGTGGGAGGTATGTCGGGCCGTGATGGTTACTGTTCAGTGGGAGGTATGTCGGGGTGTGATAGTTACTGTACAGTGGGAGGTATGTCGGGGTGTGATGGTTACAGTACAGTGGGAGGGATGTCGGATCGTGACGGTTACTGTACAGTGGGAGGTATGTCGGGGTGTGACGGTTACTGTACAGTGGGAGTTATGTCGGATCGTGACGGTTACTGTACAGTGGGAGGTATGTCAGACCGTGATGGTTACTGTACAGTGGGACGCATGTCGGGGTGTGTTGGTTACAGTAGAGTGGGAGGTGCGTCAGGTGTGTGATGGTTACTGTACAGTGGGAGGTATGTCGGGGTGTGTTGGTTACTGTGCAATGGGAGGTATGTCGGGGTGTGTTGGTTACTGTACAGTTGGAGGTATGTTGGGTCGTGATGGTGCCTGTACAGTGGGAGGTATGTCGGGTTGTGATGGTTACTGTACAGAGGGAGGTATATCAGGCCGTGATGGTTACTATACAGTGGGAGGTATGTCTGGGTGTGATGGTTACTGTACAGTGGGAGGTATGTCGGACTGTGAGGTTTACTGTACAGTGTGAGGTATGTCGGGGTGTTGTGGTTACTGTACAGTGTGAGGTATGTCGGATCGTGACGGTTACTGTACAGTGGGAGGTATGTCGGGCCGTGATGGTTACTGTACAGTGGGAGGTATGTCGGATCGTGATGGTTACTGTACAGTTGGAGGTATGTCGGACCGTGATGGTTACTGTACATTGTGAGGTATGTCGGGGTGTGATGGTTACTGTACAGTGGGAGGTATGTCGGGCCGTGATGGTTACTGTACAGTGGGAGATATGTCGGGGTGTGATGGTTACTGTACAGTGTGAGGTATGTCGGGGTGTGATGGTTACTGTGCAGTGGGAGGTATAGAACATAGAACATAGAACAATACAGCGCAGTACAGGCCCTTAGGCCCTCGATGTTGCGCCGATCAAAGCCCACCTAACCTACACTAACCCACTATCCTCCATATACCTATCCAATGCCCGCTTAAATACCCATATTTCGGGCCGTGATGGTTACAGTTTGAGGTATGTCGGGGTGTGATGGTTACTGTACAGTGGGGGGTATGTCGGGGTGTGTTGGTTACTGTACAGTGGGAGGTATGTCGGGGTGTGATGGTTACTGTACAGTGGGAGGTATGTTGGGCCGTGATGGTTACTGCACAGTGGGAGGTATGTCGGACCATGATGGTTACTGTACAGTGTGAGGTATGTCGGGGTGTGATGGTTACTGTACAGTTTGAGGTATGTCGGGCCGTGATGGTTACTGTACAGTCGGAGGTATGTCAGACCGTGATGGTTACTGTACAGTGGGAGGTATGTCGGGGTGTGATGATTACTGTACAATGGGGGGTATGTCGGGCCGTGACGGTTACTGTACAGTGGGAGGTATGTCGGGGTGTGATGGTTACTGGACAGTGGGAGGTATGTCAGGGTGTGATGGTTACTGTACAGTGGGAGGTATGTCGGGACGCGATGGTTACTGTACAGTGGGAGGTATGTCGGGGTGTGACGGTTACTGCACAGTGGGAGATATGTCGGGTCGTGATGGTTACTGTACATTGTGAGATATGTCGGACCGTGATGGTTACTGTACAGTGGGAGATATGTCGGACCGTGATGGTTACTGTACAGTGTGAGGTATGTCGGGGTGTGATGGTTACTGTACAGTGGGAGGTATGTCGGATCGTGACGGTTACTGTACAGTGGGAGGTATGACGGAGCGTGATGGTTACTGGACAGTGTGAGGTATATCGGGGTGTGATGGTTACTGTACAGTGGGAGATATGTCGGACCGTGATGGTTACTGGACAGTGTGAGGTATGTCGGGGTGTGATGGTTACTGTACAGTGGGAGGTATGTCGGGCCGTGATGGTTACTGTACAGTGGGAGGTATGTCGGATCGTGACGGTTACTGTACAGTGGGAGGTATGTCGGAGCGTGATGGTTACTGTACAGTGGGAGGTATGTCGGGGTGTGATGGTTACTGTACAGTGGGAGGTATGTCGGGGTGTGTTGGATACTGTACAATGGGAGGTATGTCGAGGTGTGTTGGTTACTGTACAGTGGGAGGTATGTTGGGTCGTGATGGTGCCTGTACAGTGGGAGGTATGTCGGGTTGTGATGGTTACTGTACAGTGGGAGGTATATCAGGCCGTGATGGTTACTATACAGTGCGATGTATGTCTGGGTGTGATGGTTACTGTACAGTGGGAGGTATGTCGGACCGTGAGGGTTACTGTACAGTGTGAGGTATGTCGGGGTGTTATGGTTACTGTACAGTGGGAGGTATGTCGGGGTGTGATGGTTACTGTACAGTGGGAGATGTAACGGGCCGTGATGGTTACTGTACAGTGGGACGTATGTCGGGCCGTGATGGTTACTGTACAGTGGGAGGTATGTCGGGGTGCGATGGTTACTGTACAGTGGGAGGTATGTCGGGGTGTGATGGTTACTGTACAGTGGGAGGTCTGTCGGGGTGTGACGGTTACTGTACAGTGGGAGGTATGTCGGATCGTGACGGTGACTGTACAGTGGGAGGTATGTCAGACCGTGATGGTTACTGTACAGTGGGGGGTATGTCTGGGTGTGTTGGTTACAGTAGAGTGGGAGGTGTGTCAGGGGTGTGATGGTTACTGTACAGTAGGAGGTATGTCGGGGTGTGATGGTTACTGTACAGTGGGAGGTATGTCGGGGTGTGATGGTTACAGTACAGTGGGAGGGATGTCGGATCGTGACGGTTACTGGACAGTGGGAGGTATGTCGGGGTGTGACGGTTACTGTACAGTGGGAGTTATGTCGGATCGTGACGGTTACTGTACAGTGGGAGGTATGTCAGACCGTGATGGTTACTGTACAGTGGGACGCATGTCGGGGTGTGTTGGTTACAGTAGAGTGGGAGGTGCGTCAGGTGTGTGATGGTTACTGTACAGTGGGAGGTATGACGGGGTGTGTTGGTTACTGTACAATGGGAGGTATGTCGGGGTGTGTTGGTTACTGTACAGTTGGAGGTATGTTGGGTCGTGATGGTGCCTGTACAGTGGGAGGTATGTCGGGTTGTGATGGTTACTGTACAGTGGGAGGTATATCAGGCCGCGATGGTTACTATACAGTGGGAGGTATGTCTGGGTGTGATGGTTACTGTACAGTGGGAGGTATGTCGGACTGTGAGGTTTACTGTACAGTGTGAGGTATGTCGGGGTGTTGTGGTTACTGTACAGTGTGAGGTATGTCGGATCGTGACGGTTACTGTACAGTGGGAGGTATGTCGGGCCGTGATGGTTACTGTACAGTGGGAGGTATGTCGGATCGTGATGGTTACTGTACAGTTGGAGGTATGTCGGACCATGATGGTTACTGTACATTGTGAGGTATGTCGGGCCGTGATGGTTACTGTACAGTGGGAGGTATGTCGGGGTGTGATGGTTACTGTACAGTGTGAGGTATGTCGGGGTGTGATGGTTACTGTGCAGTGGGAGGTATGTCGGGCCGTGATGGTTACTGTACAGTGGGGGGTATGTCGGGGTGTGATGGTTACTGTACAGTGTGAGGTATGTCGGGGTGTGATGGTTACTGTACAGTTTGAGGTATGTCGGGGTGTGATGGTTACTGTACAGTGGGGGGTATGTCGGGGTGTGTTGGTTACTGTACAGTGGGAGGTATGTCGGGGTGTGATGGTTACTGTACAGTGGGAGGTATGTTGGGCCGTGATGGTTACTGCACAGTGGGAGGTATGTCGGACCATGATGGTTACTGTACAGTGTGAGGTATGTCGGGATGCGATGGTTACTGTACAGTGTGAGGTATGTCGGATCGTGACGGTTACTGCACAGTGGGAGGTATGTCGGGTCGTGATGGTGACTGTACAGTGGGAGGTATGTCGGGGTGTGATGGTTACTGTACAGTGGGAGATATGTCGGACCGTGATGGTTACTGTACAGTGTGAGGTATGTCGGGGTGTGATGGTTACTGTACAGTGGGAGGTATGTCGGATCGTGACGGTTACTGTACAGTAGGAGGTATGTCGGAGCGTTATGGTTACTGGACAGTGTGAGGTATGTCGGGGTGCGATGGTTACTGTACAGTGGGAGATATGTCGGACCGTGATGGTTACTGGACAGTGTGAGGTATGTCGGGGTGTGATGGTTACTGTACAGTGGGAGGTATGTCGGATCGTGACGGTTACTGTACAGTGGGAGGTATGTCGGGGAGTGATGGTTACTGTACAGTGGGATGTATGTCGGGGTGTGATGGTTACTGTACAGTGGGAGATATGACGGGCCGTGATGGTTACTGTACAGTGGGAGGTATGTCGGGGTGTGATGGTTACTGTACAGTGGGAGGTATGTCTGGGTGTGATGGTTACTGTACAGTGGGAGGTATGTCGGGCCGTGATGGTTACTGTTCAGTGGGAGGTATGTCGGGGTGTGATGGTTACTGTACAGTGGGAGATATGTCGGGCCGTGATGGTTACTGTACAGTGGGAGGTATGTCGGGGTGTGATGGTTACTGTACAGTGGGAGGTATGTCGGGCCGTGATGGTTACTGTTCAGTGGGAGGTATGTCTGCGTGTGATGGTAACTGTACAGTGGGAGGTATGTCGGGCCGTGATGGTTACTGTTCAGTGGGAGGTATGTCGGGGTGTGATGGTTACTGTACAGTGGGAGGTATGTCGGGCCGTGATGGTTACTGTACAGTGGGAGGTATGTTGGGGTGTGATGGTTACTGTACAGTGGGAGGTATGTCGGATCGTGACGGTTACTGTACAGTGGGAGGTATGTCGGGGTGTGACGTTTAGAGTACAGTGGGAGGTATGTCGGATCGTAACGGCTACTGTACAGTGGGAGGTATGTCAGACCGTGATTGTTACTGTACAGTGGGGGGTATGTCTGGGTGTGTTGGTTACAGTAGAGTGGGAGGTGTGTCAGGGGTGTGATGGTTACTGTACAGTGGGAGGTATGTTTGGGTGTGTTGGTTACTGTACAATGGGAGGTATGTCGGGGTGTGTTGGTTACTGTACAGTTGGAGGTATGTTGGGTCGTGATGGTGCCTGTACAGTGGGAGGTATGTCGGGTTGTGATGGTTACTGTACAGAGGGAGGTATATCAGGCCGTGATGGTTACTATACAGTGGGAGGTATGTCTGGGTGTGATGGTTACTGTACAGTGGGAGGTATGTCGGACTGTGAGGTTTACTGTACAGTGTGAGGTATGTCGGGGTGTTGTGGTTACTGTACAGTGTGAGGTATGTCGGATCGTGACGGTTACTGTACAGTGGGAGGTATGTCGGGCCGTGATGGTTACTGTACAGTGGGAGGTATGTCGGATCGTGATGGTTACTGTACAGTTGGAGGTATGTCGGACCGTGATGGTTACTGTACATTGTGAGGTATGTCGGGGTGTGATGGTTACTGTACAGTGGGAGGTATGTCGGGCCGTGATGGTTACTGTACAGTGGGAGATATGTCGGGGTGTGATGGTTACTGTACAGTGTGAGGTATGTCGGGGTGTGATGGTTACTGTGCAGTGGGAGGTATAGAACATAGAACATAGAACAATACAGCGCAGTACAGGCCCTTAGGCCCTCGATGTTGCGCCGATCAAAGCCCACCTAACCTACACTAACCCACTATCCTCCATATACCTATCCAATGCCCGCTTAAATACCCATATTTCGGGCCGTGATGGTTACAGTTTGAGGTATGTCGGGGTGTGATGGTTACTGTACAGTGGGGGGTATGTCGGGGTGTGTTGGTTACTGTACAGTGGGAGGTATGTCGGGGTGTGATGGTTACTGTACAGTGGGAGGTATGTTGGGCCGTGATGGTTACTGCACAGTGGGAGGTATGTCGGACCATGATGGTTACTGTACAGTGTGAGGTATGTCGGGGTGTGATGGTTACTGTACAGTTTGAGGTATGTCGGGCCGTGATGGTTACTGTACAGTCGGAGGTATGTCAGACCGTGATGGTTACTGTACAGTGGGAGGTATGTCGGGGTGTGATGATTACTGTACAATGGGGGGTATGTCGGGCCGTGACGGTTACTGTACAGTGGGAGGTATGTCGGGGTGTGATGGTTACTGGACAGTGGGAGGTATGTCAGGGTGTGATGGTTACTGTACAGTGGGAGGTATGTCGGGACGCGATGGTTACTGTACAGTGGGAGGTATGTCGGGGTGTGACGGTTACTGCACAGTGGGAGATATGTCGGGTCGTGATGGTTACTGTACATTGTGAGATATGTCGGACCGTGATGGTTACTGTACAGTGGGAGATATGTCGGACCGTGATGGTTACTGTACAGTGTGAGGTATGTCGGGGTGTGATGGTTACTGTACAGTGGGAGGTATGTCGGATCGTGACGGTTACTGTACAGTGGGAGGTATGACGGAGCGTGATGGTTACTGGACAGTGTGAGGTATATCGGGGTGTGATGGTTACTGTACAGTGGGAGATATGTCGGACCGTGATGGTTACTGGACAGTGTGAGGTATGTCGGGGTGTGATGGTTACTGTACAGTGGGAGGTATGTCGGGCCGTGATGGTTACTGTACAGTGGGAGGTATGTCGGATCGTGACGGTTACTGTACAGTGGGAGGTATGTCGGAGCGTGATGGTTACTGTACAGTGGGAGGTATGTCGGGGTGTGATGGTTACTGTACAGTGGGAGGTATGTCGGGGTGTGTTGGATACTGTACAATGGGAGGTATGTCGAGGTGTGTTGGTTACTGTACAGTGGGAGGTATGTTGGGTCGTGATGGTGCCTGTACAGTGGGAGGTATGTCGGGTTGTGATGGTTACTGTACAGTGGGAGGTATATCAGGCCGTGATGGTTACTATACAGTGCGATGTATGTCTGGGTGTGATGGTTACTGTACAGTGGGAGGTATGTCGGACCGTGAGGGTTACTGTACAGTGTGAGGTATGTCGGGGTGTTATGGTTACTGTACAGTGGGAGGTATGTCGGGGTGTGATGGTTACTGTACAGTGGGAGATGTAACGGGCCGTGATGGTTACTGTACAGTGGGACGTATGTCGGGCCGTGATGGTTACTGTACAGTGGGAGGTATGTCGGGGTGCGATGGTTACTGTACAGTGGGAGGTATGTCGGGGTGTGATGGTTACTGTACAGTGGGAGGTCTGTCGGGGTGTGACGGTTACTGTACAGTGGGAGGTATGTCGGATCGTGACGGTGACTGTACAGTGGGAGGTATGTCAGACCGTGATGGTTACTGTACAGTGGGGGGTATGTCTGGGTGTGTTGGTTACAGTAGAGTGGGAGGTGTGTCAGGGGTGTGATGGTTACTGTACAGTAGGAGGTATGTCGGGGTGTGATGGTTACTGTACAGTGGGAGGTATGTCGGGGTGTGATGGTTACAGTACAGTGGGAGGGATGTCGGATCGTGACGGTTACTGGACAGTGGGAGGTATGTCGGGGTGTGACGGTTACTGTACAGTGGGAGTTATGTCGGATCGTGACGGTTACTGTACAGTGGGAGGTATGTCAGACCGTGATGGTTACTGTACAGTGGGACGCATGTCGGGGTGTGTTGGTTACAGTAGAGTGGGAGGTGCGTCAGGTGTGTGATGGTTACTGTACAGTGGGAGGTATGACGGGGTGTGTTGGTTACTGTACAATGGGAGGTATGTCGGGGTGTGTTGGTTACTGTACAGTTGGAGGTATGTTGGGTCGTGATGGTGCCTGTACAGTGGGAGGTATGTCGGGTTGTGATCGTTACTGTACAGTGGGAGGTATATCAGGCCGCGATGGTTACTATACAGTGGGAGGTATGTCTGGGTGTGATGGTTACTGTACAGTGGGAGGTATGTCGGACTGTGAGGTTTACTGTACAGTGTGAGGTATGTCGGGGTGTTGTGGTTACTGTACAGTGTGAGGTATGTCGGATCGTGACGGTTACTGTACAGTGGGAGGTATGTCGGGCCGTGATGGTTACTGTACAGTGGGAGGTATGTCGGATCGTGATGGTTACTGTACAGTTGGAGGTATGTCGGACCATGATGGTTACTGTACATTGTGAGGTATGTCGGGCCGTGATGGTTACTGTACAGTGGGAGGTATGTCGGGGTGTGATGGTTACTGTACAGTGTGAGGTATGTCGGGGTGTGATGGTTACTGTGCAGTGGGAGGTATGTCGGGCCGTGATGGTTACTGTACAGTGGGGGGTATGTCGGGGTGTGATGGTTACTGTACAGTGTGAGGTATGTCGGGGTGTGATGGTTACTGTACAGTTTGAGGTATGTCGGGGTGTGATGGTTACTGTACAGTGGGGGGTATGTCGGGGTGTGTTGGTTACTGTACAGTGGGAGGTATGTCGGGGTGTGATGGTTACTGTACAGTGGGAGGTATGTTGGGCCGTGATGGTTACTGCACAGTGGGAGGTATGTCGGACCATGATGGTTACTGTACAGTGTGAGGTATGTCGGGATGCGATGGTTACTGTACAGTGTGAGGTATGTCGGATCGTGACGGTTACTGCACAGTGGGAGGTATGTCGGGTCGTGATGGTGACTGTACAGTGGGAGGTATGTCGGGGTGTGATGGTTACTGTACAGTGGGAGATATGTCGGACCGTGATGGTTACTGTACAGTGTGAGGTATGTCGGGGTGTGATGGTTACTGTACAGTGGGAGGTATGTCGGATCGTGACGGTTACTGTACAGTAGGAGGTATGTCGGAGCGTTATGGTTACTGGACAGTGTGAGGTATGTCGGGGTGCGATGGTTACTGTACAGTGGGAGATATGTCGGACCGTGATGGTTACTGGACAGTGTGAGGTATGTCGGGGTGTGATGGTTACTGTACAGTGGGAGGTATGTCGGATCGTGACGGTTACTGTACAGTGGGAGGTATGTCGGGGAGTGATGGTTACTGTACAGTGGGATGTATGTCGGGGTGTGATGGTTACTGTACAGTGGGAGATATGACGGGCCGTGATGGTTACTGTACAGTGGGAGGTATGTCGGGGTGTGATGGTTACTGTACAGTGGGAGGTATGTCTGGGTGTGATGGTTACTGTACAGTGGGAGGTATGTCGGGCCGTGATGGTTACTGTTCAGTGGGAGGTATGTCGGGGTGTGATGGTTACTGTACAGTGGGAGATATGTCGGGCCGTGATGGTTACTGTACAGTGGGAGGTATGTCGGGGTGTGATGGTTACTGTACAGTGGGAGGTATGTCGGGCCGTGATGGTTACTGTTCAGTGGGAGGTATGTCTGCGTGTGATGGTAACTGTACAGTGGGAGGTATGTCGGGCCGTGATGGTTACTGTTCAGTGGGAGGTATGTCGGGGTGTGATGGTTACTGTACAGTGGGAGGTATGTCGGGCCGTGATGGTTACTGTACAGTGGGAGGTATGTTGGGGTGTGATGGTTACTGTACAGTGGGAGGTATGTCGGATCGTGACGGTTACTGTACAGTGGGAGGTATGTCGGGGTGTGACGTTTAGAGTACAGTGGGAGGTATGTCGGATCGTAACGGCTACTGTACAGTGGGAGGTATGTCAGACCGTGATTGTTACTGTACAGTGGGGGGTATGTCTGGGTGTGTTGGTTACAGTAGAGTGGGAGGTGTGTCAGGGGTGTGATGGTTACTGTACAGTGGGAGGTATGTTTGGGTGTGTTGGTTACTGTACAATGGGAGGTATGTCGGGGTGTGTTGGTTACTGTACAGTGGGAGGTATGTTGGGTCGTGATGGTGCCTGTACAGTGGGAGGTATGTCGGGCCGTGATGGTTACTGTACAGTGGGAGGTATGTCGGGCCGTGATGGCTACTGTACAGTGGGAGGTATGTCGGGGTGTGATGGTTACTGTACAGTGGGAGGTATGTCGGGGTGTGTTGGTTACTGTGCAATGGGAGGTATGTCGGGGTGTGTTGGTTACTGTACAGTTGGAGGTATGTTGGGTCGTGATGGTGCCTGTACAGTGGGAGGTATGTCGGGTTGTGATGGTTACTGTACAGAGGGAGGTATATCAGGCCGTGATGGTTACTATACAGTGGGAGGTATGTCTGGGTGTGATGGTTACTGTACAGTGGGAGGTATGTCGGACTGTGAGGTTTACTGTACAGTGTGAGGTATGTCGGGGTGTTGTGGTTACTGTACAGTGTGAGGTATGTCGGATCGTGACGGTTACTGTACAGTGGGAGGTATGTCGGGCCGTGATGGTTACTGTACAGTGGGAGGTATGTCGGATCGTGATGGTTACTGTACAGTTGGAGGTATGTCGGACCGTGATGGTTACTGTACATTGTGAGGTATGTCGGGGTGTGATGGTTGCTGTACAGTGGGAGGTATGTCGGGCCGTGATGGTTACTGTACAGTGGGAGATATGTCGGGGTGTGATGGTTACTGTACAGTGTGAGGTATGTCGGGGTGTGATGGTTACTGTGCAGTGGGAGGTATAGAACATAGAACATAGAACAATACAGCGCAGTACAGGCCCTTAGGCCCTCGATGTTGCGCCGATCAAAGCCCACCTAACCTACACTAACCCACTATCCTCCATATACCTATCCAATGCCCGCTTAAATACCCATATTTCGGGCCGTGATGGTTACAGTTTGAGGTATGTCGGGGTGTGATGGTTACTGTACAGTGGGGGGTATGTCGGGGTGTGTTGGTTACTGTACAGTGGGAGGTATGTCGGGGTGTGATGGTTACTGTACAGTGGGAGGTATGTTGGGCCGTGATGGTTACTGCACAGTGGGAGGTATGTCGGACCATGATGGTTACTGTACAGTGTGAGGTATGTCGGGGTGTGATGGTTACTGTACAGTTTGAGGTATGTCGGGCCGTGATGGTTACTGTACAGTCGGAGGTATGTCAGACCGTGATGGTTACTGTACAGTGGGAGGTATGTCGGGGTGTGATGGTTACTGTACAGTGGGGGGTATGTCGCGGTGTGATGGTTACTGTACAATGGGAGGTATGTCGGGCCGTGATGGTTACTGTAGAGTGGGAGGTATGTCGGGGTGTGATGGTTATTGTACAGTGGGAGGTATGTCGGGGTGTGATGGTTACTGTACAGTGGGAGGTATGTCGGGGTGTGATGGTTACTGTACAGTGGGAGGTATGTCAGACCGTGATGGTTACTGTACAGTGGGAGGTATGTCGGGGCGTGTTGGTTACTGTGCAATGGGAGGTATGTCGGGCTGTGATGGTTACTGTACAGTGGGAGGTATGTCGGGTCGTGATGGTTACTGTACAGTGGGAGGTATGTCGGGCCGCGATCGTTACTGTACAGTGGGAGGTATGTCGGGCCGTGATGGTTACTGTACAGTGGGTGGTATGTCGGGGTGTGATGGTTACTGTACAGTGGGAGGTATGTCGGGGTGTGATGGTTACTGTACAGTGGGAGGTATGTCGGGCCGTGATCGTTACTGTACAGTGGGGGGTATGTCGGGGTGTGATGGTTACTGTACAGAGGGAGGTATGTCGGGCCGTGATGGTTACTGTACAGTGGGAGGCATGTCAGACCGTGATGGTTACTGTACAGTGGTAGGTATGTCGGGGTGTGATGGTAACTGTACAGTGGGAGGTATGTCGGGCCGTGATGGTTACTGTACAGTGGGAGGTATGTCGGGGTGTGATGGTTACTGTACAGTGGGAGGTATGTCAGACCGTGATGGTTACTGTACAGTGGGAGGTATGTCGGGCCGTGATCGTTACTGTACAGTGGGAGGTATGTCGGGCCGTGATGGTTACTGTACAGTGGGAGGTATGTAGGTGTGTGATGGTTACTGTACAGTGGGAGATATGTCGGGGTGTGATGGTTACTGTACAGTGGGGGGTATGTCGGGGTGTGATGGTTACTGTACAGTGGGAGATATGTCGGGGTGTGATGGTTACTGTACAGAGGGAGGTATGTCGGGCCGTGATGGTTACTGTACAGTGGGAGGCATGTCAGACCGTGATGGTTACTGTACAGTGGTAGGTATGTCGGGGTGTGATGGTTACTGTACAGTGGGAGGTATGTCGGGCCGTGATGGTTACTGTACAGTGGGAGGTATGTCGGGGTGTGATGGTTACTGTACAGTGGGAGGTATGTCGGGCCGTGATGGTTACTGTTCAGTGGGAGGTATGTCGGGGTGTGATAGTTACTGTACAGTGGGAGGTATGTCGGGGTGTGATGGTTACAGTACAGTGGGAGGGATGTCGGATCGTGACGGTTACTGTACAGTGGGAGGTATGTCGGGGTGTGACGGTTACTGTACAGTGGGAGTTATGTCGGATCGTGACGGTTACTGTACAGTGGGAGGTATGTCAGACCGTGATGGTTACTGTACAGTGGGACGCATGTCGGGGTGTGTTGGTTACAGTAGAGTGGGAGGTGCGTCAGGTGTGTGATGGTTACTGTTCAGTGGGAGGTATGTCGGGGTGTGTTGGTTACTGTGCAATGGGAGGTATGTCGGGGTGTGTTGGTTACTGTACAGTTGGAGGTATGTTGGGTCGTGATGGTGCCTGTACAGTGGGAGGTATGTCGGGTTGTGATGGTTACTGTACAGAGGGAGGTATATCAGGCCGTGATGGTTACTATACAGTGGGAGGTATGTCTGGGTGTGATGGTTACTGTACAGTGGGAGGTATGTCGGACTGTGAGGTTTACTGTACAGTGTGAGGTATGTCGGGGTGTTGTGGTTACTGTACAGTGTGAGGTATGTCGGATCGTGACGGTTACTGTACAGTGGGAGGTATGTCGGGCCGTGATGGTTACTGTACAGTGGGAGGTATGTCGGATCGTGATGGTTACTGTACAGTTGGAGGTATGTCGGACCGTGATGGTTACTGTACATTGTGAGGTATGTCGGGGTGTGATGGTTACTGTACAGTGGGAGGTATGTCGGGCCGTGATGGTTACTGTACAGTGGGAGATATGTCGGGGTGTGATGGTTACTGTACAGTGTGAGGTATGTCGGGGTGTGATGGTTACTGTGCAGTGGGAGGTATAGAACATAGAACATAGAACAATACAGCGCAGTACAGGCCCTTAGGCCCTCGATGTTGCGCCGATCAAAGCCCACCTAACCTACACTAACCCACTATCCTCCATATACCTATCCAATGCCCGCTTAAATACCCATATTTCGGGCCGTGATGGTTACAGTTTGAGGTATGTCGGGGTGTGATGGTTACTGTACAGTGGGGGGTATGTCGGGGTGTGTTGGTTACTGTACAGTGGGAGGTATGTCGGGGTGTGATGGTTACTGTACAGTGGGAGGTATGTTGGGCCGTGATGGTTACTGCACAGTGGGAGGTATGTCGGACCATGATGGTTACTGTACAGTGTGAGGTATGTCGGGGTGTGATGGTTACTGTACAGTTTGAGGTATGTCGGGCCGTGATGGTTACTGTACAGTCGGAGGTATGTCAGACCGTGATGGTTACTGTACAGTGGGAGGTATGTCGGGGTGTGATGATTACTGTACAATGGGGGGTATGTCGGGCCGTGACGGTTACTGTACAGTGGGAGGTATGTCGGGGTGTGATGGTTACTGGACAGTGGGAGGTATGTCAGGGTGTGATGGTTACTGTACAGTGGGAGGTATGTCGGGACGCGATGGTTACTGTACAGTGGGAGGTATGTCGGGGTGTGACGGTTACTGCACAGTGGGAGATATGTCGGGTCGTGATGGTTACTGTACATTGTGAGATATGTCGGACCGTGATGGTTACTGTACAGTGGGAGATATGTCGGACCGTGATGGTTACTGTACAGTGTGAGGTATGTCGGGGTGTGATGGTTACTGTACAGTGGGAGGTATGTCGGATCGTGACGGTTACTGTACAGTGGGAGGTATGACGGAGCGTGATGGTTACTGGACAGTGTGAGGTATATCGGGGTGTGATGGTTACTGTACAGTGGGAGATATGTCGGACCGTGATGGTTACTGGACAGTGTGAGGTATGTCGGGGTGTGATGGTTGCTGTACAGTGGGAGGTATGTCGGGCCGTGATGGTTACTGTACAGTGGGAGGTATGTCGGATCGTGACGGTTACTGTACAGTGGGAGGTATGTCGGAGCGTGATGGTTACTGTACAGTGGGAGGTATGTCGGGGTGTGATGGTTACTGTACAGTGGGAGGTATGTCGGGGTGTGTTGGATACTGTACAATGGGAGGTATGTCGAGGTGTGTTGGTTACTGTACAGTGGGAGGTATGTTGGGTCGTGATGGTGCCTGTACAGTGGGAGGTATGTCGGGTTGTGATGGTTACTGTACAGTGGGAGGTATATCAGGCCGTGATGGTTACTATACAGTGCGATGTATGTCTGGGTGTGATGGTTACTGTACAGTGGGAGGTATGTCGGACCGTGAGGGTTACTGTACAGTGTGAGGTATGTCGGGGTGTTATGGTTACTGTACAGTGGGAGGTATGTCGGGGTGTGATGGTTACTGTACAGTGGGAGATGTAACGGGCCGTGATGGTTACTGTACAGTGGGACGTATGTCGGGCCGTGATGGTTACTGTACAGTGGGAGGTATGTCGGGGTGCGATGGTTACTGTACAGTGGGAGGTATGTCGGGGTGTGATGGTTACTGTACAGTGGGAGGTATGTCGGGCCGTGATGGTTACTGTTCAGTGGGAGATATGTCGGGGTGTGAGGGACACTGTACAGTGGGAGGTATGTCGGGCCGTGATGGTTACTGTACAGTGGGAGGTATGTCGGGGTGTGATGGTTACTGAACAGTGGGAGGTATGTCGGATCGTGACGGTTACTGTACAGTGGGAGGTCTGTCGGGGTGTGACGGTTACTGTACAGTGGGAGGTATGTCGGATCGTGACGGTGACTGTACAGTGGGAGGTATGTCAGACCGTGATGGTTACTGTACAGTGGGGGGTATGTCTGGGTGTGTTGGTTACAGTAGAGTGGGAGGTGTGTCAGGGGTGTGATGGTTACTGTACAGTAGGAGGTATGTCGGGGTGTGATGGTTACTGTACAGTGGGAGGTATGTCGGGGTGTGATGGTTACAGTACAGTGGGAGGGATGTCGGATCGTGACGGTTACTGGACAGTGGGAGGTATGTCGGGGTGTGACGGTTACTGTACAGTGGGAGTTATGTCGGATCGTGACGGTTACTGTACAGTGGGAGGTATGTCAGACCGTGATGGTTACTGTACAGTGGGACGCATGTCGGGGTGTGTTGGTTACAGTAGAGTGGGAGGTGCGTCAGGTGTGTGATGGTTACTGTACAGTGGGAGGTATGACGGGGTGTGTTGGTTACTGTACAATGGGAGGTATGTCGGGGTGTGTTGGTTACTGTACAGTTGGAGGTATGTTGGGTCGTGATGGTGCCTGTACAGTGGGAGGTATGTCGGGTTGTGATCGTTACTGTACAGTGGGAGGTATATCAGGCCGTGATGGTTACTATACAGTGGGAGGTATGTCTGGGTGTGATGGTTACTGTACAGTGGGAGGTATGTCGGACTGTGAGGTTTACTGTACAGTGTGAGGTATGTCGGGGTGTTGTGGTTACTGTACAGTGTGAGGTATGTCGGATCGTGACGGTTACTGTACAGTGGGAGGTATGTCGGGCCGTGATGGTTACTGTACAGTGGGAGGTATGTCGGATCGTGATGGTTACTGTACAGTTGGAGGTATGTCGGACCATGATGGTTACTGTACATTGTGAGGTATGTCGGGCCGTGATGGTTACTGTACAGTGGGAGGTATGTCGGGGTGTGATGGTTACTGTACAGTGTGAGGTATGTCGGGGTGTGATGGTTACTGTGCAGTGGGAGGTATGTCGGGCCGTGATGGTTACTGTACAGTGGGGGGTATGTCGGGGTGTGATGGTTACTGTACAGTGTGAGGTATGTCGGGGTGTGATGGTTACTGTACAGTTTGAGGTATGTCGGGGTGTGATGGTTACTGTACAGTGGGGGGTATGTCGGGGTGTGTTGGTTACTGTACAGTGGGAGGTATGTCGGGGTGTGATGGTTACTGTACAGTGGGAGGTATGTTGGGCCGTGATGGTTACTGCACAGTGGGAGGTATGTCGGACCATGATGGTTACTGTACAGTGTGAGGTATGTCGGGATGCGATGGTTACTGTACAGTGTGAGGTATGTCGGATCGTGACGGTTACTGCACAGTGGGAGGTATGTCGGGTCGTGATGGTGACTGTACAGTGGGAGGTATGTCGGGGTGTGATGGTTACTGTACAGTGGGAGATATGTCGGACCGTGATGGTTACTGTACAGTGTGAGGTATGTCGGGGTGTGATGGTTACTGTACAGTGGGAGGTATGTCGGATCGTGACGGTTACTGTACAGTAGGAGGTATGTCGGAGCGTTATGGTTACTGGACAGTGTGAGGTATGTCGGGGTGCGATGGTTACTGTACAGTGGGAGATATGTCGGACCGTGATGGTTACTGGACAGTGTGAGGTATGTCGGGGTGTGATGGTTACTGTACAGTGGGAGGTATGTCGGATCGTGACGGTTACTGTACAGTGGGAGGTATGTCGGGGCGTGATGGTTACTGTACAGTGGGATGTATGTCGGGGTGTGATGGTTACTGTACAGTGGGAGATATGACGGGCCGTGATGGTTACTGTACAGTGGGAGGTATGTCGGGGTGTGATGGTTACTGTACAGTGGGAGGTATGTCTGGGTGTGATGGTTACTGTACAGTGGGAGGTATGTCGGGCCGTGATGGTTACTGTTCAGTGGGAGGTATGTCGGGGTGTGATGGTTACTGTACAGTGGGAGATATGTCGGGCCGTGATGGTTACTGTACAGTGGGAGGTATGTCGGGGTGTGATGGTTACTGTACAGTGGGAGGTATGTCGGGCCGTGATGGTTACTGTTCAGTGGGAGGTATGTCTGCGTGTGATGGTAACTGTACAGTGGGAGGTATGTCGGGCCGTGATGGTTACTGTTCAGTGGGAGGTATGTCGGGGTGTGATGGTTACTGTACAGTGGGAGGTATGTCGGGCCGTGATGGTTACTGTACAGTGGGAGGTATGTTGGGGTGTGATGGTTACTGTACAGTGGGAGGTATGTCGGATCGTGACGGTTACTGTACAGTGGGAGGTATGTCGGGGTGTGACGTTTAGAGTACAGTGGGAGGTATGTCGGATCGTAACGGCTACTGTACAGTGGGAGGTATGTCAGACCGTGATTGTTACTGTACAGTGGGGGGTATGTCTGGGTGTGTTGGTTACAGTAGAGTGGGAGGTGTGTCAGGGGTGTGATGGTTACTGTACAGTGGGAGGTATGTTTGGGTGTGTTGGTTACTGTACAATGGGAGGTATGTCGGGGTGTGTTGGTTACTGTACAGTGGGAGGTATGTTGGGTCGTGATGGTGCCTGTACAGTGGGAGGTATGTCGGGCCGTGATGGTTACTGTACAGTGGGAGGTATGTCGGGCCGTGATGGCTACTGTACAGTGGGAGGTATGTCGGGGTGTGATGGTTACTGTACAGTGGGAGGTATGTCGGGGTGTGTTGGTTACTGTGCAATGGGAGGTATGTCGGGGTGTGTTGGTTACTGTACAGTTGGAGGTATGTTGGGTCGTGATGGTGCCTGTACAGTGGGAGGTATGTCGGGTTGTGATGGTTACTGTACAGAGGGAGGTATATCAGGCCGTGATGGTTACTATACAGTGGGAGGTATGTCTGGGTGTGATGGTTACTGTACAGTGGGAGGTATGTCGGACTGTGAGGTTTACTGTACAGTGTGAGGTATGTCGGGGTGTTGTGGTTACTGTACAGTGTGAGGTATGTCGGATCGTGACGGTTACTGTACAGTGGGAGGTATGTCGGGCCGTGATGGTTACTGTACAGTGGGAGGTATGTCGGATCGTGATGGTTACTGTACAGTTGGAGGTATGTCGGACCGTGATGGTTACTGTACATTGTGAGGTATGTCGGGGTGTGATGGTTACTGTACAGTGGGAGGTATGTCGGGCCGTGATGGTTACTGTACAGTGGGAGATATGTCGGGGTGTGATGGTTACTGTACAGTGTGAGGTATGTCGGGGTGTGATGGTTACTGTGCAGTGGGAGGTATAGAACATAGAACATAGAACAATACAGCGCAGTACAGGCCCTTAGGGCCTCGATGTTGCGCCGATCAAAGCCCACCTAACCTACACTAACCCACTATCCTCCATATACCTATCCAATGCCCGCTTAAATACCCATATTTCGGGCCGTGATGGTTACAGTTTGAGGTATGTCGGGGTGTGATGGTTACTGTACAGTGGGGGGTATGTCGGGGTGTGTTGGTTACTGTACAGTGGGAGGTATGTCGGGGTGTGATGGTTACTGTACAGTGGGAGGTATGTTGGGCCGTGATGGTTACTGCACAGTGGGAGGTATGTCGGACCATGATGGTTACTGTACAGTGTGAGGTATGTCGGGGTGTGATGGTTACTGTACAGTTTGAGGTATGTCGGGCCGTGATGGTTACTGTACAGTCGGAGGTATGTCAGACCGTGATGGTTACTGTACAGTGGGAGGTATGTCGGGGTGTGATGATTACTGTACAATGGGGGGTATGTCGGGCCGTGACGGTTACTGTACAGTGGGAGGTATGTCGGGGTGTGATGGTTACTGGACAGTGGGAGGTATGTCAGGGTGTGATGGTTACTGTACAGTGGGAGGTATGTCGGGACGCGATGGTTACTGTACAGTGGGAGGTATGTCGGGGTGTGACGGTTACTGCACAGTGGGAGATATGTCGGGTCGTGATGGTTACTGTACATTGTGAGATATGTCGGACCGTGATGGTTACTGTACAGTGGGAGATATGTCGGACCGTGATGGTTACTGTACAGTGTGAGGTATGTCGGGGTGTGATGGTTACTGTACAGTGGGAGGTATGTCGGATCGTGACGGTTACTGTACAGTGGGAGGTATGACGGAGCGTGATGGTTACTGGACAGTGTGAGGTATATCGGGGTGTGATGGTTACTGTACAGTGGGAGATATGTCGGACCGTGATGGTTACTGGACAGTGTGAGGTATGTCGGGGTGTGATGGTTACTGTACAGTGGGAGGTATGTCGGGCCGTGATGGTTACTGTACAGTGGGAGGTATGTCGGATCGTGACGGTTACTGTACAGTGGGAGGTATGTCGGAGCGTGATGGTTACTGTACAGTGGGAGGTATGTCGGGGTGTGATGGTTACTGTACAGTGGGAGGTATGTCGGGGTGTGTTGGATACTGTACAATGGGAGGTATGTCGAGGTGTGTTGGTTACTGTACAGTGGGAGGTATGTTGGGTCGTGATGGTGCCTGTACAGTGGGAGGTATGTCGGGTTGTGATGGTTACTGTACAGTGGGAGGTATATCAGGCCGTGATGGTTACTATACAGTGCGATGTATGTCTGGGTGTGATGGTTACTGTACAGTGGGAGGTATGTCGGACCGTGAGGGTTACTGTACAGTGTGAGGTATGTCGGGGTGTTATGGTTACTGTACAGTGGGAGGTATGTCGGGGTGTGATGGTTACTGTACAGTGGGAGATGTAACGGGCCGTGATGGTTACTGTACAGTGGGACGTATGTCGGGCCGTGATGGTTACTGTACAGTGGGAGGTATGTCGGGGTGCGATGGTTACTGTACAGTGGGAGGTATGTCGGGGTGTGATGGTTACTGTACAGTGGGAGGTATGTCGGGCCGTGATGGTTACTGTTCAGTGGGAGATATGTCGGGGTGTGAGGGACACTGTACAGTGGGAGGTATGTCGGGCCGTGATGGTTACTGTACAGTGGGAGGTATGTCGGGGTGTGATGGTTACTGAACAGTGGGAGGTATGTCGGATCGTGACGGTTACTGTACAGTGGGAGGTCTGTCGGGGTGTGACGGTTACTGTACAGTGGGAGGTATGTCGGATCGTGACGGTGACTGTACAGTGGGAGGTATGTCAGACCGTGATGGTTACTGTACAGTGGGGGGTATGTCTGGGTGTGTTGGTTACAGTAGAGTGGGAGGTGTGTCAGGGGTGTGATGGTTACTGTACAGTAGGAGGTATGTCGGGGTGTGATGGTTACTGTACAGTGGGAGGTATGTCGGGGTGTGATGGTTACAGTACAGTGGGAGGGATGTCGGATCGTGACGGTTACTGGACAGTGGGAGGTATGTCGGGGTGTGACGGTTACTGTACAGTGGGAGTTATGTCGGATCGTGACGGTTACTGTACAGTGGGAGGTATGTCAGACCGTGATGGTTACTGTACAGTGGGACGCATGTCGGGGTGTGTTGGTTACAGTAGAGTGGGAGGTGCGTCAGGTGTGTGATGGTTACTGTACAGTGGGAGGTATGACGGGGTGTGTTGGTTACTGTACAATGGGAGGTATGTCGGGGTGTGTTGGTTACTGTACAGTTGGAGGTATGTTGGGTCGTGATGGTGCCTGTACAGTGGGAGGTATGTCGGGTTGTGATCGTTACTGTACAGTGGGAGGTATATCAGGCCGTGATGGTTACTATACAGTGGGAGGTATGTCTGGGTGTGATGGTTACTGTACAGTGGGAGGTATGTCGGACTGTGAGGTTTACTGTACAGTGTGAGGTATGTCGGGGTGTTGTGGTTACTGTACAGTGTGAGGTATGTCGGATCGTGACGGTTACTGTACAGTGGGAGGTATGTCGGGCCGTGATGGTTACTGTACAGTGGGAGGTATGTCGGATCGTGATGGTTACTGTACAGTTGGAGGTATGTCGGACCATGATGGTTACTGTACATTGTGAGGTATGTCGGGCCGTGATGGTTACTGTACAGTGGGAGGTATGTCGGGGTGTGATGGTTACTGTACAGTGTGAGGTATGTCGGGGTGTGATGGTTACTGTGCAGTGGGAGGTATGTCGGGCCGTGATGGTTACTGTACAGTGGGGGGTATGTCGGGGTGTGATGGTTACTGTACAGTGTGAGGTATGTCGGGGTGTGATGGTTACTGTACAGTTTGAGGTATGTCGGGGTGTGATGGTTACTGTACAGTGGGGGGTATGTCGGGGTGTGTTAGTTACTGTACAGTGGGAGGTATGTCGGGGTGTGATGGTTACTGTACAGTGGGAGGTATGTTGGGCCGTGATGGTTACTGCACAGTGGGAGGTATGTCGGACCATGATGGTTACTGTACAGTGTGAGGTATGTCGGGATGCGATGGTTACTGTACAGTGTGAGGTATGTCGGATCGTGACGGTTACTGCACAGTGGGAGGTATGTCGGGTCGTGATGGTGACTGTACAGTGGGAGGTATGTCGGGGTGTGATGGTTACTGTACAGTGGGAGATATGTCGGACCGTGATGGTTACTGTACAGTGTGAGGTATGTCGGGGTGTGATGGTTACTGTACAGTGGGAGGTATGTCGGATCGTGACGGTTACTGTACAGTAGGAGGTATGTCGGAGCGTTATGGTTACTGGACAGTGTGAGGTATGTCGGGGTGCGATGGTTACTGTACAGTGGGAGATATGTCGGACCGTGATGGTTACTGGACAGTGTGAGGTATGTCGGGGTGTGATGGTTACTGTACAGTGGGAGGTATGTCGGATCGTGACGGTTACTGTACAGTGGGAGGTATGTCGGGGCGTGATGGTTACTGTACAGTGGGATGTATGTCGGGGTGTGATGGTTACTGTACAGTGGGAGATATGACGGGCCGTGATGGTTACTTTACAGTGGGAGGTATGTCGGGGTGTGATGGTTACTGTACAGTGGGAGGTATGTCTGGGTGTGATGGTTACTGTACAGTGGGAGGTATGTCGGGCCGTGATGGTTACTGTTCAGTGGGAGGTATGTCGGGGTGTGATGGTTACTGTACAGTGGGAGATATGTCGGGCCGTGATGGTTACTGTACAGTGGGAGGTATGTCGGGGTGTGATGGTTACTGTACAGTGGGAGGTATGTCGGGCCGTGATGGTTACTGTTCAGTGGGAGGTATGTCTGCGTGTGATGGTAACTGTACAGTGGGAGGTATGTCGGGCCGTGATGGTTACTGTTCAGTGGGAGGTATGTCGGGGTGTGATGGTTACTGTACAGTGGGAGGTATGTCGGGCCGTGATGGTTACTGTACAGTGGGAGGTATGTTGGGGTGTGATGGTTACTGTACAGTGGGAGGTATGTCGGATCGTGACGGTTACTGTACAGTGGGAGGTATGTCGGGGTGTGACGTTTAGAGTACAGTGGGAGGTATGTCGGATCGTAACGGCTACTGTACAGTGGGAGGTATGTCAGACCGTGATTGTTACTGTACAGTGGGGGGTATGTCTGGGTGTGTTGGTTACAGTAGAGTGGGAGGTGTGTCAGGGGTATGATGGTTACTGTACAGTGGGAGGTATGTTTGGGTGTGTTGGTTACTGTACAATGGGAGGTATGTCGGGGTGTGTTGGTTACTGTACAGTGGGAGGTATGTTGGGTCGTGATGGTGCCTGTACAGTGGGAGGTATGTCGGGCCGTGATGGTTACTGTACAGTGGGAGGTATGTCGGGCCGTGATGGCTACTGTACAGTGGGAGGTATGTCGGGGTGTGATGGTTACTGTACAGTGGGAGGTATGTCAGACCGTGATGGTTACTGTACAGTGGGAGGTATGTCGGGGTGTGATGGTTACTGTACAGTGGGAGGTATGTCAGACCGTGATGGTTACTGTACAGTGGGGGGTATGTCGGGGTGTGATGGTTACTGTACAGTGGGAGGTATGTCGGGCCGTGATGGTTACTGTAGAGTGGGAGGTATGTCGGGGTGTGATGGTTACTGTACAGTGGGAGGTATGTCAGACCGTGATGGTTACTGTACAGTGGGGGGTATGTCGCGGTGTGATGGTTACTGTACAGTGGGAGGTATGTCGGGGTGTGATGGTTACTGTACAGTGGGAGGTATGTCGGGGTGTGATGGTTACTGTACAGAGGGACGTATGTCAGACCGAGATGGTTACTGTACCGTGGGATGTATGTCGGGGCGTGTTGGTTACTGTGCAATGGGAGGTATGTCGGGCTGTGATGGTTACTGTAGAGTGGGAGGTATGTCGGGGTGTGATGGTTATTGTACAGTGGGAGGTATGTCGCGGTGTGATGGTTACTGTACAGTGGGAGGTATGTCAGACCGTGATGGTTACTGTACAGTGGGAGGTATGTCGGGGCGTGTTGGTTACTGTGCAATGGGAGGTATGTCGGGCTGTGATGGTTACTGTACAGTGGGAGGTATGTCGGGTCGTGATGGTTACTGTACAGTGGGAGGTATGTCGGGGTGTGATGGTTACTGTACAGTGGGAGGTATGTCGGGGTGTGATGGTTACTGTACAGAGGGACGTATGTCAGACCGAGATGGTTACTGTACCGTGGGATGTATGTCGTGCCATGATGGTTACTGTACAGTGGGAGGTATGTCGGGTTGTGATGGTTAATGTACAGTGTGAGGTATGTCGGGCCGTGATGGTTACTGTACAGTGGGAGGTATGTCGGGGTGTGATGGTTACTGTACAGTGGGGGGTATGTCGGGGTGTGATGGTTACTGTACAGTGGGAGATATGTCGGGGTGTGATGGTTACTGTACAGAGGGAGGTATGTCGTGCCGTGATGGTTACTGTACAGTGGGAGGCATGTCAGACCGTGATGGTTACTGTACAGTGGTAGGTATGTCGGGGTGTGATGGTTACTGTACAGTGGGAGGTATGTCGGGCCGTGATGGTTACTGTACAGTGGGAGGTATGTCGGGGTGTGATGGTTACTGTACAGTGGGAGGTATGTCGGGCCGTGATGGTTACTGTTCAGTGGGAGGTATGTCGGGGTGTGATAGTTACTGTACAGTGGGAGGTATGTCGGGGTGTGATGGTTACAGTACAGTGGGAGGGATGTCGGATCGTGACGGTTACTGTACAGTGGGAGGTATGTCGGGGTGTGACGGTTACTGTACAGTGGGAGTTATGTCGGATCGTGACGGTTACTGTACAGTGGGAGGTATGTCAGACCGTGATGGTTACTGTACAGTGGGACGCATGTCGGGGTGTGTTGGTTACAGTAGAGTGGGAGGTGCGTCAGGTGTGTGATGGTTACTGTACAGTGGGAGGTATGTCGGGGTGTGTTGGTTACTGTACAATGGGAGGTATGTCGGGGTGTGTTGGTTACTGTACAGTTGGAGGTATGTTGGGTCGTGATGGTGCCTGTACAGTGGGAGGTATGTCGGGTTGTGATGGTTACTGTACAGAGGGAGGTATATCAGGCCGTGATGGTTACTATACAGTGGGAGGTATGTCTGGGTGTGATGGTTACTGTACAGTGGGAGGTATGTCGGACTGTGAGGTTTACTGTACAGTGTGAGGTATGTCGGGGTGTTGTGGTTACTGTACAGTGTGAGGTATGTCGGATCGTGACGGTTACTGTACAGTGGGAGGTATGTCGGGCCGTGATGGTTACTGTACAGTGGGAGGTATGTCGGATCGTGATGGTTACTGTACAGTTGGAGGTATGTCGGACCATGATGGTTACTGTACATTGTGAGGTATGTCGGGGTGTGATGGTTACTGTACAGTGGGAGGTATGTCGGGCCGTGATGGTTACTGTACAGTGGGAGGTATGTCGGGGTGTGATGGTTACTGTACAGTGTGAGGTATGTCGGGGTGTGATGGTTACTGTGCAGTGGGAGGTATGTCGGGGTGTGATGGTTACTGTACAGTGTGAGGTATGTCGGGGTGTGATGGTTCCTGTACAGTGTGAGGTATGTCGGGGTGTGATGGTTACTGTGCAGTGGGAGGTATGTCGGGCCGTGATGGTTACTGTTCAGTGGGAGGTATGTCGGGGTGTGATGGTTACTGTACAGTGGGAGGTATGTCGGGGTGTGATGGTTACTGTACAGTGTGAGGTATGTCGGGGTGTGATGGTTACTGTGCAGTGGGAGGTATGTCGGGGTGTGATGGTTACTGTACAGTGGGAGGTATGTCGGGGTGTGATGGTTACTGTACAGTGTGAGGTATGTCGGGGTGTGATGGTTACTGTGCAGTGGGAGGTATGTCGGGCCGTGATGGTTACTGTTCAGTGGGGGGTATGTCGGGGTGTGATGGTTACTGTACAGTGGGAGGTATGTCGGGGTGTGATGGTTACTGTACAGTGGGAGGTATGTTGGGCCGTGATGGTTACTGCACAGTGGGAGGTATGTCGGACCATGATGGTTACTGTACAGTGGGAGGTATGTCGGGGTGTGATGGTTACTGTACAGTTTGAGGTATGTCGGGGTGTGATGGTTACTGTACAGTGGGGGGTATGTCGGGGTGTGATGGTTACTGTACAGTTTGAGGTATGTCGGGGTGTGATGGTTACTGTACAGTTTGAGGTATGTCGGGGTGTGATGGTTACTGTACAGTGGGAGGTATGTCGGGGTGTGATGGTTACTGTACAGTGGGAGGTATGTTGGGCCGTGATGGTTACTGCACAGTGGGAGGTATGTCGGACCATGATGGTTACTGTACAGTGTGAGGTATGTCGGGGTGTGATGGTTACTGTACAGTTTGAGGTATGTCGGGTTGTGATGGTTACTGTACAGTGGGAGGTACGTCGGCGTGTGATGGTTACTGTACAGTGGGAGGTATGTCGGGCCGTGATGGTTACTGTACAGTCGGAGGTATGTCAGACCGTGATGGTTACTGTACAGTGGGAGGTATGTCGGGGTGTGATGGTTACTGTACAGTGGGGGGTATGTCGGGCCGTGACGGTTACTGTACAGTGGGAGGTATGTCGGGGTGTGATGGTTACTGGACAGTGGGAGGTATGTCAGGGTGTGATGGTTACTGTACAGTGGGAGGTATGTCGGGACGCGATGGTTACTGTACAGTGGGAGGTATGTCGGGGTGTGACGGTTACTGCACAGTGGGAGATATGTCGGGTCGTGATGGTTACTGTACATTGTGAGATATGTCGGACCGTGATGGTTACTGTACAGTGGGAGATATGTCGGACCGTGATGGTTACTGTACAGTGTGAGGTATGTCGGGGTGTGATGGTTACTGTACAGTGGGAGGTATGTCGGATCGTGACGGTTACTGTACAGTGGGAGGTATGGCGGAGCGTGATGGTTACTGGACAGTGTGAGGTATATCGGGGTGTGATGGTTACTGTACAGTGGGAGATATGTCGGACCGTGATGGTTACTGGACAGTGTGAGGTATGTCGGGGTGTGACGGTTACTGTACATTGGGAGTTATGTCGGATCGTGACGGTTACTGTACAGTGGGAGGTATGTCAGACCGTGATGGTTACTGTACAGTGGGACGCATGTCGGGGTGTGTTGGTTACAGTAGAGTGGGAGGTGCGTCAGGTGTGTGATGGTTACTGTACAGTGGGAGGTATGTCGGGGTGTGTTGGTTACTGTACAATGGGAGGTATGTCGGGGTGTGTTGGTTACTGTACAGTTGGAGGTATGTTGGGTCGTGATGGTGCCTGTACAGTGGGAGGTATGTCGGGTTGTGATGGTTACTGTACAGAGGGAGGTATATCAGGCCGTGATGGTTACTATACAGTGGGAGGTATGTCTGGGTGTGATGGTTACTGTACAGTGGGAGGTATGTCGGACTGTGAGGTTTACTGTACAGTGTGAGGTATGTCGGGGTGTTGTGGTTACTGTACAGTGTGAGGTATGTCGGATCGTGACGGTTACTGTACAGTGGGAGGTATGTCGGGCCGTGATGGTTACTGTACAGTGGGAGGTATGTCGGATCGTGATGGTTACTGTACAGTTGGAGGTATGTCGGACCATGATGGTTACTGTACATTGTGAGGTATGTCGGGGTGTGATGGTTACTGTACAGTGGGAGGTATGTCGGGCCGTGATGGTTACTGTACAGTGGGAGGTATGTCGGGGTGTGATGGTTACTGTACAGTGTGAGGTATGTCGGGCCGTGATGGTTACTGTACAGTGGGAGGTATGTCGGGGTGTGATGGTTACTGTGCAGTGGGAGGTATGTCGGGCCGTGATGGTTACTGTACAGTGGGGGGTATGTCGGGGTGTGATGGTTACTGTACAGTGGGAGGTATGTCGGGGTGTGATGGTTACTGTACAGTGGGAGGTATGTTGGGCCGTGATGGTTACTGCACAGTGGGAGGTATGTCGGACCATGATGGTTACTGTACAGTGGGAAGTATGTCGGGGTGTGATGGTTACTGTACAGTTTGAGGTATGTCGGGGTGTGATGGTTACTGTACAGTGGGGGGTATGTCGGGGTGTGTTGGTTACTGTACAGTGGGAGGTATGTCGGGGTGTGATGGTTACTGTACAGTGGGAGGTATGTTGGGCCGTGATGGTTACAGCACAGTGGGAGGTATGTCGGACCATGATGGTTACTGTACAGTGTGAGGTATGTCGGGGTGTGATGGTTACTGTACAGTTTGAGGTATGTCGGGGTGTGATGGTTACTGTACACTGGGAGGTACGTCGGCGTGTGATGGTTACTGTACAGTGGGAGGTATGTTGGGCCGTGATGGTTACTGTACAGTCGGAGGTATGTCAGACCGTGATGGTTACTGTACAGTGGGAGGTATGTCGGGGTGTGATGGTTACTGTACAGTGGGGGGTATGTCGGGCCGTGACGGTTACTGTACAGTGGGAGGTATGTCGGGGTGTGATGGTTACTGGACAGTGGGAGGTATGTCAGGGTGTGATGGTTACTGTACAGTGGGAGGTATGTCGGGACGCGATGGTTACTGTACAGTGGGAGGTATGTCGGGGTGTGACGGTTACTGCACAGTGGGAGATATGTCGGGTCGTGATGGTTACTGTACATTGTGAGATATGTCGGACCGTGATGGTTACTGTACAGTGGGAGATATGTCGGACCGTGATGGTTACTGTACAGTGTGAGGTATGTGGGGGTGTGATGGTTACTGTACAGTGGGAGGTATGTCGGGGTGTGATGGTTACTGTACAGTGTGAGGTATGTCGGGGTGTGATGGTTACTGTACAGTGGGAGGTATGTCGGATCGTGACGGTTACTGTACAGTCGGAGGTATGACGGAGCGTGATGGTTACTGGACAGTGTGAGGTATATCGGGGTGTGATGGTTACTGTACAGTGGGAGATATGTCGGACCGTGATGGTTACTGGACAGTGTGAGGTATGTCGGGGTGTGACGGTTACTGTACAGTGGGAGGTATGTCGGGCCGTGATGGTTACTGTACAGTGGGAGGTATGTCGGATCGTGACGGTTACTGTACAGTGGGAGGTATGTCGGAGCGTGATGGTTACTGTACAGTGGGAGGTATGTCGGGGTGTGATGGTTACTGTACAGTGGGAGGTATGTCGGGGTGTGTTGGTTACTGTACAATGGGAGGTATGTCGAGGTGTGTTGGTTACTGTACAGTGGGAGGTATGTTGGGTCGTGATGGTGCCTGTACAGTGGGAGGTATGTCGGGTTGTGATGGTTACTGTACAGTGGGAGGTATATCAGGCCGTGATGGTTACTATACAGTGCGATGTATGTCTGGGTGTGATGGTTACTGTACAGTGGGAGGTATGTCGGACCGTGAGGGTTACTGTACAGTGTGAGGTATGTCGGGGTGTTATGGTTACTGTACAGTGGGAGGTATGTCGGGGTGTGATGGTTACTGTACAGTGGGAGATGTAACGGGCCGTGATGGTTACTGTACAGTGGGACGTATGTCGGGCCGTGATGGTTACTGTACAGTGGGAGGTATGTCGGGCTGCGATGGTTACTGTACAGTGGGAGGTATGTCGGGGTGTGATGGTTACTGTACAGTGGGAGGTATGTCGGGCCGTGATGGTTACTGTTCAGTGGGAGATATGTCGGGGTGTGAGGGACACTGGACAGTGGGAGGTATGTCGGGCCGTGATGGTTACTGTACAGTGGGAGGTATGTCGGGGTGTGATGGTTACTGAACAGTGAGAGGTATGTCGGATCGTGACGGTTACTGTACAGTGGGAGGTCTGTCGGGGTGTGACGGTTACTGTACAGTGGGAGGTATGTCGGATCGTGACGGTGACTGTACAGTGGGAGGTATGTCAGACCGTGATGGTTACTGTACAGTGGGGGGTATGTCTGGGTGTGTTGGTTACAGTAGAGTGGGAGGTGTGTCAGGGGTGTGATGGTTACTGTACAGTAGGAGGTATGTCGGGGTGTGTTGGTTACTGTACAATGGGAGGTATGTCGAGGTGTGTTGGTTACTGTGCAGTGGGAGGTATGTTGGGTCGTGATGGTGCCTGTACAGTGGGAGGTATGTCGGGTTGTGATGGTTACTGTACAGTGGGAGGTATATCAGGCCGTGATGGTTACTATACAGTGCGATGTATGTCTGGGTGTGATGGTTACGGTACAGTGGGAGGTATGTCGGACCGTGAGGGTTACTGTACAGTGTGAGGTATGTCGGGGTGTTATGGTTACTGTACAGTGTGAGGTATGTCGGATTGTGACGGTTACTGTACAGTGGGAGGTATGTCGGGCCGTGATGGTTACTGTACAGAGGGAGGTATGTCGGATCGTCATGGTTACTGTACAGTGGGAGGTATGTCGGACCATGATGGTTACTGTACAGTTTGAGGTATGTCGGGGTGTGATGGTTACTGTACAGTGGGAGGTATGTCGGGCCGAGATGGTTACTGTACATTGGGAGGTATGTCGGGGTGTGATGGTTACTGTACAGTGTGAGGTATGTCGGGGTGTGATGGTTACTGTACAGTGTGAGGTATGTCGGGGTGTGATGGTTACTGTACAGTGGGAGGTATGTTGGGCCGTGATGGTTACTGCACAGTGGGAGGTATGTCGGGGTGTGATGGTTACTGTACAGTGTGAGGTATGTCGGGGTGTCATGGTTACTTTACAGTGGGACGTATGTCGGGCCGTGATGGTTACTGTACAGTGGTGGGTATGTCGGGGTGTGATGGTTACTGTACAGTGGGGGGTATGTCGGGCCGTGACGGTTACTGTACAGTGGGAGGTATGTCGGTTTGTGATGGTTACAGGACAGTGGGAGGTATGTCGGGGTGTGATGGTTACTGTACAGTGGGAGGTATGTCGGGACGCGTTGGTTACTGTACAGTGTGAGGTATGCCGTGGTGTGATGGTTACTGTACAGTGGGAGGAATGTCGGATCGTGACGGTTACTGCACAGTGGGAGGTATGTCTGGTCATGATGGTGACTGTACAGTAGGAGGTATGTCGGGGTGTGATGGTTACTGTACAGTGGGAGATACGTCGGGCCGTGATGGTTACTGTACAGTGGGAGGTATGTCGGGCCGTGATGGTTACTGTACAGTGGGAAGAATGTCGGGGTGTGATGGTTACTGTACAGTGGGAGGTATGTCGGGGCGTGTTGGTAACTGTACAGTGTGAGGTATGTCGGGGTGTGATGGTTACTTTACAGTGGGAGGTATGTCGGGCCGTGATGGTTACTGTACAGTGGGAGGTATGTCAGACCGTGATGGTTACTGTACACTGGGAGGTATGTCGGGCCGTGATGGTTACTGTACAGTGCGAGGCATGTCGGGGTGTGATGGTTACTGTACAGTGGGAGGTATGTCGGGGTGTGATGGTTACTGTACAGTGTGAGCTATGTCAGACCGAGATGGTTACTGTACCGTGGGAGGTATGTCGGGCCGTGACGGTTACTGTACAGTGGGAGGTATGTCGGGTTGTGATGGTTACTGTACAGTCGGAGGTATTTCGGGTTGTGATGGTTAATGTACAGTGCCAGGTATGTCGGGCCCTGATGGTTACTGTACAGTGGGAGGTATGTCAGACCGTGATGGTTTCTGTACAGTGGGAGGTATGTCGGCGTGTGATGGTTTGTGTACGGTGGGAGGTATGTCAGACCTTGATGGTTACTGTACAGTGGGATGTATGTCGGGGTGTGATGGTTACTGTACAGTGGGAGGTATGTCAGACCGTGATGGTTACTGTACAGTGGTAGGTATGTCGGGGTGTGATGGTTACTGTACAGTGGGAGGTATGTCGGGCCGTGATGGTTACTGTACAGTGGGAGGTATGTCAGACCGTGATGGTTACTGTACAGTGGTAGGTATGTCGGGGTGTGATGATTACTGTACAGTGGGAGGTATGTCGGGCCGTGATGGTTACTGTACAGTGGGAGGTATGTCGGGTTGTGATGGTTACTGTACAGTGGGAGGTATGTCGGGCCGTGATGGTTACTGTTCCGTGGGAGGTATGTCGGGCCGTGATGGTTAATGTACAGTGGGAGGTATGTCGGATCGTGACGGTTACTGTACAGTGGGAGGTATGTCGGAGCGTGATGGTTACTGTACAGTGGGAGGTATGTCGGGGTGTGATGGTTACTGTACAGTGGGAGATATAACGGGCCGTGATGGTTACTGTACAGTGGGACGTATGTCGGGCCGTGATGGTTACTGTACAGTGGGAGGTATGTCGGGGTGCGATGGTTACTGTACAGTGGGAGGTATGTCGGGCCGTGATGGTTACTGTTCAGTGGGAGATATGTCGGGGTGTGAGGGATACTGTACAGTGGGAGGTATGTCGGGCCGTGATGGTTACTGTACAGTGGGAGGTATGTCGGGGTGTGATGGTTACTGTACAGTGGGAGGTATGTCGGATCGTGACGGTTACTGTACAGTGGGAGGTCTGTCGGGGTGTGACGGTTACTGTACAGTGGGAGGTATGTCGGATCGTGACGGTTACTGTACAGTGGGAGGTATGTCAGACCGTGATGGTTACTGTACAGTGGGGGGTATGTCTGGGTGTGTTGGTTACAGTAGTGTGGGAGGTGTGTCAGGGGTGTGATGGTTACTGTACAGTGGGAGGTATGTCGGGGTGTGTTGGTTACTGTACAATGGGAGGTATGTCGAGGTGTGTTGGTTACTGTACAGTGGGAGGTATGTTGGGTCGTGATGGTGCCTGTACAGTGGGAGGTATGTCGGGTTGTGATGGTTACTGTACAGTGGGAGGTATATCAGGCCGTGATGGTTACTATACAGTGCGATGTATGTCTGGGTGTGATGTTAACTGTACAGTGGGAAGTATGTCGGGGTGTGTTGGTTACTGTACAATGGGAGGTATGTCGGGGTGTGTTGGCTACTGTACAATGGGAAGTATGTCGGGGTGTGATGGTTACTGTACAGTGGGAAGTATGTCGGGGTGTGTTGGTTACTGTACAATGGGAGGTATGTCTGGGTGTGTTGGTTACTGTACAATGGGAGGTATGTCGGGGTGTGTTGGTTACTGCACAGTGGGAGGTATGTTGGGCCGTGATGGTTACTGCACAGTGGGAGGTATGTCGGACCATGATGGTTACTGTACAGTGTGAGGTATGTCGGGGTGTCATGGTTACTTTACAGTGGGACGTATGTCGGGCCGTGATGGTTACTGTACAGTGGGGGGTATGTCGGGCCGTGACGGTTACTGTACAGTGGGAGGTATGTCGGTTTGTGATGGTTACAGGACAGTGGGAGGTATGTCGGGGTGTGATGGTTACTGTACAGTGGGAGGTATGTCGGGACGCGTTGGTTACTGTACAGTGTGAGGTATGCCGTGGTGTGATTGTTACTGTACAGTGGGAGGAATGTCGGATCGTGACGGTTACTGCACAGTGGGATGTATGTCTGGTCATGATGGTGACTGTACAGTGGGAGGTATGTCGGGGTGTGATGGTTACTGTACAGTGGGAGATATGTCGGACCGTGATGGTTACTGTACAGTGGGAGGTATGTTGGAGCGTGATGGTTACTGGACAGTGTGAGGTATGTCGTGGTGTGATGGTTACTGTACAGTGGGAGGTATGTCGGATCGTGACGGTCACTGTACACTGGGAGATATTTCGGACCGTGATGGTTACTGGACAGTGTGAGGTATGTCGGGGTGTGATAGTTACTGTACAGTGGGAGGTATGTCGGGCCGTGATGGTTACTGTACAGTGGGAGGTATGTCGGATCGTGACGGTTACTGTACAGTGGGAGGTATGTCGGAGCGTGATGGTTACTGTACAGTGGGAGGTATGTCGGGGTGTGATGGTTACTGTACAGTGGGAGATACGTCGGGCCGTGATGGTTACTGTACAGTGGGAGGTATGTCGGGCCGTGATGTTTACTGTACAGTGGGAAGTATGTCGGGGTGTGATGGTTACTGTACAGTGGGAGGGATGTCGGGGCGTGTTGGTTACTGTACAGTGTGTGGTATGTCGGGGTGTGATGGTTACTGTACAGTGGGAGGTATGTCGGGCCGTGATGGTTACTGTACAGTGGTAGGTATGTCGGGCCGTGATGGTTACTGTACAGTGGGAGGTATGTCAGACCGTGATGGTTACTGTACAGTGGGAGGTATGTCGGGCCGTGATCGTTACTGTACAGTGGGAGGTATGTCGGGCCGTGATGGTTACTATACAGTGGGAGGCATGTCGGGGTGTGATGGTTACTGTACAGTGGGAGGTATTTCGGGGTGTGATGGTTACTGTACAGTGTGAGCTATGTCAGACCGAGATGGTTACTGTACCGTGGGAGGTATGTCGGGCATGATGGTTACTGTATAGTGGGAGGTATGTCGGGTTGTGATGGTTAATGTACAGTGCGAGGTATGTCGGGCCGTGATGGTTACTGTACAGTGGGAGGTATTTCAGGTTGTGATGGTTAATGTACAGTGCGAGGTATGTCGGGCTGTGATGGCTACTGTACAGTGGGAGGTATGTCAGACCGTGATGGTTACTGTACAGTGGGAGGTATGTCGGCGTGTAATGGTTACTGTACAGTGGGAGGTATGTCAGACCGTGATGGTTACTGTACAGTGTGAGGTATGTCGGGGTGTGATGGTTACTGTACAGTGGGAGGTATGTCGGGCCGTGATGGTTACTGTACATTGGGAGGTGTGTCGGGGTGTGATGGTTACTGTACAGTGGGAGGTATGTCGGAGCGTGATGGTTACTGTACAGTGGGAGGTATGTCGGGGTGTGATGGTTACTGTACAGTAGGTGATACGTCGGGCCGTGATGGTTACTGTACAGTGGGAGGTATGTCGGGCCGTGATGGTTACTGTACAGTGGGAAGAATGTCGGGGTGTGATGGTTACTTTACAGTGGGAGGTATGTCGGGCCGTGATGGTTACTGTACAGTGGGAGGTATGTCAGACCTTGATGGTTCCTGTACAGTGGGAGGTATGTCGGGCCGTGATCGTTACTGTACAGTGGGAGGTATGTCGGGCCGTGATGGTTACTGTACAGTGCGAGGCATGTCGGGGTGTAATGGTTACTGTACAGTGGGAGGTATGTCGGGGTGTGATGGTTACTGTACAGTGTGAGCTATGTCAGACCGAGATGGTTACTGTACCGTGGGAGGTATGTCGGGCCGTGATGGTTACTGTACAGTGGGAGGTATGTCGGGTTGTGATGGTTACTGTACAGTGGGAGGTATTTCGGGTTGTGATGGTTACTGTACAGTGGGAGGTATTTCGGGTTGTGATGGTTAATGTACAGTGCGAGGTATGTCGGGCCGTGATGGTTACTGTACAGTGGGAGGTATGTCAGACCGTGATGGTTACTGTGCAGTGGGAGGTATGTCGGCGTGTGATGGTTTCTGTACAGTGGGAGGTATGTCGGGCCGTGATGGTTACTGTGCAGTGGAAAATATGTCGGCGTGTGATGGTTTCTGTACAGTGGGAGGTATGTCAGACCGTGATGGTTACTGTACAGTGTGATGTATGTCGGGGTGTGATGATTACTGTACAGTGGGAGGTATGTCGCGGTGTGATGGTTACTGTACAGTGGGGGGTATGTCGGGGTGTGATGGTTACTGTACAGTGGGAGGTATGTCGGGCCGTGATGGTTACTGTACAGTGGGAGGTATGTCAGACCGTGATGGTTACTGTACAGTGGTAGGTATGTCGGGGTGTGATGGTTACTGTACAGTGGGAGGTATGTCGGGGTGTGATGGTTACTGTGCAGTGGGAGGTATGTCGGGCCGTGATGGTTACTGTTCCGTGGGAGGTATGTCGGATCGTGACGGTTAATGTACAGTGGGAGGTATGTCAGACCGTGACGCTTACTGTACAGTGGGAGGTATGTCTGGGTGTGTTGGTTACAGTAGAGTGGGAGGTGTGTCAGGGGTGTGATGATTACTGTACAGTGGGAGGTATGTCGGGGTGTGTTGGTTACTGTACAATGGGAGGTATGTCGGGGTGTGTTGGTTACTGTACAGTGGGAGGTATGTTGGGTCGTGATGGTGCCTGTACAGTGGGAGGTATATCAGGCCGTGATGGTAACTATACAGTGGGAGGTATGTCTGGGTGTGATGGTTACTGTACAGTGGGAGGTATGTCGGACCGTGAGGGTTACTGTACAGTGGGAGGTATGTCGGGGTGTTATGGTTACTGTACAGTGTGAGGTATGTCGGATCGTGACGGTTAGTACAGTTGGAGGTATGTCGGGCCGTGATGGTTACTGTACAGTGGGAGGTATGTCGGATCGTCATGGTTACTATACAGTCGGAGGTATGTCGGACCATGATGGTTACTGTACAGTGTGAGGTATGTCGGGGTGTGATGGTTACAGTACAGTGGGAGTTATGTCGGGCAGTGATGGTTACTGTACAGTGGGAGGTATGTCGGGGTGTGATGGTTACTGTACAGTGTGAGGTATGTCTGGGTGTGATGGTTACTGTACAGTGGGAGGTATGTCGGGCCGTGATGGTTACTGTACAGTGGGAGGTATGTCGGGGAGTGATGGTTACTGTACAGTGGGTGGTATGTCGGACCATGATGGTTAATGTACAGTGTGAGGTATGTCGGGGTGTGATGGTTACTGTACAATGTGAGGTATGTCGGGGTGTGTTGGTTACTGTACAGTGGGAGGTATGTTGGGTCGTGATGGTGCCTGTACAGTGGGAGGTATGTCGGGCCGTGATGGTTACTGTACAGTGGGAGGTATGTCGGGGAGTGATGGTTACTGTACAGTGGGAGGTATGTCGGACCATGATGGTTAATGTACAGTGTGAGGTATGTCGGGGTGTGATGGTTACAGTACAGTGGGAGTTATGTCGGGCAGTGATGGTTACTGTACAGTGGGAGGTATGTCGGGGTGTGATGGTTACTGTACAGTGTGAGGTACGTCTGGGTGTGATGGTTACTGTACAGTGGGAGGTATGTCGGGCCGTGATGGTTACTGTACAGTGGGAGGTATGTCGGGGTGTGATGGTTACTGTACAGTGGGAGGTATGTCGGGCGGTGATGGTTACTGTACAGTCGGAGGTATGTCAGACCGTGATGGTTACTGTACAGTGGGAGGTATGTCGGGGAAAGATGGTTACTGTACAGTGGGGGGTATGTCGGGGTGTAATGGTTACTGTACAGTGTGAGGTATGTCGGGCCGTGATGGTTACTGTTCATTGGGAGGTATGTCGGGGTGTGATGGTTACTGTACAGTGGGAGGTATGTCAGGCCGTGATGGTTACTGTTCAGTGGGAGGTATGTCGGGGTGTGATGGTTACTGTACAGTGGGAGGTATGTCGGGCCGTGATGGTTACTGTACAGTGGGAGGTATGTCGGGCCGTGATGGTTACTGTACAGTGGGAGGTATGTCAGACCGTGATGGTTACTGTACAGTGGGAGGTATGTCGGGGTGTGATGGTTACTGTACAGTGTGGGGTATGTCGGGGTGTGATGGTTACTGTACAGTGTGAGGTATGTCTGCGTGTGTTGGTTACTGTACAGTTGGAGGTATGTCGGGGTGTGATGGTTACTGTACAGTGGGAGGTATGTCGGGGTGTGTTGTCTACAGTACAATGGGAAGTATGTCGGTGTGTGTTGGTTACTGTACAATGGGAGGTATGTCGGGGTGTGTTGGTTACTGTACAGTGGGAGGTATGTCGGGGTGTGTTGGTTACTGTACAATGGGAGGTATGTCGGGGTGTGTTGGTTACTGTACAGTGGGAGGTATGTTGGGTCGTGATGGTGCCTGTACAGTGGGAGGTGTGTCGGGTTGTGATGGTTACTGTACAGTGGGAGGTATATCAGGCCGTGATGGTTACTATACAGTGGGAGGTATGTCTGGGTGTGATGGTTACTGTATAGTGGGATATATGACGGACCGTGAGGGTTACTGTAGAGTGTGAGGTATGTCGGGGTGTTATGGTTACTGTACAGTGTGAGGTATGTCGGATCGTGACGGCTACTGTACAGTGGGAGGTATGTCGGGCCGTGATGGTTACTGTACAGAGGGAGGTATGTCGGATCGTAATGGTTACTGTACAGTGGGAGGTATTTCGGACCATGATGGTTACTGTACAGTGTGAGGTATGTCGGGGTGTGATGGATACTGTACAGTGGGAGGTATGTCGGGCCGTGATCGTTACTGTACAGTGGGAGATATGTCGGGGTGTGATGGTTACTGTACAGTGTGAGGTATGTCGGGGTGTGATGGTTACTGTACAGTGGGAGGTACGTCGGGCCGTGATGGTTACTGTACAGTGGGAGGTATGTCGGGGTGTGATGGTTACTGTACAGTGGGAGGTATGTTGGGCCGTGATGGTTACTGCACAGTGGGAGGTATGTCGGACTATGATGGTTACTGTACAGAGTGAGGTATGTCGGGGTGTGATGGTTACTGTACAGTGGGAGTTATGTCGGGCCGTGATGGGTACTGTACAGTGGGAGGTATGTCGGTGTGTGATGGTTACTGTACAGTGGGAGGTATGTCGGGCCGTGATGGTTACTGTACAGTCGGAGGTATGTCAGACCGTGATGGTTACTGTACAGTGGGAGGTATGTCGGGGTGTGATGGTTATTGTACAGTGGGGGGTATGTCGGGGTGTGATGGTTACTGTACAGTGTGAGGTATGTCGGGCGGTGATGGTTACTGTTCAGTGGGAGGTATGTCGGGGTGTGATGGTTACTGTACAGTGGGAGGTATGTCGGGCCGTGATGGTTACTGTTCAGTGGGAGGTATGTCGGGGTGTGATGGTTTCTGTACAATGGGAAGTATGTCGGGCCGTGATGGTTACTGTACAGTGGGAGGTATGTCGGGCCGTGATGGTTACTGTACAGTGGGAGGTATGTCAGACCCTTGATGGTTACTGTACAGTGGGAGGTATGTCGGGGTGTGATGGTTACTGTACAGTGGGGGGTATGTCGGGGTGTGATGGTTACTGTACAGTGTGAGGTATGTCGGGCAGTGATTGTTACTGTTCAGTGGGAGGTATGTCGGGGTGTGATGGTTACTGTACAGTGGGATGTATGTCGGACCGTGATGGTTACTGTACAGTGGGAGGTATGTCGGGCCGTGATGGTTACTGTACAGTGGGAGATATGTCTGGGTGTGTTGGTTACTGTACAGTGGGAGGTAATCGGATCGTGACGGTTACTGTACATTGGGAGGTATGTCGGGGTGTGATGGTTACTGTACAGTGGTAGGTATGTCGGGGTGTGATGGTTACTGTACAGTGGGAGGTAATCGGATCGTGACGGTTACTGTACAGTGGGAGGTATGTCGGGGTTTGATGGTTACTGTACAATGGGAGGTATGTCGGGGTGTGATGGTTACTGTACAGTGGGAGGTATGTCGAATCGTGACGGTTACTGTACAGTTGGATGAATGTCGGGCCGTGATGGTTACTGTACAGTGGGAGGTATGTCTGGGTGTGTTGGTTCCTGTACAATGGGAGGCATATCGGGGTGTGTTGGTTACTGTACAGTGGGAGGTCTTTCGGGCCGTGATGGTTACTGTATAGTGGGAGATATGTCTGGGTGTGTTGGTTACTGTACAGTTGGAGGTATGTCGGGGTGTGATGGTTACTGTACAGTGGGAGGTATGTCGGGATGTGTTGGTTACTGTACAATGGGAGGTATGTCGGGGTGTGTTGGTTACTGTCCAGTGGGAGGTATGTCGGGCCGTGATGGTTACTGTACAGTGGGAGGTATGTCGGGGTGTGTTGGTTACTGTACAGTGGGAGGTATGTCGGGTTGTGATGGTTACTGTACAGTGGGAGGTATATCAGGCCGTGATGGTTAATGCATAGTGCGAGGTATGTCGGGGTGTGTTGGTTATTGTACAATGGGAGGTATGTCGGGCCGTGATGGTTACTGTACAGAATGAGGTATGTCGGGCCGTGACGGTGACTGTACTGTGGGAGGTATGTCGGGTTGTGATGGTTACTGTACATTGGGAGGTATATCAGGCCGTGATGGTTACTGTACATTGGGAGGTATGTCGGGGTGTGTTGGTTACTGTACAGTGGGAGGTATGTCGGGGTGTGATGGTTACTGTACAGTGTGAGGTATGTCTGGGTGTGATGGTTACTGTACAGTGGGAGGTATGTCGGGCCGTGATGGTTACTGTACAGTGGGAGGTATGTCGGGGTGTGATGGTTACTGTACAGTGGGAGGTATGTCGGGGTGTGATGGTTACTGTACAGTGGGAGGTATGTCGGGCCGTGATGGTTACTGTACAGTGGGAGGTATGTCGGGGTGTGATGGTTACTGTACAGTGGGAGGTATGTCGGGCCGTGATGGTTACTGTACAGTCGGAGGTATGTCAGACCGTGATGGTTACTGTACAGTGGGAGGTATGTCGGGGAGTGATGGTTAATGTACAGTGTGAGGTATGTCGCGGTGTGATGGTTACTGTACAGTCGGAGGTATGTCGGGCCGTGATGGTTACTGTACAGTGGGAGGTATGTCGGGGTGTGATGGTTACTGTACAGTGTGAGGTATGTCGGGGTGTGATGGTTACTGTACAGTGGGAGGTATGTCGGGCCGTGATTTTTACTGTACAGTGGGAGGTATGTCGGGGAGTGATGGTTACTGTACAGTGGGAGGTATGTCGGACCATGATGGTTAATGTACAGTGTGAGGTATGTCGGGGTGTGATGGTTACTGTACAGTGGGAGGTATGTCGGGCCGTGATGTTTACTGTACAGTGGGAGGTATGTCGGGGTGTGATGGTTACTGTACAGTGGGAGGTATGTCGGGCCGTGATGGTTACTGTACAGTCGGAGGTATGTCAGACCGTGATGGTTACTGTACAGTGGGAGGTATGTCGGGGAAAGATTGTTACTGTACAGTGGGGGGTTACTGTACAGTGTGAGGTATGTCGGGGTGTGATGGATACTGTACAGTGGGAGGTATGTCGGGCCGTGATCGTTACTGTACAGTGGGAGGTATGTCGGGGTGTGATGGTTACTGTACAGTGTGAGGTATGTCGGGGTGTGATGGTTACTGTACAGTGGGAGGTATGTCGGGCCGTGATGGTTACTGTACAGTGGGAGGTATGTCGGGGTGTGATGGTTACTGTACAGTGGGAGGTATTTTGGGCCGTGATGGTTACTGCACAGTGGGAGGTATGTCGGACTATGATGGTTACTGTACAGAGTGAGGTATGTCGGGGTGTGATGGTTACTGTACAGTGGGAGGTATGTCGGGCCGTGATGGTTACTGTACAGTCGGAGGTATGTCGGTGTGTGATGGTTACTGTACAGTGGGAGGTATGTCGGGCCGTGATGGTTACTGTACAGTCGGAGGTATGTCAGACCGTGATGGTTACTGTACAGTGGGAGGTATGTCGGGGTGTGATGGTTATTGTACAGTGGGGGGTATGTCGGGGTGTGATGGTTACTGTACAGTGTGAGGTATGTCGGGCCGTGATGGTTACTGTTCAGTGGGAGGTATGTCGGGGTGTGATGGTTACTGTACAGTGGGAGGTATGTCGGGCCGTGATGGTTACTGTACAGTGGGAGATATGTCTGGGTGTGTTGGTTACTGTACAGTGGGAGGTAATCGGATCGTGACGGTTACTGTACAGTGGGAGGTATGTCGGGGTGTGATGGTTACTGTACAGTGGTAGGTATGTCGGGGTGTGATGGTTACTGTACAGTGGGAGGTAATCGGATCGTGACGGTTACTGTACAGTGGGAGGTATGTCGGGGTTTGATGGTTACTGTACAATGGGAGGTATGTCGGGGTGTGATGGTTACTGTACAGTGGGAGGTATGTCGAATCGTGACGGTTACTGTACAGTGGCAGGAATGTCGGGCCGTGATGGTTACTGTACAGTGGGAGGTATGTCTGGGTGTGTTGGTTCCTGTACAATGGGAGGCATATCGGGCTGTGTTGGTTACTGTACAGTGGGAGGTCTTTCGGGCCGTGATGGTTACTGTATAGTGGGAGATATGTCTGGGTGTGTTGGTTACTGTACAGTTGGAGGTATGTCGGGGTGTGATGGTTACTGTACAGTGGGAGGTATGTCGGGATGTGTTGGTTACTGTACAATGGGAGGTATGTCGGGGTGTGTTGGTTACTGTCCAGTGGGAGGTATGTCGGGCCGTGATGGTTACTGTACAGTGGGAGGTATGTCGGGGTGTGTTGGTTACTGTACAGTGGGTGGTACATCAGGCCGTGATGGTTAATGCATAGTGCGAGGTATGTCGGGGTGTGTTGGTTATTGTACAATGGGAGGTATGTCGGGCCGTGATGGTTACTGTACAGTATGAGGTATGTCGGGCCGTGATGGTGACTGTACTGTGGGAGGTATGTCGGGTTGTGATGGTTACTGTACAGTGGGAGGTATGTCGGGGAGTGATGGTTACTGTACAGTGGGAGGTATGTCGGACCATGATGGTTAATGTACAATGTGAGGTATGTCGGGGTGTGATGGTTACTGTACATTTGCAGGTATGTCGGGCCGTGATTGTTACTGTACAGTGGGAGGTATGTCGGGGTGTGATGGTTACTGTACAGTGGGAGGTATGTCGGGCCGTGATGGTTACTGTACAGTCGGAGGTATGTCAGACCGTGATGGTTACTGTACAGTGGGAGGTATGTCGGGGAAGATGGTTACTGTACAGTGGGGGGTATGTCGGGGTGTAATGGTTACTGTACAGTGTGAGGTATGTCGGGCCGTGATGGTTACTGTTCATTGGGAGATATGTCGGGGTGTGATGGTTACTGCACAGTGGGAGGTATGGCAGGCCGTGATGGTTACTGTTCAGTGGGAGGTATGTCGGAGTGTGATGGTTACTGTACAGTGGGAGGTATGTCGGGCCGTGATGGTTACTGTACAGTGGGAGGTATGTCGGGCCGTGATGGTTACTGTACAGTGGGAGGTATGTCAGACCGTGATGGTTACTGTACAGTGGGAGGTATGTCGGGATGTGATGGTTACTGTACAGTGTGGGGTATGTCGGGGTGTGATGGTTACTGTACAGTGTGAGGTATGTCTGCGTGTGTTGGTTACTGTACAGTTGGAGTTATGTCGGGGTGTGATGGTTACTGTACAGTGGGAGGTATGTCGGGGTGTGTTGTCTACTGTACAATGGGAAGTATGTCGGGGTGTGATGGTTACTGTACAGTGGGAGGTATGTCGGGGTGTGTTGGTTACTGTACAATGGGAGGTATGTCGGGGTGTGTTGGTTACTGTACAATGGGAGGTATGTCGGGGTGTGTTGGTTACTGTACAGTGGGAGGTATGTTGGGTCGTGATGGTGCCTGTACAGTGGGAGGTATGTCGGGTTGTGATGGTTACTGTACAGTGGGAGGTATGTCGGGTTGTGATGGTTACTGTACAGTGGGAGGTATATCAGGCCGTGATGGTTAATGCATAGTGCGAGGTATGTCGGGGTGTGTTGGTTATTGTACAATGGGAGGTATGTCGGGCCGTGATGGTTACTGTACAGTATGAGGTATGTCGGGCCGTGATGGTGACTGTACTGTGGGAGGTATGTCGGGTTGTGATGGTTACTGTACATTGGGAGGTATATCAGTCCGTGATGGTTACCTTACAGTGGGAGGTATGTCGGGGTGTGTTGGTTACTGTACAGTGGGAGGTATGTCGGGGTGTGATGGTTACTGTACAGCGTGAGGTATGTCTGGGTGTGATGGTTACTGTACAGTGCGAGGTATGTCGGGCCGTGATGGTTACTGTACAGTGGGAGGTATGTCGGGGAGTGATGGTTACTGTACAGTGGGAGGTATGTCGGACGTGATGGTTACTGTACAGTCGGAGGTATGTCGGGGTGTGATGGTTACTGTACAGTGGGAGGTATGTCGGGCCGTGATGGTTACTGTACAGTCGGAGGTATGTCAGACCGTGATGGTTACTGTACAGTGGGAGGTATGTCGGGGAAAGATGGTTACTGTACAGTGGGGGGTATGTCGGGGTGTAATGGTTACTGTACAGTGTGAGGTATGTCGGGCCGTGATGGTTACTGTTCATTGGGAGGTATGTCGGGGTGTGATGGTTACTGTACAGTGGGAGGTATGTCAGGCCGTGATGGTTACTGTTCAGTGGGAGGTATGTCGGGGTGTGATGGTTACTGTACAGTGTGAGGTATGTCTGGGTGTGATGGTTACTGTACAGTGGGAGGTATGTCGGGCCGTGATGGTTACTGTACAGTGGGAGGTATGTCGGGGAGTGATGGTTACTGTACAGTGGGAGGTATGTCGGACCATGATGGTTAATGTACAGTGTGAGGTATGTCGGGGTGTGATGGTTACTGTACAGTGGGAGGTATGTCGGGCCGTGATGGTTACTGTACAGTGGGAGGTATGTCGGGGTGTGATGGTTACTGTATAGTGGGAGGTATGTCGGGCCGTGATGGTTACTGTACAGTCGGAGGTATGTCAGACCGTGATGGTTACTGTACAGTGGGAGGTATGTCGGGGTGTGATGGTTATTGTACAGTGGGGGGTATGTCGGGGTGTGATGGTTACTGTACAGTGGGAGGTATGTCGGGCCGTGATGGTTACTGTTCAGTGGGAGGTATGTCGGGGTGTGATGGTTACTGTACAGTGGGAGGTATGTCGGGCCGTGATGGTTACTGTTCAGTGGGAGGTATGTCGGGCCGTGATGGTTACTGTACAGTGGGAGATATGTCTGGGTGTGTTGGTTACTGTACAGTGGGAGGTAATCGGATCGTGACGGTTACTGTACAGTGGGAGGTATGTCGGGGTGTGATGGTTACTGTACAGTGGTAGGTATGTCGGGGTGTGATGGTTACTGTACAGTGGGAGGTAATCGGATCGTGACGGTTACTGTACAGTGGGAGGTATGTCGGGGTTTGATGGTTACTGTACAATGGGAGGTATGTCGGGGTGTGATGGTTACTGTACAGTGGGAGGTATGTCGAATCGTGACGGTTACTGTACAGTGGCAGGAATGTCGGGCCGTGATGGTTACTGTACAGTGGGAGGTATGTCTGGGTGTGTTGGTTCCTGTACAATGGGAGGCATATCGGGCTGTGTTGGTTACTGTACAGTGGGAGGTCTTTCGGGCCGTGATGGTTACTGTATAGTGGGAGATATGTCTGGGTGTGTTGGTTACTGTACAGTTGGAGGTATGTCGGGGTGTGATGGTTACTGTACAGTGGGAGGTATGTCGGGATGTGTTGGTTACTGTACAATGGGAGGTATGTCGGGGTGTGTTGGTTACTGTCCAGTGGGAGGTATGTCGGGCCGTGATGGTTACTGTACAGTGGGAGGTATGTCGGGGTGTGTTGGTTACTGTACAGTGGGAGGTACATCAGGCCGTGATGGTTAATGCATAGTGCGAGGTATGTCGGGGTGTGTTGGTTATTGTACAATGGGAGGTATGTCGGGCCGTGATGGTTACTGTACAGTATGAGGTATGTCGGGCCGTGATGGTGACTGTACTGTGGGAGGTATGTCGGGTTGTGATGGTTACTGTACAGTGGGAGGTATGTCGGACCATGATGGTTAATGTACAGTGTGAGGTATGTCGGGGTGTGATGGTTACTGTACATTTGCAGGTATGTCGGGCCGTGATGGTTACTGTACAGTGGGAGGTATGTCGGGGTGTGATGGTTACTGTACAGTGGGAGGTATGTCGGGCCGTGATGGTTACTGCACAGTGGGAGGTATGTCGGACTATGATGGTTACTGTACAGAGTGAGGTATGTCGGGGTGTGATGGTTACTGTACAGTGGGAGGTATGTCGGGCCGTGATGGTTACTGTACAGTGGGAGGTATGTCGGTGTGTGATGGTTACTGTACAGTGGGAGGTATGTCGGGCCGTGATGGTTACTGCACAGTCGGAGGTATGTCAGACCGTGATGGTTACTGTACAGTGGGAGGTATGTCGGGGTGTGATGGTTATTGTACAGTGGGGGGTATGTCGGGCCGTTGTGGTTACTGTACAGTGGGAGGTATGTCGGGCCGTGATGGTTACTGTACAGTGGGAGGTATGTCAGACCGTGATGGTTACTGTACAGTGGGAGGTATGTCGGGGTGTGATGGTTACTGTACAGTGTGGGGTATGTCGGGGTGTGATGGTTACTGTACAGTGTGAGGTATGTCTGCGTGTGTTGGTTACTGTACAGTTGGAGGTATGTCGGGGTGTGATGGTTACTGTACAGTGTGAGGTATGTCGGGGTGTGTTGTCTACTGTACAATGGGAAGTATGTCGGGGTGTGATGGTTACTGTACAGTGGGAGGTATGTCGGGGTGTGTTGGTTACTGTACAATGGGAGGTATGTCGGGGTGTGTTGGTTACTGTACAATGGGAGGTATGTCGGGGTGTGTTGGTTACTGTACAGTGGGAGGTATGTTGGGTCGTGATGGTGCCTGTACAGTGGGAGGTATGTCGGGTTGTGATGGTTACTGTACAGTGGGAGGTATGTCGGGTTGTGATGGTTACTGTACAGTGGGAGGTATATCAGGCCGTGATGGTTAATGCATAGTGCGAGGTATGTCGGGGTGTGTTGGTTATTGTACAATGGGAGGTATGTCGGGCCGTGATGGTTACTGTACAGTATGAGGTATGTCGGGCCGTGATGGTGACTGTACTGTGGGAGGTATGTCGGGTTGTGATGGTTACTGTACATTGGGAGGTATGTCGGGGTGTGTTGGTTACTGTACAGTGGGAGGTATGTCGGGGTGTGATGGTTACTGTACAGCGTGAGGTATGTCTGGGTTTGATGGTTACTGTACAGTGGGAGGTATGTCGGGCCGTGATGGTTACTGTACAGTGGGAGGTATGTCGGGGAGTGATGGTTACTGTACAGTGGGAGGTATGTCGGACTATGATGGTTAATGTACAGTGTGAGGTATGTCGGGGTGTGATGGTTACTGTACAGTGGGAGGTATGTCGGACGTGATGGTTACTGTACAGTGGGAGGTATGTCGGGGTGTGATGGTTACTGTACAGTGGGAGGTATGTCGGGCCGTGATGGTTACTGTACAGTCGGAGGTATGTCAGACCGTGATGGTTACTGTACAGTGGGAGGTATGTCGGGGAAAGATGGTTACTGTACAGTGGGGGGTATGTCGGGGTGTAATGGTTACTGTACAGTGTGAGGTATGTCGGGCCGTGATGGTTACTGTTCATTGGGAGGTATGTCGGGGTGTGATGGTTACTGTACAGTGGGAGGTATGTCAGGCCGTGATGGTTACTGTTCAGTGGGAGGTATGTCGGGGTGTGATGGTTACTGTACAGTGTGAGGTATGTCTGGGTGTGATGGTTACTGTACAGTGGGAGGTATGTCGGGCCGTGATGGTTACTGTACAGTGGGAGGTATGTCGGGGAGTGATGGTTACTGTACAGTGGGAGGTATGTCGGACCATGATGGTTAATGTACAGTGTGAGGTATGTCGGGGTGTGATGGTTACTGTACAGTGGGAGGTATGTCGGGCCGTGATGGTTACTGTACAGTGGGAGGTATGTCGGGGTGTGATGGTTACTGTATAGTGGGAGGTATGTCGGGCCGTGATGGTTACTGTACAGTCGGAGGTATGTCAGACCGTGATGGTTACTGTACAGTGGGAGGTATGTCGGGGAAAGATTGTTACTGTACAGTGGGGGGTATGTCGGGGTGTGATGGTTACTGTACAGTGTGAGGTATGTCGGGCCGTGATGGTTACTGTTCATTGGGAGGTATGTAGGGGTGTGATGGTTACTGTACAGTGGGAGGTATGTCAGGCCGTGATGGTTACTGTACAGTGGGAGGTATGTCAGGCCGTGATGGTTACTGTTCAGTGGGAGGTATGTCGGGCCGTGATGGTTACTGTACAGTGGGAGGTATGTCGGGCCGTGATGGTTACTGTACAGTGGGAGGTATGTCAGACCGTGATGGTTACTGTACAGTGGGAGGTATGTCGGGGTGTGATGGTTACTGTACAGTGTGGGGTATGTCGGGGTGTGATGGTTACTGTACAGTGTGTAGTATGTCGGGGTGTGATGGTTACTGTACAGTGGGAGGTATGTCGGGGTGTGTTGTCTACTGTACAATGGGAAGTATGTTGGGGTGTGATGGTTACTGTACAGTGGGAGTTATGTCGGGTTGTGTTGGTTACTGTACAATGGGAGTTATGTCGGGGTGTGTTGGTTACTGTACAATGGGAGGTATGTCGGGGTGTGTTGGTTACTGTACAGTGGGAGGTATGTTGGGTCGTGATGGTGCCTGTACAGTGGGAGGTATGTCGGGTTGTGATGGTTACTGTACAGTGGGAGGTATATCAGGCCGTGATGGTTACTATACAGTGGGAGGTATGTCTGGGTGTGATGGTTACTGTACAGTGGGAGGTATGTCGGACCGTGAGGGTTACTGTAGAGTGTGAGGTATGTCGGGGTGTTATGGTTACTGTACAGTGTGAGGTATGTCGGATCGTGACGGCTACTGTACAGTGGGAGGTATGTCGGGCCGTGATCGTTACTGTACAGTGGGAGGTATGTCGGGCCGTGATCGTTACTGTACAGTGGGAGGTATGTCGGGGTGTGATGGTTATTGTACAGTGGGAGGTATGTCGGGGTGTGATGGTTACTGTACAGTGTGAGGTATGTCGGGCCGTGATGGTTACTGTTCAGTGGGAGGTATGTCGGGGTGTGATGGTTACTGTACAGTGGGAGGTATGTTGGGCCGTGATGGTTACTGCACAGTGGGAGGTATGTCGGACTATGATGGTTACTGTACAGAGTGAGGTATGTCGGGGTGGGATGGTTACTGTACAGTGGGAGGTATGTCGGGCCGTGATGGTTACTGTACAGTGGGAGGTATGTCGGTGTGTGATGGTTACTGTACAGTGGGAGGTATGTCGGGCCGTGATGGTTACTGTACAGTCGGAGGTATGTCAGACCGTGATGGTTACTGTACAGTGGGAGGTATGTCGGGGTGTGATGGTTATTGTACAATGGGGGGTATGTCGGGGTGTGATGGTTACTGTACAGTGTGAGGTATGTCGGGCCGTGATGGTTACTGTTCAGTGGGAGGTATGTCGGGGTGTGATGGTTACTGTACAGTGGGAGGTATGTCGGGCCGTGATGGTTACTGTTCAGTGGGAGGTATGTCGGGGTGTGATGGTTACTGTACAATGGGAAGTATGTCGGGCCGTGATGGTTACTGTGCAGTGGGAGGTATGTCGGGCCGTGATGGTTACTGTACAGTGGGAGGTATGCCAGACCCTTGATGGTTACTGTACAGTGGGAGGTATGTCGGGGTGTGATGGTTACTGTACAGTGGGGGGTATGTCGGGGTGTGATGGTTACTGTACAGTGTGAGGTATGTCGGGCAGTGATTGTTACTGTTCAGTGGGAGGTATGTCGGGGTGTGATGGTTACTGTACATTTGCAGGTATGTCGGGCCGTGATGGTTACTGTACAGTGGGAGGTATGTCGGGGTGTGATGGTTACTGTACAGTGGGAGGTATGTCGGGCCGTGATGGTTACTGTACAGTCGGAGGTATGTCAGACCGTGATGGTTACTGTACAGTGGGAGGTATGTCGGGGAAGATGGTTACTGTACAGTGGGGGGTATGTCGGGGTGTAATGGTTACTGTACAGTGTGAGGTATGTCGGGCCGTGATGGTTACTGTTCATTGGGAGGTATGTCGGGGTGTGATGGTTACTGTACAGTGGGAGGTATGTCAGGCCGTGATGGTTACTGTTCAGTGGGAGGTATGTCGGAGTGTGATGGTTACTGTACAGTGGGAGGTATGTCGGGCCGTGATGGTTACTGTACAGTGGGAGGTATGTCGTGCGTGATGGTTACTGTACAGTGGGAGGTATGTCAGACCGTGATGGTTACTGTACAGTGGGAGGTATGTCGGGGTGTGATGGTTACTGTACAGTGTGGGGTATGTCGGGGTGTGATGGTTACTGTACAGTGTGAGGTATGTCTGCGTGTGTTGGTTACTGTACAGTTGGAGGTATGTCGGGGTGTGATGGTTACTGTACAGTGGGAGGTATGTCGGGGTGTGTTGTCTACTGTACAATGGGAAGTATGTCGGGGTGTGATGGTTACTGTACAGTGGGAGGTATGTCGGGGTGTGTTGGTTACTGTACAATGGGAGGTATGTCGGGGTGTGTTGGTTACTGTACAATGGGAGGTATGTCGGGGTGTGTTGGTTACTGTACAGTGGGAGGTATGTTGGGTCGTGATGGTGCCTGTACAGTGGGAGGTATGTCGGGTTGTGATGGTTACTGTACAGTCGGATGTATGTCGGGTTGTGATGGTTACTGTACAGTGGGAGGTATATCAGGCCGTGATGGTTAATGCATAGTGCGAGGTATGTCGGGGTGTGTTGGTTATTGTACAATGGGAGGTATGTCGGGCCGTGATGGTTACTGTACAGTATGAGGTATGTCGGGCCGTGATGGTGACTGTACTGTGGGAGGTTTGTCGGGTTGTGATGGTTACTGTACATTGGGAGGTATATCAGGCCGTGATGGTTACTGTACAGTGGGAGGTATGTCGGGGTGTGTTGGTTACTGTACAGTGGGAGGTATGTCGGGGTGTGATGGTTACTGTACAGTGTGAGGTATGTCTGGGTGTGATGGTTACTGTACAGTGGGAGGTATGTCGGGCCGTAATGGTTACTGTACAGTGGGAGGTATGTCGGGGAGTGATGGTTACTGTACAGTGGGAGGTATGTCGGACTATGATGGTTAATGTACAGTGTGAGGTATGTCGGGGTGTGATGGTTACTGTACATTGGGAGGTATGTCGGACGTGATGGTTACTGTACAGTGGGAGGTATGTCGGGGTGTGATGGTTACTGTACAGTGGGAGGTATGTCGGGCCGTGATGGTTACTGTACAGTCGGAGGTATGTCAGACCGTGATGGTTACTGTACAGTGGGAGGTATGTCGGGGAAAGATGGTTACTGTACAGTGGGGGGTATGTCGGGGTGTAATGGTTACTGTACAGTGTGAGGTATGTCGGGCCGTGATGGTTACTGTTCATTGGGAGGTATGTCGGGGTGTGATGGTTACTGTACAGTGGGAGGTATGTCAGGCCGTGATGGTTACTGTTCAGTGGGAGGTATGTCGGGGTGTGATGGTTACTGTACAGTGTGAGGTATGTCTGGGTGTGATGGTTACTGTACAGTGGGAGGTATGTCGGGCCGTGATGGTTACTGTGCAGTGGGAGGTATGTCGGGGAGTGATGGTTACTGTACAGTGGGAGGTATGTCGGATCATGATGGTTAATGTACAGTGTGAGGTATGTGGGGGTGTGATGGTTACTGTACAGTGGGAGGTATGTCGGGCCGTGATGGTTACTGTACAGTGGGAGGTATGTCGGGGTGTGATGGTTACTGTACAGTGGGAGGTATGTCGGGACGTGATGGTTACTGTACAGTCGGAGCTATGTCAGACCGTGATGGTTACTGTACAGTGGGAGGTATGTCGGGGAAAGATTGTTACTGTACAGTGGGGGGTATGTCGGGGTGTAATGGTTACTGTACAGTGTGAGGTATGTCGGGCCGTGATGGTTACTGTTCCTTGGGAGGTATGTCGGGGTGTGATGGTTACTGTACAGTGGGAGGTATGTCAGGCCGTGATGGTTACTGTACAGTGGGAGGTATGTCAGGCCGTGATGGTTACTGTTCAGTGGGAGGTATGTCGGGCCGTGATGGTTACTGTACAGTGGGAGGTATGTCGGGCCGTGATGGTTACTGTACAGTGGGAGGTATGTCAGACCGTGATGGTTACTGTACAGTGGGAGGTATGTCGGGGTGTGATGGTTACTGTACAGTGTGGGGTATGTCGGGGTGTGATGGTTACTGTACAGTGTGAGATATGTCTGCTTGTGTTGGTTACTGTACAGTTGGAGGTATGTCGGGGTGTGATGGTTACTGTACAGTGGGAGGTATGTCGGGGTGTGTTGTCTACTGTACAATGGGAAGTATGTTGGGGTGTGATGGTTACTGTACAGTGGGAGTTATGTCGGGGTGTGTTGGTTACTGTACAATGGGAGTTATGTCGGGGTGTGTTGGTTACTGTATAAAATTGAGGTATGTCGGGGTGTGTTGGTTACTGTACAGTGGGAGGTATGTTGGGTCGTGATGGTGCCTGAACAGTGGGAGGTATGTCGGGTTGTGATGGTTACTGTACAGTGGGAGGTATATCAGGCCGTGATGGTTACTATACAGTGGGAGGTATGTCTGGGTGTGATGGTTACTGTACAGTGGGAGGTATGTCAGACCGTGATGGTTACTGTACAGTGGGAGGTATGTCGGGGAAAGATGGTTACTGTACAGTGGGAGGTATGTCGGGGTGTAATGGTTACTGTACAGTGTGAGGTATGTCGGGCCGTGATGGTTACTGTTCATTGGGAGGTATGTCGGGGTGTGATGGTTACTGCACAGTGGGAGGTATGTCAGGCCGTGATGGTTACTGTTCAGTGGGAGGTATGTCGGGGTGTGATGGTTACTGTACAGTGTGAGGTATGTCTGGGTGTGATGGTTACTGTACAGTGGGAGGTATGTCGGGCCGTGATGGTTACTGTACAGTGGGAGGTATGTCGGGGAGTGATGGTTACTGTACAGTGGGAGGTATGTTGGACCATGATGGTTAATGTACAGTGTGAGGTATGTCGGGGTGTGATGGTTACTGTACAGTGGGAGGTATGTCGGGCCGTGATGGTTACTGTACAGTGGGAGGTATGTCGGGGTGTGATGGTTACTGTACAGTGGGAGGTATGTCGGGACGTGATGGTTACTGTACAGTCGGAGGTATGTCAGACCGTGATGGTTACTGTACAGTGGGAGGTATGTCGGGGAAAGATTGTTACTGTACAGTGGGGGGTATGTCGGGGTGTAATGGTTACTGTACAGTGTGAGGTATGTCGGGCCGTGATGGTTACTGTTCATTGGGAGGTATGTCGGGGTGTGATGGTTACTGTACAGTGGGAGGTATGTCAGGCCGTGATGGTTACTGTACAGTGGGAGGTATGTCAGGCCGTGATGGTTACTGTTCAGTGGGAGGTATGTCGGGCCGTGATGGTTACTGTACAGTGGGAGGTATGTCGGGCCGTGATGGTTACTGTACAGTGGGAGGTATGTCAGACCGTGATGGTTACTGTACAGTGGGAGGTATATCGGGGTGTGATGGTTACTGTACAGTGTGGGGTATGTCGGGGTGTGATGGTTACTGTACAGTGTGAGGTATGTCTGCTTGTGTTGGTTACTGTACAGTTGGAGGTATGTCGGGGTGTGATGGTTACTGTACAGTGGGAGGTATGTCGGGGTGTGTTGTCTACTGTACAATGGGAAGTATGTTGGGGTGTGATGGTTACTGTACAGTGGGAGTTATGTCGGGGTGTGTTGGTTACTGTACAATGGGAGTTATGTCGGGGTGTGTTGGTTACTGTAAAAAATTGAGGTATGTCGGGGTGTGTTGGTTACTGTACAGTGGGAGGTATGTTGGGTCGTGATGGTGCCTGTACAGTGGGAGGTATGTCGGGTTGTGATGGTTACTGTACAGTGGGAGGTATATCAGGCCGTGATGGTTACTATACAGTGGGAGGTATGTCTGGGTGTGATGGTTACTGTACAGTGGGAGGTATGTCGGACCGTGAGGGTTACTGTAGAGTGTGAGGTATGTCGGGGTGTTATGGTTACTGTACAGTGTGAGGTATGTCGGATCGTAACGGCTACTGTACAGTGGGAGGTATGTCGGGCCGTGATCGTTACTGTACAGTGGGAGGTATGTCGGGCCGTGATCGTTACTGTACAGTGGGAGGTATGTCGGGGTGTGATGGTTACTGTACAGTGTGAGGTATGTCGGGGTGTGATGGTTACTGTACAGTGGGAGGTATGTCGGGCCGTGATGGTTACTGTACAGTGGGAGGTATGTCGGGGTGTGATGGTTACTGTACAGTGGGAGGTATGTTGGGCCGTGATGGTTACTGCACAGTGGGAGGTATGTCGGACGATGATGGTTACTGTACAGAGTGAGGTATGTCGGGGTGGGATGGTTACTGTACAGTGGGAGGTATGTCGGGCCGTGATGGTTACTGTACAGTGGGAGGTATGTCGGTGTGTGATGGTTACTGTACAGTGGGAGGTATGTCGGGCCGTGATGGTTACTGTACAGTCGGAGGTATGTCAGACCGTGATGGTTACTGTACAGTGGGAGGTATGTCGGGGTGTGATGGTTATTGTACAATGGGGGGTATGTCGGGATGTGATGGTTACTGTACAGTGTGAGGTATGTCGGGCCGTGATGGTTACTGTTCAGTGGGAGGTATGTCGAGGTGTGATGGTTACTGTACAGTGGGAGGTATGTGGGGCCGTGATGGTTACTGTTCAGTGGGAGGTATGTCGGGGTGTGATGGTTACTGTACAATGGGAAGTATGTCGGGCCGTGATGGTTACTGTGCAGTGGGAGGTATGTCGGGCCGTGATGGTTACTGTACAGTGGGAGGTATGTCAGACCCTTGACGGTTACTGTACAGTGGGAGGTATGTCGGGGTGTGATGGTTACTGTACAGTGGGGGGTATGTCGGGGTGTGATGGTTACTGTACAGTGTGAGGTATGTCGGGCAGTGATTGTTACTGTTCAGTGGGAGGTATGTCAGACCCTTGATGGTTACTGTACAGTGGGAGGTATGTCGGGGTGTGATGGTTACTGTACAGTGGGATGTATGTCGGACCGTGATGGTTACTGTACAGTGGGAGGTATGTCGGGCCGTGATGGTTACTGTACAGTGGGAGATATGTCTGGGTGTGATGGTTACTGTACAGTGGGAGGTAATCGGATCGTGACGGTTACTGTACAATGGGAGGTATGTCGGGGTATGATGGTTACTGTACAATGGGAGGTATGTCGGGGTGTTATGGTTACTGTACAGTGGGAGGTATGTCGAATCGTGACGGTTACTGTACAGTGGGAGGAATGTCGGGCCGTGATGGTTACTGTACAGTGGGAGGTATGTCTGGGTGTGTTGGTTCCTGTACAATGGGAGGCATATCGGGGTGTGTTGGTTACTGTACAGTGGGAGGTCTTTCGGGCCGTGATGGTTACTGTATAGTGGGAAATATGTCTGGGTGTGTTGGTTACTGTACAGTTGGAGGTATGTCGGGATGTGTTGGTTACTGTACAATGGGAGGTATGTCGGGGTGTGTTGGTTACTGTCCAGTGGGAGGTATGTCGGGCCGTGATGGCTACTGTACAGTGGGAGGTATGTCGGGGTGTGTTGGTTACTGTACAGTGGGAGGTATGTCGGGTTGTGATGGTTACTGTACAGTGGGAGGTATATCAGGCCGTGATGGTTAATGCATAGTGCGAGGTATGTCGGTGTGTGTTGGTTATTGTACAATGGGAGGTATGTCGGGCCGTGATGGTTACTGTACAGTATGAGGTATGTCGGGCCGTGATGGTGACTGTACTTTGGGAGGTATGTCGGGTTGTGATGGTTACTGTACATTGGGAGGTATATCAGGCCGTGATGGTTACTGTACAGTGGGAGGTATGTCGGGGTGTGTTGGTTACTGTACAGTGGGAGGTATGTCGGGGTGTGATGGTTACTGTACAGTGTGAGGTATGTCTGGGTGTGATGGTTACTGTACAGTGGGAGGTATGTCGGGCCGTGATGGTTACTGTACAGTGGGAGGTATGTCGGGGAGTGATGGTTACTGTACAGTGGGAGGTATGTCGGACCATGATGGTTAATGTACAGTGTGAGGTATGTCGGGGTGTGATGGTTACTGTACAGTGGGAGGTATGTCGGGCCGTGATGGTTACTGTACAGTGGGAGGTATGTCGGGGTGTGATGGTTACTGTACAGTGGGAGGTATGTCGGGGAAAGATGGTTACTGTACAGTGGGGGGTATGTCGGGGTGTAATGGTTACTGTACAGTGTGAGGTATGTCGGGCCGTGATGGTTACTGTTCATTGGGAGGTATGTCGGGGTGTGATGGTTACTGTACAGTGGGAGGTATGTCAGGCCGTGATGGTTACTGTTCAGTGGGAGGTATGTCGGGGTGTGATGGTTACTGTACAGTGGGAGGTATGTCGGGCCGTGATGGTTACTGTACAGTGGGAGGTATTTCGGGGTGTGATGGTTACTGTACAGTGGGAGGTATGTCAGACCGTGATGGTTACTGTACAGTGGGAGGTATGTCGGGGTGTGATGGTTACTGTACAGTGTGGGGTATGTCGGGGTGTGATGGTTACTGTACAGTGTGAGGTATGTCTGCGTGTGTTGGTTACTGTACAGTTGGAGGTATGTCGGGGTGTGTTGTCTACTGTACAATGGGAAGTATGTCGGGGTGTGATGGTTACTGTACAGTGGGAGGTATGTCGGGGTGTGTTGGTTACTGTACAATGGGAGGTATGTCGGGGTGTGTTGGTTACTGTACAATGGGAGGTATGTCGGGGTGTGTTGGTTACTGTACAGTGGGAGGTATGTTGGGTCGTGATGGTGCCTGTACAGTGGGAGGTATGTCGGGTTGTGATGGTTACTGTACAGTGGGAGGTATGTCGGGTTGTGATGGTTACTGTACAGTGGGAGGTATGTCTGGGTGTGATGGTTACTGTACAGTGGGAGGTATGTCGGACCGTGAGGGTTACTGTAGAGTGTGAGGTATGTCGGGGTGTTATGGTTACTGTACAGTGTGAGGTATGTCGGATCGTGACGGCTACTGTACAGTGGGAGGTATGTCGGGCCGTGATGGTTACTGTACAGTGGGAGGTATGTCGGATCGTAATGGTTACTGTACAGTGGGAGGTATGTCGGACCATGATGGTTACTGTACAGTGTGAGGTATGTCGGGGTGTGATGGATACTGTACAGTGGGAGGTATGTCGGGCCGTGATCGTTACTGTACAGTGGGAGGTATGTCGGGGTGTGATGGTTACTGTACAGTGTGAGGTATGTCTGGGTGTGATGGTTACTGTACAGTGGGAGGTAGGTTGGGCCGTGATGGTTACTGCACAGTGGGAGGTATGTCGGACTATGATGGTTACTGTACAGAGTGAGGTATGTCGGGGTGGGATGGTTACTGTACAGTGGGAGGTATGTCGGGCCGTGATGGTTACTGTACAGTGGGAGGTATGTCGGTGTGTGATGGTTACTGTACAGTGGGAGGTATGTCGGGCCGTGATGGTTACTGTACAGTCGGAGGTATGTCAGACCGTGATAGTTACTGTACAGTGGGAGGTATGTCGGGGTGTGATGGTTATTGTACAGTGGGGGGTATGTCGGGGTGTGATGGTTACTGTACAGTGGGAGGTATATCAGGCCGTGATGGTTAATGCATAGTGCGAGGTATGTCGGGGTGTGTTGGTTATTGTACAATGGGAGGTATGTCGGGCCGTGATGGTTACTGTACAGTATGAGGTATGTCGGGCCGTGATGGTGACTGTACTGTGGGAGGTATGTCGGGTTGTGATGGTTACTGTACATTGGGAGGTATATCAGGCCGTGATGGTTACTGTTCAGTGGGAGGTATGTTGGGGTGTGTTGGATACTGTACAGTGGGAGGTATGTCGGGGTGTGATGGTTACTGTACAGTGTGAGGTATGTCTGGGTGTGATGTGTACTGTACAGTGGGAGGTATGTCGGGCCGTGATGGTTACTGTACAGTGGGAGGTATGTCGGGGAGTGATGGTTACTGTACAGTGGGAGGTATGTCGGACCATGATGGTTAATGTACAGTGTGAGGTATGTCGGGGTGTGATGGTTACTGTACAGTGGGAGGTATGTCGGGCCGTGATGGTTACTGTACAGTGGGAGGTATGTCGGGGTGTGATGGTTACTGTACAGTGGGAGGTATGTCGGGCAAAGATGGTTACTGTACAGTGGGGGGTATGTCGGGCTGTAATGGTTACTGTACAGTGTGAGGTATGTCGGGGTGTGATGGTTACTGTACAGTGAAAGGTATGTCTGGGTGTGATGGTTACTGTACAGTGGGACGTATGTCGGGCCGTGATGGTTACTGTACAGTGGGAGGTATGTCGGGCCGTGATGGTTACTGTACAGTGGGAGGTATGTCAGACCCTTGATGGTTACTGTACAGTGGGAGGTATGTCGGGGTGTGATGGTTACTGTACAGTGGGGGGTATGTCGGGGTGCGATGGTTACTGTACAGTGTGAGGTATGTCGGGCAGTGATTGTTACTGTTCAGTGGGAGGTATGTCGGGGTGTGATGGTTACTGTACAGTGGGATGTATGTCGGACCGTGATGGTTACTGTACAGTGGGAGGTATGTCGGGCCGTGATGGTTACTGTACAGTGGGAGATATGTCTGGGTGTGATGGTTACTGTACAGTGGGAGGTAATCGGATCGTGACGGTTACTGTACAGTGGGAGTGATGTCGGGGTTTGATGGTTACTGTACAATGGGAGGTATGTCGGGGTGTGATGGTTACTGTACAGAGGGAGGTATGTCGAATCGTGACGGTTACTGTACAGTGGGAGGAATGTCGGGCCGTGATGGTTACTGTACAGTGGGAGGTATGTCTGGGTGTGTTGGTTCCTGTACAATGGGAGGCATATCGGGGTGTGTTGGTTACTGTACAGTGGGAGGTCTTTCGGGCCGTGATGGTTACTGTATAGTAGGAGATATGTCTGGGTGTGTTGGTTACTGTACAGTGGGAGGTATGTCGGGGTGTGATGGTTACTGTACAGTGGGAGGTATGTCGGGATGTGTTGGTTACTGTACAATGGGAGGTATGTCGGGGTGTGTTGGTTACTGTCCAGGGGGAGGTATGTCGGGCCGTGATGGTTACTGTACAGTGGGAGGTATGTCGGGGTGTGTTGGTTACTGTACAGTGGGAGGTATGTCGGGTTGTGATGGTTACTGTACAGTGGGAGGTATATCAGGCCGTGATGGTTAATGCATAGTGCGAGGTATGTCGGGGTGTGTTGGTTATTGTACAATGGGAGGTATGTCGGGCCGTGATGGTTACTGTACAGTATGAGGTATGTCGGGCCGTGATGGTGACTGTACTGTGGGAGGTATGTCGGGTTGTGATGGTTACTGTACATTGGGAGGTATATCAAGCCGTGATGGTTACTGTACAGTGGGAGGTATGTCGGGGTGTGTTGGTTACTGTACAGTGGGAGGTATGTCGGGGTGTGATGGTTACTGTACAGTGTGAGGTATGTCTGGGTGTGATGGTTACTGTACAGTGGGAGGTATGTCGGGCCGTGATGGTTACTGTACAGTGGGAGGTATGTCGGGGAGTGTTGGTTACTGTACAGTGGGAGGTATGTCGGACCATGATGGTTAATATACAGTGTGAGGTATGTCGGGGTGTGATGGTTACTGTACAGTGGGAGGTATGTCGGGCCGTGATGGTTACTGTACAGTGGGAGGTATGTCGGGGTGTGATGGTTACTGTACAGTGGGAGGTATGTCGGGCCGTGATGGTTACTGTACAGTCGGAGGTATGTCAGACCGTGATGGTTACTGTACAGTGGGAGGTATGTCGGGGAAAGATGGTTACTGTACAGTGGGGTGTATGTCGGTGTGTAATGGTTACTGTACAGTGTGAGGTATGTCGGGCCGTGATGGTTACTGCACAGTTGGAGGTATGTCAGGCCGTGATGGTTACTGTTCAGTGGGAGGTATGTCGGGGTGTGATGGTTACTGTACAGTGGGAGGTATGTCGGGCCGTGATGGTTACTGTACAGTGGGAGGTATGTCGGGCCGTGATGGTTACTGTACAGTGGGAGGTATGTCAGACCGTGATGGTTACTGTACAGTGGGAGGTATGTCGGGGTGTGATGGTTACTGTACAGTGTGGGGTATGTCGGGGTGTGATGGTTACTGTACAGTGTGAGGTATGTCTGCGTGTGTTGGTTACTGTACAGTTGGAGGTATGTCGGGGTGTGATGGTTACTGTACAGTGGGAGGTATGTCGGGCTGTGTTGTCTACTGTACAATGGGAAGTATATCGTGGTGTGATGGTTACTGTACAGTGGGAGGTATGTCGGGGTGTGTTGGTTACTGTACAATGGGAGGTATGTCGGGGTGTGTTGGTTACTGTACAATGGGAGGTATGTCGGGGTGTGTTGGTTACTGTACAGTGGGAGGTATGTTGGGTCGTGATGGTGCCTGTACAGTGGGAGGTATGTCGGGTTGTGATGGTTACTGTACAGTGGGAGGTATGTCGGGTTGTGATGGTTACTGTACAGTGGGAGGTATATCAGGCCGTGATGGTTAATGCATAGTGCGAGGTATGTCGGGGTGTGTTGGTTATTGTACAATGGGAGGTATGTCGGGCCGTGATGGTTACTGTACAGTATGAGGTATGTCGGGCCGTGATGGTGACTGTACTGTGGGAGGTATGTCGGGTTGTGATGGTTACTGTACATTGGGAGGTATATCAGGCCGTGATGGTTACTGTACAGTGGGAGGTATGTCGGGGTGTGTTGGTTACTGTACAGTGGGAGGTATGTCGGGGTGTGATGGTTACTGTACAGTGTGAGGTATGTCTGGGTGTGATGGTTACTGTACAGTGGGAGGTATGTCGGGACGTGATGGTTACTGTACAGTGGTAGGTATGTCGGGGAGTGATGGTTACTGTACAGTGGGAGGTATGTCGGACCATGATGGTTAATGTACAGTGTGAGGTATGTCGGGGTGTGATGGTTACTGTACAGTGGGAGGTATGTCGGGCCGTGATGGTTACTGTACAGTGGGAGGTATGTCGGGGTGTGATGGTTACTGTACAGTGGGATGTATGTCGGGCCGTGATGGTTACTGTACAGTCGGAGGTATGTCAGACCGTGATGGTTACTGTACAGTGGGAGGTATGTCGGGGTGTGATGGTTACTGTACAGTGTGAGGTATGTCGGGCCGTGATGGTTACTGTTCATTGGGAGGTATGTCGGGGTGTGATGGTTACTGTACAGCGGGAGGTATGTCAGGCCGTGATGGTTACTGTTCAGTGGGAGTTATGTCGGGGTGTGATGGTTACTGTACAGTGGGAGGTATGTCGGGCCGTGATGGTTACTGTACAGTGGGAGGTATGTCGGGCCGTGATGGTTACTGTACAGTGGGAGGTATGTCGGATCGTAATGGTTACTGTACAGTGGGAGGTATGTCGGACCATGATGGTTACTGTACAGTGTGAGGTATTTCGGGGTGTGATGGATACTGTACAGTGGGAGGTATGTCGGGCCGTGATCGTTACTGTACAGTGGGAGGTATGTCGGGGTGTGATGGTTACTGTACAGTGTGAGGTATGTCGGGGTGTGATGGTTACTGTACAGTGGGAGGTATGTCGGGCCGTGATGGTTACTGTACAGTGGGAGGTATGTCGGGGTGTGATGGTTACTGTACAGTGGGAGGTATATTGGGCCGTGATGGTAACTGCACAATGGGAGGTATGTCGGACTATGATGGTTACTGTACAGAGTGAGGTATGTCGGGGTGGGATGGTTACTGTACAGTGGGAGGTATGTCGGGCCGTGATGGTTACTGTACAGTGGGAGGTATGTCGGTGTGTGATGGTTACTGTACAGTGGGAGGTATGTCGGGCCGTGATGGTTCCTGTACAGTCGGAGGTATGTCAGACCGTGATGGTTACTGTACAGTGGGAGGTATGTCGGGGTGTGATGGTTATTGTACAGTGGGGGGTATGTCGGGGTGTGATGGTTACTGTACAGTGTGAGGTATGTCGGATCGTGACGGCTACTGTACAGTGGGAGGTATGTCGGGCCGTGATGGTTACTGTACAGTGGGAGGTATGTCGGATCGTAATGGTTACTGTACAGTGGGAGGTATGTCGGACCATGATGGTTACTGTACAGTGTGAGGTATGTCGGGGTGTGATGGATACTGTACAGTGGGAGGTATGTCGGGCCGTGATCGTTACTGTACAGTGGGAGGTATGTCGGGGTGTGATGGTTACTGTACAGTGTGAGGTATGTCTGGGTGTGATGGTTACTGTACAGTGGGAGGTAGGTTGGGCCGTGATGGTTACTGCACAGTGGGAGGTATGTCGGACTATGATGGTTACTGTACAGAGTGAGGTATGTCGGGGTGGGATGGTTACTGTACAGTGGGAGGTATGTCGGGCCGTGATGGTTACTGTACAGTGGGAGGTATGTCGGTGTGTGATGGTTACTGTACAGTGGGAGGTATGTCGGGCCGTGATGGTTACTGTACAGTCGGAGGTATGTCAGACCGTGATAGTTACTGTACAGTGGGAGGTATGTCGGGGTGTGATGGTTATTGTACAGTGGGGGGTATGTCGGGGTGTGATGGTTACTGTACAGTGGGAGGTATATCAGGCCGTGATGGTTAATGCATAGTGCGAGGTATGTCGGGGTGTGTTGGTTATTGTACAATGGGAGGTATGTCGGGCCGTGATGGTTACTGTACAGTATGAGGTATGTCGGGCCGTGATGGTGACTGTACTGTGGGAGGTATGTCGGGTTGTGATGGTTACTGTACATTGGGAGGTATATCAGGCCGTGATGGTTACTGTTCAGTGGGAGGTATGTTGGGGTGTGTTGGTTACTGTACAGTGGGAGGTATGTCGGGGTGTGATGGTTACTGTACAGTGTGAGGTATGTCTGGGTGTGATGTGTACTGTACAGTGGGAGGTATGTCGGGCCGTGATGGTTACTGTACAGTGGGAGGTATGTCGGGGAGTGATGGTTACTGTACAGTGGGAGGTATGTCGGACCATGATGGTTAATGTACAGTGTGAGGTATGTCGGGGTGTGATGGTTACTGTACAGTGGGAGGTATGTCGGGCCGTGATGGTTACTGTACAGTGGGAGGTATGTCGGGGTGTGATGGTTACTGTACAGTGGGAGGTATGTCGGGCAAAGATGGTTACTGTACAGTGGGGGGTATGTCGGGCTGTAATGGTTACTGTACAGTGTGAGGTATGTCGGGGTGTGATGGTTACTGTACAGTGAAAGGTATGTCTGGGTGTGATGGTTACTGTACAGTGGGACGTATGTCGGGCCGTGATGGTTACTGTACAGTGGGAGGTATGTCGGGCCGTGATGGTTACTGTACAGTGGGAGGTATGTCAGACCCTTGATGGTTACTGTACAGTGGGAGGTATGTCGGGGTGTGATGGTTACTGTACAGTGGGGGGTATGTCGGGGTGTGATGGTTACTGTACAGTGTGAGGTATGTCGGGCAGTGATTGTTACTGTTCAGTGGGAGGTATGTCGGGGTGTGATGGTTACTGTACAGTGGGATGTATGTCGGACCGTGATGGTTACTGTACAGTGGGAGGTATGTCGGGCCGTGATGGTTACTGTACAGTGGGAGATATGTCTGGGTGTGATGGTTACTGTACAGTGGGAGGTAATCGGATCGTGACGGTTACTGTACAGTGGGAGTGATGTCGGGGTTTGATGGTTACTGTACAATGGGAGGTATGTCGGGGTGTGATGGTTACTGTACAGAGGGAGGTATGTCGAATCGTGACGGTTACTGTACAGTGGGAGGAATGTCGGGCCGTGATGGTTACTGTACAGTGGGAGGTATGTCTGGGTGTGTTGGTTCCTGTACAATGGGAGGCATATCGGGGTGTGTTGGTTACTGTACAGTGGGAGGTCTTTCGGGCCGTGATGGTTACTGTATAGTGGGAGATATGTCTGGGTGTGTTGGTTACTGTACAGTGGGAGGTATGTCGGGGTGTGATGGTTACTGTACAGTGGGAGGTATGTCGGGATGTGTTGGTTACTGTACAATGGGAGGTATGTCGGGGTGTGTTGGTTACTGTCCAGGGGGAGGTATGTCGGGCCGTGATGGTTACTGTACAGTGGGAGGTATGTCGGGGTGTGTTGGTTACTGTACAGTGGGAGGTATGTCGGGTTGTGATGGTTACTGTACAGTGGGAGGTATATCAGGCCGTGATGGTTAATGCATAGTGCGAGGTATGTCGGGGTGTGTTGGTTATTGTACAATGGGAGGTATGTCGGGCCGTGATGGTTACTGTACAGTATGAGGTATGTCGGGCCGTGATGGTGACTGTACTGTGGGAGGTATGTCGGGTTGTGATGGTTACTGTACATTGGGAGGTATATCAGGCCGTGATGGTTACTGTACAGTGGGAGGTATGTCGGGGTGTGTTGGTTACTGTACAGTGGGAGGTATGTCGGGGTGTGATGGTTACTGTACAGTGTGAGGTATGTCTGGGTGTGATGGTTACTGTACAGTGGGAGGTATGTCGGGCCGTGATGGTTACTGTACAGTGGGAGGTATGTCGGGGAGTGTTGGTTACTGTACAGTGGGAGGTATGTCGGACCATGATGGTTAATATACAGTGTGAGGTATGTCGGGGTGTGATGGTTACTGTACAGTGGGAGGTATGTCGGGCCGTGATGGTTACTGTACAGTGGGAGGTATGTCGGGGTGTGATGGTTACTGTACAGTGGGAGGTATGTCGGGCCGTGATGGTTACTGTACAGTCGGAGGTATGTCAGACCGTGATGGTTACTGTACAGTGGGAGGTATGTCGGGGAAAGATGGTTACTGTACAGTGGGGTGTATGTCGGTGTGTAATGGTTACTGTACAGTGTGAGGTATGTCGGGCCGTGATGGTTACTGCACAGTTGGAGGTATGTCAGGCCGTGATGGTTACTGTTCAGTGGGAGGTATGTCGGGGTGTGATGGTTACTGTACAGTGGGAGGTATGTCGGGCCGTGATGGTTACTGTACAGTGGGAGGTATGTCGGGCCGTGATGGTTACTGTACAGTGGGAGGTATGTCAGACCGTGATGGTTACTGTACAGTGGGAGGTATGTCGGGGTGTGATGGTTACTGTACAGTGTGGGGTATGTCGGGGTGTGATGGTTACTGTACAGTGTGAGGTATGTCTGCGTGTGTTGGTTACTGTACAGTTGGAGGTATGTCGGGGTGTGATGGTTACTGTACAGTGGGAGGTATGTCGGGCTGTGTTGTCTACTGTACAATGGGAAGTATATCGTGGTGTGATGGTTACTGTACAGTGGGAGGTATGTCGGGGTGTGTTGGTTACTGTACAATGGGAGGTATGTCGGGGTGTGTTGGTTACTGTACAATGGGAGGTATGTCGGGGTGTGTTGGTTACTGTACAGTGGGAGGTATGTTGGGTCGTGATGGTGCCTGTACAGTGGGAGGTATGTCGGGTTGTGATGGTTACTGTACAGTGGGAGGTATGTCGGGTTGTGATGGTTACTGTACAGTGGGAGGTATATCAGGCCGTGATGGTTAATGCATAGTGCGAGGTATGTCGGGGTGTGTTGGTTATTGTACAATGGGAGGTATGTCGGGCCGTGATGGTTACTGTACAGTATGAGGTATGTCGGGCCGTGATGGTGACTGTACTGTGGGAGGTATGTCGGGTTGTGATGGTTACTGTACATTGGGAGGTATATCAGGCCGTGATGGTTACTGTACAGTGGGAGGTATGTCGGGGTGTGTTGGTTACTGTACAGTGGGAGGTATGTCGGGGTGTGATGGTTACTGTACAGTGTGAGGTATGTCTGGGTGTGATGGTTACTGTACAGTGGGAGGTATGTCGGGACGTGATGGTTACTGTACAGTGGTAGGTATGTCGGGGAGTGATGGTTACTGTACAGTGGGAGGTATGTCGGACCATGATGGTTAATGTACAGTGTGAGGTATGTCGGGGTGTGATGGTTACTGTACAGTGGGAGGTATGTCGGGCCGTGATGGTTACTGTACAGTGGGAGGTATGTCGGGGTGTGATGGTTACTGTACAGTGGGATGTATGTCGGGCCGTGATGGTTACTGTACAGTCGGAGGTATGTCAGACCGTGATGGTTACTGTACAGTGGGAGGTATGTCGGGGTGTGATGGTTACTGTACAGTGTGAGGTATGTCGGGCCGTGATGGTTACTGTTCATTGGGAGGTATGTCGGGGTGTGATGGTTACTGTACAGCGGGAGGTATGTCAGGCCGTGATGGTTACTGTTCAGTGGGAGTTATGTCGGGGTGTGATGGTTACTGTACAGTGGGAGGTATGTCGGGCCGTGATGGTTACTGTACAGTGGGAGGTATGTCGGGCCGTGATGGTTACTGTACAGTGGGAGGTATGTCGGATCGTAATGGTTACTGTACAGTGGGAGGTATGTCGGACCATGATGGTTACTGTACAGTGTGAGGTATTTCGGGGTGTGATGGATACTGTACAGTGGGAGGTATGTCGGGCCGTGATCGTTACTGTACAGTGGGAGGTATGTCGGGGTGTGATGGTTACTGTACAGTGGGAGGTATGTCGGGCCGTGATGGTTACTGTACAGTGGGAGGTATGTCGGGGTGTGATGGTTACTGTACAGTGGGAGGTATATTGGGCCGTGATGGTAACTGCACAATGGGAGGTATGTCGGACTATGATGGTTACTGTACAGAGTGAGGTATGTCGGGGTGGGATGGTTACTGTACAGTGGGAGGTATGTCGGGCCGTGATGGTTACTGTACAGTGGGAGGTATGTCGGTGTGTGATGGTTACTGTACAGTGGGAGGTATGTCGGGCCGTGATGGTTCCTGTACAGTCGGAGGTATGTCAGACCGTGATGGTTACTGTACAGTGGGAGGTATGTCGGGGTGTGATGGTTATTGTACAGTGGGGGGTATGTCGGGGTGTGATGGTTACTGTACAGTGTGAGGTATGTCGGGCCGTGATGGTTACTGTTCATTGGGAGGTATGTTGGGGTGTAATGGTTACTGTACAGTGGGAGGTATGTCGGACCGTGATGGTTACTGTTCAGTGGGAGGTATGTCGGGGTGTGATGTTTACTGTACAATGGGAAGTATGTCGGGCCGTGATGGTTACTGTACAGTGGGAGGTATGTCGGCCCGTGATGGTTACTGTACAGTGGGAGGTATGTCAGACCCTTGATGGTTACTGTACAGTGGGAGGTATGTCGGGGTGTGATGGTTACTGTACAGTGGGATGTATGTCGGACCGTGATGGTTACTGTACAGTGGGAGGTATGTCGGGCCGTGATGGTTACTGTACAATGGGAGATATGTCTGGGTGTGTTGGTTACTGTACAGTGGGAGGTAATCGGATCGTGACGGTTACTGTACAGTGGGAGGTATGTCGGGGTGTGATGGTTATTGTACAGTGGTAGGTATGTCGGGGTGTGATGGTTACTGTACAGTGGGAGGTAATCGGATCGTGACGGTTACTGTACAGTGGGAGGTATGTCGAGGTGTGATGGTTACTGTACAGTGGATTGTATGTCGAATCGTGACGGTTACTGTACAGTGGGAGGAATGTCGGGCCGTGATGGTTACTGTACAGTGGGAGGTATGTCGGGGTGTGTTGGTTCCTGTACAATGGGAGGCATATCGGGGTGTGTTGGTTACTGTACAGTGGGAGGTCTTTCGGGCCGTGATAGTTACTGTATAGTGGGAGATATGTCTGGGTGTGTTGGTTACTGTACAGTTGGAGGTATGTCGGGGTGTGATGGTTACTGTACAGTGGGAGGTATGTCGGGATGTGTTGGTTACTGTACAATGGGAGGTATGTCGGGGTGTGTTGGTTACTGTCCAGTGGGAGGTTTGTCGTGCCGTGATGGTTACTGTACAGTGGGAGGTATGTCGGGGTGTGTTGGTTACTGTACAGTGGGAGGTATGTCGGGTTGTGATGGTTACTGTACAGTGGGAGGTATATCAGGCCGTGATGGTTAATGCATAGTGCGAGGTATGTCGAGGTGTGTTGGTTATTGTACAATGGGAGGTATGTCGGGCCGTGATGGTTACTGTACAGTATGAGGTATGTCGGGCCGTGATGGTGACTGTACTGTGGGAGGTATGTCGGGTTGTGATGGTTACTGTACATTGGGAGGTATATCAGGCCGTGATGGTTACTGTACAGTGGGAGGTATGTCGGGGTGTGTTGGTTACTGTACAGTGGGAGGTATGTCGGGTTGTGATGGTTACTGTACAGTGGGAGGTATATCAGGCCGTGATGGTTAATGTACAGTGCGAGGTATGTCGGGGTGTGTTGGTTACTGTACAATGGGAGGTATGTCGGGCCGTGATGGTTACTGTACAGTATGAGGTATGTCGGGCCGTGATGTTTACTGGACAGTGGGAGGTATGTCGGACCGTGATGGTTACTGTACAGTGGGAGATATGTCGGGCCCTGATGGTTACTGTACAGTGGGAGGTATGTCGGGCCGTGATGGTTACTGTACAGTTCAGGTATGTCGGGGTGTGATGGTTACAGTACAGTGGGAGGTATGTCCGTATTTGATGGTTACTGTACAATGGGAGGTATGTCGGGCCGTGATGGTTACTGTACAATGGGAGGTATGTCAGGGTGTGATGGTTACTGTACAATGGGAGGTATGTCGGGCCGTGATGGTTACTGTACAGTAGGAAGTATGTCGGGGTGTGATGGTTACTGTACAATGGGAGGTATGTCGGGGTGTGTTGGTTACTGTACAATGGCAGGTATGTCGGGGTTTGTTGGTTACTGTACAGTGGGAGGTATTTCGGGGTGTGTTGGTTACTGTACAATGGGAGGTATGTCGGGATGTGACGGTTACTGTACAATGGGAGGTATGTCGGGGTATGATGGTTACTGTACAGTTGGAGGTATGTCGGGGTGTGATGGTTACTGTACAGTGGGAGGTATGTCGGGGTGTGATGGTTACTGTACAGTGGGAGGTATGTCGGGGTGTGATGGTTCCTGTACAGTTGGAGGTATGTCGGGCTGTGATGGTTACTGTACAGTGGGAGGTATGTCGTGATGTGATGGTTACTGTACAGTGCGAGGTATGTCAGCCGTGATGGTTACTGTACAGTGGGAGGTATGTCGGGATGTGACGGTTACTGTACAATGGGAGGTATATCGGGGTGTGATGGTTACTGTACAGTGTGAGGTATGTCAGCCGTGATGGTTACTGTACAGTGGGAGGTATGTCGGGATGTGACGGTTACTGTACAATGGGAGGTATGTCGGGGTGTGATGGTTACTGTACAGTGCGAGGTATGTCAGCCGTGATGGTTACTGTACAGTGGGAGGTATGTCGGGATGTGACGGTTACTGTACAATGGGAGGTATGTCGGGGTGTGATGGTTCCTGTACAGTTGGAGGTATGTCGGGCTGTGATGGTTACTGTACAGTGGGAGGTATGTCGTGATGTGATGGTTACTGTACAGTGCGAGGTATGTCAGCCGTGATGGTTACTGTACAGTGGGAGGTATGTCGGGGTGTGATGGTTACTGTACAGTGGGAGGTATGTCGGGGTGTGATGGTTACTGTACAGTTGGAGGTATGTCGGGCTGTGATGGTTACTGTACAGTGGGAGGTATGTCAGACCGTGATTGTTACTGTACAGTGGGAGGTATGTCGGGCCGTGATAGTTACTGTACAGTGGGAGGAATATCAGGCCGTGATGGTTACTGTACAGGGGGAGGTATGTCGGGCAGTAATGGCTACTGTACAGTGGGAGGTATGTCGGGCCGTGATGGTTACTGTAAAGTGGGAGGTATGTTGGGTGTTGTGACGGTAACTGTACAGTGGGAGGTATGTCAGTCCGTGATGGTTACTGTAAAGTGGGAGGTATGTCTGGCCGTGATAGTTAATGTAAAGTGGGAGGAATATCAGGCCGTGATGGTTACTGTACAGGGGGAGGTATGTCGGGCAGTAATGGTTACTGTACAGTGGGAGGTATGTCGGGATGTGATGGTTACTGTACAGTGGGAGGTATATCGGGGTGTGATGGTTACTGTACAGTGGGAGGTATATCGGGGTGTGATTGTTACTGTACAGTGGGAGGTATGTCGGGCTGTGAAGGAAACCTGAAGAAAGGCGTATGCCCGAAACGTCAATTCTCCTGCTCCTTGGATGCTGCCTGACCTGCTGCGCCTTTCCAGCAAAGCATTTTTCAGATCTGGTTAGAGACATACCTGAGCAACGGTGAGATGTGTGTTGTTGTCGATTGGTCATTGGACTAGAACATAGCACTGGTCCAGATGCAGTCCAACATTTGTAACAATGACCTGTCAACAAACCTGTCTTGCAAATATATCTCTTCTGTGTGCCACCTAAACTCTGTAATTCTGCACCTTAGACCCGATCCTGAATGAAGTGTTTATAAAGGTGATGGGCTCCTGCAGCACATGGCATCTTACATTGAATCCGTCATAAACCATATCCAGTGTACATTTGCCCCACAATGTCAGTATCCAAACAGAATTGTGCAGCTCCATTGATGGCCAGTATGAACCCAGCCCAACAACCTTGTGTGCGACTTGAGCTGGAAATGTCTGTGTAAATGTTGACAGCATTGTTCTAACCATGAACAGCCAAGTCTCTTTGCTGAGGTTTCGATAGCCTTTCATAATCCCAACTTTTAGATTTTCCAATAAGCATTATATCGTCCCTTTATTCTGTTCACTTTTATAACAATAATATGATGAAAACAGTGCCCAATTCACAGGAAGGAGCATTGAAATGATGAGCCTCATTGCCACTACCAAGACCAGATGATTATTAAGTACAAGGTCTTTGAAAATATGCAACTATTTTCCCTTGTATTAGTATTGTGAACGAATAGTCGACTCTCCTGTTCCTCAGATGCTGCCTGAACAGTTGTGTTTTTTTTTCAGAACCACACTTTTTGACTCTGATCTCCAGCATCTGCAGTCCTCACTTTCTCCCAGCTAATATTCACTCATAATCATTTTCACGGCAACAATATCACTGTGTATTTAAACATGTTACAGTCAGACATGAGTACATTTTGAATTGCTTCTTTCTATCTCAGAGCTCAGTAATGTGGGATGTGAATGGCAGTGTCTGTGTGATGTTGAATATGTAGTCCATGCATCTGAGGGATGGACAGATTGTTTCAAACATCATTTCCCTTCAGCTGTTCACAAAAAGCAAGGTACCGCTTGGACCCCACCAGCCTGAGCACACAAAACCCAAAGCACAGTGTCCAGCTTTGGGCATGAATATTTTTCATTTTAATTTATTCATAGAATATGATTGGGATGGTATTTATTGCCCATCCCATATTGTCCTTGAGAAGGTGGGGGTGAGCTGCCATATTGACCCGCTGCCGTCCATGTGCTGTAGATGTGCATTCCGGAGGGACGTTGAAACAGTGACACTGACAGAACAGCAATATAGTGGGTGGCTTGAAATGGAACGTGAATTTGGTGATGATCCCATGTGTCTGCTTCCCTTGTCCTTCTTGATTGTCGTGGTTTCGGAGGTACGTTGTAAGGAGCCTTGGTAAATTTCTGCAGAGCACCGTGTAGATGGCAGACTTTGCTGCTACTGAGTGTCAGTGGGTGAGGGATGAAGCTGCATTCACACAGGCAAATGGGGGTATTTCATCACACACACATTCAATATGTGTCTTATAGATGGTTTGCAGGCTTTCAGAAACCATGAGGTAAGTTATTTCTGCAGGATTCCGAGCTCCTGACATATTCCTGTTGCCAATCAATTTAAATGTATCAAAGTGTGGCACTGGCAAAAGCACAACCGGTCAGACAGCATCTGAGGTACAGGAGAATCGACGTTTTAGTATAATCCCTTCACAGGAATGGTAATGAAATTATATGGTCAGTCCAGTTCTGGATAACGGGAATCCCTGGGATACTGCAAGGTGGGTGTTCAGTTATGGTGGTGGCATTGAACATTGGAAGATATGGTTCAATTTTCTATTGTTAGAGGTAATCATTGCCTGGCACGTGTGTAATGCAAATGGTATTGTCACTGTTAAGCACACACCTGCATATTTCCAGGTCCTGTTGCATTTGGACAAGGACTGCTTCAGGATCTGAGTAAATCACGAATGGTGTTGAACATTGTCCAATCATTGGCAAACATTCCCACTTGTGACTTTACAGTGTAGGAATGGTCATTTATGATTGGGCCATGGGCAAAGAGCACTCTTATGGCTCATCGATGCTGTCCCTCTCTCTAAGCTAGGAAACTTGTTTCTAGTTCTACCTGGTCCAGATTTGTCTAAAAACATATCTAAGCAGAATAATGTTACAGCATCTTCCCCATGGAGCTGAGGGAGGACTTGGTTAGCTCAATCAGTTGTACAGCTAGATATTAATGCCTACAGCGTGGGTTCAATTCCTGCACTGACTGGGGTGACTAAAGGACTGTCCTCTCCCTTACTTGAGGCATGATGACTGTGCAGTTAAACTGCCACCAGTCATCTCTGTCTAACGAGAGAGCAGCCCTATCACCCTGTCGGGGTATGGTGCCCTACCTTTCCAATTTTGATCTTCAGGTTTACTCAGAAACCCCTCTCCGAGGAACTGCTGCAGGCTTGTCCTGGAGCTGAGATGTCTGCTTCCCACCAACCCCAGCCACCTTCCTTTCAGATATAACTTCAGCCAGTGCAGACGATTCCTATTTGCTCCAGTTTTGCTGTTAATCCTGGTTACGACATTTGGTCAAATGCAGTTATGATGCTGTTCAGTGCAGTCATTGTCGCCAACCCTCGAGATTTCAGCTGTGTGTTTTCTTGTTGTACATCATTAAACCCAGGGATCAATGAGCCCAAGGGATGAGAGCCCAAACTGAGCTTCAGTGATCAGGTTGGTGTTGAGGAAGTGCTGCTTGATCCCACTGTAGGTGACATCTTCATCAATTTATTAATGACAGGGATTAGAGCAATGGGGCAATCATTGAATTGCCTGATGTTTTGTCTGTGTGTGTACAGGACATACCCGGACACACAAGGATTTATCCCCTGGCCTGATGGTAAGGGTAAAGTGGAGCGTATGCCAGGCATGGACAGTGAAAATTATGCAGGAGTAAAAAATCTGCTTCTGTAAGTTATGACTCACATCACTTCACAAAGGCCAGAGTTCTAGATCTCTTTGAAATCTGTTCCGTTTAGAATGGTGATAGTATTTCTCACATGTGCGCTCATGCGTATCACACACACACACTTCACAACATAAAAGTGGGGCTTTATCTCCGGAAATACTGTGTGCGGTAGTCACTGTTCCCAATATGGTCATCATGCAATGTGTCTGCAGCTGGTAGATTGGTGAAAATGAGGTAAAGTATGTTTCTCCCTGTCAGTCGTTCCCTCCTGACCCAGTGCAGACCCAGTCAAGCAGCTATGACCGTTTGAACCCAACCACCTCAATCAGCAATGCTGCGGCTGAGCCCTTCTGGGTAGTGGTTTTAAAGTGGCCCACTCAGTATGGATTCTCCAGACTTGCTTTCCGATCTCTGTAACATCACCAAGACTGGATTCCTCTCTCCCTAAAATCTCCAGCCTTGCTTTCCAACCTCTGGAACATCTCCAGCCTTGCTTTCCTCTCTCTCTCTAACATCTCCAGACTTGCCTTCCTCTCTCAGTTACATCTCCAGCGTTGCTTTCCTATCTCTGTATCATCTCCAGACTTTCCTCTCTCTCTGTAACATCTCCAACCTTGCTTTCACATCTCTGTAACATCTCCAGATTTGCTTTACTCTCTCTGTAACATCTACAGATTTGCTTTACTCTCTATGTAACATCTCCAGCCTTGCTGTCCTCTCTCTGCGCAACGTCTCCAGCCTTGCTTTCCTCTCTCTTCGCAACATATCCAGCCTTGTTTTTGTATCTCTGTAACATCCCTAGCCTTGCTTTCCTCTATCTGTAAAATCTCCTGCCTTCCTTTCCCATCTCTGTAACATCTCCAGCCTTGCTTTCGTCTCTCTGTAACATATCCAGCCTTGCTTTCCTATCTCTGTATCGTCTCCACGTTGCTTTCCTCTCTCTGTAACATCTCCAGCCTTGCTTTTGTATCTCTGTAATATCTCTAGCCTTGTTTTCCTATCTCTGTAAAATCTCCTGCCATCCTTTCCTTTCTCTGTAACATCTCCAGTCTTGCTTTCCTCTCTCTGTAATATCTCTAGCCTTGCGTTTGTATCTCTGTATCATCTCCGGCCTTGCTTTCCTATCTCTATAACATCTCCAGCATTGCTTTCCTTTTTCTGTAACATTACTAGCCTTGCATTCCTAACTCTGTAACATCTTGAGCCTTGCTTTCCTATCACTGTAACATCTTCAGACTTGCTTTCCTATCTCTATATTGTCTCGAGACATGCTTTCCTACCTCTGGAACATCTCCAGCCTTGCTTTCCTCTCTCTCTCTAACATCTCCAGCCTTGCCTTCCTCTCTCTGTAACATCTCCAGCGTTGCTTTCCTATCTCTGCATCATCTCCAGACCTTCCTCTCTCTCCTTAACATCTCCAGCCTTGCTTGCACATCTCTGTAACATCTACAGATTTGCTTTCCTCTCTCTGTAACATCTCCAGATTTGCTTTCCTCTCTCTGTAACATCTCCAGATTTGCTTTCCCCTCTATGTAATATCTCCAGCCTTGCTGTCCTCTCTCTCTGCAACGTCTCCAGCCTTGCTTTTGTATCTCTGTAATATCTCTAGCCTTGCTTTCCTATCCCTGAAAAATGTCCTGCTTTCCTTTCCTTTCTCTGACACATCTCCAGACTTGCTTTCAACTCTCTGTAACATCTCTAGCCTTGCTTTCCGATATCTGTAAAATCTCCTGCCTTCCTTTACTTTCTCTGTATCATTTCGAGCCTTGCTTTCCTGTCTCTGTAACATCTCTTGCCTTGCGTTTGGATCTCTGTATCATCTCCGGCCTTGCTTTCATATCTCTACAACGTCTCCAGCCTTGATTTCCTCTCTCTGTAACATCTCTAGCCTTGCTTTTGTATCTCTGTAACATCTCTAGTCTTGCTTTCGTATCTCTGTAAAATCTCCTGCCTTCCTTTCCTTTCTCTGTAACGTCTCCAGCCTTGCTTGCCTCTCTCTGTGACATCTCTAGCCTTGCTTTCCTATCACTGTAACATCTCTAGCCTTGCTTACCTATCTCTGTAACATATCCAGTCATGCTTTCCTATCTCTGTAACATCTCCAGCCTTGCTTTCCTATCTCTGCAACATCTCCAGCATTGTTTTCACATCTCTGTAACATCTCCAGATTTGCTTTACTCTCTATGTAACATCTCCTGATTTGCTTTCCTCTCTATGTAACATCTCCAGCCTTGCTGTCCTCTCTCTCCGCAACGTCTCCAGCCTTGCTTTTGTATCTCTGTAACACCTCTAGCCTTGCTTTCCGATCTCTGTAAAATTTGCTGCCTTCCTTTCCTTTCTCAGTAACATCTCCAGCCTTGCTTTCATATCACTGCATCATCTCCAGCCTTGCTTTCCTATCACTGTGTCGTATCCAGAGTTGTTTTCCTCTCTCCGTAACATCTCCAGCCTTGCTTTCCTAACTCTGTAACATCTCCAGCCTTGCTTTCCTATCTCTGTATCGTATCCAGACTTGCTTTTCTCTCTCTGTAACATCTCCGGTCTTGCTTTCCTATCAATGTAAAATCTCTAGCCTTGCTTTCCTCTCTCTCTGCAACAGCTCTAGCCTTGCATTTGTATCTCTGTAACATCTCTAGTCTTGCTTTCGTATCTCTGTAAAATCTCCTGCCTTCCTTTCCTTTCTCTGTAACATCTCCATCCTTGCTTTCCTATCTCTGTATCGTCTACAGACTTGCTTTCCTCTCTCTGTAACATCTACAGCCTTGCTTTCCTATCACTGTAACATCTCCAGCCTTGCTTTCCTTTTTCTGTAAAATCTCCTGCCTTCCTTTCCTTTCTCGGTAACATCTCCAGCCTTGCTTGCCTCTCTCTGTGACATCTCTAGCCTTGCTTTCCTATCTCTGTAACATATCCAGTCATGCTTTCCTATCTCTGTAACATCTCCAGCCTTGCTTTCCTATCTCTGCAACATCTCCAGCATTGTTTTCCTCTCTCTGTAACATCTCCATCCTTGCTTTCCTATCTCTGTATCGTCTCCAGACTTGCTTTCCTCTCTCTGTAACATCTCCGGTCTTGCTTTCCTATCACTGTAACGTCTCCAGCCTTGCTTTCCTATCACTGTAACATCTCTAGCGTTGCTTTCCTATCACTGTAACATCTCCAGCCTTGCTTTCCTATCTCTGCAACATCTCCAGCATTGTTTTCCTGTCTCGGTGACATCTCCAGCCTTGCTTTCCTTTTTCTGTAAAATCTCTAGCGTTGCCTTCCTATTTCTGTATCATCTCCAGATTTTCCCCTCTCTCCGAAATATCTCCAGCATTGCTTTCACATCTCTGTAACATCTCCAGATTTGCATTCCTCTCTCTGTAACATCTCCTGATTTGCTTTCCTCTCTATGTAACATCTCCTGCCTTGCTGTCCTCTCTCTCCGCAACGTCTCCAGCCTTGCTTTTGTATCTCTGTAACACCTCTAGCCTTGCTTTCCGATTTCTGTAAAATCTGCTGCCTTCCTTTCCTTTCTCAGTAACATCTCCAGCCTTGCTTTCCACTCTCTGTAACATCGCTAGCCTTGCTTTTCTATCTCTGTAACATCTCCAGCCTTGCTTTCCTCTCTCTCCACAACATTTCCAGTTTTGCTTTCCTCTCTCTGTAACATCTCTAGCCTTGCTTTCCTCTCTCTGTAATATCTCTAGCCTTGCTTTCCTATCTTTGTAAAATCTCCTGCCTAACCTTCCGTACTCTGTAAAATCTCCGGCCCTGCTTTCCTTTCTCGGTAACATCACCAGCCTTGCTTTCCTTTTTCTGTAACGTGTCTAGCCTTGCTTTCCTCTCTCTGTAACATCTCTAGCCTTGCTTTCCTATCACTTAATCATCTCCAGCCTTGCTTTCCAATCACTGTGTCGTATCCAGAGTTGTTTTCCTATCTCTGCAACATCTCCAGCCTTGCGTTCCTCTCTCTGTAACATCTCCAGCCTTGCTTTTGTATCTCTGTAACGTCTCCAGCCTTGCTTTCCTATCTCTGTAACATCTCCAGCATTGCTATCCTGTCTCTGTAAAATCTCCAGACTTGCTTTCCCACCTCTGCAACATCTCCAGCCTTGCTTTCTTATCTCTGTTTCGTCTCCAGAATGCTTTCCTATTTCTGTAACATTTCTAGCCTTGTTTTCACATCTCTGTAACAGCCCCAGACTTGTATTCCCAACGCTGTGACATCTCCAGCCTTGCTTTCACAACTCTGTAACCGCTCCAGACTTGCATTCCCAATTCTGTAACATCTCTAGCCTCGTGTTTGTATCTCTCTGTCATCTCCGGCCTTGCTTTCATATCTCTGTAACATCTCAAGCATTGCTTTCCTGTCTCTGTAACATCTCCAGCCTTGCTTTCCTATCTCTGTAACATCTCTAGTCTTGTTTCCTATCTCTGCAACATCTCTAGCCTTCCTTTCCTCTCTCTGCATCATCTCCAGCCTTGCTTTCCTCTCTCTCCACAACATCTCCAGCCTTGCTTTCCTATCTCTGTAAAATCTCCTGCCTTTCCTTCCTTACTCTGTAACATCTCTAGCCATCCTTTCCTATCTCTGTAACATCTCTAGTCTTGCTTTCCTATCTCTGTAACATCTCCAGCATTGCTTTCCATTTTCTGTAACATCTCAAGCATTGCTTTTCTATCTCTGCAACATATCCAGCCTTGCTTTCCTATCTCTGTAACATCTCCTGCCTTGCTTTCCATTCTCTGTAACATCTCCAGCCTTGCTTTCCTATCACTGTAACATCTCCAGCCTTGCGTACCTATCACTGTAACTTCTCCTGCCTTCCTTTCCTATCTCTCCGCAACATCTCCAGCATTGTTTTCCTATCTCTGTGACATCTCCAGACTTGCATTCCTTTCTCTGTAAAATCTCTAGCCTTGCCTGCCTATCACTGTAACATCTCCAGTCTTGCTTTTGTATCTCTGTAACATCTCCATCCTTGCTTTCCTATCTCTGTAACATCTCCAGCATTGCTTTCCTATCTCTGTAAAATCTCCAGACTTGCTTTCCCAGCTCTGTACGATCACCAGCCTTGCTTTCATATCCCTGCAGCATCTCCAGCCTTGCTTTCCTATATTTGTATCGTCTTCAGAATGCTTTCCTATCTCTGTAACATCTCCAGCCTTGTTTTCACATCTCTGTAACCGCTCCAGACTTGCTTTCCCAACTCTGTAACATCTCTAGCCTTGTGTTTGTATCTCTGTATCATCTCCGGCCTTGCTTTCATATCTCTGTAACATCTCCAGCATTGCTTTCCATTTTCTGTAACATCTCAAGCATTGCTTTCCTATCTCTGTAACGTCTCCAGCCTTGCTTTCCTTTTTCTGTAAAATCTCCAGCCTTGCTTTCCTCTCTCCGCAACATCTCCAGCCTTGCTTTTGTATCTCTGTAAAATCTCCTGCCTTCATATCCTTTCTCTGTAACATCTCCAGCCTTGATTTCCTCTCTCTGTAACATCTCTAGCCTTGCTCTCCACTCTCTGTAAAATCTCTGGCCTTGCTTTCCTATCTCTCTGTAACATCTCTAGCCTTGCTTTCCTATCTCTTCAACATCTCTGGCCTTGCTTTCCTTTTTCTGTAACATATCTAGCCTTGCTTTCCGATCACTGTAACATCTGCAGCCTTGCATTCCTATCTGTGCAACAACTCCAGACTTGCTTTCCTCTCCCTCTGTAACATCTCCAGCCTTGCGTTCCTATCTCAGTAACATCTCCAGCATTGCTGTCCTGTCTCTGTAAAATCTTCAGACTTGCTTTCCCAGCTCTGTACGATCTCCAGCCTTGCTTTCCCAACTCTGTAACATATCTAGCCTTGTGTTTGTATCTCTGTATCATCTCTGGCCTTGCTTTCATATCTCTGTAACATCTCAAGCATTGCTTTCCATTTTCTGTAAAATCTCCAGCCTTGCTTTCCTCTCTCTGTAACATCTCCAGCCTTGCTCTCCTCTGTCTGTAACATCTCCAGCCTTGCTTTCCTTTTTCTGTAAAATTTCTAGCCTTTCTTTCCTATCACTGTAACATCTCCAGCCTTGCTTTCCTATCTCCGTAATATCTCTAGTCTTGCTTTCCTTTTTCTGTAACATCTCTAGCCTTGCTTTCCTTTTTCTGTAAAATTTCTAGCCTTGCTTTCCTCTCTCTGTAACATCTCCAGCCTTCCATTCCTTTCTCTGTAACATGTCCAATCATGCTTACCTATCTCTGCCACATCTCCAGCCTTGCTTTCCTTTTTCTGTAACATGTCTAGCCTTGCTTTCCTTTCACTGTAACGTCTACAGCCTTGCCTGCCTATCACTGTAACATCTCTATCCTAGCTTTTGTATCTCTGTAACATCTGCAGCCTTGCTTTCCTCTTTCTGTAACATCTCCAGCCTTGCTTTCCTCTCTCTGTAACATCTCCAGCGTTGCCTTCCTATCTCTGTATCATCTGCAGATTTTCCTCTCTCTCCGTGACATCTCCAGCATTGCTTTCACATCTCTGTAACATCTCCAGATTTGCATTCCTCTCTCTGTAACATCTCCTGATTTGCTTTCCTCTCTATGTAACATCTCCAGCCTTGCTGTCCTCTCTCTCCACAACGTCTCCAGCCTTGCTTTTGTATCTCTGTAACACCTCTAGCCTTGCTTTCCGATCTCTGTAAAATCTGCTGCCTTCCTTTCCTATCTCTGTAACATCTCCAGCCTTGCGTTTGTATCTCTGTATCATCTCCGGCCTTGCTTTCCTATCTCTTTAACATCTCCAGCATTGCTTACCTTTTTCTGTAGCATCTCTAGCCTTGTATTCCTAACTCTGTAACATCTTGATCCTTGCTTTCCTATCACTGTAACATCTCCAGCCGTGCTTTCCTATCAAAGTAACATATGCAGCCTTGCTTTCCTATCTCTTTATTGTCTCCAGCCTTGCGTTCCTCTCTCTGTAACATCTCCAGCCTTGCTTTTGTTTCTCTGTAACATCTCCAGCCTTGCTTTCCTATCTCTATAACATCTCCAGCATTGCTTTCCTGTCTCTGTAAAATCTCCAGACTTGCTTTCCCACCTCTGCAACATCTCCAGCCTTGCTTTCTTATCTCTGTATCGTCTCCTATCTCTGTAACATTTCCAGCCTTGTTTTCACATCTCTGTAACAGCTACAGACTTGCTTTCCCAACGCTGTGACATCTCCAGCCTTGCTTTCACCTCTCTGTAACCGCTCCAGTCTTGCTTTTCCAACTCTGTAAGATCACTAGCCTAGTGTTTGTATCTCTGTATCATCTCCGGCATTGCTTTCATATCTCTGTACCATCTCAAGCATTGCTTTCCTGTCTCTGTAACATCTCCAGCCTGGCTTGCCTCTGTCTGTAACATCGCTAGCCTTGCTTTCCTATCTCTGTAACATCTCCAGCCTTGCTTTCCTCTGTCTGTAACATCGCTAGCCTTGCTTTCCTATCTCTGTAACATCTCCAGTATTGCTTTCCTCTCTGTAAAATCTCCAGCATTGCTTTCCCACCTCTGCAACATCTCCAGCCTTGCTTTCCTATCTCTGTAACATCTCTAGCCTTCCTTTCCTCTCTCTGCATCATCTCTAGCCTTGCTTTCCTCTCTCTCCACAACATCTCTAGCCTTGCTTTCGTATCTCTGTAAAATCTCCTGCCTTCCCTTCCTTACTCTGTAACATCTTCAGCCTTGCTTTTCTATCTCTGCAACATCTCTAGCCTTGCTTTCCTATCTCTGTATCATCTCTGGCCTTGCTTTCCTTTTTCAGTAACATATGTAGCCTTGCTTTCCTATCACTGTACCATCTCCAGCCTTCCATTCCTTTCTCTGCAACATCTCCAGCCTTGCTTTCCTTTTTCTGTAACATGTCTAGCCTTGCTTTCCTTTCACTGTAACGTCTCCAGCCTTGCATTCCTACCTCTGCAACATCTCCTGCCTTGCGTTCCTCTCTCTGTAACATCTCCAGTCTTGCTTTCCTATCTCTCCGCAATATCTCCAGTCTTGCTTTTGTTTCTCTGTAACATCTCCAGCCTTGTTTTCACATCTCTGTAACCGCTCCAGACTTGCTTTCCCAACTCTGTAACATCTCTAGCCTTGTGTTTGTATCTCTGTATCATCTCCGGCTTTGCTTTCATATCTCTGTAACATCTCCAGCATTGCTTTCCTATCTCTCCGCAATATCTCCAAACTTGCTTTTGTATCTCTGTAACATCTCCAGCCTTGCTTTCCTCTCTCTGTAAAATCTCCTGCTTTCATTTCCTTTCTCTGTAACATCTCCAGCCTTGCTTTCCTTTCTCTGTAACATCTCCAGCCTTGCTTTCCTTTCTCTGTAACATCTCCAGCCTTGCTTTCCACTCTCTGTAATATCTCTAGCCTTGCTTTCCTATCACTGTAAAATCTCCTGCCTTCCCTTCCTTACTCTGTAAAATCTCCAGCCTTGCTTTCCTCTCTCTGTAACATCTCTAGCCTTGCTTTCCTATCTCTGTAAAATCTCCTGCCTTCCTTTCCTTTCTCTGTAACATCTCCAGTCTTGCTTTCCTCTCTCTGTAATATCTCTAGCCTTGCTTTCCTCTCTCTGTAACATCTCCAGCCTTGCTTTCCTCTCTCTGTAGCATCTCTAGCCTTTCTTTCCTATCTCTGTAAAATCTCCTGCCTTCCCATCCTTACTGTGTAACATCTCTAGCCTTGCTTTCCTATCACTTTAACATCTCCAGCCTTGCGTACCTATCACTGTAACTTCTCCTGCCTTCCTTTCCTATCTCTCCGCAACATCTCCAGCATTGTTTTCCTATCTCTGTGACATCTCCAGACTTGCATTCCTTTCTCTGTAAAATCTCTAGCCTTGCCTGCCTATCACTGTAACATCTCCAGTCTTGCTTTTGTATCTCTGTAACATCTCCATCCTTGCTTTCCTATCTCTGTAACATCTCCAGCATTGCTTTCCTATCTCTGTAAAATCTCCAGACTTGCTTTCCCAGCTCTGTACGATCACCAGCCTTGCTTTCATATCCCTGCAGCATCTCCAGCCTTGCTTTCCTATATTTGTATCGTCTTCAGAATGCTTTCCTATCTCTGTAACATCTCCAGCCTTGTTTTCACATCTCTGTAACCGCTCCAGACTTGCTTTCCCAACTCTGTAACATCTCTAGCCTTGTGTTTGTATCTCTGTATCATCTCCGGCCTTGCTTTCATATCTCTGTAACATCTCCAGCATTGCTTTCCATTTTCTGTAACATCTCAAGCATTGCTTTCCTATCTCTGTAACGTCTCCAGCCTTGCTTTCCTTTTTCTGTAAAATCTCCAGCCTTGCTTTCCTCTCTCCGCAACATCTCCAGCCTTGCTTTTGTATCTCTGTAACATGTCTAGCCTTGCTTTCCTATCTCTGTAAAATCTCCTGCCTTCATATCCTTTCTCTGTAACATCTCCAGCCTTGGTTTCCTCTCTCTGTAACATCTCTAGCCTTGCTCTCCACTCTCTGTAAAATCTCTAGCCTTGCTTTCCTATCTCTCTGTAACATCTCTAGCCTTGCTTTCCTATCTCTTCAACATCTCTGGCCTTGCTTTCCTTTTTCTGTAACATATCTAGCCTTGCTTTCCGATCACTGTAACATCTGCAGCCTTGCATTCCTATCTGTGCAACAACTCCAGACTTGCTTTCCTCTCCCTCTGTAACATCTCCAGCCTTGCGTTCCTATCTCAGTAACATCTCCAGCATTGCTTTCCTGTCTCTGTAAAATCTTCAGACTTGCTTTCCCAGCTCTGTACGATCTCCAGCCTTGCTTTCCCAACTCTGTAACATCTCTAGCCTTGTGTTTGTATCTCTGTATCATCTCTGGCCTTGCTTTCATATCTCTGTAACATCTCAAGCATTGCTTTCCATTTTCTGTAAAATCTCCAGCCTTGCTTTCCTCTCTCTGTAACATCTCCAGCCTTGCTCTCCTCTGTCTGTAACATCTCCAGCCTTGCTTTCCTTTTTCTGTAAAATTTCTAGCCTTTCTTTCCTATCACTGTAACATCTCCAGCCTTCCTTTCCTATCTCCGTAATATCTCTAGTCTTGCTTTCCTTTTTCTGTAACATCTCTAGCCTTGCTTTACTTTTTCTGTAAAATTTCTAGCCTTGCTTTCCTCTCTCTGTAACATCTCCAGCCTTCCATTCCTTTCTCTGTAACATGTCCAATCATGCTGACCTATCTCTGCAACATCTCCAGCCTTGCTTTCCTTTTTCTGTAACATGTCTAGCCTTGCTTTCCTTTCACTGTAACGTCTACAGCCTTGCCTGCCTATCACTGTAACATCTCTATCCTAGCTTTTGTATCTCTGTAACATCTCTATCCTTGCTTTTGTATCTCTGTACATCTGCAGCCTTGCTTTCCTCTCTCTGTAACATCTCCAGCGTTGCCTTCCTATCTCTGTATCATCTGCAGATTTTCCTCTCTCTCCGTGACATCTCCAGCATTGCTTTCACATCTCTGTAACATCTCCAGATTTGCATTCCTCTCTCTGTAACATCTCCTGATTTGCTTTCCTCTCTATGTAACATCTCCAGCCTTGCTGTCCTCTCTCTCCGCAACGTCTCCAGCCTTGCTTTTGTATCTCTGTAACACCTCTAGCCTTGCTTTCCGATCTCTGCAAAATCTGCTGCCTTCCTTTCCTTTCTCTGTAACATCTCCAGCCTTGCGTTTGTATCTCTGTATCATCTCCGGCCTTGCTTTCCTATCTCTTTAACATCTCCAGCATGGCTTACCTTTTTCTGTAGCATCTCTAGCCTTGTATTCCTAACTCTGTAACATCTTGATCCTTGCTTTCCTATCACTGTAACATCTCCAGCCGTGCTTTCCTATCAAAGTAACATATGCAGCCTTGCTTTCCTATCTCTTTATTGTCTCCAGCCTTGCGTTCCTCTCTCTGTAACATCTCCAGCCTTGCTTTTGTTTCTCTGTAACATCTCCAGCCTTGCTTTCCTATCTCTATAACATCTCCAGCATTGCTTTCCTGTCTCTGTAAAATCTCCAGACTTGCTTTCCCACCTCTGCAACATCTCCAGCCTTGCTTTCTTATCTCTGTATCGTCTCCTATCTCTGTAACATTTCCAGCCTTGTTTTCACATCTCTGTAACAGCTACAGACTTGCTTTCCCAACGCTGTGACATCTCCAGCCTTGCTTTCACCTCTCTGTAACCGCTCCAGTCTTGCTTTTCCAACTCTGTAAGATCACTAGCCTAGTGTTTGTATCTCTGTATCATCTCCGGCATTGCTTTCATATCTCTGTACCATCTCAAGCATTGCTTTCCTGTCTCTGTAACATCTCCAGCCTGGCTTGCCTCTGTCTGTAACATCGCTAGCCTTGCTTTCCTATCTCTGTAACATCTCCAGCCTTGCTTTCCTCTGTCTGTAACATCGCTAGCCTTGCTTTCCTATCTCTGTAACATCTCCAGTATTGCTTTCCTCTCTGTAAAATCTCCAGCATTGCTTTCCCACCTCTGCAACATCTCCAGCCTTGCTTTCCTATCTCTGTAACATCTCTAGCCTTCCTTTCCTCTCTCTGCATCATCTCTAGCCTTGCTTTCCTCTCTCTCCACAATATCTCTAGCCTGGCTTTCGTATCTCTGTAAAATCTCCTGCCTTCCCTTCCTTACTCTGTAACATCTCCAGCCTTGCTTTCCTCTCTCTGTAGCATCTCTAGCCTTTCTTTCCTATTTCTGTAAAATCTCCTGCCTTCCCTTCCTTACTGTGTAACATCTCTAGCCTTGCTTTCCTATCTCTGTATCATCTCTGGCCTTGCTTTCCTTTTTCTGTACATATCTAGCCTTGCTTTCCGATCACTGTAACATCTGCAGCCTTGCATTCCTATCTGTGCAACAACTCCAGAGTTGCTTTCCTCTCCCTCTGTAACATCTCCAGCCTTGCGTTCCTATCTCAGTAACATCTCCAGCCTTGCGTTCCTATCTCAGTAACATCTCCAGCATTGCTGTCCTGTCTCTGTAAAATCTTCAGACTTGCTTTCCCAGCTCTGTACGATCTCCAGCCTTGCTTTCCCAACTCTGTAACATCTCTAGCCTTGTGTTTGTATCTCTGTATCATCTCTGGCCTTGCTTTCATATCTCTGTAACATCTCAAGCATTGCTTTCCATTTTCTGTAAAATCTCAAGCATTGCTTTCCTATCTCTGTAAAATCTCCAGCCTTGCTCTCCTCTGTCTGTAACATCTCCAGCCTTGCTTTCCTTTTTCTGTAAAATGTCTAGCCTTTCTTTCCTATCTCTGAAAAATGTCCTGCCATCCTTTCCTTTCTCTGTAACATCTCCAGCCTTGCTTTCCTATCTCCGTAATATCTCTAGCCTTGCGTACCTATCACTGTAACTTCTCCTGCCTTACCTTCCTTATTCTGTAACATCTCCAGCCTTGCTTTCCTTTTTCTGTAACATCTCTAGACTTGCTTTCCTATCACTGTAACATCTCCAGCCTTGCTTTCCTATTAACTGTATCATATCCAGACTTGCTTTCCTCTCTCTGTAACATCTCCAGCCTTCCATTCCTTTCTCTGCAACATCTCCAGCCTTGCTTTCCTTTTTCTGTAACATGTCTAGCCTTGCTTTCCTTTCACTGTAACGTCTCCAGCCTTGCATTCCTACCTCTGCAACATCTCCTGCCTTGCGTTCCTCTCTCTGTAACATCTCCAGTCTTGCTTTCCTATCTCTCCGCAATATCTCCAGTCTTGCTTTTGTTTCTCTGTAACATCTCCAGCCTTGTTTTCACATCTCTGTAACCGCTCCAGACTTGCTTTCCCAACTCTGTAACATCTCTAGCCTTGTGTTTGTATCTCTGTATCATCTCCGGCTTTGCTTTCATATCTCTGTAACATCTCCAGCATTGCTTTCCTATCTCTCCGCAATATCTCCAAACTTGCTTTTGTATCTCTGTAACATCTCCAGCCTTGCTTTCCTCTCTCTGTAAAATCTCCTGCTTTCATTTCCTTTCTCTGTAACATCTCCAGCCTTGCTTTCCTTTCTCTGTAACATCTCCAGCCTTGCTTTCCTTTCTCTGTAACATCTCCAGCCTTGCTTTCCACTCTCTGTAATATCTCTAGCCTTGCTTTCCTATCACTGTAAAATCTCCTGCCTTCCCTTCCTTACTCTGTAAAATCTCCAGCCTTGCTTTCCTCTCTCTGTAACATCTCTAGCCTTGCTTTCCTATCTCTGTAAAATCTCCTGCCTTCCTTTCCTTTGTCTGTAACATCTCCAGTCTTGCTTTCCTCTCTCTGTAATATCTCTAGCCTTGCTTTCCTATCTCTGTAACATCTTCAGCCTTGCTTTTCTATCTCTGCAACATCTCTAGCCTTGCTTTCCTATCTCTGTATCATCTCTGGCCTTGCTTTCCTTTTTCAGTAACATATGTAGCCTTGCTTTCCTATCACTGTACCATCTCCAGCCTTACTTTCCTGTCACTGTATCGTCTCCAAACTTGTTTTCCTATTTTTGTAACATCGCCAGCCTAAATTCCTATCTTTCCAACATCTCTAGACTTGCTTTCCTCTCTCTCTGTAACATCTCCAGCCTTGCGTTCCTTTCTCTGTAACATCTCCAGCCATGCTTTCCTATCTCTGTAACATCTCCAGCCTTGCTTTCCTGTCTTTGTAACATCTCAAGCATTGCTTTCCTATCTCTGTAACATCTCCAGTCTTGCTTTCCCAACTCTGTAACATCTCCAGCCTTGCTTTCCTCTCTATGTAACATCTCCAGCCTTGCTTTCCTGTCTTTGTAACATCTCAAGCATTGCTTTCCTATCTCTGTATCATTTCCGGCCTTGCTTTCCTTTTTCTGTATCATTTCCGGCCTTGCTATCCTATCTCTATATTGTCGCCAGATTTGCTTTCCTATCTCTATAACATCTCCAGCCTTGCTTTCCAATCTCTGTAACATCTCCAGCCTGGCCTTTCTGTCTCTGTAACTTCTCCAACCTGTCTTTCCTGTCTCTGTAACATCTCCAGCCTTGCTTTCCTATCTCTGTAACATCTCTAGCTTTGCTTTTCTCTGTAACATCTCCAGCCTTGCTTTCCTATCTCTGGATCATCTCCAGCCTTGCTTTCCTCTCTGTGTAACATCTCCAGCCTTGCGTTCCTACCTCTGTGACATCTCCAGACTTGCATTCACTTTTCTTTAGCATCTTCAACCTTTTCTATGTAGTTCTCAGTATCTCAGATGATCCGGAGTACATCCAGCTTCATCTCCCGAACGTGTCTCCCAGCACCTGGATTTGGGTGCACTTCCCAAACACGTGTATTCATCACGAAGTTGAAGTCTCCCTGAACTGCCACATCCTGCAGGAGGAACATGCGACTGCCCGAACTGCCATCTCGACTGATGTAAGACTAGAGTTCAAAGGAGTTTACCTGAGCTTATCTGCACCTTTTGTTGAGCTGCTGCTCACTGAAACCAATCAAATCCAAGCACGACTACCTACTCTGCTCCTGGCAGCATGTCTATGGACAAATCCACATTTAGTTTTGGTGAGGGAAGGAGGGAGACACTGCAGGGAAAATGTGTTAGGGCCTGAAGCACTCCTTGACACCAGGCACATAATGACCTTTTCGTCAGTGCTGGTCACCGCTTGACCTTGGAAGGTGTCTTACTGAGGTCTTCCTTCTGGTAGTGGTGACTGCGCTGATGCAAGTATTCCACCGACATCCAAACCACGTTTTCGCATTCCTCTGGTCTTTTCTGACTATTAGTACTGCATTTCTGAATACCTTGAATCTATTGATTGCATTCCAAACTGCGTCTCACTCCCTAGGGAAAGAGGTTGAAATTTCACTGAATACAGGCTATTGGGAAAAAAAGTTTACCATTGGACATATGAGCGACAGTATGCCGATCCGCTCACTGTCTGTTTTTTCCTTTCAATTTGCATATATTTATTCTGACAACCCTCCATTCCACTTTCCTACATTTTCCCCATAACACTTGTTTAAAAATCTGTCCATCTCAGCCTTGAAGATATTTAGTGATCGAGCCTCATCAGCCTTCACAATTTTCTACAGTTGTTTTCCTCCCACTGATGTGAGACTTGGTGGTCTTTAAACCCATTGCCTTTTTTTTCTCACACTGTGTGGAAATTGAAACTACATTAAATTCAATTACACCAACTCTGTGGCCAGATCCCAAATAAAAAAACACAAAGATTTTAGGAGCCTGCAAACTCTTCCCTCATCTTCCACATCAGCCTAGGGTACAGTTCATCCGGATCTAGGGATTTGCCACTTTTTATCCTGCATAAACGTCCAAGTCTTGCTCAGCTTGTGTGTCACTTTGCTTAAAGCACTCTATTAGGGACTGAGTGAATCCAGGAACTGCTTCTCCAAAGTGAAGCACGTGTTTAACATATTCTATGGCTCTGTCCTCAGGCTGCATCCTCGGGCCCTAATACTCCCTATTCTTTTGCTTGTCCTTAATAAACCGATAAAATGTCTTTGGATTATTGAAGCTATTGCCCGCTAATGCTTTTTTAACCCCATTTTAATTCTTCCACTAACTTACATGAGATTAGCCCTACATGTTCACTGCTCTTCTGGCACCAATTTTTGTATCTGATATGTATTGATATAAGAAGTTCTCTGGAATAAATGTCAAGACATATTTTCCCTCTTAAAAATATTCACTGCCCTCATGAATGTTTTGAATTGAAATGCCTGAATACAATGATCCTATTACTGGATTTACACAACTCAATGAATTGGTTACATGTCTGCTCCTGTACACATGGGTTAGGGGAGGCAGTATAACTCCGTAACAGCCTCGAGGGATGAATTGAGGAAAAACACATGGCTTAGGGGCAGCAGTTCGCCATTTGGCTGCACCATTCAGAATGCTCATGACTGATCTGAGTTTGTCTGTCCATCCATCTCCTGTCTGTTCCCAATAAACATTTACTCTCCTGTCCATCAAAGATCAGTCAAGCTCATAAGACCATAAGATCATAAGACATAGGAGTGGAAATAAGGCTATTCGGCCCATCGAGTCCACTCCGCCATGGCTGATGGGCATTTCAACTCCACTTAACCGCATTCTCCCCGTAGCTCAGACTTATGCACTTAATGGTAAGGTCCTGGGGAGTGTTGCTAAACAAAGAAGCCTTGGAGTGCAGGGTCATAGCTCTCTGAAAGTGGAGTCGCAGGTAAATAGGATAGTGAAGAAGGCGTTTGTTATGCTTTCCTTTATTGGTCAGAGTATTAAGTACAAGAATAGGGAGGTCATGTTGCGACTGTACAGGACATTGGTAAGGCAACTGTTGGGATATTGCATGCAATTCTAGTCTCCTACCTATTGGAAAGATGTTGTGATGCTTGAAAGGGTTCAGAAAAGATTTACAAGGATGTTGCTGGGGTTGGAGGATTTGAGCTATAGGGAGAGGCTGAACATGCTGGGACTGTTTTCCCCGGAGCGTCGGAGTCTGAGGGATGTCCTTATGCAGGTTTACAAAATTATGAGGGGCATGGATAGAATAAATAGACAAAGTATTTTCCCTGGGGTCGGGAGTGCAGAACTAGAGGACATAGGTTTAGGGTGAGAGGGGAAAGATATAAAATAGACCTAAGGGGCAACGTTTTCACGCAGAAGGTGGTACGTTTATGAAATGAGCTGCCAGAGGATGTGGTGGAGTCTGGTACAATTGCAACATTTAAGAGGCATTTGGATGGGTATATGAATAGGAAGGGTTTGGAGGGATATGGGCCGGGTGCTGACAGGTGGGAGTAGATTGGGTTAGGATATCCTGTCGGCATGGACAGGTTGGACTGAAGTGTCTGCTTCCATGCTGTACATGTCTATGATTTTATAAAAGAGTCTTCACTGCTCCCTGAGGATGAGGACACCACAGGAAGCACAACACTAAAGTGAAAGGGACGTCCTTTTTTCTTTGTGGGACCTGTTATTTTAAAACTGAACATCAAATCACCACCTCTTTTCAGAAATAAGGAAAGAATAATTAGAAATAAACATAAACTATTCCGGACTCCAAACATGTCCCACATTGCCACTGACCCTTTCAAATGGAATATGTATCAAACCCAGCCTCTTCTGCTGTCTCAGGAAGAGAGCACCTGATAGCATAACACCACATGAGCATGAACAATGTAGCAGAATGAGGCCATTCGGCCCATCGTGTGTAATATGCCATTCAATCATATCTTATATGTTCCTCAATGTCATTCTCCTGCCTTCCCCGGAGAATCTTTGATCCCCTTACAAATCAAAAGCTTATCTGTTTGTGTCTTAATGACACTCGTGTCAGTGAGAGTGTGTTTGTGTCCCCATCTGCTTGTCATCTGTGTGTTTGTGCGTCTACGTCTGTCTTTCTGTGTATCAGCCTGTGTGTTGTATCTGTGTTTGTGTCTATTTGTGTGTCACTCTATATGTCTGTGTGTGTTTCTACGTGTTGAATCTGCCTATCCCCTTGTATGTGTTGTGTTTGTTCGTACTTTGGGGTGTTTACCAATAATTCTGTGTATTTCAGTGTCTGCATCTGTATTTTTGGGGGGGAAGTGAAAGGCCTGTTGTTGGAACTGCCAGTGGGTTGAAAGTAAGAATTGTCTTTCACTGAGCACTGTTCCTTAATCGGACAGTGGGATATGGATGTTTCAGAAACTTCATGCGTGGCATCCCAGTACACTCCATCTTGTACTAGTGTCCTCCCCACATGATTGGGTTAGAGGGGTGAGGGAATGGATAATGGCAATTCCACCACCCGGCTTGGCCATTTCTGCCTTATTCCAGGCTGTTTCTCTTGGAATGGGAGAAAGGGAGGGAGGGAGTGAGGGCAGGAGTGGGTGGCCCTGCTATTAGTGCTGGTGTAGGTGGGGCTGGGGGGAATTGTGAGCTGTCCGGAATGAGTCAGTTGACAGTTTTGAATCCATATAGCGTTATTGTGTGGGGGGAAATTGCGTGGGTGACAGAGAAAGTGTGGGAAGGAAGTTGCTGAATTAAATAGTGAGATTAGTAGTGCGTGAGCCTTATTTGGAAATAGAGCATGAGGATTGTCTGTGCATAGGTGCTATAACAGATACACAGTGAGTGTGAGGGAGCAGAGAGAATACGGTGAGCTTTATCCTTTCAGAGCGGGGAGGATATTGATGCTTGTCCTGTATTGATGGGCATTTCTTCAAATCATCTCAGTGTCGAGGTGAGCATTCCCGAATGTCTTGTCCAAGTCTATCATTAATAATGGCACAGAACTGTCCCTCAGATTCCACAGAATCAGTTTAGGTAGAGTTTACAAATAGCAAGGAGAAGCAAATATTGGTGTGTTATATATCGAAACCAAAACGGTTGCAGAAAATCTGAGCATCATATGCTCTGGAAATTAGATTTGCAAGTATCATGGATACTGCAGTTTTACTGGTTAGTCTCAAGTTGCATCTAAACTGCATTAACTAAGTGACTGCTCACATTGTGAAAAATAAATTCTGTAAGTGTATATGAGGTGGGTTTAAGAGTATGTTGTGAAGCAAACTAGAGAGCAGGTTATTTTGGATTTGGTGTTGTGTGATCAGAAGGATGAATTAATAACCTTGCTCTGAAACAGCTTTTAAGGAATAGTGACATTAATAAGGTGCATTTTACACGGTGTCTGCATATAATATCGAATGCTTGAACATTCTGGTCAAACATCATGGTAGCCTGGAGGGTCAAGTTCGCTCCAGTGAATTGGGAAAGTACAATATAACATTCAGTGGGACACAAGCAATGGTTGTTAGAGTCATAGAGTCCGACAACATGGAGACAGGCCCTTCCATTCCGATCAAAATGTACATCCACGCAAACCCCATTTCTCTGCCATTGCCCTTTATCTTTCTAACCCTTTCCTGTCCGTGTATTTGTCCAAATGCCTTTTAAATTTTGCGAATGTTCCCGCCTCAACCACTTCAGCTGGCACATCATTCCATATGCGTACCACCCTCTGTGTATAAAACAGTTGTTCCTCCAGTTCTCTTTTATTGTTTCCCCTCAGACCTTAAACTGATGCCCTCTAGTCCGTGATTGCACAACCTCTGGGCAAATAAAATGTGCGTTCCCTCTGTCCATCCCTCCCATGATCTTATACACTTCTATTAGATTCCCCCTCAGCCTCATACAACTTAAGTTAAAGGTCCTAGCTTGTCCAACCTTCCCAATAACTCAGACCATTGAGTCCTTCCCTATATCTATGTAAATTTCTTCTGCACTCTTTCCAGTTTAATGACATCCTTCCTATAGCAAAGTGAACAAAACTGAACATAACGCTACCAATATGGCTTCACCAGCATCCTGTATAACTGCAACGTAACTCGTTAATGTCAATATTCCATGATATACCCTGATGAAGAACAGTGTGCCAAAGGCTTTCTTCACTGCCCTGTCTATCTCTGAATCAACTTTCAGAGAACCATTCACCTGAATCCCAAGGTCCCTCTGTTCCACTACACTCCTTAGGACCCAACCATTTACCAGGAAACTCCAACCTTGATTTGACTTTCTAAAATGCAGGAACTTACACTGATATACATTAAAATCCATTTGCCATTTCTCAGCCACTTCTCCAGGTGATCAAGATACTGCTGCATTTTCTGAAAATTCTGATAACCTTCTTCACTCTTGATGATGCTGATTTTCTTGTCATCTTCAAACTTACAAATCATGCCTGTACATTCTCATCTAAATCATAGATGTATGTAATATGTAGTGGTCACAGCGCTAAACCGTGAGACATTCCACTAGTCACAGGCCTCCAGGCTGACAAGCATCCTTCCGCTATTACCCCTTGCTTCCTACCTTCAAGACAATTTTGGATCTAATTTGGCAACTCCTCCTCAATTTCATGTGATCTAACCTTCCAGAACAGCGTACCATATGGAACCTTTTTGAAGGCCTTACTGGAATCCATATAGACTACGTATACCACCCGGACCTCCTCAACGTTGCTGCTCACATCATCAAATAATTCAAACAAATTTGTGAGCCATGATCTCCCATGCACAAAGCTGTGCTGAGTTTGATGATGGGCTTTTGCCTGAAACATTGATTTTCCTGTTCCTCGGATGCTGCTTGACCTGCTGTGATTTTCTAGCACTACTCTAATCTTACTCCTAATCACACCCAGTCTTTCCAAATGCATGTATATCTTATCTCTCAGAACCTTTTCCAGTAAGTTACCTACTACAGATTTTAGGTTTCCTGGTCTATAGTTCCCAGGTTTTTCTTCGTAGCCCTTCTTGAGTAAGGACACAGCATTCGCTACCCTCCAGTCCTCCGGGACCTCACCTGTTGGCCAAGTATGATGCAAAAATATCAGCCAGGGACCCCGAAATTCCTTCCCTGTCCTCCTGCAGTGTTCCTGAATATATCTGGTCAGGACCAAGAGATTTATAGAAATACAAAGTCTGAAAAATACATCTATTTATTTCAGGTACAAACACCACAGAAAGGGAAAGTGACAAAATGATTTTTAACATAACAAATTCGAAAATGTATTAATCATAGGAAGTGGCTTCAGAAGAATTTCAGTCATTGTGGGAACTTGAGAATTTTCAGAAATTCACGATCCAGAAACAAGGGCAACGAAACTGATAAGGAAATCAGAAAGAGAACTTGAATGCTAACAAACAGGAACAAAAAACCACTGCATAAATCTACAATCTGTATTTCAAAGGAAACAAAATAAAAGCAAGGTCAAATATGGAAATTTGTAATCGGGGGAGGAGTGTTTATTGTGAAGAACAGGGAAATCGTCAAGAAAATAATCAGTTACTATGCATCTGTCTTCATGGATTAAGATTCACAAAATCACCCAGTAATACCAAGTGATCATGTAGGGCTTGTGCAACGAGAGACATAAAGTCAATTTATATCAGTAACAAGGTAGTATTTGAAAAAGTGACTGGATTGAGCATGGCTAAGTCTGACAATCCTGATGTACTTCATATTAAAATGTCAGACATAAATCAGTAATAGAAGTATTAATTGCTCTGTTGATGACTGACTGTTTTATTTTCCTGTGGTTTCTGAAGAGGCCGGAAACCATTGCAGATAAATACAAGTTAGTGAACGTGGTCCAAGCACGATAGATTAATGGAAGGGAGCTAAGCATCTATAAAAGGGAAGAAGACATAGTTTGGAGACCTGCTGATCAATTAACTTGACATCTGCAGGGAAACTGTTGGAATCTATTATACAGCGTGTGATATTGGATACTTAGAAATTAACAGCAACAATGGAGAGGATCCGTATGTATTTCTGACAGACGTCTAACTAGACGCGCTATTAATTGTTAGACCCCAACTACTACACCCTGAGAAAAATAACAGGAAGTGACTTCACCACAGGAAATAACATCACCACAGGAAATGACATCAACATCCCAAAGAAACCCAAACATACGAATAGAAAGCATGAATTTTCAACATTGCTTCGCATGAGGTCCTCTGAAGATGTTACCTCGTAAGGTAATGAAGTGTCTGGAAATGAACCTTCCAGCTCAGCGAGAAAACCTGCATCCATTGGTGAAAATGTGTTGCTGGAAAAGCTCACGCCCGAAGCGTCGATTCTCCTGCTCCTTGGATGCTGCCTGACCTGCTGCGCTTTTCCAGCAACACATTTTCAACTCTGATCTCCAGCACCTGCAGTCCTCACTTTTTCCTGCATCCATTGTGTACAGTTTTAGTGACACAATTGGAGAAAGAATATACTGACCACAAAAAAAGTGCAGTGGACATTCTGCAGATTAGTCCCACAGATGGCGAGGTTGCCTGATGAGGAAACACAGTCCATGTTCTCCAGAGTTTCAAAGCGAGATGTGTCACAGTGAAATTTAGAAAATTCACAAAACATATGACAGTTTGGAAATTAACAGAACGCTTCTCTGGCTGTCTAATCCACATTCAGGGCAAATAATGGCAAGATAATGGATTGGCCACGTAATACGGTAATAATGAGGAAATTCATCACTTGGTGAGAACTGCCTAAAAAAGGGGCATACAAACCTGCTGGTAGGGTAAGATTAAGGAAAATCTCCAGATATTCTGCAAGCGTGTCAAGCAGAAAAGAATAACAAGGGAACAGGTGACTTTTCATTAGTGACTTGCCAAGTTGCATCCAAATTAACTTAGTGTTAGGAGACAAAGGATAGTTGTTGAAGGCTGAAGACCAGTGTGTCTGGAGACCGGTGTCCAATGGTGTATCATATGGATCAGTGCTGTATCCCTAATTATTTGTGATTCAGAGGTGCTGGTGTTATACTGGGGTCGACAAACCTAAAAATCACATAACACCAGGTTATAGTCCAGCTGGTGTATTCAGAGTCACATGCTTTCAAAGTGCACAACACCTGGTGAAGAAGCAGCGCTTCGAAGCTAGTGTCTCCGAATAAACCTTTTGGATTGTAACCTGGTGTTGTGTGAACTATAACCTTATTATTTGTGGTACTCATGAATGATGCAGCTGTAAATACAGACGGGGGTGGCGGGAATGTGACAACTATGTTTGTGTTTGATACAAAGATTGGCCGGGTGGTTCGCAGTGAGGAGGAAGGTCTTATGTTACAGGAAGATACTGATGGAATGGTCAGATGGGCAGATCAATGGCAGATGGAATGTAACCCTGATAAATATGAGGTGATGCACTTTGGGAGAAGGAACCAGACAGGGGAGGACTCAATGAATGGCAGCAGACTCGGGAGCTCAGAGGGTGCTTCTCCACACATCCCTGAATGTGACTAAACAGGTTAATACACAATTTGAGAAAACATCGGGGATGTAAACATTATCTTTATTCATTAAGGCATAGATTATAAGAGCTATGCAGAACTATGGTTTGGCCAAGTTGGAATACTGTGTGTAGTTCTTGGAACCACATTACGGGAAGGATCTGATTGTAGTGGAGGGGTCTCAGAGGAGATTCACCAGGATGTTCCCTCGGATGGACCATATCAGCGATGGAGATAGGCTGGATAAGCTCGGGTTGTTTACTTTGGAGCAGAGAAGGCTGAGGGGGATGTGATTCAAAAAGATAAGATTCCGAGGGACATAGTCAGGGTGGATAGACAGCAGCTGGTCCTTTTAGTCAGAGGGCCAAGAACAATGGAGCGCATTTTAAAGTGAAGGATTTGAGATTTGGAGGGAATTGAGCTTTGTTTGTCACCCAGAGGGTGTTGGGGTCAGGAATGCCCTTCCTGAGGGAGCAGTTGTCATGGTACTTCACAACCTTTGGAAAATATATGGCTGTGAACTTGAAATGCCATAAGATTCATGGCTACAAGCCTTGTGTCGGAAAGTGGGACTAATGTAGACCGTGCTGTATTTCTGATGGTACAAAGTCTGTGCTTCTGTGTTTGTATGGCTGTGGAAGGTCAATCATTGTGTAGCTTAGGATAGGAATTGATGGGTTTCTGAAGAGTATATTAACAAGGGTTTTAAGATTGAACTTGTAATATCTTCTGAAAATATGTCAATGGCAAAATTAAGTGGAAAAAGGTGCAGCTTTCTTACAGTCTGATACCAAAAAATTGAGGGCAGGGAAAAGGCAGAACTTTGGAGCAAATATTTTAGTTATGTCTTCACAGAAGAAAACAAAACAGAAAAGATAACTTCCCAACAATACTAATGAACATTAGTCTGCTCAGAAAAAGGGAATAGAATAAAATTAGCAACCAAACAATTTTAGGGGAAGTATTGGAACTAAAAGTATTGAGCACAGACAAAGTCAACAGAGATTTATCAAATGGGAAACATATTTGAGAAAGTGACGTTTAGCATAATTATGGAGAAGCAATCAATGAAATATGATTGCACATTCAGAAAGATTTTTGATAAAGCCCCAAGCCTATTATACAAGTTCAAATCCTCTGGGAATGGGACTAATATGGTTTTAGAATGGGAGAGCAGGCTGGAAGCAGTGAGTAAGAATAAAACAATGTTCTTTTTTTGAATGGAAGGCTTGGAGGATATAGCAAGGATCAGGGTTTGGGCTCGAGCTATTCCCAATACACATCATGTATTTGGTTGAGTGGATAAAATACAATATTTCCAAATTATGACACTAAACAATATTGGATTGTGAGTGGGTGAGCAGGATGTCAAAATGCTCCAAGGTGATTGCGACAAGTGGAGTGTCTGGACAAATACAAGGCAGATGGAGAGCAATGGGGGCGGTGATATGGTCTATGGGGGATATGGATGACCTTTGATGGGAAAAACAGAACGGGAGCCTATCATTTGAAAAGGGATTGTTTGAAAAATGTTGATCGATACAGGAACTTAAGCTGCATTTTTGTTTCCTTCTGTGCAACCCACCGAAGTCAGTGTAGGGCAATGAGATCTGAATCCAGAAGTCAATATTGGGAATGGCATTGGCACGCTGACCAGTGTACACAGACCTAACAAGTGGGGAGCTGTAACATTGAAAAGGATTTGGATCTCCCTGTGCACTGGTCACTGAAAGCAATATTGCAGGAGCAGAAAGCAGATAGGCAGATAAATCGTGTATTCACCTTCATTTCAGGGGGATTTGAATACAGGAGTAAAGGTGTTTTACTGCAGCTGTATAGGGCGTTGGTGAGACATCATATTATGTTTTGGTTTTCTTACCTAATAAAGGAAAAACCTGACATTGAGGGAGAGCGGCGAAGATGACCAGACTGATCTCTGGAATGATAGGTTTGTTGTGGGAGTAGAGTTTGGTGCGGCTGGGCCTGTATTCCATGGGTTTTAGGAAAATGAGTGGAGATATCAGTGAAATATATAAAACTCTGTCAGTGCGAGACAGATTGGAACCAGAGATGAGAATTCCCTTGGCTCGGACATCAAAATAAGGGCCCACAGTATTATGTACAGACTGGCCACTCTGCATTGAGATGAGAATAAGTGTCTGCACTCAGTGACTGGTGAAACTGGGGAATTATCTCCCAGATTAGGCTGTAGAAACCAAGGCACTAAATATAAATAAGGATTTCTGGAAACTAAAGGGATAGGGAGAGAGCAGGGTATGGTATGAAGATAGAGGATCAGATATCATTACAGGTTGTTCTCCAATAACATGGTAGCTGTGTTCCTATGCATCACTGTGTTGCAGAAAATCATGCAATATTAATGATGTGGTCTATGGGGTAAAGAGAATAATGGGCGAACTGCAAAATATCAGTAAACACCAAAAATTGAAAATTAGTCTAACACACACACTAGCACAGTTTAATTAAACCTTTAAATCATATATTGTAATGAAATAGTGCTGTAAACGCAATACTTTCACAAAGCAGTCACTGACTACATCCCTGTACCTTTCACTAAGTTCTTCACCAGAAAGCGCGCAGAGCTGACTGACCACGTGATGCCAACATGGAATTCCTTTTCTCCTCAAGATTCTCCCCCGGTTTGAAATAAAGTTCCTTCTAATTAGAGAGAACACTTCCCTGTTTCAGGCTCAGGTTCAAGGCTAGCAGAGTGGATTGCATTCCTGTTTTAGCTGAACACTCAGAGGGTGCATTTTTCAGACAGAGGATCCTGAAGCTGGGTTTTGTTGTACAGTTGGTGCCTGGCAAGGAATCGCGACGCAGTGAGCGGGAGCTCACTTTATAGAAAAAAGGTGCAAAATTCACGAATCGCACTGCAGTCAAATCACGTTTAATAAACCCGCATTATCAGAGAACTGCCTGTATATTGAATCGAGGAGCAAGATTGATGAACTGAAGGTACTGCAACAGTTCTTATTTTATATTTCACAATGTTTAAACGTATTAATAGATATGAACACTGTGTCGGGGAAACTGCATTGAGGAGATTTTCTCCATGAACTAGAATGGGGAGACTCAATATGTTGTATGACCATTCCCGATGTTTCTGTGCAGTCTGTGGGAAAGCTCGGTAAATATTGTCACAAGCTCTCAGATGTTAGGAAGGAGGACTCTGCCAGATCAACAGGACTGTGATTCCCATTCCCTTTTCTGATATCGAGGCTGGTGCCCGGTATTCTGTCTGTTTATTTCCTTTAAGACCTCAGAGTAGTTTGATACAACAGAGTATCTTGCTTGGCCGTTTCAGGGACCATTGAAGAGTTTATCACATGTCTGTGTGTCTGGAGTCACTTTTAGGCCAGACCAGGAAAACACGGGAGATTCACTTCCTGAAAGTACGTTGGGGAAGGAGATCAAAGTTTACAATCAACATTGGATGCAAGGTCACTGTTACAATCACCAGATTCGAGATCTTGATATTTTATTAATTGTTTTTAACCTGCACCAGCTGCCAGAGCATTATCCTGTATTGGATTAGTAATCCAGTGACATTTCCACAACAGCACCATTTCCACATAGGATCCTGTCAGAAACTACAATGAGCAGTCTATTTCTGTCCTGCTTGACAGCTCTGTGAAAAAGAACTCCCACCAACTTGATTATCGTAAAGGGACTGAGGGGGTGTTAAATGGTCAGAATGTAATTATTCCCCTATTAGGGGACCAGACATAGTTGGGTAATTTTCCACATTGCCAGGGAGTTGTCAGATTTGGAGCTGGAATGAAACAGCTTCCCCAGGGACACGGCTTGTTGTGCAGCATAAGTCTTCAGTCCTATTGCAGGAATGCTCTCAGGGTCCATTGTCTTTTTCGTATCTACTGTGTTCAGCGGTTTCTTCATGTCACATGCAGCGAATCGAATTGGGTGAACACTGCCAACTGTGATTCTGTGGATATCATGGCGAGGGTGAGGTGGATCATCCTTTCAACACCTCTGGCTGAGGATGGTGCAGATACTACATCCTTGTCATTTTCACTGATGTGAAGGGCTCTTCCATTATTTAGGATGGGGATATTTCTGGAGTCCTTTCTTCAGTAAGTTTTTTTTAATAGTACACCGACATTTATGTCTGGATGTGGCAGGACTGCAGAGCTTAGATCTGATCTGTTGGTCTTGGGATCAATTCGTCCTCTCTATCAGATGTTAGTTCTGCTGTTTGGAATGAAACCACTCAAGCGCCATAGCTGTAATGGTTTGTCATCAGCTTTCGGCACACATGGTTCTGACCGTGGCATGTTCACCCACACTCGTCACTGAACCATCGCTCGGCTTGATGATAATGGTCGACTGATGGAATATACTGGGGAAAATGATACAGATTATGTTTGAATACAATCCTGCTTCTGTTGCTGCTGTTGTCTACAGCATTACATAAAGGCCAGTTTGAGCTGCAATATCTGCAATTCAATTCTACTGACTGTCCCCAAGTTCACATCGAGACCCATTCACCGATCAGCTGTGTACTCAGTGACCTCACCTGGTTTCTGATGCAGTAATATTTCCATTTTCATATTCTCATTCTGCTGAGGGTTCTCCTTGGTGTCATGCTTCCAATTTGTTACATTACTCAAACACTTAACATATTCATCTGAATCTTTTCCTTGCTCGTCGTGCCATTTTCTGCGTTTGAATTGAATGTGTTTCCCTCTGGTTTTCTCCCTGACCATGATTAAGAGCTCTGTGGTGTCAATGATGCCAGCCTTATGCAGTTTCTGAGTGAATGAATGTGTGCACTTCAGTTCCCAGTGTAGGGCGCTCCGTGTTGGACAGGGCGTTTGAGCAACTTTCAAATACGTCATTGGAACTTGTTCAAAAACAGAAATTGCTGAAGAAATAAAGCAGCTCTGGCGGCATCTTCTGTAGTGAATGTAGAGTTAATCTTTCGAGTCCAGTGGCCCTCTACAAAGCCCGCAGTTTCTTCAGCAATTTTTGTATTTATTTTGTATTTATTTCCAGTATCCATAGTTATTTGTTTCATTGAAAATTTGTGCTGTGCCTACTCGTTTCTGAAGAGCCTCAGCAGGTCTGGCAGAATCTGCAGAAACAGAGAAACCGAGTTAGCGTAACAAGTCCAATGTGACTTGTTCTAAACTGAAAAGGTTTGGACACTGGGATTTTTAATCCCTTGACGGAGATGGGGGATGGGTGACTTGGAAAAGAGGGCATGGCAAAAGATAAACGGGCTATCAGCAGTGGTGAACGGGAAGATGATGCAAAATGGGTTTAAATTAAGGTGTGAATGGGGGAAAGGGGTTCTCTCTCGTTGAGTGTAAGATAAAGAAAGCACAACCACACAAGGCCATAGGGAGAACAGGAGAGAGAATGTTGACAATGTGATATTATATAGATCTAGATCTATATGTTTTCACAGGATACATCATCACTGCCTTCACACTATGGAATTCAGGTGCGTGACCTCTTATTGGCACGAGTAAAGGTTTCATGCTGCCTTAGTTTTGTAACATAGAGCAAAACTAACACTATGAAGTTTGGGCTGTTTTCTACACCTGTCATTTTTAATATTCATTCAAATTTGCTGTGCTTATCGTTGAACGTTTGATCTTGAAGTTAGTTTCAGATGGAGTGTACGAGGTTAAGGGGTGGCATTCTAGAAGTTTATAATATCATAGGAGACATGGACAGAGTGAATTGTGAAGGTCTTTTCTGCAGGATCGGGGAGTTCAAACACAGATACATATCTTTAAGGTGAAAGGGGGGAAAGTTTGGTAGAAGATTTGTAGCTCGGGTGTTCGTTGTTGTGGTTCTGTTCTCCAAGCTGGGAATTTGTCTTGCAAACGTTTCGTCCCCTGTCTAGGTGACATCCTCAGTGCTTGGGAGCCTCCTGTGAAACGCTTCTGTGCTGTAACTTGAAACAGATGAAGGGACAACATTTTTTACACAGAGTGTGATGTATGTATGGAATAAGCTGCCAGAGGGACAGTGGGAGATGCAAGCACAGCTACAATATTTCAAAGACATTTGGACCAACATATGAATGGGAAACGTTTCGAGGCATTTGGGCCAAGTGCAAGCAGATGGGATTAGTTTAATTTAGAAAACCTTCTCAGCATGGACAAGTTTGACCAAAGGGTCTGTTTGTGCACGATATTACTGGATGGATGTAGAAACTGAGGAAAATGTACGAAAAGATATGATGTAATAAATTGGTAAGAAATATAAAAACAAGCATCATGAGCTTTTCTGTCAACATAAAAAACCTTGAAGATGTGTGTGTGAGCTGAGGGGGAAGTGAAGTGAGGAAAGTACATTGAGGCCATTAGGAGGGTGTGACTGGAGAACTGGCCATAAAGATCATAAAGATCCATTAATCCTGACTCTCCGATTCTTATGTGTTAAGCAACCATTATCCGATGCAAATATATTATTCATCACACTACAAGCCTCTGTCTTGTGTCAGAACATTTATTTTGTGATACCTTGTGAAAACTTTCTGGAAAGCCTCATGTTGACCAGTGCCCTTTATCAAACAGGCAGATAATTTACACGAGTAATTTAAATCACTCCCCATGAGGAAAGTAGTGTAAGAATGTCAATGGTATAAACAAAGTGGTAACCGGAGGGAAGTTATTGAACTGTCTCTAACAAAAGGAACAAGGTATTTACCTAAAAGATAAGAATAAGGGTAGGCGGGTCAGCAGTAATTCATAGTTAATTTTAAAAGAAGTGGTCACACAGTGACTAGCGGCATTGTGTGAAATATTCCATAACAATTTGGATTCCAGGAGTGTTCCAGTGAAACTGGAGAATCTCCAATGTGGTGCCTGTCTTCAAGAAAGGAATGAGACAGAACGCAGGAACAATTTAGCCTAACCATTATTGGTGGGAATCTGCTAGAGCCTGTTATTAAGGAAGGCATTGCAGGGCAGTTAGAAAAGCTTAATGCAGAGTTGGCATGGTTTTGTGAACGGGAAATTATTTTTGCTCTGTAAAATCATGCAAATTCTGTTTTGGAGATGCCTGAGAATGTCAAGATTAGAGTCATGCTCGAAAATCACAGCATGTCAAGCAGCATCCGAGGAGCAGGAAAGTCAATATTTCGGGCAGGAGCCGTTCATCAGGAATTCCTGAGAAAGTGACAAGCAGATTTGATAAAGGGCACTGGTCAACATGAGGCTTTCCAGAAAGTTTTCACAAGGTATCACAAAATAAACGTTCTGACACAAGACAGAGGCTTGTAGTATGATGAATAATATATTTGCATGGGATAATGGTCGCTTAACACATAAAAATCAGAGAGTCAGGATTAATGGATCTTTATGATAAAGACGTATCTACTGGATTACCACAAATATCAGGCCGATGGCATCAGTTATGTATAATCTATACTGATAGCCTGACGGCGGGAGCTGAGTGCAATATACATCCGAGCTTGTGGATGACACTGAGAACCAAAATGCAGGCTGCTATTTAATGAAGAGGACTCCCAAAAAAGTAGTAGTACAAAGGGATTGGAGTGTTCCTGAGTATGAAACGTAACGTCAGCATGCTGATGCAGCAAGTAACTGGGTTGGTTCATGAGGCGGCTTCCTGAGATAGAAAGGTTGAATTATTGAATACATTTAAAATGGTGAGGCGATTATTCATTGTGGTTGAAATGAATGAGGGGCTTATTACTGAAATGTACAAGATAAAGAGGGGGCTTGACAAGGTAGATGCTGAGAAGGTGTTTCCCCTGAGTCTAGAACTCGAAGCGGTAGATACCGAATAAGAAACATCGATTTCAATCTGAGGTGAAAAATGATGAACTCTCTCAGAAGGTAGTGAATGTCTGGAATTCCCTAACCCAGAGAGTTGTGGAGGGATACAAGGAATTGGGTAGGAAAGTGGAGTTGAGCCCGGAAGTAGATCAGCCATGTTCTTATTGAATGAGAGTTCAGTCTTGAGGGGCCGACTAGCTGTCTCATGTCCCTACTTCTTAGTCTTTTATGTCATGCTTTTGGAAAGTAATTGGTTCTTTTCCTGGAAGTCGTGTTGTACAATGTTGCATTCGGGAGAGGAGAAAATTTGCCTGAGTTAATCCTGGATGGGATATGGGATCTGCATTCAAAGCAATTCCAGAGCAGAAGTTACAGAGTGAGAAAGCATGGAAAAAGGGATTGCGGCTGGGGGCCACTTACTGACCAAGCCTGGAATTTCCAAGTGCATTTCTGAAACAACACCTAACCATCTGCGTAGCTTCCATCTGCCTGTTTGTAGCAGGTCCGAAGGGCTGAATGGAACATCGGAACATAGGGCTGAGGGACACGAGTGGGCTAAACGGCCCATTGACACTACCCCACCAGTAAATAAGGTCATGGCTCATCTCATTGTGGTCCCAGCTGCACTTTTCTCTCCTTGCACCATTATCCCTGATTCACCTGTCTATGGAAAATCAGACATAGCCAGCCTCGATATAATATAAAGATTCAGCCATCCCAAACTTCTGGGAAAGGGAATACCCACTTGAGTGAAATCCGACTTTGTGAATTTTTCCTCACTCCGGTTCTGACTGAAGTTGGAGGGTGTCACTGTTTCCTTTTCTAGTCCCACTACTCCACTGCTCACAACAAATTTTAAATGTAACCAGGTTGGTGATATGACCGATGATAAATGTCTCAGACGGGGTCAGGTTCAGTGACAGGAACAAGTCAGGCAGATTTTTTTCGTCAGCCGCAGGTAACAAATAGGGCTAATGGAGCAGCATGTTAGATTTGTGGTTAGCACTGCTGCCTCATATCAGCAAGGAGCTGAACTCAATTCCAACCTCATCCGACACTCTATGTGGAGTTTGAACATTCTTCCCGTGTCTCTGTGGGTTTCTTCCCAGTTCTCCAGTTTCCTCCCACAGTTCAAAGATGTGCAGCTTAGTTTGATTGGCCATGCTAAATTACCGATTAGTCTGTTTATTTTTGTTTTCTCAGGGTGTAGTGAGTCTTTGAAACACTCTTCCCTGCAGACCATTCGAGGCAGAGATATTGAGTATTTTTGAGGCAAGGTTCACGAATCACAGATGAGTCAAGGATTATCGAGGAGTGGGCAGCAATGTGCCTTGTGGGGAATATGTAGTCAGTGGTACTGAATGACACGGCTCCAGAATAGCCAGGAATTAAACGAAATGATAACATCGATAAAATTTGAATGGGGAAACAAGATGGCAGCGATCTGAAAGGTCAGCTTCGCTGATCTCTGTATCACAATAATGCTCTACCCCACCCCATCACAGTCATTTACTTACAATTGAACACTGAAAGAGCTACAGAATCCTTACTAATGCCATTTTGTCAAGTGGAAATGACAAAACATTGGAAAGGATCGAGTAAGTCCCAACACGCAGCGGACCCGTCAGAAGCTTTCAGCATGTCTGTTACAGGCCGCACCTGTAACACCCTCTGCTCATTCAATGGACCGAGTTACTCACCAGGACTGGTCACCGAGTTCACCAAGTTACGGGAAATGACTGAAACCATGATTGAAGAAAAATTCAGCAGGAAGATAGAACCACTCTCAGCAGTGCTCCAAAAACATGAACAGCAACTTGAAAGGCTTGGACACAGAACAGATGAGGTCAAGAGCCAAACTGTAGGTGCAGAGACTGTGATCGATTCCTGTAAGGAGCGGATCCTCACCCTTCAAAAACAGGTCCGTACCTTAACTGAACAAAGTGACGACCTCGAGAGCAGGGGCAGGATGAAGAGTGTTCATATCATCCGTCTGCTGGACCGGACATATCGTGATCAGTCAGTGAGTTATTTTGAGAGAACTGGCTGCAGAGATTCCTTCACTTCGAAGCTGAAGAGGGACGGGTGAAGAGTGAGACAGTTCATCAGGTTACAGTGCGCAGGTCAGACTCAGACCAACACCCTCACCCTGTCCTTGTGCTATTACATTGTTGCAGGGACAAACAAAGACTTAGGGAAGCTTCCAGAACACAGGGAAGAGACCCGAAGAGGACTCCAGGATTATGTTCTTCCAGGTCTTTTCAGCGGCAGTGATTCAGAAAAGAAAGTCTTTTGATGATATCAAGAGAAGATTAAGGGAACTTGAGATTCAGTATTCCTTAATGGACTCAGCGGTGCTCCGTATGCACTAGTGGATCTTTCAATAGATCCACTAACTCTCCAGAGGATGAGAAAACTTTGTGGACACTTTAAAGTAGGGTGGGTGCGTTAATGGAAAGCGATAACCTTGTTTATCTTTTTTAAAAGAAAGTTTGTTGACCGTTTCTGGTATTAAGCAGTGTTAAATTATAGTCGGGGATGGGTCGAGTACACACTTTTAACTTCTTCATTAGTAATACTGCTCGTTTTTCTCTTGCTTAGTTTGTGTGTGGGGTTCGGCTCAAGCTGGAGGAAGTTATGAAGGTGATCGTGATGACTGAATGCCTACCAAAGGGCAGTTCAGTCCCGATGTTTGTGATTAATTGCCCTGGATGCAGTATTCATAATGGGGCAGAAGATAGAGATTTGTGACGTGCAAATGCCCCCAGTCGGCGGCGGGTAAATACCCCTCCTGACAGCCATTGGCACTTTGTATCTTTTTTTTTGTTTTCGTATGTATTTAGTTTTGGAACGTTTTGAGAGCTTGTTAGTTGTAGTAGCTTTTTTGTGTATTTCTTTTAGGTTCTATGATTCTTTTTTCATTGGTGCTCAGTGATTTGTAATTTGAGTTCTTCTCTGGATTTCAAATATTGTTTCAGTGTGTAATGGCTAATGTCATGCTTAAATGGCGTATCTGGAACATTAAGGGGAGCCATTCGCCAGTTAAGAAAAAGGAGAGGGTGGATATTGTCGTAATGCAGAAATGCACTTTGATAATAAGGAACATTCAACATTACAGCAGGGTGGGTTTGATCGGGTTTATTTCTTTTCTTTTAACACTAGGAATAGGAGAGAAGCCATACTGGTGAGGAAGACTCTTTCATTTAAATTAGTAGATTGTATTAGACACCCACGGGAGGATCATAATCCTCGAAGATATATGGGGAAGAAAGCAATAGTTTGAATGTTTATTGCTCCCTGGCTCACTGCCGTAAATTCCTGATAGATATATTTTCCAAATTAAGTAAGCTTTCTTTGTAGTACATTATCGTAGGGGGAGATTTCAACTATCTTTTGCACCCACGGTGGACAGCATGCCCAAAGGCTCCCAGTACCATCTTTCCAATCTAAGCAATTAGTGGATTTTTGTGTGGAACTGGGGCTGGTGGATGTTTGGAGGCAGATCCACCACATAAATAGGGATTTTACTTTCTTCTTTAACCCGCAGAAATGCAACACTAGGGTTGATCTCTTCCTCAACTTGCAGCAATCATCGATTCAGTGGTTTTCTGTACAATTGGGAATATTACCATTTCTGACCATGCAGCAGCATACTTACTGGTTAAGATTAAGGGCAATATAGCAGGTTCGAGACACTGGCGAATCCCTTTATTCCTAAGGATAATAAGTACATTGAGTATTTCTGTAATGAATTCAGATCTTTCTTAGCCATTAATTCAGATTCAACCAGTAACCCATCCATTCTATGGAAAATTGCTAAGATTTATGCCAAAGGAATAATTATTCTTTAGGATGCGGCAGAAGCTTGAGCAGGAACGCTTGCTCCAGGCACGATTGAAGGCAGCCGAGAGGGCATACTGTGATAGACCCTCGGTGGCTAGGCTGCGGAGGATCACAATGCATCGGTCTGCAGTGAATTCTATGCTCACACAGACAGGCAAGGAAAAACTTAATTTTGCAAAACAAAGGCTGTTTGCGTATGGTAATAAACCGGGCAAGTAGTTAGCCTATCTTGCGATGAAAAAGAGAACCCCAAAGCCATTACCTCAACTAGGGAAGGTACTGGGACCCTTTCGTGCGATTCCATAAAGATTAAAGTAGCATTTCGGAGATTTTACTCCGAATTATATCAGACTAAGCATTATGGGGATAGATGGATTAAGATGGAATCTTTCTTCAAGAACTTGGACCTTCCAGGGGTAACCCCCAAATAAGCGTCTTGCCTTCATTCACCATTGTCAGTGCGGGAGGGTGTAAAGCAGCTTCCAGGCGGAAAGGCACCCGGTCCTGACAGATGTCCACGTAAGTTTTATGAGGAATTTATAAACCTGTTGTCAGAGCCGATGCTTACTATGTTCGTCACTCACACAGTCACGACTGTGTCCCACCATCCTTAAGAGAGGCTCATATCTCTCTTATTCTGAAGAAAAGGAAGACACCAAAAGATTGTGCTCCCTATAGGCCCATCTCACAACTAAATGTTGATTTCAAAATTCTATCTGAGTCCCTTACATTGAGGATGGAAACTATTTATCCTTCCATTGTCAAAGTATAACAAACCGGCTTATAAAAGGCTGCAGATATTCCAACAATGTTAGGAGATTACTCAATATGATCCAAGCGTGTCAACAGCAAATTATGCAGCTATTAATGATCTCTTTAGATGCAGAGAAGACATTTGCTTGGGTTGAGTAGCTGTATCTCTTCTATACGTTAGAATGGTTTGGTCTCAGCAAAGTTTTTATCAAGTGGGTGAGGGTCCTTGAAAATGACCCCCTGTGTGCGATCCTGTAAAATTAATATTTCTAGAGGCAGTCGACAAGGTTGTTAATGCCAATGTTGTTTACGATGGTGATGGAGCCACAGGCGAAGGCCATCTGCAGGGAGCCCAACATGTCTGCCCCAGAAGTGGGATAGAAGTCACGTAAGATTACATTGTTTACAGATGATGCTTTTAAATTTTTGTTAAATCCCACAGTTTTGGTACCTCACCTCATGCAATGCATCAGTTCGTTTGGTGCCTTTTCCGGCTATACCATTGATTTTACGAAGTCAGAGGCCATGCCTCTGGGCGAACTCAGGGAAATACCTGATGCCATGGGAGAATCCTGATTTCCTTTTCAATGGTCCCAGGGGGTAATGGGGATGTTCCCTATTTAGGTATATTCATTAATCCTATCTTTGGACTTATATTTAAGTGGGATTTGTCCATTTGTTTGACAAATTAAACAAGATCTTTGAAGATGGGAGACACTTCCAATATCCTGGCTAGGTCAGATAGCTCTTATTAACATGAATTCCCTCCCTTATTTGCTATACCCCGTGTGAATGCTTTCTTTGAGGTTTCCCAGACAGACATTTAGGAGCCTAAATGGATAATGTAGCTCTTTGATTTGTCACCATAAGCGACCCCTTATCAAGTTAACCAAATTACAACGACCCCACAATTTGTGGGGAGTAGATCTCCCGGATATTAAAAGCTATCAATTAAGCTCTTCTTTACCCGATGTTAGTGAGGCCTCAGTGTCAATATGGTCAGATATTGAAGCTTCTCAGGCAAAGTGCTCCATTATTAGTCTGCTACTCATAGACAAAATGCGGACAGTTACGAAGTATTAATTTTTCCCAATAAATATCACTAACTTTAAAGTAGGGAGGGCAATGTGTCCGATCGAGGGCAACATAGCCAAACCTCATTTCTTACCCCAAAGCGTGGTGGACCATGTTTCCGAAGGGGAATACTGGATTCCATGCTTAAACTATGGACAACTCGTGCGTGTATCTTGCTTTGATGGTTTATCTGAGGGAGAAACAAGGATGTCCTTTGATCAAATGTGTTAACTATAGACTACCGAGTAGAGATCTCTTCTGTTTTCCTTTTATCAGATCAGAGATGTTATTCTGAAAAGAACCACGCTTTTAACAGACCCGTACAGATCCGATAAAGAGAAGAGTGTGTTTATTGCTAAGAACACACTCTCTGTCAGTACCCTTTATCATTTGTTGGAGAGTGACCTCTCAGATGAGACATTGTGACTTTCTGAGGTCTACAAAGAGAGTTGGGGATTCAGATCTCTTTGAACATAGGGGAGGATATTTGTGTAAATGCAAGAAGGATTTCAATCTGCAAGAAGACTCTTGCCATGTAGTTGAAGATTCTTCATAGAGTCTATCTGGCCTCAGACACTCTCTCAAAATTCAAGATGGGAGTCTGTCTTAAATACAAAATATTTATGGACACTCTTACTCATTGCTTGTTGACCTCCCACCGGCGCTATAGGAGTGGTGTGCTCGCTGGGATGGAGAGGATCTTGCGGACCGAATTGGAGATTGATTAGGTTTCCCTTTTCCTGGGCCTGCCCAGTCTACCTTACTCAGATGTGCATAAGAAAAAATACTTCAATACCCTCACTCTCTGAGTTCAGAAAAAAAGGTCTGTTGCATTTGGTGTCTGAAAACCCCCTGGGTCTATTGGTTTGTCATAACCTCGTCATGGAGCATAGCCCTTTGGACTTTTTTAAAGGTATGTTGCACCATAAAATAGAGGATTTTTATAAGACATGGCAGCCCTTTTTGAATTACCAAGGTACAGGCTGATCTGCCATTCTAATAAGGACTTTTATATAGCTATGACGAACTTGACTAATGAATCTAATGGCCAGAGAGGAGGAATTACGAACAAATGAACGTGTATTAGTTAATGCTCTTGAAGGTTGAGAGCTATAGTTTGTTACACTGAGTTCTACTGTTCGTTTTTTAATTTTTTTTATTTTTCTTCGGTCTGTTGATTTACCTTTTCTTTATGTACATTCAAGTGGGTGTAATTGTATTCTTTTTGCATTGCTTTTTGAGTTGGGTACTTATTGGTTCATCGAATCATTAAAAAGATTTTCCCTGAATAAAAATATTTTTGAAAAAATTAAAATATTAACATGGATAGAATAGAATCCCAAAGGACCACTTTCTCGTTAGTGAGACCACAAATTATGGTTTATCTTAAGGGTCATCACACTTCGGGTGACAGGATGATGTTGAGAGGGTGTACCCTTCATGACAACCTCTGCCTGTGTGGGGAATTGAAAATGCGCTGTTGGTCCATAATACCACCAATTTTAGTGTCACCTTCAATTTTACTAATCATGCCTTATACATTCTGAAGAATATAATTGAAATAGATAATAAGCAACAATGGGCCCAGCACTGACCCTTGAGGCATTTCATGTGTTACAGGCCTCCAGTCGGAGAGCATCATTCCCTATAACCCGCTGTTTACTACCATCAAGCCAATTGTGCACCCAATTTGTCAGATCCCTCTGGATTCCATGCGAATCTAACCTTCCAGACCGACCTATCAAGAGTAATCTTGTCAAAGGCCTTACTGAAAACCATACAGACTATGTCTACTGCGCTACCCTCATCAACATTCCTGGTCGCTTCATCAAAGAACTCAAACAAATTTGTGAGGTATGATCTCCCACTCACAAAGTCATGCAATCGTTCCAGTCTAAAAACAACTATTAATAATAATTATTAAAATAAATAACAACAAGCAATAATAAATAATAGTAAGATGACATTTTCAATGGACAAAAGATTATCCATGGTTTGTGGCATTGGAACGTGCATCATTGGTGAAGGGCAGAATAGATTTTGTGGAGAGAGTGAGGACTGCAGATGCTGGAGTTCAGAGCTGAAAACGTGTTGCTGGAAAAGCGAAGCAGGTCAGGCATCATCCAAGGAGCAGGAGAATTGACGTTTCGGGCATGAGCCCCTCTTCAGGAAGGGCTTCAGATTGATTCCTGAAGAAGGGCTCATGCCAAAACGTCGATTCTCCTGCTCCTTGGATGCTGCCTGACCTGCTGCGCTTTTCCAGCAACACAGAACAGATATTGTACCTGTGTCATTGAACTGCGTTGAGAAAAAGCAAGGGTGGCATGGTGGCTCAGTGGTTAGCACTGCTTCCTCATAGTGCCACGGATCCGGCTTTGATTTCAGCCTCGGGTGACTCTCATGTGGAGTTTGCACATTCTCACTGTGTTTGTGTGGGTTTGCTCTGGGAGCTTCATTTTCCTTACACAATCCAAAGATGTACAGGTCAGGTGAATTGGCCACCGCCTTATGTGCATTAGTTAGGGGTAAATATAGATTAGAGGCATGGGACTGGGTGGGTTGCTATTCAGAGGGTCGGTGTGGCCTTGTTGGGACAAATGGCCTGTTTCTATAATGTAGGAAACTGAAAAAAAAACTATTTCTAATCAAACCCTGTCTTTCCAAACGTGTGTATATCTTATCCCTCAGAATCTTCTCAAGTAACCTACCTACTACAGATGTTAGGCTTCCCGGTCTATAGTTCCCAGATTTTTTCTTTGCTTCCCTTCTTGAAAAATGGCACAACGTTTGCTACACTTCAATATTCTGGAACCTAACCTGCGGCGAACGATGATGCAAATATATCACGCATGTCCCCGTAGTTTCTTCTGTAGCCTCTTGCAGTATTCTTGGATGCATCTGTTTAGGACCAGGAGATTTATCCACCTTCATACATTCTAATGCATCCAACACGTCCTCTCCTGTGATATTGACTAACCCCAAGATATCATCACTACCTTTGTTAATCTCCCAAGTCTTCATGTATTTCTCCACGGTAAAGAGAGAGGAGAACTATTCATTGAGAATCTCACACATCTCCTATGGTTCTAGACATGCATGTCCACTTGGGACCTTGAGGGGTCATATTCTCATGTAGTTATTCTTTTAACTATAATATACTTAAAGAACCTCTTTGGCTTCACCCTAATCTTCTCAGACAAGGCTATCGCGTGCGCTCTTTTCGCCCTTCTTATTTCCTTTATCGGTAAACTCCTGTATTCTCTGTACACCGCCAGGGATTTCCTTGATCCCAGCTGCATGGACCTCATCCACACCTCCTTTTTGCATGTCAAAGCCTCAATATCTCCTGACATCCAGGGTTCCCTCTTCCTACCAACCTTGCCTTTTATCCTCACAGGAACATACAGAACTTGAACTCCAGCCATTTGCCGGAGGTTCCTTCTCCTGCAAACAAACTCCTCCAACCAACCCCTACAAGCTCCTATTTAATTCCATCAAAATTCGCCTTGCCCCGAATTTAGAAATTGAACATGCGGGCCAGTTTTGTCCTTCTCCATAAGTATTTTAAATCTATGGTCACTGCTCCTAGCGTGCTCCCCCACTGTCACCTCAGTCACCTGTCTTGCCCTATTTCTTAGAGTAGGTCAAGTTTTACCTCTTCCCGAATTGCTCTCTCTACATACTGCTTGAGGAAACGTTTCTGAACACACTATCTCAATTACATTCGATGTAATTCTCAGTCAATGTTAGGAAAATTAAAATCTCCGGCTATGGCAATCCTATTGGCCCTGCAAGTCTCCCCAATCTCTGTACATATTTAAATTATTCTAATTCCCCGTTTACTATTTGGGGGCCTATAGTACAACCCAAATAATATCATCACTCCCTTTTTATTTCTTAGCTTCCCCCACAAATCCTCAATGGATGATCCATCAGTTATTTTATCTCTGATTACTGCTGTGGTACTCGCCTTAATCAAAAATGAAACCCCCACACCTCCTTCCACCAACTCTGTCTCGCATAAAGCACCTGTACCTTGGTACATTAAGCTGCCAGTCCTGTCCCTCCCTTAGCCATGTTTCTGTAATGGCTACAATATCCCAGTCCCACGCACCTATCCACGCACTGAGTTCATCGGCCTTACCTGTCAGCCATCTTACATTGAAACAGATGCAATTTAATCCAACAGGCATTCCTTGCTGCCTGTCGTGTTCCTGCCTAACTTGTCTCTGCATTTTACTGTCTGTGATTACGGTATCTCCTTCCAGCCTCGCATTTGCCTCCCTGCTGTTGAGGATCCTACGCCGTCCCCCACGCCAAAAATCTAGTTGAAACCCTCCCTTGTAGCACTAGCAAACCTGTCATCCAGGAGATTAGTCCCCTTCCAATTCAGGTAAAACCTGTCTTTCCTGAACATGTCACCTCTGCCCCACAAAAGATCCGAGTGATCTAAAACTCTGAATCCCTACCTCCTGTACCAATTATTTAGCCACGTATTCATCTGCCATGTCCGCCTGTTCTTACCCTCACTAGCACGGACCACTGGAAGTAAACCGGATATTACCACTGTCGTGGTCCTGTCTTTTACCCTTTTTTCTCGCTCTCTATCATCACTCTGCATGACCTCATCACTACTTCTACCTGTGTCATTTGTACCAATGTGCACAATGACTTCTGGCTGCTCCCCCACCCCGGTGAGAACGTTCTGCAGCCGCTCTGAGACATCCTGGACCCAGGCACGTAGGAGGCTATACATCATCTTGGATTCCCATTTGCAGCCACAGAATCTCATGCCTGATCCCCTCACATATCGAGTCTGAATAATTACTTCTGAAGTTATTCATCTCGCATAACCTTCTGACAATGGGATTTCTTCCTGAAATAGTTGTATTTGGCTGAATTGCTTTGCTTCAGGCAGTGGGGAGATTCCAATGAATCATCATCAGGAATCCTCCATGAGTGGAAAAGACGACTAGGCTTTTTCTCACTCCCACACATTGCTGTGTTGAGCGGCAGGGAAACAGAAAGGGAGCAATAGGCTGTTCCTTCACAGATAGACTACATTTTCCTATCTGTGAGTTAAATCATTCACGTTATCAGGCCCCAGACTGGACCATGTGAGCTCTCCTTGAATATTGTCCGAATTATATGACTCCATCACATTCTCGTCTCCAGGCCAGTGCATTAATGCTGTTGTCATACACAGAATCAAATCATTAACAATAAATGGTCCTACTTGTTTTGAAGATGTGTTAAAATGTGCCTGCATAATGTAAACATAAGCGTTTGATGACTTCGCAATATCTGTGTTAAGATGAATATGTTTTATTCTTAAACAAATAGAGAAATTGCTGGAAAAGCTCAGCCTGTCTGGCATCAGATATGAAGAGAAATCAGAGTTCAATGTTTCCGTCCAATGACTTTTCCTTTGAACCTTACTTATTCTTAAATTATTTCCCAAATTTTATTCTCCCACATAAGAAGAACTATCCATCCGGTATTCACCAACTACACTCTTCTCAAGATGTTATACGGTCAATAAAACATTCTCAGGTCGAACAGTTCCTTCTTCGTAACGTAATGCCTTCATAACAAGAATGAGTAAAGAGAAAGATCTTTGAAACGTTTCGAAAGCAATTTTGTTTTTATCAGTTAAGGCAATTATAACGACACATAATACATCAGATCTGATTTCAGAAATGCCCTGCACTGATGCAAAAAATCATCGCTAAGATCAAACACAACACCCCTTACACGGAACAGAATAATTCCATTTATTATCAAATCACCAGCTGCCTCTTCAGAGTAATTTGATGTGATTCATGTACAAAGACACACAGATCCCTCTGTACCACTCAGTTCTGCATTCTCCTTGCATTTAAATAATTTTCTGCTGTTTTGTCTATTGCCCAAAACAGAAAATTCCCATCACAGAAATGTTGTACTTTGTTTTCTGCTGAAGGTTTGCTCAAAACTGTCCTCTGTCTGGATCCCATTGCAGACGCGCAGCCCTCCCCTATCTGTATCCCATTGCAGACGCACAGCCCTCCCCTGTCTGTATCCCACTGCAGATGCTCTGCCCTCCCTCTGTCTGTATCCCATTGCAGATGCTCTTCCCTCCCTCTGTCTGTATCTCATTGCAGATGCTCTTCCCTCCCCTGTCTGAATCCCATTGCAGACGCTCTTCCCTCCCCCGTCTGTTTCTCATTGCAGAAGCTCTTCCCTCCCCCTGTATGTATCCCATTGCAGATGTGCTGCCCTCCCCCTGTCTGTATCCCATTGCAGAAGCTCTGCCCCTATCCTGTTAGTATCCCATTGCTTACGCTCTGTCCTCCCCTGTCTGTATCATATTGTAGACGGTCTGCCCTCCCCATCTGTATTCCACAGTAGACGCTATGCCTTCCCCCGTCTGTATCCCACTGCGGACACGCAGCCCTCCCCTGTCCGTATCCCATTGCAGAAGCTCTGCCCTTCCCCAGTTAGTGTCCCATTGCGGACGCTCTGCCCTCCCCCTGTCTGTATCATATTGTAGGTGGTCTGCCCTCCCCCGTCTGTATTCCACTGTAGGCGCTATGCCTTCCCCGTCCATATCCCATTGCAGACGCGCAGCCCTCCCTTGTCTGTATCCCACTGCAGATGCTCTGCCCCTCCCCTGTATGTATCCCACTGCAGATGCTCTGCCCCTCCCCTGTCTGTATCCCATTGCAGATGCTCTTCCCTCCCCCTGTCTGTATCCCATTGCAGACGCTCTGTCTTCATTTGACATCTTATTGATTGACTATCCTGATGTATGAGCAAACTGAGCTCTATCCCCTTCATCCAATTCATTGGTATGGATTGTAATTTGTTGATGACCTCACACAGATCCCTGAAGAATTCCACGAGTTACAGCTTGCCTAAAATAAAGTGTGTAATGATCTCTTGTCTGTATTTCCTGATGCTGCCCAAGGCGCCCCTGCTCCTGCGTAACAGCCTGGGATGGTTATATGGCGTCCTCCTGTGCTGTGTAATTTACTGAAATGATTTGAATACTTCATTCTATTCCTGTCTAACCCCATGGAGGTTCATTATGGCCTGATCTTGCTGTATTATCACGATGCTGACTGGCTGAATGGGATCTTTCTCTCCCTCTGTAACAGCCTTGTGGGTGAATTGACAGAACAACGGATGAAGTAGGAACAGCAGTTGCTCATTCGTCCCCTCCAACTTGCTGCTCAGTTTAGAAACATTATGGCTTGTCTGATTGTAACTGAATACCCCTTTACTGTCAGTTCCCAATAAACATTGACCCTCCTGTCCATCAAAGGTCAGTCAAGGTCAACCTTGAACATCCTCCGTGACACAGACTTCACTGTTCTCGGGGGATGAGAACACCACAGATCGCATAATCCAAAGGAGAAAGGACCAACGTTATCTGAAATGGAAATAGGAGACACCTTTTATATTAAAGCGTGTTAACCTCACAGCAAGTCACCTCCTCTTTTCAGAAACAAGGGCACAGCAAATAGGAACAAACATATACCATTCAGCCCCTCAAACGTATCCCACAGTCCCATTGGCTGTTCAGTCAAGTATTTATCAAACTTAGCTTCTACTGCACCCTTGGAAAATAATCCTGACACCTTAAGGCCACAGAGCATAAGAAATTGGAATTAGGCCATTTGGCCCATCACGACCACTTTGCTATTTGATCCTGTTGGGTGTGTGTTTCTCACCCAACTTTCCCACCTTATCACTGTAACTCTCGATCGTTGTTTTAATCTAACATTTGTCTTAAAGACATGGTTACGTCAGTGTGTCGGTATGTGTGTGTGATTGCGTGTGTGTTTCTGTGTATATCTGTTTAATGGCAGGAGACAGGGTGGTGGTGGATGGTTGTTTTTTGAAATGGAAGCCTGTGAGCAGCGATGATCCAGAGGCAAAATTGTTGGGTCCACTTTTGTTTGTCATTTATATAAATGATTTAGATGAGAGTAATAGAAGATATATTTCGCAAATTTGCGGATAACATCAAGTTTTGGTGTACAGTGGAGAGTGTTTCTATAATGGTGAACAACGAAGATTACAAAGAGACCTTCATTAATTAAATCAATGATTCATAGAGGTGTACAATAGGGAAACAGACCCTTCAACTTGTTCATGCCATCCGATTATTCTAAATTAATCCACTCCCATTTGCCAGCATTTGGCCCATGTCCCAGTAATCATAAAGCCATCCAGTTGCCTCTTAAATGCTGTAATTGTTCCAGCCTCCACCAGTTTCTCTGGCAGCTTATTCCATACAAGCACCATCCTCTGCAGGAAAAAAATGTTGCTCTTCATTGTCTTTCAAATATTTCTCTTCCCAACTTAAACCTATGCCTTCTAGTTTTAGACTCTCCTACCTTGGGGGGAAGGAACCTTGACCACTCACCGTATCCATGCCCTTCATAATTTTATAAACCTCTAGAAAGTGTAAATGTGACTCCAATCAAGACGGTTGGCTGCGCTTTCAGTCATCCTGGGTCTATAGTCTCAAATTCAGTAGTCGTACCTCTTCCTTCTCCATCAAGGCACGATTCCAAAAAAGTTTAATCAACTTGTTCAGACATGTGAAACAGCTCTGTGGGATTTGGAACTAGAATTTTCGGTGCAGTGATAGGGACACTACTATCATTCAGCATTAGCCCCTAAAGCTGCAACATGATGCTCCCGTGTGTTTGTTCTTCAGCCTGTTGTAACATGCTGTGACACACCTCCACAGGACATGACTCCACTCCACCTTCTCCAGAGATAGGGGCACTATCAGACAGTCATGGACTGGAATTGAATCCAGAGCTCCGGCTCAGAAATTTGGGCACCCATCCATTAAACAAGGCCTAAATCATGCCCAGATTTCGGGTCATATTTGAAGTGTATGGATTTATTAAATTCTGGTTAACATTGCAAAATTATACAGGGGGCATTTCTAATTGAAAAAAAAGTACAAGTTATTAGTCTCAACAAAAGGATGTTGAGTGCATTCGCTATGCCATTGAGATAGCCAATGAACATCTTCAATTGCTTGGCTATGATTTCCGGTTTAAATAGCTATTACCAGCAGTCTGCTATATTAGGGAAAGAAATCCTGCAGACACACTCTACACTATGAAGGCTCTCGAGTAGATATCAATACTAAACATCAGAGACGAGAAAGGAGCACAATTCTGGGCCCAAAACACCGGTCACTATTTCACATCCCGTGGCTTCCCTCTTCCTAAAATCATTCATTGAGACAAGGCAACTGTTTCCTTTCCAGCTTTTGCTTTCCAACTCCTCCCTCTGCCTGCACAAGGCAAACCAAGTTCTGGGTCTTTGGGAAACTCAAGGCTGGTGTTTGTTGGCCTTATGGACAGGGGATTGTCGTTTAATCCGAAGGGGGAGTGTGAGGGGGCAGTAATATCATTCACTGGGCTAAGGTGTGGCAGATGGAGTTTAACATGGACGCATGTGAGGCATTGTATTTTGATAAAATAAACAAGAGGAGGGCTTATACAATTAATGGTGGGCTTTGGTAGTTATATAGTAAAGAGGGACCTAGGGACGCAGGTATGATTCTTTGAAGTTTGTGGCGCAGGGTGTTTAAGGTTACTTCATTGCTCATAGTTTTGAGGTTAGAAGTTGGGAAGTCATGCTGAGATTGTGCAGGATATTGATAAAGCCTCTTCTGAAGTCCTGTGTGCAGTTCTGTTATAGGAAGGAGATTATTAATCCGGAGATGTTTGAGAAGAGATTACCAGGATGTTACCAGTAACACCTCATCTTCTGCCATGGAAGACACAAACACACGGCATGAGCATTGGATTCACTGATTTACAAATCTCCACTGGCCAACCCAGATCCCAGATCCAACCCCCGGACTCACATCTGCCCTTTCGAGGAGACCTAATGTCCATCTTCCTTCCCACCATCTCCTCCACACTCCCGACCTGTCACTATCACCTCCTACCTTCACTCACCTATCACTGATCTTTCCCCCAGCCTCACCCCATCACCCATTTTCTCTTAGCCCCTTCTCCCTCCCCAGTCCTGAAAAAAGGTCCTGCCTGAAACGTTACTCTCTTACTCCTTGGATGTTGCCTGGCTTCCTGTGCCTTGTCCACCTCCATGCTTTACCTGCACTGAATTATCCATTATCTGCAGTCCCCATTATCTCTTAGATACAATTCCCTTTTAACATAGCCATGTCACAGTCTGTTATAACCGCATGGAGTCTGCGGGATATTTTCTTATCAGATCATGGACGATAAAAGTTCTCTCAATGTCTTCCTGATATTGCAGTGCCTGATCAGTAGATGCAGAACGTATGTTTCAATTTATAAACGGAGAAGCATGCTTATATTCTGATAAACCCCTGGCATTGCTCCCATATCCAAGGGAGATTGAATGCTTACACATGACTGATCTACCAGACCGAACATAACGTATGCTGTCCCTCAGTCACCCCCACATATCCCACCCAGAATATGTAAATTTTAATCAAAATTTTGAATTTTAATAAAAAGTATTGAATTGAAATGCGTTAACGGGAGGTATTTGTTCAGCGACTGTGATTGATGTTAGTCTCCATGCATCCTAAATACGTCGCTGGAGGGCTTTCCTCTTCTATTAATTAGGGACTCGGTTCAATGTGTTATCTCATAGTATCAGCGGGAGAATCAATGACAGCACTAACAGGCATCAGCAGATTTAGAGAGAGGGGGAGGAGAGATCAGAATCTGAGAACATTAGACTGGAATGTTCCAACAATGGACAGGAGTTTATCCGAGGTTCTTTACTGTCTGTCTCGGCCTTGGACCTCATTAGTTTTGCAGATCTATGATGTACTGATGGTTGTTCAAGCTGGTTACTATCCCATCCTCGCTAAGTTGGTGTTCCTGGTAATTTATGCTATCTGTTCATTAAACCAGGTTGGACTGAATTGCTGCACGTATTATTTAAAATTTAGAAAGGTGGATGTCAACATTTTCAAATCCAATGAACTATTTCTTTCCTCACAAATTGTATCGAGCAAATTACTCATGACAAGTTACTCACCAAATTGTGAGGAGAACCAGACAGTTCTCAAACTCCATAATCCTTCTAGCCCTGCACAGATTCTACATTTCTATATCCTCCCACTCACTCATCCTGTCCAATACCAAAATCATGATATCACCGACTCCTCCTCTGCCTCAGTGCATCTTCTGAATAAACCATCAATTGTGTCTTTGTTAAATCTGGATACAATTTATCAAGTCCCTTGTAACCACATGTCAATTACAGAATAATTGCTCTTGACTTTGTTGAACTTGTTTACTGCACAGATTCTGTCAGATGGGCAGATGCTGCATGCTGCTTAAATCATTGACACATAATCGAGAGGCACAGAATAATAATCTGTTGATATCTCATGAACGAAATTGATGTTATTGGACTGAAACTATCATCATTTGTGAAAAAAGGCCCATCTGCTTGCTCCATATCCTTCAGAGAAGCCAATGCATTATCCTTCCCCAGTCATGTCTGTGCAAACCCACAGCAATATGTTTTACTCTTGACTGTCCTGTGGAACAGCTGAACCAGTCACTCAGTTCAAGCTCAGCATAACATGCTGGCCTGACCATGACTGCACACATCCCATGAGTGAAGAACAAAAGTAAAGTTAGCTCCCTTCCTCTGCCTGTTTTCCTTATTTCTACACTTCATTTCCATTCAGGTAGGTGACCATTCCCTATTTCAAGTGCAATCTTTCTGACAAAGTCCCTCCCCAAGAGTGATGTTCATCTCCACAGGCACCTCTGGTACTGGCTTTACTGATGCTGACATGCAGATGTAAGGAACGTTTAAATTCCACAACAGTGGCAGTGCATAGAGAAGGAATGGGTTTTTATGTCATAATAAAGATACGGAGACCAATAAGTGAGGGAAAGGAATTATTGTGATCATCACTAAGAGTGTAGTTGAGGTAGTACTTGGGGTATTATGGACAGATTTTTCTCCTTTAGAAGGAATTATCTCACTACAATAGAGGCTGTGTAAAGGAATTTCATGATACTAATCCCTGGGCTGATGGTAAAAGAGGAGTGAGTGAAGGTTAATCTGTAGCACAGTCAGAGAATAAGAGGTCATTGCATTGAAACTTGATGGTGATGGACAATCACTCGTTATGTTCTATACAGTCACCGAGAAGGTGATAAATTCCATGATTTGCATTTTTATTTTTAATCGGGATGCATGATTCTTGATATTTAAGTGCCTCTGTGGATAAAATCTTCAGTCAAATCCTGCCTTGATATCAGGGTCAATCCCTCTTACCTAAGCAGGTCAGTTAAACACTTTTGTTAATGTTAATATGTGATGGTGTCTGTGTGGAGAGTATTTTCTTCTCATAGAGGGCAGTGAATGTCAGGAATTCTCAGGTCTAGAAAGTTAGGGGGGGGCGATATTACTCCAAGAGGAGGTAGATGGATTTTTGACCTGTCAGAGAGCTGAGGGGTGTGAAGAATTGCGCATTAAAGAAGAGTTAATGCCAACAGTAGGTCAGCCATGATGGCATACAATGGTGTGAGCATCCAAATTACTACTCCTGTTTTTATGTTCTCATATTCTGTCTTTGGAAAGTTAATGGTTTTAATTTTCCTGGAAGTGTTGTTATTGAATGTTGAGGACAGTGAGAGAAAAGCATTTTGTGAGCCATCTCTGGGAGAGGTATGGGCCCGATATTCACATGAATCTGGGTCTCCAACATGACCAACATACGAAACACCATTTGCAGAGAGGAGACACTCTTTAAAGAGGTGGGAGACCACTTTCATACACAGTTTGGATTTCCCATCACATTTTCCAACCCACAGCAAACCACACAGTGTTGACGGACTGAATGATATCCTGTAATACTGCGGACCAGGTATTTGCAGCAAGTGGTCTCCATCTGCTCCTATACAAGTGGTTTTAAGGACTGAATGGAAGATAGGAACAGGGAACTGAGGAGCAGGAGTGGGTCATTAGACACTTTGTCATTGCTCGACCAGACAATAAGATCATGGCTGATCTGAGTGTGGTCTGCGCAGCACTTTTCAGTCTGTCCACAATTTTCCTCCATTCACATGTCTGTCAAATGTTGTAAAACACAACTTTGAATAAATGCAGGCACCCAGGCACAATACTAGGGAACTGCACAAAGTCAAAGTACACAGGCAGCACAATTCTGGAAGGAAACAGACATTTATCTATCAGTCTTGTTCCCATTCAATTAATTCTGCTGCAGTTTATCATTTTAGATTTGTTCATGGAATGTGGGTGTTGTTGATAGGCCAACATTTATGGACCATGTCTAATTACGCTGGAAGTGGTGGTGTTTAGCTGCCACCTTGAGCTGAAACCTCTGGGGAAAAGAATTCCCATTTGAACAACCCATGTGAATTTCTCATTTCTGCTCCGACAAATGTTGGAGGGTCGCTGTGTCCTTTTGCAGCCCCACTTCTCCACTGGTTACAACAGGTTTGAAGTGTAACCTAGCCCAGTCTGTCTAAAAATGTGAGACACAGAGTCACACACGTACAGACACATACACAATCACATTGTCTGAAGATGAAAACGAATAGGAAAAGGTTTCCAGAGTTTCATAGTAGGTGAACTCATTTCAAATGGAAAAGAAATGATGCGTCCCAACTGATATTCTGTCTCCGACGTTATTCTACTCAAACAAGCTGCTGGTATGAGACTTCTACCTGGAATAGTTGGATTTCCTTTCCTTCAAGCAGTGGAGCGATTCCCATGAATCTTCAACAGGAATGCTCCAAGTTTGGTGAAGATGACTCAGGGATTTTTTACTCTCACATTTTGCTGTCAGAAGGGACAAAGTGAGAGAGAGGGGGCAATAGACTGTCGCTTACGACCATAAGATCATCGGATATAGGAACAGAATTTAGACCATTCAGCCCATCGAGTCTAATCCACTCTTCAATTATGGCTGACAAGTTTCTCAAAACCATTCTCCTGTCTTCTCCCTGTAACCCTTGATCCCTTTGATACTCAAGAAGCTAACTACCTCTATCTTAATTATACACAATGACCTGACCTCCACTGCCTTCTGTGAAAATGAATTCCATAGATTCTCCACTCTCTGGCTGAAGACGTTTCTCCTTACCTCCATTCTTCAAGGATTTCCCTTTACTCTAAGGCTATATCCTTGGGTCCTAGAGTCTCCTACCAATGGAAGTCTTCCCACCATCCACACTGTCCAGGTCATTTAGTATTCTGTATGTTTCAATTAGATCCCCCCACAGCCCTCTGGACCCCATCAAGAACAGACCCAGAGTCCTCAAACGTTCTCATATATTAAGCTTTTCATTCCTGAGACCATTCCCATGTACCTCCTGTGAACCCATTCCAAGGTCAGCACATCCTTCCTGAGTTGTGGGGATAAAAACAGCGCACAATACTCCAAATATGGTCTGACAAGAGCCTTATAGACCCTCAGAAGTACATCCCTGCTTTTATATTCAAATCCTTTCCAAATAAATTCCATCACTGCATTTGCCTTCCTAATTACTGACTCAATCTGCAATTTTACATTGAGAAAATCCTGGAGTAGAACTCCCAAGTCCCTTTGTCCTTCAGACATCTGAATTTTCTCGGTAGTCCATGTTTTTATTCTTCCTAACAAAGTGCATATTCCCACAATTTCCCACTTTGTACTCCATCTGCCATTTCTTTGCTCATATTCCTAACCTATCCAAATTCTTCGTGAGCCTCCTTGCCTCTTCAATGTTACCTGTCCCTATACCAATTTTTGTTTCATCTTCAAACGTAGATAGAATGCCTACAGATCCTTCATCTGGATCGTTAATGTATAAAGTGAAAAGTTGTGGTCCCAACACTGAGCCTTAAGGAACGCCACTTGTCACCGACTGTCAACCTGAGAGGGACACGTTTATCGATATTCTTTGCTTCCTGCCAGACACCCAAACTTCTATCCATGCTAGCACCTTGCCTCTAACACCATGGGCCCTTGCCTTACTCAGTAGCCTCCTGTCGGCACATTGTCAAAGACTTTCTGGATGTCCAGGTGGATGACATCCATTGGCTCTCCTTGTTCTAAGCTGATCATTACGTCCTCAATGTTTTCTAGCAGATTTTCCAGGCATTACCTCCCCTTGATGAAACCATGGTAACTTTGTCCTACTTTACCATCCACATCCAAGTATTCAGAAATCTCATCCTTCACAATGGAATCCAGGATCTTACCCACAGCCAAGTTTAGATTAATCAGTCTGTAATTTTCCATTTTTTTCTTTACTTTTTTTAAACGGGGGCATCACGTTAGCGATTTTCCAGTCCTCTGGGAATCTCCCTGATTCGAGAGATTCCTGAAAGATCACCACCAACGCCTCCCCTGTCTCATCAGCTATCTGCCTTAGAAATCTGGAGTGGAGTCCATCTGGTCCAGGTGATTTACTTACCTTCAGGCCATTCAGTTTTTCCAACACCTTCTCCTAGGTGATGGCCACCTTACTCACCTTACTGTCCACTAAGTCTTTTCAATGTTTGGGATATTACTCGTGTTTTCAACGATGAAGACTGACAAAAAGTAATTTTTCAGCTCCTCAGCCATTTCCTTGTTCCACATTATTATCAATTTCTAGCGATGAGATGCCCATTTTTGACTCTCGTTTGCCCTTTATGTATCGAAAGAAGCTCTTACAGTCTTTCTTTACATGACTGGCTTGCTTACCTCATATTTAACTTTCTCACTCCTTATATCATTTTTTTTGCTCTCTGTTGGTCTTTGCAAGTGTTACGATATGGGGGTGAACGCCTCTTAATTAAACCAAACACCCAGGAAAGCTCACCTAACCCGTCATCTATTAGAATATGAGTGACAGAGAACTCCCAAATTCCACTATTTAAAGAAAATAACGCCAATTTATTTTTAACTGTAAAAGTGAACATTACGCCACAACTATTTACAACTTTAACCAACCCACCCCCCACAACTGCCCCCAAATCTCTAACAATATGCTGTTTCAATAAGACACTTGTGAAGATTACATCAACTTAATTTCAAAACCACACAGCCACTGCCGTCCTCTGTGATGTTACTCTCCTGGCTGCTGAATTCCCTGGGTCGTCGTATTTCTGTTTACTGTGAATAGGTTTCATATGAAAAAATACATATGATTAGTGAGTATTTCCTAATTTCTTGCAAAGCAAGATGGTTGATCCCCAGGCTTCTTCTGTCTCGATGGCATCTGCTCTCTCCCTAATTTTCAAAATGTTCGCATTTTTATGTCCCCAGCATCCAATTGTCTCACTGGTTCAATGTTGGCAAAACAATAAATTTAATCTCGATTTGCTTTCAGTGACAGAGTGAAGGAAAGGGAGTGTTGCATGCGAAGGTGAGAGTGGTGTAGCAAGAGCCTTGTTCGGGGGTAGGTGCTGTAACAGATATACAGAGAGTGTGAGGGAGTAGAGAGAACAGGGAGAGATTTGTCCTGGCCGAGCGGGGAAGGTTATTGATGCTTGTCCTGTATCGATGTGCATTTCTTCAGATCATCTCAGTATCGGGGTGAGCCTCCCCAATGTCCTGTCCATGTCTATCACTAATAACACCACACACCACATCCCACAGCTTCTTCAGAATCAGTTTGTATGGATCGTGCAAACAACAAGGAGGAACACACATTGCTGCCTTACGTATCTAAACCAAAACTGTTGTGCAACTTTGTGCATCCGATTCTCTGGAAATTAGATATGCAAATATCGTGGGTGCTGCAGTAATACTGGATTATCTAAAACTGCATCTAAACTGTGTTAACTAAATGATTGCTAATGCTGTGAAAAATCAATTTCATGTGTATATGAGGTAGGTTGAAGAGTATGTTGTGAACTAAAGTAGAGAGCAGCTTATTTTGGGCGTGGTGTTGTGTGGTCAGAAGGACTGATGACTGACCGTGCTCTGAGGCAGCTATTGGCCAATCGTGACATTAATATGTTGCATTTTACACGGCGCCTGCAAGCAATATAGAATTTTTGAACATTACACTCAAATATCATGGAAACCCGAAGGCTAGAGGGTCAAGTGAATTGGAAAAATACAATATGACACTTAGTGTGAGACAAACATTGGCTGGTAGTCATAGAAATACTGTATAGTCTGAACAATATGTACATATCACTAAGTTACAAACACCAGCGAAAGGGAAGGTGACTCATTAATGGTTAACGTAAGAAATTAATGATTGCATTAAATTGAAGCAGCTTCAGAAGAATTCCAGGTATTGTGCAAACCTGAACATACAGAGAGATTTACTTTTCTGAAAATAAGGACGAAGAAAGTGTTAAGGAAATCAAAAAGAACATGAATACGAACAAACAGGAAATAAAAAAGCCTGCTTAAATCTCCGATCCATATACCAAAGAAAACAAAAGTAAGGCCAAATGTGGAAATTTGTAAGGTATAGGAGAATTTATTTTGGGGAACAAGGAAATGGCAGAGAAACTAACCAGCTACTTTGCATCTGTCTTCATTGAGAAAGCGCCAGGCAATCTCTGTGTAAAGCAAGTGATCACATGGGACTTGTGGAACAAAAGACATGAAGTCCATTCATATCAGCAAAATGGTAGTACTTGAAAATTGAGCTAGATTAATAATTGCTAAGTCTGATGGGCCAGATATACTTCATATCAAAATGTCAGAAATAAAACAGCATATTTATTGCACTGCCGGTGACTGTGTTTTATTTTCTTGCAGATCCAGCCATTGTAGGTAACTGAAAGGGAGTAAACATGTCCCATCTATGTACACAGGGAAGAAGTGATAATGTGGAGGACTGCAGACCAATTAATTTGACATATGTATGGAAAGAGTTGGAATCCATGATATAAGATGTGATATTGTGTACGTAGAAATGAACAGCAAAATTGCAGAGAATCACAATGCATTTCTGACAGAGAAATCATGCCCGACAAACTTCGGAATTGTTTGAAGTTGTTTCTTGCAGCATAGACCACAGACAACCAGTGGGAGTAGTGTATTTGGATTTTCAGATGTCTGGGCGGGCGGGAAAAATTTCTGGCTGTAACAGCTGCTCCTCTTTTTGAGGTATTTTAGGTGTTAGAGGTGATTTCCCCGAATTCCAGAAAGCAGCAATTACTCTTTTGTATGCACTTGCATTGTTTTGGAACTTTGGGATAAAGAAAGTCAAAGAAACAGCAGTTTTAAGAGGGAAAAGAACGGACAAAGGGAACACATGGTGAGGGGAAGAAACTGGCAGGACAGCGTACCTGCACAGTTACTGCCTTTGCTGTTTGAATTCATATATCGCTGGATATCGGAGTGCCTCTTGGAAAATTAACAAACAGTGAAATTTTAAACTGATTTGGAGGAACTGTTTGAGCAAAGTTCCCAGCCAGATAGTGGATTGTTTTAAATGTGTCCTACAGAAAGTCTGCAGAAGTAAGTAGAGTGGGTTATTCCTTAATTATATATTTTTGAGATATGTCTTTTGATTAATCTTAAAATATAAGCCATAAATATTAATATAACCTTGGGCAGTGTTTTGTAGAGGAATAAGACAGTTTTGTTTTTCTGGGTCTGTAGATTGTGAAGGAGCACAAATGGCCTTAGTAGAATCATATGTGCTTCTTGTCAGATGTGGGAGTTTAAGGAGGATTTAAGGGTTACTGCGGATTATATCTGCAATAAATGCTTCTGGTTGCGAATCCTATCAGATTGTATGGATCGGTTGGAGAGACAGTATAAGACAATGAAGAATTGATAACAGCAACAGTATGTGATGGACGGCAGTTATAAGAAGGGGGGAAAGTCTCAGATACAGTTACATAGATGGGTTAACTCCAAGAAAGGCAAGATAATGAAGTAGCTAGTGCAGGAGTCTTCTGTGGCTGTGCCCGTTTCAAACAAATATGCTGTTTTGGAAAATGTAGCGGGTGATGGATTCACACGGAACGTAGCACAAACAGACAAGTTTGTGGTATGGAGACTGGCTCTAATGCAAAAAGGGATACGTCGGATTCCACGAGGTCAATTGTGTTAGGGAACTCGCTAGTCTGAGGTACAGACAGACGGTTCTGTGGACAGCAGAGAAATAAGCAGATTAGTGTGTTGCTTCCCTGGTGCCAGGAACAAGGGTGTCTCAGAAAGGGTGCGGAATGTTCTCACAGGGGAGAGGGTCCAGCAAGAGGTCATTGTCCAAATTGGAACCAACAATATAGGAAGGGAAATGTTTGAGATTATGGACGGAGATTGCAGGGTGATAGGCAGAAATTTAAAAAGGAGTTTCTTGAGAGTAGTAATATCTGGATTACTCCCGGCGCTACAAGCTAGTGAGGGCAGAAATACAGGGATAGACCAGATGAATGCATGGCTGTGGAGCTGGTGTATGTGAGAAGTATTCACATTTTTGGATCACTGGAATCTCTTTTGAGGTAGAAGGAACCTGTACCAGAAGGACGGATTGCACCTAAATTGAAAGGGGGCGAATATACTGGCAGGGAGATTTGCGAGAGCTGCTCGGGAGGATTTAAACTAGTAAGGGAGTGGGGGTGCTGGGGGCAGGGAGATAGTGAGTAAATAGATCAATCTGAGATTGGTACAATTGAGAACAGAAACGAGTCAAACAGTCAGGGCAGGCAGGGACAAGATAGGACTAATAAAGTAAACCGCGTTTATTTCAATGCAAAGGGGCCGAACAGGGAAGGCAGATGAACTCAGGGCATGGTTAGGAACATGGGACTGAGATATCCTAGCAGTTACAGAAACATGGTTCAGGGATGGGCAAGGCTGGCATCTAAATGTTCCAGTTTACAACTGTTACAGGAAAGATAGAAAGGGAGGCAGGACAGGAGGGGGAGTGGAGTTTTTGATTAGGGATAGCATTACAGCTGTACTGAGGGAGGATATTCGTGGAAATACATCCAGGGAAGTTATTTGGGTCGAACTGAGAAATAAGAACGGGATGATCACCTTATTGGGATTGTATTATAGACTACCTAATAGTCAGAGGGAAACTGAGAAACATACTTATAAGGAGATCTCAGCTATCTGTAAGAAAGTAGGTTGATTATGGTAGCAGATTTTAACTTTCCAAACATAGACTGGGGTCTAGATGGAGAGGAATTTAATAAGTGTGTACAAGAAAATTTTCTGATTCAGTATGTGGACGAACCTACTAGAGACGGTGCAAAATTTGACCCACTCTGGGGAAATAAGGCAGGGCAGGTGACTGAGGAGTCAGTGGAGGTGCACTTTGGCACCAGCTACCATAATTATATTAGATTTAAAATGATTATGGAAAAGGATAGACCAGATCTTAAAGTTGAAGTTCTAAATTGGAGAAAGGCCAATTTTGACAGTATTTGGCAAGAACTTTCAAAACCTGATTGGGGGCAGATGTTCACAGGTAAACGGACGGCTGGATAATGGAAAGCCTTCAGAAATTAGATAACAAGAGAAAGTATATTCCTGTTAGGATGAAAAGAAAGGCTGGTAGTATAGGGATTGCTGGCTAACTAAAGGGTTTGATTAATAAAAAGAAGGAAGCATATGTCAGGTTTCGACAGGATAGATCGAACAAATCCTTAGAAGAGTATAAAGGCAGTAGGAGTATACTTAAGAGGGAAATCAGGAGGGCAAAAAGGGGACATGAGATAGCTTTAGCAAGTAGAATTAAGGAGAATCCAAAGGGTTTTTAACAAAAACATTAAGGACAAAATCATAACTAGGGAGAGAATAGAGCCCCTCAAAGATCAGCAAGGCAGCCCTTGTGTGGAGTTACAGGAAATGGGGGAGATACTAAACGAGTATTTTGCATCAGTATTTACAGTGGAAATGGATATGGAAGATATAGAATGTCAGGAAATAAATGGTTACACGTTGAAAAATGTATATATTACAGAGGAGGAAGTGCTGGATGTCTTGAAACGTGTAAACGTGGATAAATCCCCAGGACCCGAACAGGTGTACCATAGAACTCTGTGGGAAGCTTGAGAAGTGATTGCTGGGCTACTTGCTGAGATATTTGTACTCTTGATAGTCACAGGAGAGGTGACAGAAGACTGGAGTTTGGCAAACGTGGTGCCACTGTTTTAAGAAGGGTGGTACTGACAAGCCATGGAACTATTGGCCAGTGAGCCTGACGTCGGTGGTGAGCAAGTTGTTGAAGGGAATCCTGAAGGACAGGATGTACATGCATTTGGAAAGACAAGGACTGATTAGGGATAGTCAACATGGCTTTGTGTATGGGAAATCATATCTCACAATCTTGATTGAGTTTTTTGAAGAAGTAACGAAGATGGCAGAGCAGTAGATGTGATCGATATGGACTTCAGTAACGCGTTCAACAAGATTCTCCATGGGAGATTTGTTAGCAAGTTTAGATCTCACGGAATACAGGGGCAACTAGCCATTTGGATACAGAATTGGCTCAAAGGTTGAAGACAGAGAGTGGAGGTGGAGGGTTGCTTTTCAGACTGGAGGCCTTTGACCAGTGGAGTACCACAAGGATCAATGCTGGGTCCTCTATTTTTTACCATTTACATAAATACTTTGGATGCGAGCATAAGAAGTATTGTTAGTAAGTTTGCAGATGACAACAAAAGTGGAGGTGTAGTGGACAGCGAAGAGGGTTACCTCAGAGTACAATAGGATCTTAATCAGATGGGCCAATGGGCTGAGAAGTGGCAGATGGAGTTTAATTCAGATAAATGTGAGGTGCTGCATTTTGTGAAAGCAAATTTTAGCAGGACTTATGCACTTAATGGTAAGGTCCTGGGGAGTGTTGCTGAACAAAGAGACCTTTGAGTGCAGGTTCATGGCTCCTTGAAAGTGGAGTCGCAGGTAGATAGGATAGTTAAGGCGGTGTTTGGTATGCTTTCCTTTAGTTAGAGTATTGAGTATTGGAGTTGGGAGGTCATGTTGCAGCTGTACGGGAAACTGGTTAGGCCACTGTTGGAATATTGTGTGAAATTCTGGTTTCCTTCCTATCAGAAATATGTTATAAAAATTGAAAGGGTTCAGGAAAGATTTACAAGGATGTTGACAGGGTTGGAGAATTTAAGGTACAAGGAGAGGCTGTACAGGCTGGGGCTGTTTTCCCTTGAGTATTGGAGGCTGAAGGGTAACCTTCTCGACATGTAAAAAATTGCTAAGGGCAAGGACAGGATAAAGGGATAAAGTCTATTCCCTGTTGTCGGGGAGTCCAGAACTAAAGGGCATAGGTTTAGGGTGAGAGGAGCAAGATGTTGGGCGGCACGGTGGCACAGTGGTTAGCAATGCTCCCTCACAACGCCAGAGACTCCGCTTCAATTCCTGCTTCAGGCTGTGTGGACTCTCTATGTGGAGTTTGCGCATTCTCCCTATGTCTGCGTGGGTTTCCTCCCACAATCCAAAAATGGGCAGGCTAGGTGAATTGGCAATGCTAAATTGCCAGTAGTATTAGGTTAAGGGGTAAATGTAGGGGTTTTGGTGGATCGGTGTAGACTTGTTTCCACTCTTTAAAAAATCTAAACGTAAAAGAGACCGAAAGGGCAACTTTTTCATACAGATGGTGGTACATGTATGGAATGTGGTGCCAGAGGATGTGGTGGAGGCTTGTACAATTGCAGCATTTAAAAGGCATTTGGATGGTTATATGAATAGGAAGGTTTCGAGGGATATGGGACAGGTGCGGTCAGGTGGGACGAGATTGGGTTGGGATATCTGCTTGACATGGACGGATTGGACTAAAGGGTCTGTTTCAATACTGTACATCTCTATGACTCTATAACTCACAGAGTGAGTTCGTAAATGCAATTAGTGTGAATGGTATTTGGTGCAATACATGTAATTGGAAAGTTAAAGTTAGGTTGGAGTTTGTTTAAGGGACTCGGAATAGAGAGGTAAAGACATCATGAAGCAGTTGCATAGAGTGTTGGTGAGAGTGTATCTGAGGTATTGAGTGCAGTGTTGGTGACCTAATCTAAGAAAGATTACACTGATCACAGAGGACGTGCAATGGACATTCCCCAGATTAATTCCTGAGATGACAAAATTTTCTGATGGGGAGATTTGTCCTGCGACCTCTCCAGTTTCAAAGCATGAGAGGTTATCGCAGTGAAATTTCAAAACTCTATGCTACATGTGATGAGGTGGAAATGCTTAGGATGTTTCTCTAGCTGTCTACTCTATACTTAAGGTAAATAATGACCGGATAAGGGATATGTCATTTAAGACCGTAATAAGGAGGAAAGCCTTCCCTCAGAGGGGACTGACTAACACAGGGGCAGGGAAGGGCAAGATTAAGGAGAATCCCCAGATATTCCTCACGTATATCAAGTGGAACAGAACAACCAGGGAACATGTAGGGCCTATTAGTGACTTGGCAAGTTGCATCCAAATTCAACTTCATGATAGAAGGCTGTTTGTGTGACTGGAGCACAATTTCCCTAGGTGTACCACAGAGATCAGTGCTGTGTCCCTTATTATTTGTGGTATTCATAAGAGAAGTGAATGTGAAGTGGGTGGGGGAGTGTGATAAGTAAGATTGTGTTTGACACAAAGATTAGCCGGGTGGTTGGCAGTGAGGAGGAAGGTCTTATGTTACAGGAAGATACAGATGGTATGGTCAGATGGTCAGATCAATGGCAGATGGAATGTAACCCTGATAAATATGAGGTGATACAGTTTGGATGAAGGAACCAGACAGGGGAGTACTCAAAGAATGGCAGCACACTAGGAAGCTCAGAGCGTGCCTCTCCACGCATCCCTGAATGTGACTGGATATGATAATTGATGAGTTCAGCATGACTGTAGATAAAGCTTTTATTCATTGACCCAATGCCATACGAGTTTTATATGGCAACTTTGGTTAAGACAAATGAGATATTGTGTGCAGTTCTGGGAGCCACATTATAGGAAGGATATGATTGTACTGGATGAGGTTCAGAGGAGATTCACCAGGATATTCCCTGGGATGGAGCATATGAGCTATGGAGAGAGGCTGGGTAAGCTCGAGTTATTTATTTGGAGCAGAGGAAGTTGAGTTGGTAAGTAATTCAGGTTTAAGATTACAAGGGGCATGGACAAGGTGAATAGACAACAGCTGTTCTTTTTAGTCGATGTTTCAGATTCCTTTCAGTCTGAATCCAGGGAATGGAGAATGGAGAACAGAGAAATATGACACAACTACTTCATTTCTGTCTTCACAGAAAAATACATAAACAAAGCCTTCCCAGCAATAGGAGAAAACCTGAGTCTGATGAGGAAATGATGTGGAATGAAATTTGTAATCAAACTAATTTAGAGAAATTGTTGGATCTGAAAATAATGGGCATAGAAAAAAATCAACACACATTGATGAAATTGGAAACATATTTGAGAAACTGACTAGTAGATTAATTACAGAAAAATAACAATAGAGGCACTGAACTTGGATTTTCAGCAAGAATTTTAATAGAGTCCCAAGCCTAGTGTGCAAAGTAAAAACACATGGGATGGGGGGTAATATATGAACATCGTGTGAAAATGGGAGTGTTGACAGGAAACAATGAGTAGGAATAAATGGATGGTTTTCAGTTTGGAAGGCTCATGAGGCATCGCAATGATTGGTGCTGGGGCGCCAAATATTCACAATACATCTCAAACATCTCGTTGAGGGAAACAAATGCAAAGTTTCCAAGTCTGCTGATGGAATTGGATTTTGAAAATTGAGGAGGATGTGAAAAAAAACTTTAAGGTGATTGAAACAAATGGAGTGAATGAATAAATATGTCGCAGATGAAGAGCATTTGGATAGATGTGATTTTGTCCACTGTGTTGGGAAACACTAAAATGCCAGCCAACCATTGGGAAAGGAGGTGGTTGAGAAATGTCGATCTTTAAAGGGAACTGTACTTTTCTCCTGTTATTGTTTGGACAGACATCTGAGTTCCATGCAGGGCAATGAGTTCTGAAGACAGAAGCCAATACTGGGAATACATTGGCACACAGACCAGTTTACGCAGACCCACCAAGTGGGGAGCTGTAACATTGAAAATGATCTCGGATCTCCCTGTACATCAGTCACTGAAAGCAAGATTGCAGAAGCAGAAAGCAGTCAGGAAGATAAATGGGGTGTTGACCCTAATTTCTGGTGGACTTCAGTCCAGCAGTAAGGGTGTCTCAGTGCAGCTATACAGGCCCTTGGTGAGACCTCAACTCGAACATTGTGCAGTATTGTGTGCAGTTTTGGTCTCCGTCCCTCATAAAGGACAAACCTGACATTGAGGGAGTGCAGCAAAGGATGACCAGACTGATCTCTGGGATGACAGACTTTTTTATGGAGCAGGGTTTGGGGCGACTGAGCCTGCATCCCATGGGGTTTAGGAAAATGAGTGGAGATCTCAGTGAGATATATAAAACACTGACAGGGTTAGGTAGATTGGAAGCAGTGATGATAATTCCCCTGCCTGGGAAGTCTAAAACAAGAGGCCACAGTATTAAATACAGATGAGTCACATTGCATTTAGAATAAATGTCTGCACTCAGAGACTGGTGAACCTGGGAATTCTCTCTCACATAAGGCTGTGGAAGACAAGGCACTAAAGACTAATAAGAATGTCTAGACACCGAAAGGATGGGGGAGAGAGCAGGAGTGTGGTGTAGAAATAAAGGGTTATATATATATATCATTATATTGAATTGGATAGCAAACTCGACAGACCAAGGGGACGACTGTAGTTCCTATTTTATAGCTTCACAAGGTTAATCACATTAAGGCATGTGTACAGTGTGTGGGGAAAGTGCATGGAGGAGATGTTCAGACATGAACTAGAATGGGGCAGGCTCAATGTGCTGTATGGCCTATTCCATTCCCGATGTTTCTGTGTGGTCTATAGGAAAGCTCTGTCAATGTTGTCACAAGTTCACAGATGTTAGGAAGGAGGTCTCTGCAGGGTCAACAGGACTGTCTTTCCCGTTCCCTTTTCCATACTGAGGCTGGGGCTGGGTGTTCTGTCAGGTTTTATCCTTTAAGACTTCAGAGCAGTTTGATACAATAGAGTGTCTTGCTTGGCCTTTTCAGAGACCATTGAAGAGTTGATACATGTCTGTGTATCTGGAGTCAGACTTAGGCCAAACCAGGAAAGCACGGGAGATTCACTTCCTGAAAGTTCATTGGAAAAGCAAATTGGTGTTTACAATCAACGTTGACTTCAAGGCCGCTGTTACTGACACCAGATTTGAGATCTCGATATTTTATTAATTGTTTTTAATTTCCACCAGCTGCCAGAGCATTAGCCTGGTCTGGATTATTCATCCAGTGACTTTTCCAAAACAGCACCATCTCCACATGGGGACCGATCAGAAACCAAAATGAGCAAGTTTATGTCTGTGCTGCTTGATAGCTCTATCAAAACGAACTCCCAATTTGACTATCGTGATGAGACTGAGAGGGTTGTAATTGGTCAGATTGTAATTATTCCCCGACACTGAGTAATTTTCCACATTGCCAGGGAGATGTCAGAGTTGGAGCTGGAAGGAAAACGCTTCCCCAGGGACACGGCTTGTTGTACAGCACAAGTCTTCAGTCCTATTACAGGAATGGTGTCAGGACCCATTGCCTTTGCTGTCTCGACTGTGTTCAGCTGTTTCTTCATGTCACGTGCAGCGAATTGAATTGATTGAAGACTGATCTGTGAATCTGTGGGCATGATGATGACGGTGAGTTGAATCATCGACTCAACACCCCTGGCTAGGATGGTACAGATACTATTTCCTTGTTTTTTACACTGATGTGCAGAGCTTATCCATTGATAGAATGGAAATAATTGTGGAGCCCTCTCCATCAGTCAGTTGTTTAATCGTCTATCACGATTTTTGGCCGGATGTGGCAGACTGCAGAGTTCGATCTGGGTGTATTGACCTTGTGACAATTTCTCTCTCTCTATCATTAGATTTGGTTTCATTTGATTTGATAGGAGTCATTGTCATATGTATCTAAGTGGAGTGAAACTCTTTGTTTATACACAGTTCTGGCAGATCATAGTGAGAATTGGAGCTGCCTTTTTTTTAGAGACATGGAGTGGCCAAAATATAAAAGTCTGTTTTTAAAGAGCTACAAAATAGACAGAAATTAAAATAGATTGCTTCAGCATTCGTGAAAAAAGGGCCTTTGAAAAGGGAATTATTCCAAAACAAAATAAATGATAATCTGATTCGTAAGATTCTGAAACATGCCAACAGAGTGATAAAGAAAGTTCTTTTTTAAAGAATCGATGATTTTTAACAGAACACAGAAGAAATAATGAAATTGTAGCACAAAAACATTGAAGAATCATTACAAAAGGTAACTTATTCTGATCTCAGTAAGGATTCTTTTCATCCACAAAAACAGCAACTCAAGTTATCTTTCAGAAGCGCGCTGTTCCTTTGAAACTATTTACAATTGTAATAAGTCCGAGTTAAATATTTGGTAAATAATCATGGACACAGATTTCAACGTAATTCTAAAAGCTTAAAGAGATGCCTGGCATGTCTTGTCTAATTCATTAAGAAAAAGTTTAACAGTAGAAATAATAATAACAATACGAATTTTGTAACAGAATCAACTTTTTAATGTAAAATGTGATCTCGGAATTTGATAAGAGATAGCCTGCCCATTGGAGAATAGAATTTATGCAATCCTTCAAGATAAACAATGAGGGCTATGACTAAAAAGAGCGCAGCCACTAACTTTGGGAATGCATTATAGAAAGATCCCAAGGCCTAGAGATAACAATTGTTAAACATCCGAAACAAATAAGAACCTCGAGCTGTACCTGGGAGTGTCCATCATTGATCAGTTGTTTTACAAGATTGGTTCTGCAGAAGGGGAGTGGAGTGTACACTGACAAAGTTGTGTATGATCATTGCAACACAGAAAGTATAAAAAATACTGTCCTTTTACTGTAAACTCGAAGTGTGTCATTGATTTGCCGTCTGATCTGAGCTAAAGATTAAGAAAACGATTCTCTTCTCATGTCAAAGCCAGATTCTAGGAAGATCCTTTGGTATTCTCCCAGCATTAACCAGGTTTTGCTTGAATTAAAGTCCATTCCGTGCCTGTGCCCTGTCTGCCTCCAGAGTCTTTGTCCCTAGTAGGGGAATCTCACTCTTACAATAAGCAAGGACATACAGACCATAGGGTAAAGGAAAAATTTGTACTGAGGCATACAGGCTACACCAGAAAGGGCATGCAATAGGCAACATCAATGTGAGCAAGATCAGCATAATTTGAAGTTAGAGAGTCCATTCCTCAGTTTAATAATGGTCTGGGAAGATGCTGTTCACGAGCCGCTGGTTTGTGTGTTCAAGAATCTGTATTGTCTCCATGATGGAAGAGATTGTAGGAGATCCAGGGTACGATGTGTCTTTGATCATGTTGTCAGCCTTTCCACGGCAGCGAGCTGTGTAAATGGAGACAATGGATAGGACGTTGGTTTCCGTGATGGCATGGGCTGTGCACACAACCTTCTGTCATTTCACTTACTGTCCTGGGCAGGGCTGTGGCCACACCAGGTCATTATGCACACAGATAGTTTGCTGTCAGTGGTGCATTTGTAGACATTGGTGAGGGTCCTTGTGGACATGTCAAATGTCATGAGCAGCCAGAGAAAGAAGAAGCGTTGTTGTGCCATCTCGGCTGTCACATCTACATGGGAGGTCTGTTATCGTCACTCCAAGCAACTTAATGCTTGCAACTCTTTCAACTTCAGTTCCATTGATGCAGATGGGGGCATGTTCTCCTCATTTCTTTCTGAAGTCATTGATCAGTTGGTTAGTTCTGCCGACGTTGAAAGAGAGATTGGTCTCAGTGCAGCACATCACCATGTCCTCTATTTCCGTTCTGTATTTTGACTTGCCATCATTACATACCTGCCCTACTATGATGGTGTCACCAGTGAACACGTAGATGGCATTTGTTCAAAATTTGGCAATACAATCGTGGGTGAAAAGGGAGTATACTAGGGGGCTGAGGACACATCCTTTGGGATTTCAGTATAGAATGTTTTCATGGAAGAGACACACTGACCTATTTTCACTCACTGTGTACTGTAGGTCAGAAAGATGGGGATCCAAATTCAGAGGGTGGAGCCAAGACTAAGGTCAGGGAGTTTGGTGATCAGTCTGAAGGAATAATGGTGTTGAAGGTGAACCTATAGTCAATGAGCAGGAATCTGACGTGGGTGCCCTTGTTGTCCAGATGTTCCAGGGATATGGCACCCGCTATGGACCCATTCCACCGGTAGGAAAATTGTAGGGGATCGAGGCAGGCTGGGTGACTGGAACTGATGTGGACCATGACGAGCTTCTCGAAGAACTTCATGCCTCCCTCAGTCTCCTGTGCTCTAAAGAGAAATGTCCCAGCTTATCCAACGTCTCCCTATGACTCAGACCCTTGAATCCTGGCAAAATCCTTGTAAAGTTTCAGTTTAATACCATCCTTCCTATAGCAAGGTGACCAAAACTGAACACAATGCTGAACTGGGAAATATTTGGAACTATAAGTTTCATTCTGCTGCCAATTATTATGCTGCTGTGATATTGCTTTATTTTTTGAGTTATTCTGAAACCTTAAAATTCATTGAATCCTCTGACGGTAATCCCCTCCGGTAAACGTCCTACTGACTGTTTGAATTTGAATCAATCTATTTTGTTTGGACTGATATTTTGAGGCCGCTGTATATCAGAGAACAGGAAGAGATGATGGATGATTGTGCAGTGTGTGTCCCTTACTGGACCAGCTTGTCTCTCCAGGCACCTAAAGCTTTTATTGTGGGCCAGAGTACCTCAGAATCGTTACATCAGAGAAGAAAGCTACTTAGCCCATTGTAGGTCCATGCACACAGAACATTACTGCTCAGTACCTACAACATCCTTCAGCACTGCTGACAGATCCACCGACCTTACTGTCAACCGTAAATTTACTAACTCATCCTTCTATACCCTCATTAAGGTCATTTTCAAAAGGACAAACAACAGTCACTCCAAAGCAGATCCTTGCAGTATACCACGAGTAACTAAACTCCAGGATGAACATTCCCCATCAACTACCACCTTCTGTCTGCTTTCAGCTAGCCGATTTGTGATCCAAACGCTAAATCACCCACAATTCCACGTCTCCATATTTTCTGGGAGAAAGTAAAGACTGCAGATGTTTGAGATCAGAGTCGAGATTGTGGCGCTGGAAACGCACAGCAGGTCAGGCAACATCCGAGGAGCGAGGAGAAAATGAAGACTGCAAATGCTGCAGACCAGAAAACTGATTCCTGATGAAAGGCTTACAAGAGAAACATCAACTTGCATGCATCTTGGACGCTGCCTCATCTGTTCTGCTTTTCCAACACCACACTCTCCATATTTTCTTCAATAGCCTACCATGAGGGACCTTATCAAACGCTTAAATGAAATCCACATAACTGACTTTACCCTCATCCACCTATTTGGTCACCTTCTCAATGAACTCGGTAAGATTTGTGAGGCATGACATACCCTTCACAAAACCTTGTTGACTATTCCTAATCAAATGATTCCTTTCTAGATGATAGTAAATTCTATCTCTTATAATCCTTTCCAACACCTTACCCACAACCAAAGTAAGACAGGTATCTAATTACCAGGGTTGTCTCTTCTCCATTTCTTGAGCAAGGGGACAACGTTTGCTGTCCTCCAGTCTTCTGGCACTAATCCTGTAGATAATGGCGATGTAAAAATCCGAACAGATGGTTGTGTAAACTCCTCCCTAGCTTCTCAGAGAATCCTAGGATAAATCCCATCTGGCCCAGGGGACTTATCTATTTTCACACTCTCCAGAACAGCTAACATCAATTACAAACTTCAATCCTGTCTAGTCTAATAGCCTGTATCTCAGTATTGGCCTCAACAGCATTTTCTTTTTCCATTGTGAATACTGATTCAAATATTAATTTACAGCCTGTCCTATCTCCTGAGACTCCACACACAACTTAACACTACTGTGTTTGATTGCCATTCATCTTCATTTGTTCATTCTATTATTCATGACGTACTGATAGAAAGGTTGAGGGTTTTCCGCGATCCTACTTGCCAAAGACTTCTCATGTTCTATCCTGGCTATTCTTAGCTCTTTCTTTAAGACCTTCCAGGCTGACTTGTAACTCTCAAGCATCTGAACTGAGCCTTCACGTTTCATCTTAAAATAAGACTCCTTCTTCCTCTTGACAAGAGATTCAACTGCTTCAGTAAACCACAGCAGCCTCACTTCCTCCTTTCCTGACAGGTATAAACTTATCAAGGACACACAGTAGCTGTTGTTTGAAAAAGCTCCACACTTAAATTGTACCCATCCTCTGCAATTTCCTTCCCCATCCTATGCATCCGAAATCCTTTCCTAATTGCATCATAATTGCCTTTCCCCCCAGCTATAACTCTTTTCCTGCGGTATACACCTGTCCCTTTCCATTGCTAAGGTAAACATAACTAAATTGTGGTCACTATCAGAAAAATGTTCACCTACCTCAAAATCTAACACCTGGTCTGGTTCATTACTCAGTACCAAATCCAATTTGGCCTCGGCCCTTGTTGGCCTATCTGCATACTGTGTCAGGAAACCATTCTGTGCACATTGGACAAAAACTGACCCATATAAAGTAATTGAACGGCAGCATTTCGAGTCAATATTTGGAAAGTTAAACTCTTCCATGACAACTACTCTGTTATTTTCGCTCCTATCCAGTATCATCTTTGTAATCCTTTCCTCTACATCTCTGGAACTTTTCAGACGGCAGTACAGAACTTTCAGAAGAGTGACCTCCCCGTGTTTGTATCTAACCTCTTCCCATACGACCTCACTAGACGAGTCCTTCTCAAGCATCCTTTCTACCAACGTAATGCTGTCTTTGATTTCCAATGACACCTCACCCTCCCCCACACCCAACCCCCACCCCCACCCCACTGTTAGTACCTTCCTTGTTCTTATTAAAGCATCTAAACCCGGACCCTCCAACGATCAGTCCTGTCCCTGTTCTATCCATTTCACTAAAATGGCCAAAACATCAAGCTGTACAACTGCACAATTTGGAAACAGGGAGTGATTGGAGGAATGCGAAAAGAGGGTGAGTTGGATAGATCAGAAGACAGCATGAGGGGAGATAGACAGGAACGGACAGAAAATGGAAGTTTTATTTAGAAATTCTCACGGATGGCAAGGTCTTTATCTATTGCCATACCGTTTGAGCACTGTGCGGATACTGGCTGTGGTCCCAGAGCATTTATCGCCAATAATATCACAGAGCTGAGTTGCTGACAGTTAAACAGAGTCCAAAAGGCAAAGTGTTTTTTTTTTCTCTACAGTGATAAGGTGATTTAATTTAAATAGACTGGATGAACAGCAGCAGGAACTGAGAATCGTGCTCGATACTGAGACACTGCGCCAGCGAATCTCAATGAGGTGAATCACTGACAGAGGGGAAATCAGCATCTCAGCTGTGGGCCAAAAAATGATTGACAAAGATTACACACCACTTCCGTGGTTTTGTAATGCACATTTCAATTTATGAAGCTCAAATACATGAGTGTATCCTATTTCTTTGTACTACCCATAGTTTAGCACGGACAGAAAATCATTTTGTCCCCGTACTTTGTGTTCAATAAACAGATTTTACTCCTCAATCCTCACTTTATATGTATCCTTGAATCTGTTCTTCACATGAGTTATAAAGAGTAACATTCCAATGCTGACGACTGGGCAATATTATTGTCCCTCCCTCCAGTCTGAACTGCCATGTCTCACAATTCTCTCTGTTTCCTGTCTTCTCCACAATGCCATAATCACACTGTAATTGAAGTCCAGTAAATAACATTTCATCACAGTTCACTAACATCGATAACATCAATAGCACAGGCCTCATCTGCCTCTCTCTAAACCTGGAATAACAATCTGAATTGTATTCGCCACGTTCAATTCTCTGTTAACATATCGATGCTACTTGTCTGTGACAACCCCACGTTTCTCAGACACGCATTCACCTCAGATCATGAATTATAAAAATTGTCTCAATGTTTAATTGAAATTATGATGCTTGATCAATAGTTCCAGGATATATGTTTCCATTTATAATCAGAGACACGTGTTTACGTTCTGATAAACTTATGGCATTACTCCTGCATCCAAGACAGATTGAATGGTTACACTCAATTGATCTACCGGCCTCAAGATTTGTTCCATCAGTCACCCTCACATATCCCATCCATAAATGACAGTTTGAATCATTGTTTTGAATATGAATAAAACAATATTGAATTGAAAGGCGTTGGCTGGAGCTATTTGTTCAGTGACTGTGATTGATGTCAGTCTCCGTGGATCCGAGATGTGTCACTGGAGGGTTTGCCTCTTCTATTAATTAGGGACTCGGTTCAATGTGTTATCCCAGTATGGGCAGGAGCATCAATGACTGGACTAACAGGGATCAGCAGCTCGAGAGACAGGGGGAGGAGAGATCAGAATCTGAGAACATTAGACTGGGATGTTCCCTTAATGGATCAGAATCTGAGAACCTTAGACTGGAATATTACAACAGACAGGAGTTTATCCGAGGGTCTTTACTACCTTTCTCAGCCTTGGATATCATTAGCCTCACGGATCGAAGATATCCTTTGGATTATTCAAGGTGGTTACTATCCTATCCTCGGTATAGTTGGTGTTCCTGGTAAGTCATTCCATCAGACCATTAAGCTGAGTTGTACTGAATTGTTGTTCATATTCAAATTTTAAAATTTGCAAGTCATAATTTTCAGGTCCAGTCAAAAATTTTATTCCTTACTGATTATAACTAGCAAATTCCTATTCACAGCTTACTCAACAATACACGAGGAGAAACCAGACTGTTCCTAATTTCCATTCTTTTTTCTTCATTCATATTTACATTTATACTTATTCTCCCCACTCACTAATCCTGCCCAAGACCACTACCAAGATATTTCAGTCACCTTCTCAGCCTCAATGCTGCTGTTGCTGAATAATCCATCGTTTGTGCCTTTGGTAGATCCAGATATAACCGTTTCAAGTCCCTTCTAACTAAGCTTACGTCACTTGAGTTGTTTAATTTGTCCTCTCCACAGAATCTGTCAGATGGACAGACAGTGCATGGTGGTCAAGTCATTTACTCATAATCAAGTGGCACAGAATAATAATCTTTTGGTGTCTCATGAAAGAAGTTGATGGAATGAAAATGAAATCATCACCACTAGTTTTAAACAGGAGCATATCTGTTTGCCTCATGTCCTTTTGAGAAGGCAATGGGTTATCCTTTCATGTTCAGGTCTCTGTGTGACTGCAAACCCACAGCAATGTGGTTTGCTCTTTATTATCCTGTGCAACAGCTGATTCAGCCACTCAGTTCAAGATCAGCATAACATGCTGGCCTGACCAGGGCTGCAGACATCCCGTGAGAACAGAACAAAAGGAAAGATAGCTCCCTTCCTCTGCCTGATTTCCATTTTCCTGCAAGTCATTTCCATTCAGGTAGGTGACCATTCCCTTTTTCAAGTGAATTATTTCTGATTGAGTCTCCCTCTGAACGTGATATACATCTCCATCGATACCTCTGGTGATGACTGACGCACAGATGTAAGAAACTTCAAATTTCCACATCATTCGCAGTGCAGAGAGAAGGAATGGCTTTTTATACCATAGGCAAGAAGCTGAGACAGCTAAGTGAGGGAACAGAATTATTGTGATCAACCTTAGAGTGTTGTTGAGATAGTATTTGGAGTATTGTGCACAGATTTTCTCTCCTTTATAAGGAATAATCCTCTTGGCAGAAACAGTATAAAGGAGTTTCACCAGACTAATTATTGGGATGATTGTACCATCGGGAGTGCATGATGATCTGTAGCGCTTTGAAGAATAAGAGGTGATTGCATTGAAACTTAAGGTGATGGACAGTCACTCATTATATCCCAAACAGAACTAAGACGGTGATAAATTCCATGTTTGTTTAACATGGTTTACATAATTCTCAATGGCTTAAAAGACTCTGAGAATGTCCCTCTCAGTCCACGCCACTCCCCATTTCGATAAACTCTTCCAACATTAATCCACTGCATTTGGTGTGTGATCATACATAGAACTTCACGTTATCCTCCATCGCGACAGGAGCCACAATACCTTCATTCTAAAACAGTTAACTATCCCCACCAGCTTCTATCCCCCAGGGAGAACATGGGTCTGTCTTCTTGGAGATGGAAGATGCCTCCTTGAGGATTGGCACAAAACATTTGATTCCTTCCTCATTGCCAGCAAAACACGTTAAAGAATCATCTGTTCCACAGGCAATGGAGCCACGAGGAACATTGTGAGCAGTCTATGAGTGCAGTCTCTGCTCCGTTCGTTTTCCAGGTTGGAGAATCAATGACACCCTCCTATTCCTGTATAAGTGTCTCGAGCGGTGAATGGTCTCCTCCTGGTTCCATAGAACAGGTTTAGGGGTCTTACTGAACTCTGCCTGTTCCTGTTTAACAGTTCAATGTACTGACCAGACGCCTCCTCTTCCTGTGGAACAGGCAGAAGGATTGAATGGGTTGTCCCTCTTCTTGTTCAGTCATTTCGATGGGCTGAATAGTTTCCACATATCCGGGTGTAACGAGCTTGAGGTGCTGAATGAGTTTCTTTTTTAATTGTGGAAATGTGCAGTGCCTGGCCGTTCTGTTACATCAATGTTACCGACACTTTAACAGCACAAATGTGAATGTTGTTTGGGTCTTGCTGAATATGGACACATACCGGTTCAGGAGCTGAGTGGGGACAAAATGTTCTGAATATTGTGTGATCTTCAGTGATCACTCCGCTTCTGATCTTGGGATAGATGGGGGGCGCCGGGAATGGGGGCACATAGACGTTGACGAAGGAGCTGAAGATGCTTATGCTGAGGAAGTTAATCTGAGGATCTCCTGAAGTGATGTCCCGGGACTGAGAGGATTGTCAGCCAACGGCCACAAACATCTTCCTTTGTGCTCTGAAAGACCCCAACCAGTGAGAACGTTAGACCTGATTCTCATTAAGCTCAGATAAGTAGGTGGTCTTGATGACATCCTCAGTCAACTACTGCCTTGATATCAAGACCATTCACTCTTTCCTGAGCCCCTGTGTTCACCTCTTGTTCACATCAACAGGGTGACGGTGTATGTGTAGAGAGTGTTTTCCTCTCACAGAGGGTAATCAATGTCAGGAATTATCTGGACTAGAAAGTTAGGGGAGCTACATCACTGAAAGTATTTAATGGGGTGGTACATGAATCGTTGACCTGTCAGAGAGCTGAGGAGTTTGAATAACTGGGCATTAAGGAGGAGTTAATGCGAACAGTAGATTAGCTATGATCGTATACAATGGCTTGACCGTCTGAATTACCTATTCCTGTTCCTTATGTTTTCATTTTCTGTAATTTCAAAGTAAATGGCTGTAATTTTCCTGGATGTACTGTTATTGCATATTGCAATCAGAGAGAGCAAAGCACTTTTGAGTCATCTCTGAGTGAGGCTGTACCATGCACTATGATCTGATTAAGGTCTCAGCACTTTTCTGTCAGTGTACCATTTTCCTACATTCATTTGTCTTTCAAATGTCTTACATAGACAATTTTGAACAAATGGAAATATCTAGGAAATATCACAATCTTCTGTGGAAGGGAATTCACACCTTGACAACCCTATGAGAATCTCTTGTTCGTGTTCTTACCAATGTTGGAGGTTCACACATGTCTTTTCCCACTCCTCTATTGGTGAAAGCAAATTTTAAATGTAACCAGTTGAGTGCTGTGTCCAATGATATAGGTATCGGACTGGGTAATTTTTCTTCAAAAATCTGAGACACAGAAAGTTGAACTGTGAACAAATGGTAAAATGATAGTGTCCCAAATGTTTTTTTTCTGACTTTCAACTTATTGTGCTCACACAAATGTCTGGAAATGCGGATTTCTTCCTGGAACAGTTGGATTTGGCTGAATTCCCTTTGCTTCGAGCTGTACAGAGATTCTTATGAATCCTCATCAGGAATCCTCCACGAGTGGTAAAGATGACTCAGGAGTTTTCTGCTTTCACGCCTTGTTTTCAGGCAGAAGTAAGTAAGAGAGAGAGACCAATTGGCTGCTGCTTCTGAAGCAAATAATATTTTTCTCCGTCTTTGTATGGAAAAATACAAGAATGTCAACTGAGCACCAAACTGGACCATGTGCGCTCTCCATGTACCTTCTCTGGAATGGATGATAATAGACTGTATGCTGTATGCAGCATCATTGCTGTTGTTGTGCACAATGTTTGTTCATTAACAAAAGAAAATAATGTCCGCACCGACCACCCCACCAACCTCCATGTACAGCATATGATCCGCCGCCATTTCCGACACCTCCAAACGGACCCCACCACCAGGGATATATTTCCCTCTCCTCCCCTATCAGCATCTCTACAAAGAAAGTAATGTGCCCGTTTGATGATTTGATGAAATGTTTATATACATCTGCGTAATTTTTAAAAAATGGGTTGATATCTTCATAGTATTTCTGTTAATACCAATGCATCTCATTCAAAAAAATATTATCGAGCTTTAGTCTTCTTAACAAGGGAAAATGTGTATCCAGCTGAAAAACTTCTCTGAAAATCGTGGTTTAATAAGATTTCTCATCTAAGATCAAAAAAGATAATCCCTGATAACAAAAGGCCTTCATTTCAGGAATGAGTAAAGGGAAACATCTTTGAACATTTTTGAAAGGAATTGTATCCGGTTGTATTTTTAGTTTAGAGGATCAGAACTTCACCCAGAGTATCTGATGTCGTCTCAGCAATGCCCTGTACAGATACAGTGAAATATTCCTAATTAAACCCAATACCCGTTGCTAAAAACAGCATCATTCCACTTACCTTCCGAATCACTTGCTGCATCTGCAGACAGACTTCGTATCAGTCATGTAACAAGAATATGAAAAACATCTGCATCAAAGAGTTCTGCAATCTCTCTGCATTTAAATTGCTCCCGACTGCAATAAACAACTCACATTATATTATTTCTGTTGAGGGTATGCTCACTGACCTTCCCTGTCTACATCATAATGCAGATTCACTCCCTCCATTTGAAGATCTATTGAATGATCATTTTGGTGTACAAGATAGTTCAGCTTTCATCCATTCAGTCCCTTCATCCAGATATTTTACATAGATTATTGATCATTGATGACCCTACAGTGATCTCTGAGTCAAAACTAGTTACAGTTTTGTTTAAAAAATCATATATCTCTACGATATCCTGTTAGTGACAGCATCCCTGTTCCTGTGCAGCAGTTCAGGCGGGTTGAATGGCCTCGTCCTGGGCTGTGTAATGTACTCAACGAGCTGAATTACTTCATCCTATATTCCTGTGTAATTCTTTGGAGGGGCAGAATGGTCTCCTCCCGTCTCATTGTAACGATCCATTCAGGCTGAATGGGATGGTCCTCTACCCTGTAATCGCACTCAGTGGTGGATTGAGAGAACAACACATGGGGTATAGTCAGCAGTATATCTCTGTAACGGCCGGGAGCGTGGATTGAGGGAACAACAGATTGGAAAGTGGCAGCAGTTGGCCATTTAGCGGCACCATCCAGAATGCTCTTGGCTGATCCGGGTGTGTCTGACCATCCGTCTCCCGTCTGTTCCCAATAAACATTGTGTCTCCTGCCCGGCAAAGATCAGTCAAACTCAAACTAAAATACCTAAATTAACCGAGTCTTCATTGCTCCCTGAGGATGAGGACACCACAGATCGCACAACAGTAAAGGGAAAGGGACATCCTTCTTTCATTGTAGGGCACATTTTTTAAAAACTGTGTTAACCTCATATCAAATCACTGCCCCTTTTCGGATAAAGTGGTACAATAACTAGGAATAGACATTAACCATTCTGCCCTCCAATCTTTACCCACATTACAACTGACTGTTTCCTATCAAATATGTTGCTGTTGGTGTCTCAGGAAGAGAATACCTGATAGCATAACACCATACAGGCATTAAAAAAAGGAGCAGAATTAGACCATTTGGTTCATCGAGTCTGATATACCATTCAGTCATTTCTAATATGTTCCTCAACATCATTCTCCTACCTTCTCCCTAGAATCCTTGATCTCCTTATAAATCAAAAACTTATTTATTTGAGTCTTAATGACACTCGCGTCTGTGTCTTAATGTGTATTTATGTGTGTGTGTGTCCATGTGCTTGTTACTTTTGTATTTGTGTGACTATGTCTGTTTGTCTTTGTATCAGCCTGTGTGTTTCTATCTGTGTTTGTGTCTATTTGTGTATGACTGTTTATGTCTTTGTGTGCTTCTCCGTGTGTGCATGCTTATCTCCTTGTATCCATTGTGTATGTTAGTATATTGGGGTATTTACCAATACGTCTGTGTATATCAATGCCTGCATCTTTGTGCAATGGGGTATCTGTTCTTCTACGAGTGAGAGAGATGAGGTTGGAACTGACAGTCGGTTTGAATTGAGAATTGCTCTTTATTGAACACTACTCCTTATTCGGTTGGTGGGACGTGGATGTTTCCGAATCTCCACACAAGGCCTCCTGGTCCTCTCCGGCTCTCTCCAGGATCCTCCCCACATATCAGGGTAGGGGGATGAGGGAACGGATATCTGGCACTCCACCACCCGGCGTGGCCCGTTCTGTCCTATTCCAGGCTGTTTCTCCTGGAATGGGACAAAGGGAAGGAAGGAGTGTGGGTGGAAGTGGATGGTCCTGCTGTTAGTACTGGGGTAGGTGAGGTGTGATATGGTGAGGTGGCCGGATGGAGTCTGTCCATAGTGTTGTATCCATGTCGTGCTATTAGTGTGCGGGGCTATTGCATCAGGGACAGAAAATGTGGGGGAGGGAAGGTGCTGAATTCAACAGTGAGTGTGGTCGTGCTTGAGCCTTATTGGAGTTAGAGTGTGAGCCTTGGTCGAGGGTAGGTGATATAACAGACATACAGTGAGTGTCAGGGAGCAATGAGAATATACGGTGATACTTATCCTGACAGAGCGGAATGGATATTGATGCTTGTCCTGTATTGCTGGTCATGTCTTCAGATCATCTCAACATCGATGTGAGCCTCCCCGAATGTCTTATCCAAGTCTATCACTAATAACGACACAGGCTCTGTCCCTCAGATTCCACAGAATGAGTTTGAGTGGGTCTTACAAATAGCAAGGAGAAACAAACTTGTTGTGTTACATATCTGAACCAAAACTGTCGTGCAAATATTTTGCATCATATGCTCTGGAAATTATAAATGCAACTATACTCAAAGGGAAGCTATGACATAGTGATATTATCGCTGGGCTCTTAACCCAGAGACCCAGCTAATGTTCTCGGGACATGGTTTCTAATCCTGCCATGGCAGATTGTGGAATTTGAATTCAATATGTATCTGGAATCAAGGGTTTATGATGATCAGTAATCCATTCCTGATTGTTGGAAAAACTCATCTGGTTCACTAATGTCCTTTAGGGAAGGAAACGGCTGTTCTTATGTGATCTGGCCTGTATGTCACTCCAGTTCCAAGGCAACGCTGTTGACTCTTAACTGCCGTCTGGAATGGCCAGTAAATGCTGGTTATCCAGCTAAGTCCCCATCCTGTGAATGTGTAACAAATACTCGTGGGTTCTGCAGTAATAATGAATGGTGTCAAGTTGCATCGAAACTGAGTTAACTAAGTGACTGCTAATGTTGTGAAAAATAAATTCCTTTAGTGTATATCAGGTAGGTTGGAGAGTATGTTGTGAACCAAACTAGAGAGCAGATTATTTCGGATTTGGTGTTGTGTGATACTGATTAAGGATGATCAGCCATGATCATATTGAATGGTGGTGCAGGCTCGATAGGGCAGAATGGCCTACTCCAGCACCTATTGTTTATTATCTATTGTGTGATCTGAAGGACTAATTACGAACCTTGCTCTGAAGCAGCTTTGGAGGAATAGTGACATTAATATGTTGTATTTTACGGCGTCTGCATTCAATGTGGAATGTTTGAACATTCTGGTCAAACATCATAGAAGCCCAGAGGTTAGAGGGTCAAGTTCACTCCAGTGAATTGGGAAAATACAATATAACATTCAGTAGGAGAACAATGGTTGTTAGACCCATAGAGTCTGACAGCACGGAGACAGGCCATTCGGCCCAAACTGGTCCATTCGAAACAAAATGTCTATTCACACTAACCCCATTTCCCTGCCATTTCCCTGTATATTTCTAATCCTTTCCTACCTGTGTATTTGTCCAAATGTATTTTAAATTTTGTGAATGTACCCGCCTCAACTACTTCTGCTGTCAGCTCATCCCATATGCAGACCACCCTGTGTGTAAAAGAAATTGCCCCTCAGCTTCCCTTTTACTCTTTCCCCTCTGACCTGAAATTGATGTCCTCTAGTCCGTGATTGCCCAATCCTGGGGAAAAAAAGACTGAGTGCATTGACTCTACCCATGCCTCCCCTGACCTTATACACTACTATCAGATCCCCCTCAGCCTCATATATTCTAAAGTACAAACTCCTAGCTTGTTCAACCTCTCACTATAACTCAGACCATTGAGTCTTGGCACCATCCTTGTAAATTTTTTCTGCACTCTTTCCAGTTTAATAACATCCTTCCTCGAGCAAAGTGAACAAAACTGAACATGACGCTACAAGTATGGACTCACCAACATCTTGTATAACTGCAACATAACTCCCTAATTTCGATACCCAGTGCTCTAACTGATGAAGGGCAGTGAGTCAAAAGCCTTTTTCAGTGCCTTGTCGACCTGGGACTCCACTTACAGAAAATCGTGCACCTGAATTCCAACGTCACTCTGTTCCCCTGCACTCCTTAAGGCCCTGCCATTCACCATGAAATTCCAGCTTTCTAAAATGCAAGAACTTACACTTATCTGAATTAAACTCAATTTGCCATTTCTCTGCCCAATTCCCCACCTGATCAAGGTACTGCTGTAATTTCTGAGATTTCTGATAACCTTCCTCACTGTCCACGATACCACCTATTTTAGTGTCACCTTCAAACTTACAAATCATACCTGTACATTCTCATCTAAATCATAGATATGTGTAATATATGAATATATAGTCCCAGCACCGACCCCTAAGGCATTCCACTCATCACAGGCCTCCAGTCCGACCAGCATCCTTCCACGATTACCCTGTTCTTCCTATCATCAAGCTAATTTTGGACCTAATTTGCCAACTCCCCCTCAATTCCATGTGATCTAACCTTCCAGAGCAGCGTACCATGTGGAATCTTCTTGAAGGCCTTACTGCAATCTATATATACAACCATGCCCTTGCCAAAGTTACTGGTCACTTCATCAATGCAGTCTACCAAACTTGTGAGCCATAATGCTCCATTCACAAGGCCCTGTCTTTCCAAATGCATGTATATCTTCTCCCTCAGAATCTTGTCAAGTAACTTACCTGCTACAGATTTTAGGTTTACTGGTCTATAATTCCCCGGTTTTTATTTGTACCCCTTTTTGAATAACAGCACAGCATTCACTACCCTCCAGTCCTCCAGGACCTTACCCATTGACGACCGATGATGCAAAAGTACCAACCAGGGCCCCCGCTATTTCTTTCCTGTCCTCCTGCAGTGTTCCTGAATATATATGGTCAGGACCAGGAGATTGATAGAAATACTACAAAGTCTGAAAAATATGTCTCTTTATTTCAGGTAAAACATCCAAGAGTGAGAAAGTGAGTTTACAATGATTAGCATAATAAATTAAAGATTACACGAATCACAGGAAGTAACTTCAGAAGAATTCCAGACATTGTGGAATCCTGAGAATTCTCAGAAAATTACGATCCAGAAAAGCAGGGCCATGAAACAGGTAAGGAAATCAAAAAGGGAACATGCATACAAACAAACAGGAACACAAGGACTGCATAAATCTATGATCTATATTTCAAAGGAAAGAGAAAAGCATAGTCAAATGTGGAAATCTGCAATCAGGAGAGACGAGCTTATTATGGATAACAGAGAAATGGCCAAGCAAATAACCAGTTACTTTCTATCTGTCTTCTTGGAGGAAGATCCAGAAAATCACCCAGAATTACAACGTCATTATATAAGACTTGTGGATCGAAAGACATAAAGTCAATTTATATCAGTAACAAGGCTCTACTTGAACATACAGCTGGATTGAGCATTGTTAACCTTGACAAACCAGATGTACTTCATCCCAAAATCTTCAGAAATAAACCACTAATAGAAGTATTAGTTGCACTGTCGATGACTGTGTTCTATTACTCAGTGCATTCTGCATAGTCTGGATCCAAGCACTATAGATGAACGGTAGTGATCCAAGCATCTACAAAGGGAAGAAGAGATAGTGTGGAGAAGTGCAGACCAATTAACTTGACATTTGTGGGGAAACTGTTTGGAGTCTATTATATAGGATGTGATATTCGTTATTTAGAAATTAACAGCAACATTGGAGAGAATCAGTATGTATTTCTGAAAGGGAAATCATACTTGACAAGCTTTGGAATTGTTTGAAGTTGATTCTCACAGCATAGATAATGGGGAACCAGTACAAATGGCATATATTAGATTATCAGAAGGTTTTCGATAAGATCTCACACAATGAGTTTGTAAATGCAATGAATGTGAAGGGTATTTGGAGGAATATATGCAAGTGGTAAGTTAAAGTTTGGATTGCATTGCTTTAAGGGAGTCAGAATATAGATGTAAAGACATGTTGAAGCAGTTTAACAGCGTGTTGGTGAGACTGTACCTGGAATATTGAGGACAGTTTTGGTCACCAAATCTGAGAAAGAATATACTGACCACAGAGGAAGTTCAATGGACATTCCCCAGATTAATCCCTCAGTTGGCGAGATTGCGCGATGAGGAAACTCGACCTGTGTTCTCTCGAGTTTCAAAGAATTAGAGATTGGTCACTGTGAAATGCATAAATTTCACAAAACATGTGACAAGTTGGAACTTAACAGGATGTTTCTCCGGCTGCCTAATACACAATCAAGGGAAATAATGGCAGGATAAAGGACAGACCATTTAAGACTGCAATAAGGAGGAAATTCTGCATGCGAAGGGATCTAACTAACACAGGGGCATGGAAACCTGCTGGCAGGGCAAGATTAGGGATTCCCAATTATTCTACAAGTGTATACAGCGGAACAGAATAACCAGGGAACAGGTAGGTTTCATTAGTGACTTGCCAAATTGCATCAAAATGAAGTTTAGTGGTAGGAGACACAAGGTGGTGGTTGACTCCTTTTGTGACTGGAGACCAGTGTCCAATGGTATACAACAGGGATCAGTGCTGTATCCCTTATTATTTGTGATTCGGAGATGCTGGTGTTGCACTGGGTGGACAATGCTAAAAATCGCATAACAACAGATTCTGGTCCAATAGGTTTATTCGGCGGCAGTAGCTTTCTAAATGCTGCATCTTCATCAAAGCGCACAATCACCTGATGAAGAAGTAGCGCTTTGAAAGCTAGTGCCTCCGAATAAACCTGTTGGACTCTCATCTGATGTTGTGCGATTTTCAACTTTAATATTTGTGGTACTCATAAATGATGTAGCTGTGAATATGGACGAGGGGTGGGGAGTGTGATAAGTAAGATTGTGTTTGATACACAGATTGGCCATTGGCTGGCAGTGAGGAGGAAGGCCTTAAGTAACGGGAAGATACAGATGAAATGGTCAGATTGACAGATCAATGGCAGATGGAATGTAACCCTGATAAGTATGAGGTGATACACTTTGGAAGAAGGAGAGGACTCAATGAATGGCAGCACACTTGGAAGGTCAGAGGGTGCTTCTCCACACATCCCTGAATGTGACTGGACAGGTTCATACACAATTTGGAAAGCATAGGGGACTGTAAACATAACCTTGATTCATTGAGGCACAGATTATAAGAGCTATGCGGAACTTTGGTGACGCCAAGATGGAATACTGTGTGTAGTTCTGGGAACCATATTTCAGGAAGGATGTGACTGCACGGGAGGGTTTGAAGAGGAGATTCACCAGGATGTTCCCTGGGATTGAGCATATCAGCTATAGAGAGAGGCTGGATAAACTTGAGTTGTTTAGTTTGGAGGAAAGGAGGCTGAGGGGGACGCATTCAAAAGCATAGGATTACGAGGAGCATGGACGGGGTGGATGGACAGCAGCTGTTCCTTTTAGTCAAAGGGGCACACTTTTAAAGTGAAGAGTTTGCAGTTTAGTGAGGATTTGAGGATTGCTTTTCAGCCAGTGTGTATTGGGGTCTGAAGTGCACTTCTTGAGAGGGGAGATGTCATGACAAACTCAAAATCATTCGAAAATACACGGTTGTGCACTTGAAGTGCCTTAAGATACACGATTAGGCGTATTGTGTCGGAAATTGGGCCTTATGTAGACCATGCTGTATTTCTGATAGTACAGAGTCTTTGCTTCTGTGATTGTATGGCTGTGGAAGGCCAATCAGTGAGTACCTTAAAATTGGAATTGATAGGTTTCTGAAGAATGTCTTAACAAAGTGTATAAGACAGAACTTACGATATTTTCTGAAAATATGTTAATGGCAAAATTAAGAGAAAGAAATGTGCAGCTTTCTTACAGTTTGATGTCAGATAATTGAGGACTGGGTAATGGTAGAACTATGGAACAAAAGTTTCAGTCATGCCTTCACAGAGGAAAACAAAATAAAAAAGAAAACTTCCTAGCAATACTAGGGATCTTTAGTCTGGTGAGAAAAGGGGAATAGAATGAAATTAGCAACTAAACAGTTTAGAGAAAGTATCGGAATGAAATTAATGGACGTAGACAAAGTCAACAGAGATTTATGAAATGGGAATCATATTTGAGAAAGTGGCTTTTAGCAACATTATGGAGAAGGTATCAATGTAATACGAAGGGAATCTCAGAAAGATTTTTGATAAAGCCCCAAGCCTATTGTGCAAATTCGAATCCTGTGGGACTGGCTCTAACGTATGGTCATGGTTTTAGAATGGGAGAGCTGGCAGGAAACACTGCGCAGGAATAAAACAACATTTTTTTTAAAATGGAAGGCTAGGACGATATAGCAAGGTTCGTGTCTTGGGCCTCAGCTATTCCCAATACACATCATATATTTGGTTGACGGGCTCAAATGCAATATTCCCAAGTCTGCTGACAGCACTAAACATTGTCAGCCTGTGAGTTGGCGAGAAAGATGTAAAAATGCTCCAAAGTGACTGAGACAAGTGAAATTACTTGGATAATATGTGGCAGATGGAGAGCAGTTGGGAGAGATGTGATGTTGTGTACTTTGATGGGAACAATAGAATGGCAGCCTCTCATTTGAAAAGGGAGTGGTTGAAAAATGTTCTACAAAGGAACTTAAGCTGCATTTTCGTTTATTTCTGCACAGCCCTCTGAGTACATGTAGGACAGTGATTCTGAAGCTAGAAGTCAATACTGGGAATGGCATTGACACGCTGACCAGTGTATATAGACCCAGCAAGTGGGGAGCTGTAACATTGAAGGATGACCTTGTACCAGTCACTAAAGCAATATTGCAGGAGCAGAAAGCAGGTAGACAGATAAATGATGTATTTCACCTTCATTTCAGGGGAATTGAGTGCAGGAGTACGAGTATCCTACTGCAGTTGTACAGGGTCTTGGTGAGACCCCATCTCGAACATTGTACAGTATTGTGTGCAGTTTTGGGCTCCCTACCCAATAAAGGACAAACCTGACATTGAGGGAGAGCAGCGAAGGATGACCAGACTGATCTCTGGGATGACAGGCTTGTTGTGGGAGTAGAGTTTTGGGCGACTGGACCTGTATTCCATGGGATTTAGGAAAATGAGTGGTGATCACAGTGAAATATACAAAACTCTGACAGGATGCGACAGATTGCAAGCTGGCTTGGATGCCTCAGACAAAGGGCCACAGCATTAAGTACAGAGAGGCCACTTTGCATTGAGATGAGAATAAATGTCTTCACTCTGAGACTGGCGAACGAGAGTGTTCTCTCCCAGCTCAGGCTGTGGAAACCTAGGCACTGAATATAAATAAGGATTTCTGGAAATTAAAAGGATAGCGGAGTATCGTTTGAAGATAGAAGATCAGCTATCAATCCAGGTTATTCTCCAATAACTCGGTAGCTGTGTTCCTGTGCAACACCGTGTTGTCCAAAATCGTGCAATATTAATAATGGGGTCTATGGGAAAAAGAGGGTAAGGGGCGAACCCCCAAAATTATTAGTCAAGCCAAAAATTTAGCTTAGTCTAACACACATACTAGCAAAGTCTAAATAAAACTTTAAGTCACATATTGTAATAAAACAGTGCTGTAAATGTAACACTTTCAAAATACAGGTCACTGACTACAGCAGTGTACCTTTCATCACACTCTTCACCAGAAAGCGCGTGGAGCTGACTGACCACGTCATGTCGATGGGAAGATTCCAGTTCTCCTCAAGAATCTCCCCACAGTTTGAAATAAAGTTCTTTCTAAGTGGATACTACAATTCCCCGTTTCAGGCTCAGTTTCAAGGCTTCCAGAGCGGATTACATTCCTGTTTTAGCTGAAAACATTGATTGTACATTTTGCAGACAGAGGATCCTGAGGCTGGGCTTTGCTGTTCAGTTGGTTCCCGGCAAGGAATTGCGTCACAATAAACGGGAGTTCACTTTATGGAAAAAGGTTCATGAATCACATTGCAACCAAATTGTATTTAATCAACATGCGTTATCTGAGAACTGCCTGTATATTGAATGGAGGAGCAAGATTGATGGGCTGAAGGGACTACAGCTGTTCTCACTTTATATTTCACAATGTTTAAACATATTAAGGGACATGAATATTGAATGGGTAAAACTGCATGAAGGAGATGTTCGACCATTAACTTGCACAGAGAAAGCTCGATGTGTTGTGTGACGTACTCATTTCCCGAAGTTCCTGTACAGTTTGTGGGAAAGCTCAGTAAGAGTTGTCACAAACCGTCAGACGTTAGGAAGGAGGTCTCTGCAGGGTCAACAGGACTATGTTTCCCGTTCCCTTTTCCAACACCAAAGTTGGAGCCAGGTGTTCTCTCCGGGTATATCCTTTAAGAGCTCGGAGCAGTTGATACAATTGAGTCTCTTGCTTGGCCGTTTTAGAGACTATTGAAGAGTTTATCACATGGCTGTATGTCTGGAGTCACTGTTAGGACAGACCAGGAAAACATGGAGATTCACTTCCTGAATGTACATTGGGTAAGGAGATCGATGGACTCATTGTTACTGAACCAGATTTTAGTTCTTGATATGTTAATAATTGTTTTTATCTTCCACCAGCTGCCCAAGCATGAGCCTGGTCTGTATTAGTAATCCAATGACAATTCCATGACCGCACCATCTCCACATGGAGACCTATCTGAAACCACACTGAGCTGGTTATTTTTGTGCTACTTGACAGCTCTGTCATATAGAACTCCCACCAATGTGACTGTCGTGATGGGACTGATGGGGTGGTAATTGGTCAGATTGTATTTATTCCCCTCTTAGGGAACTGGACATAGCTGAGTAATTTTCCACGTTGCCAGGGAGATGTCAGAGTTGGAGCTGGAATGAAACAGCTTCCCCAGTGACACGGCTTATTGTACCACACAAGTCTTCAGTCCCATTGCAGGAATGGGGTCAGGGCCCATTGCCATTGTTGTATCTACTATGTTCAGCGGTTTCTTCATGTCACGTGCAGCGGATCGAATTGGTTGAAGACTGCCAACAGTGATTCTGTGGGCATCATGGTAGGGTAGGTTGGATCATCCACTCAACACGTCTGGCTGAGGATAGTGCAGACACCACATACTTGACTTTTACACTGATGTGCAGGACTGTTCCATTATTTAGGATGGGGATATTTGTGGAGTCCTCTCCCCCAGTAAGTTGTTTAATGGTCCGTCGACATTCATGCTTGGATTTGGCAGGATGACAGTGTTCGATCTGATTTGTTATTCGTGGTATAATTTCTGCCTCTGTACCAGATGTTAGTTCTGCTGTTTTGAGAGAAACCAGCCAATTGTGGTAGCTTTAATGGGTTTTCATCATATAAAAGTACACATGGTACTGACCGTGGCATGTTCACCCACACTCGTCACTAAACTATAGATCGGCTTGAGGGTAATGGTGGACTGAGGCATTATCCTGGGGGAAAGGTTACAGATTGTCATTGAATACAATTCTGCTTCTGCTGTTGCTGCTGTGACCTACAGCATCAGATGATAACCCAGTTTTAGCTGCAATATCTACAATTCAATTCCACTGACTGTCCCCCAGTTCACACCGAGACCCATTCACCCATCAGCCCTGTATTCAGTGACCTACTCTGGTTTCTGATGCGGCAACCCTTCAATTTTCATATTCTCATTCTGCTGAAATTCTTTCCTTGGTGCCACGCCTCCAATTTGTTACGTTAACTCAATCAATTTAAGTTACGAATCTAAATCTTTTCCTTTCAGTAATGCCATCTTCTGTATTTGAAGTGAATGTGTTTCCTTCTGTTTTTCTCCCTGACCATGATTCAGAGCACTGCAGTGTCAGTGATGCCAGCCTTATGCAGTTCCAGAGTTAAGGAACTTGTCACCATGCGTTATCGTTCAGTTCCAAGTGTACGGCACTCCATGTTGGACAGGATGTTTGAGCATCTTTGACGTTTGTCGTTGGAAATTGTTCAAAAACAGAAATTGCTGAAGATGTTGCAGCATTATATGGAGTGAATGCAGATATAAACTTTCAGGTCCAGTGAACCTTCTAAAAAGCTCCCGGTTTCTCTAGCAATTTTTGATATTTTTATTTCCAGTATCGATCGTTATTTTTTAATTGAAAATATGTTCTGTGCCGCTATTCATTTCTGGAGAAACTCAGCAGGTCTGTCAGCATCTGCAGAGACAGGGAAACAGAATTAGCGTTTCAAGTTTAGCGTGACACTTCTTCAGAACTCAAAATGATTGGAAAATGTGCTTTAAATCCCTAGCCAGAGTTGGGGAATGGGTGACAGGGGAAAGAGGGTGTGGTAAAAGATAAAAGAAGATTCTGTGAAATGAGTTTAAATTAAGATGCGATGGGGAAAGGGGTTCTCTCTATTGAGTGCAAGATAAGGAAGACACAAGCACGCAATGTCATTGGGAGGCCAGGAGGGGGAATGTTGACTATGTTTTATTATATCGATCTGGCCATAGATACGTTTTCATTGTCGAGATCATCACCCCCGTTAGACAAATAAATTCAGGTGCGTGACTTGTTATTGGCACTAAATAAGCGTTTCATGCTGCCTCAGTATTGTAATAAGGAGAAAAACAAATAATAGTATGAAGTTTTGACTGAGTATTGTTTTACTGTCATGTTTAATATAGTTTCAAATTTGCAGCGCTTATCTTTAAATGCTTGTTCTTGAAGTTAGTATCAGATGGAGTGTAGAAGTTTGTGGGCTGACATTATAGAAGTTTATGAAATCAAGAGAGGTATGGATCGGGTGAATAGCCAAGGGCTTTTCCACAGGAGGGGAGAGTTCAACCATAGGAGGCATAGGTTTAAGGTGAAAGGGGGAAGATTTAAAATGGACGCAGGGGCAGTGTTTTTATACAGAGTGGCACGGGTATAGAATGAGCTTTCAGAGGAAGAGTGGTAGATGCCAGTACAGCTATAAGATTTAAAACTCATTTGGACAAACATACGAATGGGAAACATTTAGAGGCCTATGGGCCAAATGAAAGCAGATGGGGCTAGTTTAGATTGGAAAACCTGGCCAGCATGGACATTAAGAAAAGCTTCATGCAGTGTAAATGTGGGTTTGTGAAAAGGAAATTATATTTTTCCCTGTAAGATCATGCAAAGATTTCTGGAGATGCCTGAAAATATAACAAGCGGACTTGATAAAGGGGATCTAGTAGAAAGAGGCTTTTCAGAGATTTTCCGCAGAGTATTACAAAATAAAAGATCTTACTCAAGCCAGAAGCTTGTAGGATGACAGATAATGTATTAACATAGGATGATGATTGGTTAACACATAGAAATCGGAGAGTCAGGATTAATGGATCTTTATGATAAAGGTGTATCTGCTGGAGCACCACAAATATCAGTCCGATGGCATCAGTTATTGCAATCTATACTGACAGCCTGAAGGAGGGAACTGAGTGCAAGAAACATCCGAGTTTGTGGAAGACACTGAGAACCAAAAGGCTGGCTGTTATTTAATGGAGAGGACTTCCAGAAAAGGAGGAGTACAAAGTGATTGGAGTCTTCCTGAGTATGAAACATAACGACAGCATGCTGATGCAGCAAGTAACTAGGTTGGATCATTAACCGGCTTCCAGAGATGAAAGGGTTGAGTTATTCAGAATCTCTATAATGGTGAGGTGATTATTCATTGGGGTTTAAATGAATGAAGAGGGATACTGTTGAAATATACAAGATACAGAGTGGGTTTGAGACGGTCGATGTTGAGAAGTTGCTCCCATTCCGGGGCAGAGTGTCGAACTCGAGGATAAAGATACCGAATAAGGAACATCGATTTCAATCTGAGATGCAAAGTTATGTCTTCTCTCAGAAGGTAATGAATATCTGGAATTCCCTAACCCAGAGAGGTGTGGAGAGATACAGGAGTCGGCAAGAAAGTGGAGTTGAGCCCTGGAGTAGATCAGCCACGTTATTATTTTATGACAGGGCTAGCTTGAGGGGGCGAATGACCTACTTCCGTTCCTATTTATTACTTTCACATGTTACGATATTGGAAACTAACAGGGTTTTTTCCTGGAAGTCGTGTTGCACAATGTTGCGTTCAGGGACAACAGATGATTTGTTTCAGTTAACTGTAGGTGGGGTATAGGGGCTGTATCCCCAGCGTATCTAAGTCTGTAACATGACCCACATCTGGAACAGATGTTACAGAGAGGGGAAGCCTGGAAAGAAAGCTTGGGGCTGGCGGTGGGCTCCTGACCCAGCCTGAATTTTGCAAGTAGTTTTCCGAAACTACACCTAACCATTGGAGTGGCCTCGATGTGCCTTTGTGTAGCAGGTCCGAAGGGTTGAACGTAACATCAGAACGTGGCGCTGAGGGACATGAGTGGGCCATTCAGCCCATTGACACTACTCCACCAGTAAATAAGATTGTGGTTTATCTCATTGTGTTCCCAGCTGCACTTTACTCCCGATGCTCCTGATGCACCTGTTTGCGGAAAATCATTTTATATTATATCGAAGCCAGCCTCGATATAATATAAAGATTCAACCATCCCAAACTTCCGGGAAAGAGAATTTCCACTGGAATAAATTCCCACTTGGTGAATTTCCCCGAATTCCTGCTCTGACTGAGGTTGGAGGGTGTCACTGTTTCATTTTTATCCCTCTCCTCCACTGCTCCCAACAAATTTAAAGTGTAGCTTAAAAATGTGTTGCTGGAAAAGCGCAGCAGGTCAGGCAGCATCAAAGGAGCAGGAGAATGAACATTTCGAGCATATGCCCTGCTTCAGCAATGAGGAGGGTGTGCCAACCAGGCTACGATAAAAGGTAGGGAGGAGGGACTTGTGGGGAGGGGCGTTGGGAATACGATAGGTGGAAGGAGGTTAAAGTGAAGGTGATAGGCCGGAGAGTGGTGAGGCGGAGAGGCCGGGAAGATGATTGTAGCTCAAGAAGGCGGTGCTGAGTGTGAGGGACTGGGAAAAGGTGGGGAGAGGGGAAATGAAGAAGCTGGAGAACTCTGCATTCATCCCTTGTGGTTGGAAAGTTCCTAGGCGGAAGATGAGGTGCTCTTCCTCCAGGCTCTTCCTCCTCTTGCGATGGAGGACGCCAAGGACCTGCATGTCTTTGGCAGAGTGAAAGGTGTAGTTAAAGTGTTCAGCCACAGTGCGGTTGGGTTGGTTGGTGCGGGTGTCCCAGACGTTTTCTCTGAAACGTTCTGCAAGTTGGCGGTCTGTCTCCCCAATTTAGAGGAGGCCATATCGGGTGCAGCAGATGCAGTAAATGATGTGTGTGGAGGTGCAGGTGAATTTCTGACGGATATGGAAGGATCCCTTGGGGCCTTGGAGGGAAGTGAGGGGGGAGGTGTTGGCGCATGTTTTGCATTTCTTGCAGTTACATGGGAAGGTGCCGGGAGTGGTGGTTGGGTTGGTGGGGGGTGTGGATCTGACGAGGGAGTCGCGGAGGGAGTGGTCTTTCCAGAACACTGATAGGAGTGGGGAAGGAAATATATCCTTGGTGGTGGGGTCTGTTTGGAGGTGGCGGAAATGACGAAGGATGATACGTTGGACATGGAGGTTGGTGGGGTGGTAGGTGAGGACCAGTGGGGTTCTGTCCTTTTGGTGATTGGAGGGACGGGGTTCACGGGCGGAGGAGCGGGAAGTGGAGGAGATGCGCTGGAGAGCATCGTCGACCACGTCTGAGGGGAAATTGCGGTCTTTGAAGAAGGAGGCCATCTGGGTTGTTCAGTATTTGAATTGGTCCGCCTGGGAGCAGATGCAGCGGAGGCGAAGGAATTAGGAATATGGGATGGCATTTTTACAGGGGGCAGGGTGGGAGGAGGTGTAATCTAGGTAGCTGTGGGAGTCATTCGGTTTATAGTAAACATTCCTGTTGAGTCGGTCGTCTGATATAGAAATGGAGAGGTCTAGGAAGGGAGAGAGGTGTCTGAGACTGTCGAGGTAAATTTGAGGTCGGGTGGAAGGTGTTAGTAAAGTTGATGAACTATTCTCCTCGTAAACTTTAAATGCAACCAGGTTGGTGATATGGCCGATTATAAAGTTATCAGACTGGTCAGGTTCAGTGACAGGAACAAGTCAGGCAGATTTCTTTAGTCAGCCACAAATAACTAATAGAAGTGACGGATGTGCATGATGGATATCTGGTTAGCACTGCTCCCTCCCATCATCAAGGAGCTGCGTTCAATATAACCTCAGGCGACGCGATGTGTGGAGTTTGAGCATTCTCTCTGCAGATTTCTGTGTGGGTTTCCTCCCAATGCTCCAACAGTCCAAAGATCCGCAGCTTAGAGTGGATTGGCCATGCTAAATTGCCCATCGTGCCCAGGGATGTGTAAGTTAGGTAGGTTAGTCACGGGAAATGCAGGATTACTTGGATAGGGTAGGGGGGCAGGTCCGGTGGATGCTGTTTGGAGGGTAAGAGTGGAGTTGATGAATGGGATGCCCTGCTTCCACACTGTAGAGATTCTGTAAAAATGGCAAGAAATTTGGTCTATACCCAGTGGGTATCTATCTGATCCACTCTCATTTAGGTCTTGTACGTTTCAATAAGATCATCTCTCTTTTCAAGAGTGATCTGTTAAATCCTTCATAATATAAGGTACTCATTCCTGGAATGCGTGATGTGAAACATCTCCGAACTGCTTCCAATGTAATTATATTCTTTCTCAGATAAGGAGACAAAGAAAAAATAATCTCACACTCAGATCTTGCGTTTTATTTTTTTTTCTCAGTGTTGTGGTTCTTTTTAACTCTCTTCCTCACAGAGCATTGGAGGCAGAGATATTGAATAATTTTGAGGCATAGACAGAAGATTCATAAATAACAACGGTGTCGAGGATTATCAGGGATTGGCATAATATGCGGTATAGGGGTAAATGTAGACAGTGGTACCAAATGACACTGCTCCAGAACATCCAGGAATATAATTCAAAACGAAATGGTGGAGATCTGGAAGGTCTGTTTTACTGGGTCTGTGCATCACAGCACAGGCAAAGTGGTTCTCTAACCCACCCCATACCAGCCAGTTACTTAACATTCAACACTAAAAAGAGTGATAGAATCTTTACTAATCCCGTTTTGTCAAGTGGAAATGACAAAACATGGGAAAGGATTGAGTAAGTCCCAACACGTGGTGCACCCGTCAGAAGCATCGAGCAGGCCTGAGGCTGTAGCTGCAAGACATTCTGCTCGTTCAATTGACCCAGTTACTCACCAGGCCTTGGTCACTGAGTTCACCAACTTAAGTGAAATGATTGAAGGCATGACTGAACAGAAGTTCAGCTGTGGCTAGAACCGCTCTCAGACGTGCTCCAAAAACATGAGCAGCAACTAGTCAGCCTTGGAAACAGAACATACAATGTCAAGTGACGAAATGCATTGACTGAGACTGCGATCAATTCCTCTCGGGAGGGGATCCTTCCCCTTGAAATACAGGTCCATACCTTAACTGAACAAGATGACCACCTCGAGAACAGGGACAGGATGAAGAATGTTCACATCGTCGATCTGCTGGGCCAGACAGCAGGTGCTCAGCTCGTGAGTTTTTTGAGATCTGCCTGCTGTGATTCCTTCACTTCGAAGCTGAAGAGGGATGGGTGAAGACAGTTCATCGGGTTATGGCGCGGCGGTTAGACTCAGACCAACGCCTTTGCCCTGTTCTTGTGCAGTTACATAGTTACAGGGATAAACAAAGACTGATGGAAGCTCAGTGTGGTTTCCGATGGCTTTAATTCACGAGAGCTCCAGCATTATATTCTTTCAGGACTTTTCAGCATCAGTGATTCAGGAAAGAAAATCTTTTGATGATATCAAGAGTAGTGTAAGGGAACTCGGGATTCAGTATTCCTTATGGTTCCCAGTGGTGTTCCGTATTGCTTTGAATGGATCAATGAACTCGACTGACTCTCCAGAGAAAGCGAAAACTTTGTGGACATTTTAAAGTAAGCTGGATGTTTAGATAATCATGTTTCTCCCTTAAAGAAATGTTGTTGGATTTTTCTGGTATTAACCAGTGTTAAATTGCAGTCGGGGATGGGTAGAGTTCATACTTTTAACTTCTTCATTAGTAATACGACTCGTTTTCTCTTTCTTTGCTTGTGTCGGAGGTGTGGCTCAAGCTGGAGGGAGTTACAAAGGTAGTTGTGATGACAAACTGCCGACCGAAGGACAGTTGAAGCCTGGTTTTTGTTATTAATTGCCGTGAATGCCATATTGGTAGCGGGCAGAAGATAAAGTTTTGGGATATGTAAGCGTCCCCAATGGGAGGGGGATAATTCCCCTATAAAGTGTCATTAGCACTTGGGATTTTGTTTCGTTCATTGTTTTTTAATGTGTTTAGCTTTGGAAAGTTTTGTGAGCTTATTAGTTATACTAGTTTTAGTTTGTATAGTTTTTAGGGTCGCTGAGTCTTTTATGATTAATGCTCAGCGATGTGTAATTCGATGTGAAACTCTCTCGAATTCAAATGTTGCTGCAGTGTGTTATGGATTATTATGTGCTTAAAATCGTTTACCTGAAACATTAACGGCAGTGATCTGCCAGTCAAGAGAAAAAATGTAATTTCTCGACTTAAAAGAAAAGTGGGTGGATGTTCCTCCATTGCAGGAGAGGCACCGTGATGGCAAGGAACATTTGACTTGACAGCAGGGCGGCTTTATTCGGGTTTATTTCGCGTCTTTTAATACTAGGAGTAGGAGAAAAGTCATAATGGATAGTAAGAATCTTCCATTTAAATTATTAGATTGCATTAAACACTCATGGAAGGATCATAATCCTCAAAGCCTTGAACTATGGGAATTAATACAGTATTTTGAATATTTATTGCCACCCAGTGCATCCTCTTAAAATCCTGGTAGATGCATTTCCCAAATTAAGTTATCTTGCATCGTGGCACATTATTGTAGAAGGATATTTCAACTGTCTTATGTACCCCACAATGGACAGAATGTCCAAAGGTCCCCAATAACCTCGTTATAATGTACGTAATTAGTGGATTTGTGTGCAGAATCAGAGCTGGTGGATGTCTGGAGGCAGTTCCACCTCACTAGTCGAGATTTTATTTTGTTCTTGAACCCGCATAAATGGCACACGAGGGTTGATGTCTTCCCCATCCCTGCAACAATCTTAGGTTCATTGGCATTCTGCACAATTGGGAATATTATCCCAACATACCTGCCCCAGAAGTGGGATAGAAGTCACATAAGATTATATTGTTTGCAGATGAAGGTCTTATATTTTTGTCAAATCCCGCAATTTCGGAAGCTCACGTGATGCAATGCATTAATTTGCTTGTGGCCTTTTTGAGCTTTAAGATTAATTTTACAAAATTGGAGTCCATGCCGATGTGAGGTCTTAGGGAAATACCTGATTTTGAGGGTAAATCCTGTTTTCCTTTTAAATGGACGGGGAGGTGGGGGAGGTAGCTCTATTTCAGTATATTCATTACATCCGTTTTTGATCATTTATTTAACGTGAACTATGTCCATTTGTTTGAAAAATTAAACAAGACATTCAAAGAAGGGAGGCACTTCCAATATCCTGGCTAGGTCGGATACCTGCTCTTAAAATGAATGTTCTTCCTCATTTACTATTCCCTGTGTGAATGCTTCCTTTGATGTTTCCCAGACAGACATTTAGGAGACTTTATGGCTGGTTTAGCTATTTCATTTGGGGTCATAAGCGACTCTCTATCAAGCTAACCAAATTTTAACTACCCCGCAGATTGTGGGGAGTAGATCTCCCAGATTAAAAGCTATGAATTCAGGACTTTTTTATCCTATGTTAGTGCCTGGGCCGCTGAGGACTCGGCGTCAATAGGATTAGATATTGAACCCTCTCAGACAAAGTGAACCCTTATACGTCTGCTGGTCTTAGACAAAATGACAACACTTATGGAGTATTGTCATAACCCAATAATTATCAATACTGTTATAGCTTGAATCACAATGCGTCAGATCGAGGTCAATACAGCAAAAACCATGTTTCTTACCCCTATAATTGGTATACCGGGTTTTCATCCTGGGATAATGGATTCCAGGTTTAAACTGTGGGCAGCAAGGGGTGCGCCTTGCTTGAGTGATTTAGAATTAGTAGAATCCTTTCAGTGTGGATACAAGCCCTTGGGCCCAGCAAATCCACTTTGACCCGCTGAAGAGTAGCGCACCCAGACCCATTCCCCTACCATCCTATATTTACCCTGACTAATGACCCAACCTACTCATCACTGAACACTATGGGTGATTTATCAATGATCAATTCATCGAACCAGCACATCTTTGGACTGTGGGAGGAAACCCACACAGACACGGCGTGAATGTGTTAACTCCACGCAGCCAGGCATCCAAGGTCGGAACCAAAGCCGGGACCCTGCTGTTGTAAGGCAGCAATGTTCACCACCGATCGACCTAGTGTTATTTGAGGGAGAAATGATGATGTCATTTGATCAAATAACTCGTACATATGGACTGGCTAGTGGAGACCTCTTCTCAATCTTTTCCAGATCAGAGATTTGATTTTAAAAAAAAACTTACTTGTAACAGACTCTTACAGATCCAATAGACAGAAGAGGGTGCTTATTTCTTAGAATTCACTCTCTGTCAGTACCCTTTATCATTAGTTGGAGAGTGTCCCCTCAGACGAGGCTGTGCAGCTTTGTGATGTCTGCAAGAGAGAGTTGGGGCTTCAGGCCACTTCGGAAACATGGGAGGATAATTGTGAAAATGCTCGACGAATTTCATCTGCAATAGGATCCATTCCATGCAGTTGAAAATTCTTAAAAGGGTCTATCTGACCCTAGATTACCTCCTAAAATTCAAAGTGGGATTATCTTCAGCATGTCCGAAATGCAGAATGACTACAGGCACACTTACTCATTGCATGTGGTCCTGCTGCAGGCTTCATATATATTGGAGCACTGCGTTAGGTGTGATAGAGTGGGTCTTGGAGACCGAATTGGAGATGGACCTGGTTTCTCTTTTCCTGGGCGTGCACAAGTTACTTTACACAGATTCACATGTGAAATAATATCCTTACTTTCTGTGCTAGGAAAAGCATTCTGTTGTGTTGGATGTCTTAAACCCTGCCGCCGCCCCCTCTCCCCACCCCCGGGTCAACGTAAGCTCCTCATGGAGAATATCCCTTTGGACTTTTTCACTAGCATGGTGCACCAAAAAACAGAGATTTATATAGGACATTGCAGACCTTTTTGGATTACCATGATACAGGCTTATTTGGCACTCTCAGAAGGGCTTTTATACAGCCCTGACGATATTATCTAATGACTCTTATATCCAGAGAGGAAGAATAATGAACAGAAAAATGGATATCAGTTAATGCTGTTGAAGAACGAGAGCTATCATTTTGTTACGCTGAGCTGCATTATTTATTCATTATTTATTGCTTATTTTTGTTTTTCTTCTGTCCGTTTAGTTTTTTTAACTTGTTTTGTATGTACATGCACATGCGTTTAATTTTGATCAGTTACTGGAGTTGTGTTGCTATTGGTTTATTATAATATTAAAAATCCATTTTTCAATAAAGATATTTTTAAAAATATTAAAATGCTAACATTGATAGAATAGAGTCCGAAAGAACTCTCATTAGAGAGACCACTGATAGTGGTTTAACCTGAGGGTCACCACACCTCGGGTGATTGGGTGAGGTTGAGAGAGCATCCCCTTCATGGTAACCTCTGTCAGTGTGAGGAACTGACCCTGAACTGTTGGCCTCCCTCTGTATCACAAACCTGCCGTCCTGCCAACTGAGTGGGAGACAGTGTAACTGTTACACACAGAAACAGTCACAGACAAAGGGCAAGAGAAACTTTCATAACAAGGAAAGTGGTACAGTTCAGATAACGGTCAAGATAACGGCTGGGGGTAAAAACGTTCTCTGCTCGAAATTGTATTTTATAACAAGACGTCTTTAGAAGCTGTTTTTGGTTTAATATTTAAGGTGAGTCAAGTGAAATAACTAGACTTACTCAGTGTGATTGGATATCTATAACTATAAAATAAGTGTATATTTTTGTTTGGTCTGTGTAAAGCATGCTGACCATTGCATGAAAGTATATAATTAATGGAATATACTGTTAGGAGAGTGCATTCCATGGGAAAAGCCCTCAAACAGGCGCTTGAAGAAAACTGGGGTAAAAGTGCCTGAGTGCCGTCTGGACAGTGACAGGAACTCAGGGGGTTGAATGACTGAAAGTTTCTGTAACATGGAGCTGAGAAAAGCATCAGATCAGCCGGGACCTATTAAATGCTAGAGCACGTTTGAAGGGCTGAATGGCCTCAACAGGATTTGAAATGTGTGTGATTTGGAAAAAGTGCATCCCTACTCCTTCCTCTTATGTGGTTACACACTGGGCCACTGCATTTTCCTGAAACTGGGCATTATTTGGAACACTGTGTGGAACATTCCATAATTGGTATTCTCCGGAATATTCTCTAACTGTGTGGGGGATATTGCAAAGGTGTGTGTGTGTGAGAGAGAGAGAGAGAGAGAGAGAGAGAGAGAGAGCAAAGCTGCTGCATGCGACGGTGAGAGTGGTGGAGCATGAGCCTTGTTCGTGCTATAACAGATATACAGTGAGTGTGAGGGAGCAGAGAGAATACGGTGAGCCTTAACCTGACAGAGCTGGGAAGGTTATTGATGCTTGTCCTGTATTGCTGGACATTTCTTCAGACCGCAGATACTTAACTGAGCTGGGTGGTGAGCACAGACCACGCTCAGTGGGTCTGGTGGTAAGGCCCCCTCTGGGAAGGCAATGGTCCCCCTCTGTACTAGCCCATCTACTATGCACACCATGCAGCGTCAACAAACTGTGGTATAATTGCCGCTTATCTGCCATGATCGGGGTAAACTGTGCAGGGCAGCTCCAAACTGAAAAAGCTCAGCCGTGTGCCCCTTGGCCTTTTAAAGATGGCACCAGTGCCAGGGAACACGGAATATCTAGGGAAATCCTGGCGACTGTGAGTACCTCCAATCCTAATGGGTGGCAGAATCGGGCTGGAATTCAATGAGAGGTGGGTGGTATTTAATGAGGTGAGTTCGATAAGATTGCACCAGGAAACTAGCTCAGCTTCGTACAGACAATACCTTTGTCACACTCAATGAAAATGACACTGAGACATATTACTGTTTTATACAGTTCAAAGAGCCGAAGACTCTGCTGTCCTCACTCCCAGTTACAAAGCTGCAGAACAAATGCTCATTCAAAACTCTCCATCGCCTGAACTCACAGCAATATTCCATTCACTCATGTTGCATGATACTATCGAAATGTCTTCATATCAGCATTCTGAAACTTGGGAACATATCTTTCCATGACATGTTTTCTCACTCTGTTCCTCTCTGTCTCTATCCCCAAACACACATATTTTCAGTCATACATTTCTACTGCATGGAAACAAGCCCTTAAGCCTAGCTGTTCCATGCCGACCAAAATGTACATCCACACTCAGCCCATTTCCCTGCCCTTGTTCCTTTCCTATCCATGTATTTTGCCAAATACCTTTTCAATGTTGCTATTGTACCCACCTCAACCACTTCCACTGGCAGCTCAGTCCATATGCAAACCACACTTTGTGTAAAAAAGTTGACCCTCAGGTTCCTTTTTATTTTTGTCCTCTCCAAACATGAACATTTGTCCTCTAGTCCTTGGTTCCCCAACCTTGCAAAAAAAAAATAAATATTCACCCCTATGCATATTCTAACTTGTACAAATTCTCCCTATAACTCAGACCCTTTAGCCCAGGAAACATCTTTGTAAATTTGTTCTACATTCTTTCTCGTTCAATAATATCCTTTCTAGGGCAAGGTGAACAAACCTGAGCACAATACTCCAAATGTAACTTTAACAACATCCCGTACAACTGCAACATAACGTCCTAACTTCTCTACTTAATGCCCTGATGAAGGCCAGTGTGCCAACAGCCTTCTTCACTGTCCTGTGTATCTGCGACTCAAATTCAGACAATCGTGCACCTTATTTCCAACATCCTTTTGTTCCACTACACTCCTTAAAGCCCTCTCATTCACTATTAACCTCCCACCTGAATTTGACTTTCCAAAATGCAAGACATCACACTTGCATTTGCTATTTCTCAGCCCACTTCCCCAGCTGATCAAGGTACTGCTGCAATTTCTGATAACCTTCCTCACTGTGAACAATGCCTCCCATTTTAGTTTCATCTGCAAACTTACTAACCTTGCATGTGCACTCTCATCCAAATCATTGATATAGATAACAAACAGAAATGGGGACAGAACCGACCCCTGAAGCACTCCACTAGTCACAGGTCTCCAGTCCAACAAGCATACCTCCACTGTAGCCAGTTGCTTCATAATGTCAAATCAATTGTGTCGCCAAGTTGCCAGTTTACCTTGGAGTCCATGCGATCTAACCTTCTCGAGCGGCCTTCCATGTGGAACCTTATCAAAGGCCTTACTGAAATCCATATAGACTATGTCCACCGTCCTGCCCTCGTCAACCTTCCTGGTCACTTCTGCCAAAAACTCAAACAAAATTTGTAAGGCATGATCCGCCACGCACAAAGCCATGCTGACTGCTCCAAGTCAAACTCTGTCTTTCCAAATTCATGCATATCTTATTTCTCAGAATCTTCTCAAGTGGTTTACCGAAAACAGATGTGAAGCTTACTGGTCTATATATCCCAGGCATTTATTTTCAGCCCTTCTTGAAGAAGGGCACTACGTTTGCTACTGCCCAGTCTTCCAGGACCTTGGACTCTTAACAGTCTTATCTCGCCTCTTGCAGTGCTCTTGGATATATCTAGTCAGGACCAAGAGATTTATCTGACTTTGTGCATTCTCATATGTCCAACAACAGCTCTACTGTGATATGGACAGTACTAAAATATCTCAACTAAACTTCCAAAGGTCAAAGGTCTTCATGTCTTTCTACATGATAAACACATAGGGGAAATTGAGGACCTCAACCACCTCTTGAAGTTATACACATACGTGCCCATTTTGGTTTTCAAGGCGTCCTATTCTCTCTCTAGTTGTTCTTTTTCTTTACTATCGTGATTTTGGATTCACCCTAATCCTCTCAGGCAAGGCTATCTCATACTCCCTTTTCGCCTTGCTGCTTTCCTTCTTCATTAAACTCCAATATCTCCCGTGTACCTCCAGGGTTTCCCTTGATTCCAGCTGCTTGCACCTGGGGCACGCCTCCTTTTTTTGCTGGTCAGAGCCTCAATATCTCTTGTCATCCAGGGTTTTCTCTTCCAGCCTCACTTTCCCTTCACCCTCACAGGAATATATAAACCTTGAAGTCGAGCTATCTCACTTTTACAGCCCTCCCTCGTGCCCGACATCCTTTAACCTGAAAACAAACTACTCCAATTAATCCCTGCAATCCCCTGTCTAATTCCAACAAAATATGCCTTGCTCCAATTTAGACTTGAATCTGTGGACCAATTTTGTCCCTCCCATAACTATTTTAAAATTAATACAGCGCTAGTCACTTTTCCCAAAATACTCCCCCACTTTACCACCGTCACCTATTCATCCCTATTTCCCAACAGTAGGTCGAGTGTGTCCATTCCCGTGTAGGACCCTTTATATACTGCTTGGGGAAACTTTCGTGAACAAACTTAAGAAATTACATTCCATTGAAGTTCTTAACCATCTGGATGTCCCAGTTTATGTTAGGAAATTTTAAATCTATTATGACAATCCTATTGCTCCTGCTACTCTCACCAGTTTCCCTGCCTATTTGTTCACCCAATTCCCATTGTTGATTTGGAGGCTTATAGTGCAACCACTATAACATCACCATCCCCCCTTTCTTCCTTGCACATTCACAAAAGCTCATCGGATATTATCTCAGTTATTTCATCTTTAAATACTTGTGTGATACTCGCCTTGATCAGAATATTGGCATATCAACTGTTTCCATTTGCAATGATTTTCACATCTGCAGCATCCCTTTTCAAGGTACATTGGAGATATGGAGTTGTAACTGGATGGCAGCTGCATATCCTGTCACTTCCAATATGGGCTGCAAGTTTCCCCACACTGGGCAGTGATCTAACACAGTGTTACCGAACAATGCAACAACCTGTGTTTATATATGAATGAGCAAGTGGGGTCTGCACAGCTCCCCACGCTGGACATTTAGCCCAGGATTATAGATCAAGTATTGGTGTGGGCTGCACAGAGTTCCATTCTGGATATTGCTGGGTTGTATTCAGCAGTACACTAGCCAGATCTACACAGTGCTCCATCCTGAATGTATTATGGATGAGCTGGTTATGGGAGTTTGATTGCGAATGTGGCAATACCTTTATTTTGTGTTTTCATTCTTGTGATTGGACCCTTCAAATCCTGACACATCCTTAGACCTGATCGTCTGGATGAGTGATGGTGACTGTTGTTACAGCATCTGAGTCTGTAACATGACCAACAAATGGAGCAGAGGCTGCAGAGAGGGCAGTCTCCGTAAAATGGAATGAGGGAATCACCATCAGATCAGCCGTGGTCTCAGTGAATGTTGGGGCAGGATTGAATGGACCACTAATGCAATTTATTCATATATTTCTGTTTGTTCCAAGCAAACTCTCCTTCTCTCCCAGTGTCCCATACTGGTGGGGAGTGAGGTACCTCCTCCTATTCCTGCATAACAGGACCATGGAAACTCACTAGCCTACAGATTTCCCTGTGGCCCAGTTTCGAGACGTTGAGTGACTGTCTCCTGTCCCTGTGTCCCAGTTTCAAACAGTTGAATGACTGCCTCCTGATCCCAAGTTTGTGAAAGTGGATGTCCTCCTCCTGCTCCTGAGTAACAGGTTCCAGTAGCTTTGTGTTCACCTGCTGCTCCTGTGAATGGAGTTGAGGGACTGAATGGCCTCCTCACATTCCTTACAGCTTTTCTTACAGCATTGACTAAAAGCAATTCTCCTGCTTCTGTAAAACACCATCAAAATCTGACTGATGTATTTTTGTATTTTACTCTCAGTAATTGAGCAAACAAACCGACTGACAGAATTCAGAAGCTGAATAGCCTCCTCCTGTTCCTGTGTTATACACTCAAGAAGCAATAGACTATCAGAGATGTACAGCACAGAAAAAATCCTTCAGTTCAGTCGTCCATGCCGACCAAATATCCGAAATTAATCTCGTCCCCCTTACCAGCAGTTAGCCCATCTCCCTCTAAACCCTTCCCATTCATGTATCCATCCAAATGCCTTTTAAATGGTGTAACTGTACCTGCCTCCACCACCTCTTTTGTCTGTTCAATCCATACACACAGCAGTCTCTGTGTGAAAATGTTATCCCTCATGTCCCTATTTTAATCTTTCCACCTCACCTTAAACCTTTGTCTTCTAATTTTGGACTCGCCTATCCTGGGTAAAAGACGTTGACTGTTTACTTTATCTATTCCCCTCATGATTTTATAAACCTCTTTAACGTCCCCCCTCAGCCTCAACACTTCAAAATAGCCCCACCCTATTCAAACTCTCCCTGTAACTCTAATCCTCCAACACCTGCAACATTCTTTCGCATGTCTTCTGTACCCTTTCAAGTTTGACATTTTTCCGACAGTAGGGTAACCATAATTAAAAGCAATTTTACAAAAGTGGCCACACCAATGTCCTGTACAGATGCAACACGTCGTGAAAATGTTCAGATTCAAAGCACGCACCAATAAAGGGAAGATCACCAAATGCCTTCTTCACTATGTTGTCTACCTGTGACAGCACTTTTAAGGAACGGAGAGCCTGCACCACAAGGTGACACAGTAGCTCAGTGACTAGCATTGCTGCTTCAGAGCACAGCGATCTGGGTTTAATTCCATCCTTGAATGACTGCCTGGGTGGAGTTTGCACATTCTCCCCGTGTCTGCATGAGTTTCATCCGGGTGTTATGTTTTACTCCGACATTACAAAGACATACAGATAAGGGTAGATTGGCCATGCTAAATTGTGTATAGTACCCAGGGATTTGTAGGCGAGGTGGATTAGCCATTGGAAATGCAGACTGAGAGGGATAGGGTAGGGGTTTGTCCAGTGGGTCGGTGTGGCTTCGATGGGCTTAATAGCCTGTTTCCTTACTGTAGGGATTCCATAATTTATATGAGGTTCTCCTTTATTGGCAGCTTTCGATAGGCCCCTACCTATATGTCTTGCCTTGATTTTTCTTGCCAAAATGCAACACCTCACATTCAACTAAAATAAACCCCATCTGCCACTCCTCGGTTCACCTTAGCGAAGTCCCATTATAGTCTGAGAGATCATTCTTCACTGACGACTGCACCAACAAATTTGTTATTATCTACAACCTTACTGACCATACTTCATATACTCAAATGTAAATGAATTATACAAGTGACAAAAGGCAGTGGACCCACTATTGATCTTTGTGACACGCCACTGGTCACATGACTCCAAGTTTATTGAACAAATGTCCACTGTCACGCCCTGTCTCCAATATTCAAGAACATTTTGGATCTAAATGCTGAGCTCTCCCTGGATCCCAGGCAGTCTAACCTTGTTAACCAGTCTACCATGTAGAACATTTTGGTTTTCTTACTGAATTCCATAAAGACAACATCCACTAGCCTGCCTTCAGCAATCATCTTCATCACTTCCTCAAAAGATTACATTGAGTCCTGAGATGTGAATTCCAATGTACAAAGCCCTCTGCAGTCCTTGTATTTTCAAATGCATGCACATCCTTTCCATCAAAGTTCCCTCCAACAAATTAGTCACCATTGACGTCAGGCTCAGTGATCTATAGTTACCTGGGTTTTCCTTACTTTCTCAAATAATGACACTATGTTAGCAGCCCTTCAGTCTTTTGACACCTCACCTGTGGAAATCAATGATACAAATATATCAGCAAAATGCTGACCAATGTCTTTCCTAGCTTCCCACATACATTTGGGATACAAATGATCAGGCCCCAGGGATTAGTTCACCTTTATGTGTTTTAAAATGTCAAACACCTCCTTGTGATATACATACTTTTCAAGATATCACTATATATTTATTAATTCTCTCGCTCTTGTAACGTCCTCCACATTAAATACTGAGGTGAAATTATTGTTTCTAATCCCTCCAATCTCCTGTGGTTCCACACATAGGTAACCTTACTGATCTTTAACGCGCCTTATTCTTTCCCTAGTTAATCGTTTACCATTAAAGGATTTGTAGAATTTCCTCAATGCCTCGTTAACCCTATTTCTAAAGCCATCTCATGTCCACATTATTCTGGCCTGATTTCCCCATTGACTATGCACTTGCTGCCCTTATACACCTCTCGGGATTCACTTGATCTCAGCTCTGTTTCCCTGATATATGCCTCCTTCCTTACCTTGACCATAACATCAATATATCTGGCCATCCAGCACTCCCTGCACCCACCAGCCTTGCCCCTCTCACTAATAGGAACACGTTGGTTCTGGACTCTCTGAAACCAAGTTTTGATGGCCTTGCATTTACCAACCATCCCTTTAGCTGTGAAGAGGGTATTCCAATCAGCCTTTCACAGGGCTCGCCTAACACTTTCAAAATTGGCCTTGTTCAAAGTTAGAACATTAATGTTTACATCAGGTCTTTCCTATTCCAAAACTAATTTAAAACTAATATTTATGCGTAACAGACTTGAATGTTAAATAAACACTTCCTGCCTCTCTGTGACATGCTCGAGAGGCTGAATGGCCTCCTCATTTCCTTCTGTAATAGACTCAAGAGGCTTAATTGCCTCCTCCTCTTCCTCTATAACACACTCGAGAGGCTGCATGGCCTCCTCCTGTCCTTGTGTAACAGACCCGAGACATTAAATGACACAGCAACCCGTGGATTACAAGCAGCCGTTAAACTGTATCTAATGGGGGTCCATCCCTTCTCAGTTACAGAAACACAACCAGGTGCACTCCAGGTGCCCTTTCAGTAACACCTCATACAGCTGCAGTGACACATCTCTTTGTTTTGAATGATTCTGTTGGCAAAATGTGACAATATTCTAGATTTCCACCTTTTCAAGTAACAACAAGCTAATATGGGATGAATGGCCTTCTATTATCCCTCTGTAAGAGGCCCATAGGGACAGAATTATTTCGGCCTGTTGCTGAGCAGCAGTCTCAATGCTCTGTCTCAAGGTTATGAAAGGATTTGGTAGTAGAGCACTTAAAACCAGGAGTAGCCTCACACTGGTCAATAATTACCGTACTTTGTATTGAGGTATCTAGAAACCTGCCCACCCAACTTTTTTTTATGCAGCCGATCTGTTATTCTATAACTGCCTCCTTTCATAAACAGAGTGGAACATATATAGACTCCTGCAGTGTTCTGCTAATACTCTCATATACAAGATAAAAAAAAGATTTAAGATTGGTCCATCCCTCAGCAATCCTCATCCATTCCATCCAAACCCAGTAATTGTTCTCTTTTATAGTGATATGAAAAGTGATGTGTGGAACTGGTTAATTGAATCTGTTTGCTCAGTCATGAGTTGGAGATGCCGGTGTTGGACTGGGATGTACAAAGTTAAAAGTCACACAACACCAGGTTATAGTCCAACAGGTTTAATTGGAAGCACACTAGCTTTCGGAGCGCTGCTCCTTCATCAGGTGATAGTGGAGGACCCACTTCTAAGGCACAGAATTTATATCAAACATTTACAGTGTGATGTAACTGAAATTATACATTGAAAAATACCTTGATTGTCTGTTGAATTTTTATCTGTTCTAATACCATTAAAGTTTCACTTCTTTCATGTGTAAATCACAGAACATTTTTTTAAAAATGTTGCATTCTCAGGTTACCTGTAACAGTGTGTTAGCTAGACAATATGCTGAAAGTGTTAGCCCCCTGTGTTCTCTGTCTATGCCATAATGTTTAGTTTGATTCTAATCTGAAAAGTGAGATAACAGTGAGATTTACATGAATCCATGAAATTTTTGAGTTCAGAGTTTTACATGAATTCATGCAGTTTTGAGCAAATTACAATGAAAGTCTGCAAGTGCAAATTCACCCCACAAAATATATGTGTGCATGTCGGTCTTTGTCTGTGTGTGTGTGTATCGTGCAATGGTGGTCACCTGTATTGTGACATTAAACCAAGGTCCCATTTGAGGTCCTCCCTTTAGGTACAGAAATTAGCTATCAGCCTCTGCTCGGCCACTTTTCGCTGCTGCCTGTCCTGAAGTCCGCCTTGGAGGCTGGTCACCCGTAGGTCCAAGGTTGAAGGTCCTTGACCACTGATGTGTTCCAGAACTTGTAGGGAACCCTCCTGTCTGTTGATTGTTGTGCAGTGCCCATTCATCCGTTGCCGTAGCCTTTGCTCGGATTCCCAGTGTTTGTACAGTGACTGTGCTCAATGCCAATCTCCATGGATTCTAATTATTCCGGTGGAGCGTTTCCATCCTTTAAAGATAAATGGGCGCTGTTCAATGTATTATTCCTTAACATCACCGACAGCACTGACAGGGATCAGCAGATCCAGAGAGAGGGGGAGGAGAGATCAGAATCTGAGAACATTAGACTGGAATGTGCCAACAATGGATCAGAACCAGAGGACATTAGACTGGTTCAAAACTGTACCAGAATCTGGGAACATTAGACTGGCATGTTCCATCAATAGACAGGAGTTTATCCAATTATGTTTGGTATCTTTCTGCATTGTGTTGGTGGTCATTATCATTGATGATTTATTACACTATTCTCATTATTCAATATTTTTATTAACCTTTCCTGGCTATCGTTGGTGTTCCTGGTAAGTGTCACTGTCCAGATTTTTTTTTTCTATTAACCGGTTATGACTGTATTATTGTTCTTTCTTATATTCTATCCTTCTTGTCACTATTATTTTCCTGTTGAAACTCTCAATCCATATATTCAGTCTACAGACCACGACTAACTACATCAATGAATGTGTTCAATTATTGTCTCCCTTTCAGCACTGGCATTGTTACTCATTCTTCTCTCTGTTGACCTAATCAGTTCCAGCTGCGAACTACAACTTACTGTATCATTGCCTTTGTTATTTAAATATTAAATATTAAGAGCATGGAGGTCACTCTCTACTGTTCTGGTTACAAACTCCACTTCCTTCCACTGTTTCCATCCCATCCCTGGCCAATATCTGCGGCTGAAGCCGACAAGTCACAACTGTGGGAGATCCCTTTGACAATGAGCTGATTCCTGACACCATACCCTGACCATTTCTAACTTGAAATGCTCACCACCCCAGAATATATCTCACTGGTTTAGTCCATCTGCTGTTTGAACCTTGAGCTATGAAATACTGTCTTAATGAAGCCAATAATCTGCTACTGACACTCCCGGCTTCAAACCTGCCGAAGCCAATCTGATTCGAACTCACACCGCACTCCCATCCATCTGTCATTCATGTGCACGCCGATGTATATTGCTATTGTGTCTGGCAATGCCTTTATTTTAACATTCTCAAACACTTTACCTCATCTGTCCATGCAATTTCTCTCGTTCTCTCTCTGTCGACTAACAAAAAGCCTGCTAGTTGTTCTTATTTAAAATAGGTTCCTCCATGTGCGTTCCTTCTTAAACAATGAGTTTCACATTCAAACATGCCAATCGCGCACAAACACGCACTCTCTCTCAGTTTCTGATGAACATGCATGCACAAACACACATGCATCAATTATAGACATTATAGACAGTATCTTCCCATTATAGACAGTAATCTGATGCGAATATAGTTTGCATGTGATAGTAAAGTTTGCAATACTCACTATGCTGGGCAGATAGTGCAGTTTACTGAGCAACACATTAACATGGTCTGCACAGCTCTCCATGCTGGGCTGTCATCGTGTCCCAGTTTATGTTTTTTTGTGGTGTTCTGTGAAGCAGATTCAGAATTTGATGTAACAAACCATTTCAGCTGATCTGACAATGCCTATATTCAATGTTTTCATTCTTGTAAGTTTACTCTCGAAGATTTCACTTCTCCAGTTAGTCCCACTGTCCTGTCTGTTTCTCCATATTTCCACAAGATTTTTCAATTAATTAACTGTCTGTTTCTGTCTTTGATATGAATCTTTCTGTTCCTCTGTATCTTTTCCTGGGCTTAGCTTTTAGCTCCCTAGTGTATCGAGTGCTGGCATTGTGAAGGTCAGAAACAGTGACATGGTGTGTGTCAGGCTGTTGTTCACTTTCCCGGTATGTCCCATGAGATGGTCTATGGACAGTGGTGTTTCAGAAGTTATGAGACACATCCTTGTAACTTGATCTGTACCTGTCTTTGTCCCTCTCGGGTGACCTTGTGATCAGTAACATGAGGAAGCCCCTGAAGTAAAGGACCAGGCATCTAAATTGTGTGCCAATGCAGTCACTTTAAAAAAAAGTTCTCCTTGCTTTAAATAAGTGATCTTGAAGGCAAAACTGCCGACTGAAAACGGCTCAAGTAAATAACTTACGACGCTTTTAGGGTTTATAATAAATAGTAGTAACAACGGCCTAGTAACTTATCCCCAGTTGCTACTCTCTCTGAAACCTGACTTGATGCTGCTTCCTCCTGGATTGGAGAACTGTATGCAAGAATGTATGTCTGAATGTTTCTTTTTGCCAAGAGGTTTGTTTATGGGATGTTAGTATATTGGAACAGTTCATTTGTAGAAGATACTGTATCCATTATTCGGGAAAGGATTCCAATAGTTAAATTATTCTAAATTCCTCTTCACTGTGTATTGACTTTCATTAGAGGGTTTAAATATATTGTGTTTTACTTAATGGTGAACAGTTTGACGAGTAACATCACATCTGGAACAACCGTTTCACATCTATCCTTTAAAATAAGAAAAGGTGTGTATCCAAGCTACCCTCCTAAAATCGTTTGAGGCAGTCTAGTTGGTCTATTACAAATTGACGAGTCATGTCTGGTTCCAAATCGATAATACTAAATTGGGTTTAGAATTTCAATCCCTACATTGTACAAACAGGCCATTCGACCCAACAAGTCCACACCGACACTCCGAGGAGTAACCTACCCAGACCCAATCCTCTACCCTATTATTACACATTTATCCAGACAAAGGCTCCTAACCCATACATCCCTGGAAACTACAAACAATTTAGCATGGCCAATTCAGCTGACATGCACATTTTTGTATTGTGGGAGGAAACCAGAGAATCCAGAATAAGCTCATGCAGACACTGGAGATTATGCACTGGGAGACTATTGGGTTCAAAGGTCGTGTATGGTAGCTGTTAGTGCCTCTTGTTCCGGATGTTGAATTCGGTTGGTTTAAACCGTGTTTTGTGTATAAAGATTATTTCAGTCACTAAGAGTTCTCTGGGTGAGGAAGAAGTGAATTTGGCGGTTTTACAAAAGGGAATGTAGGCAAAGCAGTAGGAATTGACAGACAAGCTGGAGTTGGGGTTGTGATTGTCTGTGAGAAAATGAGAGATAATTACAGCTATAGTTCGGCAATTACATTTTGTTGAACCACCATCAGACTCTTTGGAAATGGCTAGAATTAAATTTCAAATGAGGCACTTTGAACATGAGAAAGAATTGAAACAGTTTGAATTATGATGAAAAGTAGAAATAAAAGAAAAGGAAGTGAAGGCGAAACAGAGAAAAAGACAGAAGAAAAGCAGAGAGTTTCAACTTAAAAAGTTAGCAATTAGAGAGGAAAGCTGGCATAGAAGGCGGAGATGAAGTTAGATGATAGGCTGGATAAGGAGGATAGTGAGGTTGAGCAACCCTATTGTAACCAATGGTCTAATGGGGTTCTGTTTAAATACATCCAGGCATTATCTACATTGGATGAGAAGGATGGGGAAACCTTTTGAATTTCATTTGAGGAAGTGGCTGAACAAATGTACTGCTCAGTGACCATGTGGATTTAGTTGATCCAAACCAAGCTGATAGATATTTGCATCCTTATTGGAGGAGGTATCTGGCCAGTATGAGGAGACAAAGAAAGCCATCTGAAGTATATATGACGTTGTGTCAGAAGGTGACAGACAGTGTTTCAGGAATCTAAAAAAGGGTCCCTGGTTAAACGCACATTGAGTTTGAAAGGATCAAACAAAGTAATTTTGAAAGGTGGGTAAGGGTACTAAAAACAGAGCAAACCTGTGACACTGTTAGAGAGATTCTTATTTTGGAGAAGCTCAACAATTCACTTCCTGCAGTCGTGAGAACTCGTGTGGAAGAGCAGAGAGAAACAATGGCAAGATTCGAAGCTGAAATGGCTGATGATGATGATGATTGAGTTCAGAAATCAAAGTTTGGTTTCTGTGAGAGATTGAGAAGAATGTGTGAGATCTTCTTAAATCATATATCTGTGAAAGTAAGGTTTACTGGCATAGGCCAGGAGTATCAGGTAAATAGGTTATAGCATTAAGAGGTACAGGAGCATGCAATTCTTTTATGCTGAGACATGAGGAGCTATGCCATTCAGAAGGACTATTGGAGAGATGAGAAGTGCTCCATTATGTAACGTGTGGTTGGAGTGTCCAGTGGAAACACCAACAGATTTATTCTACAATGGGGAAGGAGGCCTTGAGCTTGGTGTTGCAACATTTCAGAATTTAAATTGCAGATAACTTTCATGAGCCAAGTCTTTTTCACTGATCGTGGTCCCTTAATGTTTTTGGAGATGTTTAGGGAGAGCAATAACAGTCTGTTCCGATTGAGCTTATTATTTCTGCCATTCAATTTGAAATTATACAGGTTACAGGGCGAGAAAACCTAAGTTTTAACATGTTGTGGAGACTTGAATGAAGAAAGACAAAGGCATTTTGTGGCAGGAGTAAAATGACTGAAATCGAAACTAGTTGTGAACAATTGTATGCTCAGTCAATGAAATATATGTATGCTTTGCAGACTACTAACACAGGAAGACTAGGACGTCTAAAATGAATTCACGCTTGTATATTGATGGATTATTTTATTATAGATGGAGTCTCAGGATACTATCACTGTATAAAGGTTATTTTCTCTTCGATTTATTTTGAAGAGAGGTTTTAAAGACAGAGGTGCAGAACTCCTGTCTGAAAACAGTTTAAGCAACAAACAGAAAAAGACTTTAGTTTTAATTAAAACGGTGGTAACAATTGAAGGGCAGTGGCCAGCTCTCCCAGACCAGGTTTCCTCGTTTTGCTTTTAGCTGCAGCATCCAGAAGCTGCTGGGGATCCCAGAAGGGTTGGAAGTTTCAAAACATGATCCCCAGCTGCTTTTCTCTCTGAGATCTGTGTTGATGTTGTTTCCTCCTGGATTGGAAAACTGCTGTAAGGATCTGTATTTGAATATATCTTTGTGCCAAGCGGTGTAAACCAAGAAGATACGGTATCTATTGTTTGTGCAAGTATTCCAATATATAAGCTATCCAAAAATAGTATTTTCTTTGATTGTGTTTTAACTAAAGCATTTTAATAGATCATACTTTGCTTAATGTCGACTGGTTTGACCAGTCACAACGTATCTGGAACACACACTTCCCATCTATATTCAAAATAAGGAAAGGTTTAGGTCTAAGCAGCCTTCTTAAAATATTTTGCAGGGTCTGGTCTGGTCAACAACACTTGTAGCCGAGGGGATTGTGACTGACTCCTGTAATTGAAAATTTAGTGATGAGGCTGGGGATGGTTTGCTGGAGGTTGTGCTGTGAGCTGCCTCAGACATTCAGGGAGACCTGAGGATTTGGTGACCCAACTCTGGATGGAGCATGGGGACTGTAGTTACAACATCTGGGTCTGTAACATGAACAACAAATGGAGCAGAGGCTGCAGAGAGGGGAAGCTCTGAAACCAGGCAGTGAGTGTGTGTAGGGGGAAAGGGAACTACTGTATCCACCCCGGGTTTTCCAGGAACAGCTTCCCAAGCTCCATTTATGGGAGGAGCAATGCGTGAGGGGATCCTGACTGAACAAACAGCTGGTCACAGAGTGGTGTCACTTCCTTCGACACGACCTGAAGCTTCATTCCAGGGGGTAGGGCAGTCCTACCAGTGGCTGTTAGGGTTACAGTTTCATTCAGCTTCTCTGATCCGGAACTTTCCAGGCATGAGCTGGTGACATTTCCATCATTCGCCACTATCTCAATATCAATATCACCATTCGGTGCCGGAGGATGTATATAGTGGATGAGGTAAATAGATTGTTTCTCCCACAGCAGGGAGCTATCGAGTGTATCCTTATTTCCCAGTATAGTAGGATTCCCGATGATGTCCATGGCATCTTCAGAGTACCCATATCAATGGAGAGAGGTAGAGGAACTGAAGGAGCTCTCTCTCTTTGTTAATGTTACCGTGTGTCCATGCACAGTACATCATGTCCTGACAGCAGCCACAGTTCCTTCATTCAAAGGCAGCCAGCCATTCCCATCGTCTTCTGGTCTCCATGTAGAAAGGAATGAGTTTATCTTGGATAAAGGCTGTCCCCTTGATACACATTTCAAAACATCATCCCACCACTAAGCAACCACAACAAAATATTCCATGTGTACGGAGCGCAATGGAGTCACTTGGAGCGTCGAGGAGCAGATGATCAGGGATGGAGCAAATGCTTCCATGTCTGAACGGATCTGAGTGAACCCCCCACTACACCGTATCATTACGTCCTGTAATCCCTCTTCATTTCAGTAACATACTACCTTCCATTAGTCCTGTAAATGAAATGACAGTTTATATCAAGTTATATTCCACCTGCCAAACGATTATCCATTGTTTTTACCACTCTGTATCTATTTGCAGGCTCTCCATCCTCTCTTGATAGTGTAATTTCTTCCTTATCACCGCGACATCGCCAAACTCAGTACATCTATTCAATCCCACTGATCGTTGATATGGATTGTAAATCATTGAGGACCCAACGGTGGTCGCTATATGACTCAACATTTTATGATCAGTCCAACTGAGGAAGACTTATTTATCCGGAGTGCCTGTTTCCTGTTTGATAGCCAGTCCTCCCCCATTGCTGTGTAACACATTCGAAGGGCTGAATAAGAACAAGGAGCATCAGTCGTCTATTTACCCCCCTCGAGCCTGCTCCACTATTGAATACAATAATGGCTGATGTCATCCCTGCTCCGCCATTGAATACAATAATGGCTGATGTCATCCCTGCTCCCCCACTGAATACAATAATGGCTGATGCCATCTCTGCTCCACCATTGAATACAATCATGGCTGATGTCATCCCTGCTCCACCATTGAATACAATCATGGCTGATGTCATCCCTGCTCCCCCACTGAATACAATCATGGCTGATGCCATCTCTGCTCCACCATTGAATACAATCATGGCTTGATGTCATCCCTGCTCCGCCATTGAATACAATAATGGCTGATGTCATCCCTGCTCCCCCAATGAATACAATAATGGCTGATGTCATCCCTGCTCCACCATTGAATACAATCATGGCTGATGTCATCCCTGCTCCGCCATTTAATTCAAACATGGCTGATGTCATCCCTGTTCCCCCACTGAATATAATAATGGCTGATGTCATCCCTGCTCGACCATTGAATACAATCATGGCTGATGTCCTCTCTGCTCCGCCATTGAATACAATCATGGCTGATGTCATCTCTGCTCCACCATTGAATACAATCATGGCTGATGACATCCCTGCTCCACCATTGAATACAATCATGGCTGATGTCCTCTCTGCTCCGCCATTGAATACAATCATGGCTGATGTCATCTCTGCTCCACCATTGAATACAATCATGGCTGATGTCATCTCTGCTCCACCATTGAATACAATCATGGCTGATGTCATCTCTGCTCCACCATTGAATACAATCATGGCTGATGTCATCCCTGCTCCACCATTGAATACAATCATGGCTGATGTCATCCCTGCTCCCCCACTGAATACAATCATGGCTGATGTCATCCCTGCTCCGCCATTGAATACAATAATGGCTGATGTCATCCCTGCTCCCCCAATGAATACAATAATGGCTGATGTCATCCCTGCTCCACCATTGAATACAATCATGGCTGATGTCATCCCTGCTCCGCCATTTAATTCAAACATGGCTGATGTCATCCCTGTTCCCCCACTGAATACAATAATGGCTGATGCCATCTCTGCTCCACCATTGAATACAATCATGGCTGATGTCATCCCTGCTCCACCATTGAATAAATCATGGCTGATGTCATCCCTGCTCCACCATTGAATACAATCATGGCTGATGTCCTCTCTGCTCCGCCATTGAATACAATCATGGCTGATGTCATCCCTGCTCCACCATTGAATACAATCATGGCTGATGTCCTCTCTGCTCCGCCATTGAATACAATCATGGCTGATGTCATCTCTGCTCCACCATTGAATACAATCATGGCTGATGTCATCCCTGCTCCACCATTGAATACAATCATGGCTGATGTCATCTCTGCTCCACCATTGAATACAATCATGGCTGATGTCATCTCTGCTCCACCATTGAATACAATCATGGCTGATGTCATCCCTGCTCCACCATTGAATACAATCATGGCTGATGTCATCTCTGCTCCACCATTGAATACAATCATGGCTGATGTCATCCCTGCTCCACCATTGAATACAATCATGGCTGATGTCATCCGTGCTCCACCATTGAATACAATCATGGCTGATGTCCTCTCTGTTCCGCCATTGAATAGAAGCATGGCAGGTGTCATTGCGGCCTCTGTTCCACTTTACTGCCATCTCTCAATCCTAAAACGCTGGGCTCTTGCTGTAGAATGCACCACATGAAAAAAATATCCATTCCACATCTACACTCACAATTAGTCTTAACATTTTGCAGATCTCAATGAGATCTCCTTTCATTCTTATAAACTTGAGAATATCGTCCTTAACTGCTCAATTTCTCTTCATTAGACAACCGTTTCATCTCTGGAATCAATCTAATGAACCTCTTCTGTATTAATTCCAATATAAGTCGATCCTTCCACAAGACTGTGCATCTAAACTGTACTCCATTTGCAGCCTCACGAAAGCCTTGCATAGCTACAGTCACACACCCTAACCTTCTAGTCTGGCATTGTCTCAATAAACTTTGAAATTATGCTTGTATTTCTCATTGCTTGCAGTACCTGCATGCAGGGTTTCTGTGAAATGCAAGTGGACACCGATATCCCTCTGCTCCTAACCACTTTGAAGTTTCTGTACATTTTGCTCATAATTTTCCTTCCGATGATGCTGGCCAACTTGAATAACCCATACTTATCCAATTTAATTTTCATTGCCAAATTATGGCCCATTCAACCAAACTATCCATGTTTATTTTGATATCTCTTCCATCTTCATTCCAAAGTAATTTCCCACCAATGTTAGTGTCCTCTGTTGTGGTTCTGTTCGACGAGCTGGGAATTTGTGTTGCAGACGTTTTGTCCTCTGTCTAGGTGACATCCTCAGTCCTTGGGAGCCTCCTGTGAAGCACTTCTGTGAAATGCTTATTGATTGAATCTGTTGTCCCAATCGAACTCATGTTGCTTGTCATCTGCGTGTGTGGCTCCTAAGGATAGTTGGTCGTGTCGTTTCGAGGCTAGTTGGTGTTCGAATGGGGCAACACTAATATTGTAGGACAAGCCAAACAGAGAACAGCCAGGGAATTCCTAGAGGCATGGTACTCATCACAGATTCAATCAATAAGAACATCGACCTGGACCCAATATACCAATCACTACAACGGACAGCTGGAACTGACAACCGGAAGTGGCAGATTCAAACCACTACAAATGCTGGAGGAAAGATCACAGAAGTGCTTCACAGGAGGCTCCCAAGCACTGAGGATATCACCTAGACAGGGGACGAAACGTCTGCAACACAAATTCCCAGCTCGGCGAACAGAACCACAACAACAAGCACTGAGTTACAAATCTTCTCACAAACTTAGTGTCCTCTGAAAATAGTATTTTCTATCTCATCAACCGAGTAATAATATCGAATGCAAATAGTTGAGGCATAAGTACTGAAATCTACGGTACTCCACAAATTGCATTTGCCAAAAGAAAATGACACATTTATTTCATCTGACTGCATTTTGTTGGTTAACCAATCCCCCATCCAAGCTTATAATTTACTCCTAAACCCATGTTCTCTGATCTTACCACTTACTCTTTGGATAAGCAACATATCCGATGCCTTCAGGAAGACCAGATACATTCCATCTCCAAGAATCCTACTATCTAACTTGCTTGCTACATCCTTAAGTAACTCACGCAAACAATTCATACTCAGTTGATCCTTCGTAAAACCGTGTTGACTCTGATGGATTGTGGTTTGACTTTGCAAATGTCCTCAACAACGGATTTTAATAATTTGCCGTAAATTGCGATAGTTTTATCGATATGTTTTAATGTAATGTATACAGTTATTGTAAGTTCTTCCCTTTTGAAAACCTTTACGTTTTCTTTGAATTCCTGTTTAACGTGCAAACGTTTTTAAAGGATCTGCTCCAATTGTTGTGTAAGAGGCATGTGTGGTTGCATGGATTCATCATCCTGGTGGTGTACACAATCGATGGGCTGACGTCTTTCTGGTTTTATGATATTCTAATCTCTATGGCCAGAATGACCTCCTCCTGTTGATGCGTTAGAGGGTTGGGGGATTATGGAATCTTCCTGTTGCTGTGTAACATTTTGAGGGGATGATGGGTCTTCTCTTTTTCTTCCATAACAGGCTGGAGATACTGAACAGTCTCCTGATGTATCCCTGAGATGGGACTGAGGGAGTGATTGGTCTTCTCCTGTTCTCACACAACAGACATGTATCTGAATTACCTCCAACTTTCTTACTAAAAAAAAGTATCTGATACTTTGTATCCTTATCCAATTCCCCTACAAAGGATCGGAGGGGCTGACTGACCTCCTGTTATCTTAGTGTAGCAAATCTCCAGTCATTGTGTGGCCTCTTCCAGTTCCTGTGTTACAGACTTGAAGATGCTGAATGGACTGATCCTGTTGCTGTGTAACAGGATACTGGTGCAACGTGGCCTACTCTGGGTTCAGTGTTTTGATCGAGGGGCTGATTGGCCTCCTCCTGTAACCTTACATCAGGCTCCGGGACTGAATACCCTTGTCCTGTTCTGGTGTAAAAGGGTCGAAGGTATGAATATCCTTCTGCTGTTCCTGTGCAACAAGCTGGAGAAGTGGAATGGATTCCTCCATTTATTGTGTAATTGACTTCGATTTCTGACTCCTTCCGGTGTCCGTTGTAAAAATACGGTCATCTTTCGGTCTTTTAAACACAACCTGATCATCCTTTCCTTATAGTTTAACACTTCATAACAGGAATCAATTGAGGGAACTATCTCTGAGCTGCTTCGAATATAACAATATCCGTTCCTCATTGAGGAGATTAAATCTGTACACACTACTCCAGATGTGATCTCACTAAGACCCTGTTCAGCAGCAGCAACACTTTACAAGCCTGCTGTAAGGTCCCCACCCAGGTTACAGCAGTCTCAGCTGGCTGGGCAAATACACAGCATTGTTGAAAGATCATTGTCCTTCTCTACCCCACCAGCATAACAGGAGATCTGAAGAAGAGCATAAATGATGTGGCGAGATGATCTCCAACATTAATTTACCCAGAGCCCACTTCGCTCAGGTTCTACAGAATCTAATAAGGTGGAGCTCAGAAACAGCAAGGAGGAGCAAACATTGATGGGAATTATATATCAAAGTGAAAGCTGCAATACAAATACTGGGTATGTTATAAAATAGGAAAATGAGATATACACGTTTGTGGCTACTGCAGGAATAATGTACTGCAAATTAGATCAAAGCTGCATTAACCAAACTGAATACTAATGCTGAGAAAAATGGATTTCATGTGCATGTTTGAGATGGCTTGTATTAATATTATGTCTAGCACCGAGCTCGAGATAAGATTACTTAGGAATTGGAGTTGGATGATCAGAAGAGCTCATTGAAAACTTTGCTGTAAATGACCATTTGGGACCAGTGACAATAATGCATTGGTTTTCGTTTATGATGATTGAGTCCACGACAATTTTTGTTTTATTTGAAGTAACCGTTATAAATCGGAGTCATGCAAGCCATGAAGGTGTGAGGAGGAAGTGGAGACGACCGATGTTGGAGATCAGAGTAGAAGAGTATGGTGCTGGAAAAGCATAGACAGGCAGTCTACTAAGAGCAGGAGTATAGATGTTTGAGCATAAGCCTTTCATCAGGAATGAGGCTTGTGGGCCAAGGGGGCTGAGGGATAAATGAGAAGTGGGTGTGGCAAAAGGGAGGTCGCTGGGAATGCGATAGGAAGATGAAGGTGGGGTTGAAAGTGATAGGTGATGAACGGAGACGAAAAGCCTAATCGACTGCATCCATTACACCCAATGTAGTCTTCCCTACATTGGAGAGACAGGACGCCAACTTGTGGATCATTTCAGAGAATATCACTGGGACAGTCACATTGACCAACTCCACTGTCTTGTGGCTGAATACTTTAACTCCCCTTCCCACTCTGCCAAGAACATGAGGGTTTTGGGCCTGCTCCATCGCCACTCCCTAAGCACCAGAAGCCTGGAGGAAGAAAGCCTCATCTTCCGACTTGGGATCCTCCAACCACACGGGATCATGGTGGATTTCACCAGTTTCCCCACTTCCTCAAACCCCATCTTATCCCAGTCCAAACTTGCAACTCAGCACCGCCATTTTGAACGTTCCTATGTGTCCACCTGCCATCCCATCAGCCCTACCTTCATCTACTTATTAGATCAAAGGAGACAGCTTAGGAAAATGCCAAGTGTTGTAGTAGGCCAGTGGATTCAGAGAGATGTAAGGCCCAGTAAAGGATGGCCAAGAAACTGAAAAGAAAATCAAAAACGTAAAGCATGCAAACGAAAGAAAAGCAAAAGCCTGCTAAAAAGCTTCTGTCAATGTATGAAACAAAATCAAAAACACGCTCAAATGTGGGACAGTGAGTGTGCAGACAGGATCATTTATTGTAGAGAACAGAAAAATCACAGGGAAATTAAACAGTTATTTTTGTGTCCATCTTCAAGGAAGAATATCCAGAAATTCTCCCAGAAATACCAAGAGACCATGGGATTTGTGTAAGTAAAGTCAAAGATCATTCATATCAGTGATGAGGTCTTCATTGAACAAACAGCCAGATTGAGTATTGATAAATCTGACAGACCAGATGTAGTACATACAAATATTTCAAATGAAGCAGCAATGGACATATTGATTGCATTGCAGATTTTCATGTTATTTTCCTACACATTACTGAAAGGCATTTAGCTAATCTGAATAAGGTGAAGTTTATAAATATTATCCGACAGTTTAAGAAAGGATGAAGATAGAGAGCGGTGAACTCCAGACCAGTTAACTTGTCATCTGCGGTCGGGTGTCTGTTGGACTCAATTACAAAGAACGTGCTGCTAGATATATAGAAGGTCATGGCAAAACCGGGAAGTATGATAACGCATCGATGAAATGAAAGCCATAAGTAGCAAACACTTTTTGGAATGGTTTGAAAGATGATTCTTGTAGACATAAGCAATGAGGAACCAATGGATAACGTATAGTTGGATATTCAGGAGCAATATTTTGAGAAGTCATACAGTAAGCTCATAAGAAAAAATAAAGCGCAAGGTATTGGGAAAGATATATGCAAACGGGACAGTTAAAATTAGGTTTACATTCATGTGAATGTAATTGCAATGTAGAACATGTCGTGCACCAGTTGCATAGAGTGTTAGTGAGACTAAACTTAAAGTATTGTGTACCGTTTGGAGTCCCAATCTAAGATATAATATACTGACTACAGAGGAACTGCAAAAGGTATTATCCAGATTAATCCATAAAATTGCAAGATTGTCTGATGGGGAAACTCAGCCTGTGATCTTGCTTTTCATAATTTGATTACAGTAAAACTTAGAAATATCGAGGGGACTGAATAACAGAAGGACATGGAGAAGTGCAAACAGGCGAGATTAGCGAGAATCCCACGATATTCTCCATGTACAAGTAGAATAGAATAAATGGCAAACAGTTAGTGTCCATTAGAAACCAAAGGGGGGCAATCTGTGTGAGAAGCTGGTGAGCATTGATAGGTTGTTACATGAGACCTTCGCATCTGTTTTACTAGGGAGAAGGAGGAGTCAGGTAGAGAATTCGAGAAGATGGACTGAACCGCTCTCGAACAGATTGACGTAAAATACGAGCAGGAATTTGAGGCTTTGACCGGTATAAAATTGGACCAATCCCCGGTCTGGATGAGTTGTATCACAGGCTGCTGTCAGGGTCAAAAGAGGAAAGACCCTGACTGAAAATTGTAATTAGAATCTGACCATAGGGGAGGTGCCAGAGGACTGGAGAACAGCTAATGTGACTCCACTTCATGGTAAGGGTGGTAGAGATAGATCAGGGAACTATAGACAAGTGAGTGTTAGATCATTGATAGGAAAATTAATGGAGAAAACAGGGAAGGAAAAAAATCGAACTCTAATCAGAGTGTCAAGGGTGATCAGCGATAATCATCATGACTTTATCAGAGGGAAGTCACATTTAATGAATTTGATTGAATTAGTTTGAGGAAGTCGCTTATTTAGTTTTGTAGCAAGGCCTTTGACAAAGTTCCACATGTGAAACTGAGAAATAAAGTATTCTCACAGTATAAGAATAACTTGACAAGTTATAACAAAAGTTGTCGTAGTGTCAGGAGACAGAGGGTGGTGGGAGAAGGCTGTTTGTGTGACTGGAGACCAGTGTCCCCTGGTGTACCACAGGGAGCAGTGCTGTGTCCCTTATTTTTTGTGGTACTCATAAATGGTGTAGATGTGAATCTGCAGGGAGATGGGTAGAGGAGGTAGGAGTTGTGATAAGTAAGTTTGCGTTTGATACAATGATTGGCCGGGTGGTTGGCAGTGAGGAGGAAGGCTTTATGTTGCAGGAAGATACAGAAGGAATGGTCAGACGGTTGGATCATTGACAGATGGAATGTAAACCTGGTAAGTATGAGGAGATGCACTTTGGAAGAAGGAACCAGACAGGAGAGTACTCAATGAATGGCAGCGCACAGGAAGCTTAGACTGTGCACCTTCACACATCCCTGAATGTGACTGGACAGGATAATGGGCTAGTTAAGAATTGGACCTTGGGTGCAGCATTTATTAATCAGTGTGTAGATTATAAGAGCTATACAGCGCTTTCGTTAGGCCAAGATGGAATACTGTGTGGAGTTCTGGGAGCAACATTACAGGAAGGATGTGATTGTACTGGAGGGTGTGCAGTGGAGATTCACCAGGATGTGGAGAGAGACTGGATAAGCTCGGGTTGTTTACTTTGGAGTAGAGAAGGCTGAGGGGGATGTGATTCAGAAGGATAAGATAATGAGGGACATGGACAGGGTGGATAGACAACAGTTGTTTCTTTTAGTCAGAAGGTCAAGAACAAGGGAGCACAATTTTACAGTGAGGAGTTTGAGGTACAGAGAAAATTTAATTTTTTTTCTCACCCAGAAGGTGTTATGGTCTGGAATGCACTTGCTGAAAGGGGAGTTATCATGGGTAACCACACAACCGTTAAAAAGTGCTTGGACGAGAACTTGGAAGTGTCATGGCATTCCCGGCTATGGACCTGATGTTGGAAAATGGGACTAATATAGATCGTGCTGTATTTCTGTTGGCACACAGTCTATAGTACTGAGAGTATATGGTGTGCAAGGTCAATTATTGAGCAGCTGAATGCACGAATTGATCGGTTTCTGAAAAGTGAATGTAATAGCTTGTTTAATATTGTCAATGTGAGAGGTATAAGAAAGTAAGTGCAGCTTCCTGAAACCAGAGAATAGGCAATGGGAAACAGGGAAATGGCAGAACGATATAGTCACTACTTCAGTTCTGTCTTCACAGAACTTTCTAACAATACTAGGAAAACCAAGTCTGGTGTGGGAAAATGGCATAGTACACGGAACAGAGAACATAGTAAGTAAATGGATTAGGAGAAATTATTGGGACTGAAAATAATGGTCATAGACAACTTTAACATAGATTTAAGAAATGGGAATTATGATTGTGAAACAGACAGGAAGACAAATGAAAGAGAAACAATGGATGTAATACATTTAGATTTTCAGAAAAAAACTTTGGTAAAGCGCCAAGCCTAGTTTGCAAAATTCAATCTTAGTGGATTGGGACTAATATATGGCCATGTTTCTAGAATGGGACAGCTGGCAGGAAACAGTGAATAGAAATAAACAGACCTGTGAAGCAACAGCCTGACATTGTATTTAAGGTATGATTCTGTGAGTATGACTCTGTCCCAGACACCCCATCACCTTCCCCGGAGATCTCCTGTCTCACAAGCAGGACAGACACAGCAGATGTGACGGCAGAGTGAGATACAGTCCTCAATAGTGACTCTGTATCCCATGAAGTCTCACGGTGTAGTTTAGACATGGGAAAGGAAACCTCCTGCTGATAACCATATACCAGCCTCTCTCAACTGAAGAATCAATATTCCTCCATGCTGAACAACACTTGGAGGAAACACTGACGCTGGTAAGGATGCAAGATGTACTCTGGGTGGGGGATTCCAATGTCCACCTCCAAGGGTATCTCAGCTACAGCATTACTGATCGAGCGGGCCGTGTCCTAAAGGATATAACAGCTAGACTGGGTCTGTGGCAGGCGGTGAAGGAACCAACTAGAGGAAAATACATACTTGACCACATCCTTACTCAGCCAATTGCAGAAGTATCTGCCCATGACAATATTGGTAAGAGTGACTACCGCATAGTCATTGTGGAGACAAGTCACACCTTCACATTGAGAATAACCTCCATCAGTTTGGGTGGGACTATCCACGTGCTAAATAAGACAGACTTCGAACAGATCTAGCAGCTCAAGTCTGGGTTTCCATAAGGTATTGTGGGTCATCAGTAGCAGCAGAATTGTACTCTCACACAACGTCATGGCCTGGCATGTCCCCCTCACAACAATTACCATCAAGCCAGAGGATCAACCTTGGTTCAATAGAGTGTGCAGGAGGGCAGGAACAGCACCGGGCACACTTGACATTGAGATGTCAGCCTGGTGAAGCATGAAACAGGACTACATGTGTGCCAAAGAGCAGAAGCAATAAGTGATAGACAGAGCTAAGTGATCCCACAAGCAACGGATCAGATGTAATCTCTGCAGTCCTTCCACTTCTCATCGAGAAACGTTGGGGATAATTAAACAATTCACTGGATGAAGAGATTCCACAAATAACCCCTTCCTCCATGATGGTAAAGCCCAGCACTTCAGTGTATAAGGTAAGGCTGATACATTTGTACCAATCTTCAGTCAGAAATGCTGAGTGGATGATACATCTCAGCCTTCTCCAGTGGTCCTCAGCAATTCAGTTACCAGTCATCCACATCAAGTGGACTGCAGCAATTCAACAAGACAGCTCATCACCGCCTTATCAAGGGGAACTAGGGACAGGAAATAAATTCTGGCCCAGCCAGTGACACCCAGATTGACGAAATAAATAATTTGGAAAAATAAAATTAACAGGAAGGTTGCTGAGGTATCGCAGGGATCGGTGCTCAGGCCCCAGCTGTTCGCAATACCAATTAAACATTTGATTGCAGGAATCAAATACAATATATCCCAGCCTGTTGAAAGCACGAAAGGATGTGGGATTGTGAGTGGGTGGGGAGGATGTTAAAAAGTGCCAAGGTAACTGAGACAAGTGGAGTGAATGGACAAATACGTAGCAGATGGAGAACAAGGTGGGTAGAGGTGACGGTGTGCCCTTTGGTGGGAAGAATAGATTGTCAGCTTATATTTGAAACATATTGCTCTATAAAGCGATGTCTGCTGCTTTTTGTTGTTTCTTTCTGAGCAGCGCTCCAAGGTCCCTGAAGCACAGAGAGTTCTCAACCCAGAGGTCAATACTGGGAATGGCATTGTCATGCTGACCAGTGTACATAGACCCTCCAAGGGGGGGGGGGGGGGGGGGAGCTGCAACATTGAAAAGGATCTGAATCTTCTTGTACACCAGTCACTGAAAGTAGTATTGCAGAAACAGAAAGCAGTTAGGAAGATAAACGGTGCATTGACCTTCATTTCAGGATTTGAGCCCAGGAGTAAGGGTGACTTACTGCAGCTGTACAGGGCTTAGTTGGGACCCCATCTTGAACACTGTGCAGTGTTGTGTGCAGTTTTGGTCTCCTTACCTAATAAAGGACAAACCTGACATTGAGGGAGAGCAGCAAAGAATAACCAGACTGATTCTCTGGGATGACTGGCTTGTTGTGGGAACAGAGTTTGGGGCGACAGGGTCTGTATTCCATGGACTTTATGAAAATGAGTGGTGATCTCAGTGAGATATATAAAACTCTAACAGGGTGTGACAGTATTGAATCAGGGATGGTAATTCCCCTGGCTGATATGTCTAAAACAGGCAGGACTCTGTGCATTGAGATGAGAATAAATATCTGCACTCAGAGACTGGGGCACCTGGGGAATTCGCTCACACTGAGAAGCCAAGGCACTGAATCTAAATAAGGATTTAGAGGCAGTAAACGGATGAGGTGAGAGCAAGAGTGCAGTGTGGAAATGAAAGGCCAGCCATCATTATACTGAATTGGGTAGCAAACTCGATGGGCCAAAGGGACTACTGTACTTCCTATTTATAGTTTTCCAAGGTTACTCACATTAACAGATATATTCATTTAGTGCGATAAGTGCATTGAGGAGATGTTTGAACATGAACTAGAATGGGGGAGGCTCAATATGTTGTATGACCTCCTTCTTTGGGTCCATTTCTGGAACAGTTGAGGAACCCAAAGTGTGGGGGTAAGTACATGAAAGTTTTTGGTACTTACTGTCTTTAATTTCCGATATGGCTAGGAAGAACTGTTTGTTTAATGTCTGGATTCTTCTGTGGATGTTTCTCCTTCTTTACCGGTGTTTGTGTGTAGTCTGTGGGAAAATTGTCACAAACTCTCAGAAGTAAGGAAGGAGGTCTCTGCAGGGGCGACAGGATTGTGTTTACCATTCCCTTTTCCGATACCGAAACTGGTGCTGGGTGTTCTGTCTGGTTTTATCCTTGAAGACATCGGAACAGTTTGATACAATTGAGGATCTTGCTTTGCCATTTCAGAGACTATTGAAGAGTTTATCACATGTCTATGTTTCTGGAGTCACTTTGAGGCCAGTCCAGGAAAGCACGGGAGATTCACTTCCTGAAAGTACATTGGAAAATAATGGGTGGGAGAATCGGGCTAGTATTGAATGAGAGGAAGACCATGAGGTGGGGTGGGTAGTTAATGAGGTGAGTTCGATAAGATAGCACCAGGAAACAAGCTCAGCCTCGTACAGACAATCCCTCTGCTACACTCAAAGAAAATGGAACTGAGACAAATTATTGTATGATTCAGACCAATGAGTTGAAGACGATACTGACCTAACTCCCAGTTACAAATGCGCAGAAAAAAAGATCAACTGACTTGACACCAATATCCCTTTTTCCCATCTTTCCTGGGAAGACTGACTCATATTACAGGATGCTATCAAAGTGTCTACATTTCAACATTCTGAAACCTCGGCACACATCTTTCAATGACACTATCTCTCAGTCTCCCCCTCTCTGTCGATACCCCAAACCACTCCCATGTGATGATATTAAACTGAATCCCCTGCCATCTCTCTCTGGCAGTGATGTTCACACCCACATCAGCCCCTCGTCAGGGCACAATGGAGATATGGAGCTGTAAATGGGTGGGAGCTGCACATCCTGTCACTTCCAGCATGGGCTGCCAGAATTCCCACGCTGGGCAAGGATCTAACACAGTGTTACTGAGCAATGCACTGGGGTGGGGTACACAATCCTACATGCTGGGAGGGTAACTGCTCCTGGGTTACAGATCAATGCACTGGGGTGGTGTACACAGTCCTACATGGTGGGAGGGTAACTGCTCCTGGGTTACAGATCAATGCACTGGGGTGGGGTACACAGTTCTACATGCTGGGAGGGTACCTGCTCCTGGGTTATAGATCAATGCACTGGGGTGGTGTACACAGTCCTACATGGTGGGAGGGTAACTGCTCCTGGGTTACAGATCAATGCACTGGGGTGGGGTACACAGTTCTACATGCTGGGAGGGTAACTGCTCCTGGGTTATAGATCAATGCACTGGGGTGGGGTACACAGTCCTACATGCTGGGGGGGCGGGTAACAGCTCCTGGGTTACAGATCAATGCACTGTGGTGTGGGATACACAGTCCTACATGCCGGGAGGGGAACAGCTCCTGGGTTACAGATCAATGTACTGGGGTGGTGTACACAGTCCTGCATGCTGGGAGGGTAACTGCTCCTGGGTTACAGATCAATGTACTGGGTTGGGGTACACAGTCCTACATGCTGGGAGGGTAACTGCTCCTGGGTTACAGATCAATGTACTGGGGTGGTGTACACAGTCCTACATGCTGGGAGGGTAACTGCTCCTTGTTTACAGATCAATGCACTGGGGTGGGGTTCACAGTCCTACATGCTGGGAGGGTAACAGCTCCTGGGTTAAAGATTAATTCACGAGTAATCACAGCATAGCTCGCTGTGCTGGTCAGACTATCTGTTTGAGGTTTATTGATGAATGCACTGTTGTGGTCTGCATAGCTCCCTGTGCTGGACAGATATCTAGTCCGCGTTTACAGATCAATGCACGGGTGTGGTCTGCACTGTTTCCCATGCTGAATACTTGCTGGAGGAACACTGCAAGCCAGGCAGTATCAGGAGGAGTGGAATTTGATGTTTCGGTGTAGACCTCCGTCAGGACTCTTGCAGAAGGGATACACCTGAAACGTCGACTTCTCTACATCACAGCGTGACTTGCTGTGTTCTCCAAGCTTCCTGTCTGTCTTCTTTGGATTCCAGCATCTGCAGCTTTTCTGTCTCTGTCCCAGTTTTCCATAGTGTACACATGTCTCATCTGCGTTTGAAGATAAGTGCCCTGACATGATCTGCGCAGTGTTCCACTCTGGACAGATTGCTGGATTGTATTGACCAGTGTAATGGATGATTCTGCACAGATTGCTGGGTTGTACTGAGCAGGACACTGGCCTGGTCTGTACAGTGTTCCACGGTGAACAGATATCTCCTCTGGGTATATGGTGTCTGGGCTGGTTCTGTGAGGTGGATTGAGAATGTGGTATATCTAACCATTTCAGCTGATCTGGCAATGCCTTTAGTTCCCATTCCTGTGATTGGACCCTCCGTCTCTCCCCCAATTAATGTTAATGTCACCCCAGGCACAGTACATCATGTTGGTGGGGTGGGTAGGGGGGAAAGGTCATGGACAGGTCAAGGGGTTCCCCGGAAATTTCTGTCCCCGACATTCTATAACTGACATTCCTTGGAACGTTCTATCCCTGACATTGTTTGTGAACGGCCGGACGTCAGTGAAATAAACAAACGATAAGATCCCGAGGGAAGAGATCCCGTTCCAGGGAGAAGGAGACACTGTTCCGAAGGCCGCTCAGACAGTTAAAGGGGGGAATACATTTTCCCTGCGTTTACATTTCTTCACGACACAGGGTCGACCACAATTTAGAACAAAATACAGGAATTCCCAAACTCTGTTTGTCTTCAGGAAACTGGGAGAGAATCCTTCAGGACAGCAACATTCCCACCCTCCGTATTAGGAACTGGGAAGGAGTGACCTGTGTCTGCTCTCGAGGGATCGAGTGTGTGGGAATGTTCTAGAAACCATCTGTCCTTATGGATGTGTCTCTGTGTGTTTGGGGAGGGAGGGTTTCTTGTGGTTTATGTCACATTTTTGTCAGTAATTCAGACGTTCCCATTTGTTTTTCCAGCTCCAATTATTTTAATAAATCCCTGAATACAGGGACACATTTGAAAACCTCACTGGGTCCCCGATCAAACGGGTCCCTTTGCCTCCAGGCTGATGGATAATGGGTTTGTTTTCCTTCCTCACAGTTAACATTGTGACCATCTACGTCCTGCTTTATAAAGATTGTGGACTGTCTCCATGTGTCAGACGTTACCTGGGGGCCATGGCAGCGGCGGATCTCCTGGTCATTATCCTCGACCTGATCCTGAGACACATTCCCATTGTTTATCATGAACAGTTTTTTTATTTCCTGAGGGACTCCGTCCGCGTGTGTAATATCCACGCCGTCCTGCTTTATGCAGCCACTGACTGCTCTGTCTGGTTCACCGTCACTTTC